>NW_027508876.1:21468333-22087500 GCF_051911475.1 Siphateles boraxobius
ATGATCATCACTGTTTTATATGGTTATTGCCATGGTAACAATGCCTCCTGTAGCCCATGCTTTGCCATAACGTTCCAGCAAACTGACAAAGAGTGGTTTCCATGGTTACAGCTTTAGGGCACCATTGTGACTTCACAGCTGAAAGTCCTGGTTGTGTTTAATGTCTGTAATACCTGTCTGAGTAAATGTTTAGACTCATATTGTATTATTGCTTCTACAGTATATTGTGCCGGCATTATATGGCACTAGCAACATCAAAGCAAAGGGTTTGATTCCTAGGGAAAACACATACTGGTAAAATGTGTAACTTTTACGTTGCTTTGGATAAAATATTCTGCCAAATGCATAAATGTAAATCTATAAATGTTCCTGTAAATGTAAATTGACTAACACAAAAAAGCAGAAACGTCTGGGCTGAGTTTATTTTAGGAGGCAAGAGAAGAACTGAAGTTTGTTACCATAAAAAGGTAGAGAAGGTTCAGTTTTCAGAGAGAGGTGGGAGTTTGGTCTCCTGCAGTAGAACTTTACAATAGGTTCTGGAAAGAGTCAAAGAACAGAGCTCAAATCTCACTTGAGCTGTACGGTGTTCAGAGAAAACCTGAACTGAGTAAAGCTCTGTTTGCCTGCTGTGCAGTGGAGTCTGGGGAAAAGTTGATGTGAGAGGAAGGAGGAGACCTGGATTGAGAGAAGAGGAGAAATAGAGACAGAGTTAGTGGGAAAGAGAGTAAGAGTGATGGAAGGGAGAGGGAGAAGGAGAGAGATGCAGAGAAAGGGAGGGAGGAGAGAAAATGTGAGCTGAATGTCAATGATGTAATTTTCCTTCACGTAATCTTTATCCTCATTTTACCTCAAACTTTTTTTGAATCATTTTCTTAATCAGAAATGTTTTCTTAGATTCTTAAATACATTCACATTTTATCAAAACTGTAAAAGATAATAATAGTTTTTGTCAGATAATGTCTTTGATTCTGTTTAAGCTTGTTTTAATTTGTTTTCCCCCTTTTAAGTATACACTTAACCAAATGTTGTTAATACAAACAAACGCATAAACAAACATTAATCCCTGTAAACAAGTCTTAAAGGTATAGTTCACCCAAAAATGAAAACTCTGAATTCATTTACTAACCTTCACATCATTTCAAACCTGTATGACTTTCTCTCTTCTGCAGAACACAAAATAAGATATTTTAAATTATATTGGTGACTAAACAGTTGATATACAGTATAGCCATTGACTTCCATAGTAGGATAAAAAAAATACTATGGAAGTCAATGGTTGCCGTCAACTGTCTGGTTACCAACATGCTTTATCTTCTTTTGTGTTCAACAGAAGAAAGAAACTCATACAGATTCGGAACAAAATGAGGGTGAGTAAATGATGTCAGAATTTACATTTTTGGGTGAACTATCCCTTTAAGTACCTTACATTGTGACTTTGTAGTTTATTTTGAGCATTTTTCTTTTCTCCGAACAGCTTTCATTGTCTTAGCTCTTGCTCTATCTGCCAGGATCTCTGTTCCCATAAACCATAAGTGTTGCTAGACCCTAGTAAAAACATTAGTTGCAGTAAACTATTTGAGTTTTTTCACTGTGATTTTCTCCTTACTATAGTCACAAAATCTATATGGTTCTGATATACTGTACATCTACTGACACATATTTCATTCAGTCACAGCAGCTCCTGTTTAAGTAGGGGCCTGAATGTAATTAATAAACCATCTCTCCACTAATACATCCTTCCATCTGTCTGTCCTTATGATGATTTCATCCCAAGACGACCAACACAAATGAGAGATTGAGGGTATGTGGATTTACAGTGTGGGCATGTGATGGCAGTAACCTATAAAATCCCCTATATGTCTCTCTGTTTTTCTCTGAAGGTGAACAAGTCAAGATAACTGATAACCAACAATAGAAGGAAAAATCTGCATAGAAACAGAACAGGAAAGGATGCACACAGAGAGAAATTACCTTTCTGACTATTTGAATCCTGAAGCTTATTGGTTAATTTCATCCTGCTGACTCAAACTGGGAACAATTGCATGGTAATCCCCACCACATGCTCACAGGAAACTCTAAACATATTTACAACAAATGAGTCAATTCAGGAATAAACATACAAACACACACTGACATGTTTCTATAAACCAGTCAACCAGTCATCTCCCGTCATTTTTTAAAATTAAAGACGGGAAAAAATTGGGTTTTAGAATTTGGGATAATACAGTGAAAATGTTGTTTTAAATTAAATTACAATTAAATAAAAAAAAAATTGCACTATTGATACCCCAATGTATATATCGAACAATTCATATCCATTTATATAATTCTATAGCCATTGCATTTTTTTTTATCATTACAGTTTAGAGTTAAGATTGGAGTTAAGTGTAATACAAATAAATTATACATTGTGCATTGACATGTTATTGATCACTTGAATACACCATTCCAAGAACTAGCATTTTCACGACAATATTTATGAATTTGTATGCTTCTGTCTTCAGGTTAACATGTTGAAATGAACAATGAGTGCACTCTGTACCCACTCAAAGTAATAGTACATTCAGCACATCTTCTCTTTCTTTACACTGAATTTTTCATTTCTGTCCATCGCTCTTCATCTCCCTTAACAATAATCCTTACAAAATAGGCAGAAGACTTTTCCTGAAGACTATTCCCAATAGTTGTTTTCCTGGCTTTGCGGTTTAAAGCAAACAACACAACAGAGGAACAGTTTGAAAAGGTGCATAAAAGTTAGATTGAGCTCAGTGGAGGCAAAATGGTAATAGAGAGAGAGAGAGAGAGAGAGAGAGAGAGAGAGAGAGAGAGAGAGATTGAGACATCTGTGCAAGCAGCAGTGGGAACACTGAACCAATGAGCCAAGAAGTGTCTTTAACTTCTCTGGGCTTCTCTCTTTTCTTAATTACCGTTTATAAGAAGATAGCTTAGATATTTAAAAAAAATACTTGGCCAAAATATGTCGACACCTGAACACCACATCCATATGTGCTATATACACTCACCTACAGGATTTTTAGGAACACCATACTAATACTGTGTTTGACCCCCTTTCGCCTTCAGGACTGCCTTAATTCTACGTGGCATTGATTCAACAAGGTGCTGAAAGCATTCTGTAGAAATGTTGGCCCATATTGATAGGATAGCATCTTGCAGTTGATGGAGATTTGTGGGATGCACATCCAGGGCACGAAGCTCCCCTTCCACCACATGATGCTCTATTGGGTTGATATCTGGTGACTGTGGGGGCCATTTTAGTACAGTGAAGTCATTGTCATGTTCAAAAAAACAATTTGAAATGATTCAAGCTTTGTGACATGGTGCATTATCCTGCTGGAAGTAGCCATCAGAGGATGGGTACATGGTGGCCATAAAGGGATGGACATGGTCAGAAACAATGTTCAGGTAGGCCGTGGCATTTAAACGATGCCCAATTGGCACTAAGGGGCCTAAAGTGTGCCAAGAAAACATCCCCCACACCATTACACCACCACCACCAGCCTGCACAGTGGTAACAAGGCATGATGGATCCATGTTCTCATTCTGTTTACGCCAAATTCTGACTCTACCATCTGAATGTCTGAACAGAAATCGAGACTCATCAGACCAGGCAACATTTTTCCAGTCTTCAACTGTCCAATTTTGGTGAGCTCTTGCAAATTGTAGCCTCTTTTTCCTATTTGTAGTGGAGATGAGTGGTACCCAGTGGGGTCTTCTGCTGTTGTAGCTCATCCGCCTCAAGGTGCGTGTGTGCGTGTTGTGGCTTCACATATGCTTTGCTGCATACCTCGGTTGTAACGAGTGGTTATTTCAGGCAAAGTTGCTCTTCTATCTATCAGCTTGAATCAGTCGGCCCATTCTCCTCTGACCTCTAGCATCAACAAGGCATTTTCGCCCACAGGACTGCCGCATACTGGATGTTTTTCCCTTTTCACACCATTCTTTGTAAACCCTAGAAATCGTTGTGCGTGAAAATACCAGTAACTGAGCAGATTGTGAAATACTCAGACCGGCCCGTCTGGCACCAGAAACCATGTCACGCTCAAAATTGCTTAAATCACCTTTTTTCCCATTCTGACATTCAGTTTGGAGTTCAGGAGATTGTCTTGACCAGGACCACACCCCTAAATGCATTGAAGCAACAGCCATGTGATTGGTTGATTAGATAATTGCATTAATGAGAAATTGAACAGGTGTTCCTAATAATCCTTTAGGTGAGTGTACTTCCACATTTAATGTCAAAACCATGGGATTTTGTCCTCTCTTTGCTTTGGAGTTCCAATTCATCCCAAACTCGCTAATTAGAAGCGGTTTCCTCATTCCTTGGCTCTGTGGTGCAAGGAATGAATGATAAAACATTAACAGTCAATGAGAATCCATCTTACTTTAAGACATGTTTAAACCAAGGACAATAACTATAACAATTATACTGTGACCAATCAGCTGTGAGCAAAGTGACACATGTCTGATGCAAAAAAGGCACTCCACCTGTTTCCATTCCAAATTAAAGATCGCTACATAGCATGATTTTTAAAGACAAAATCATCTGGCTTTAAGTAAAGCTTATTTAGAATAATAATTTTGTATGATTTAGATATTATTTATGTAATTATTAATTGATCACACATGTACAACTTTAGTTTATCAATTATTATTACGCAGAGTTTAATGGAATAAATATATAAAAGGTACTTTAAATACGCTTTAGAATCAATAGATAAAGCTATAAAATGACTACATGACTAAAGAACAACTTTAGTTTATCAATTATTATTACGCACAGTTTAATGGAATAAATATATAAAAGGTACTTTAAATACGCTTTAGAATCAATAGATAAAGCTATAAAATGACTACATGTGACCTTAAATGTTCAATCCTCTCTATACTTTTATCAAATGTATAAACTTACTTCACAACTTTTACTTGCACTGATATAGCAAGACTTTTTCTTTTAGTTGTTGTTTCATAGACAGCAATTTTCTTCTTGCTGTGTAAATTTGTTTAAATTCTTAATATTTTTCAATCTCGTAATATTCTGCAGAAGAGAGAAGTGAATTGCGCTGCTTCTCTCGCAAGAAATTAATCGCAGTTTCACTCTTTCTCAGCATGCGATTGGCTGTTCGCTACTGATGTCACACCTAAACTCAGGATCAAAGCCTGAGTTGACAGAGAAAGTTGAAGATCAGCATCATGGTACTAACAAAGCCTGGTTGGATTGGTTTGGTTTTGTCAACTCGAAACTAATCCTGTAACCCTGAGTTTGTACCATCATGGTACAGCCCCCTGGTTTCACAGACAAGGCTTAAGATAGTTAGATAGTCCCAGACAAAAATGCATGTTTGAGCTATTTTAACTTAAAGCAACTTGCACTGACATACTCATCTTAAAATATGTCAGTGTAATTGTTTTGTCTCAAGATGCACACCAGTAACGTTTTTTTTTCTAAGGAACGTTTATAAAAGATACTTAAATGTCCTAATTTAACTAAGGCTTAATCCTGGCTTAATCTAAGCCCTCTCTGTGAAACCAGGCCTGAATGTGACATGAAGGTTAACAAAAAGATGTGTAATATTGACACATTATGGCTGCTCTTGGCTAAACAGGTTGTGTTAGATGCTGTGAACAACAAATCCGCAGGTTGAGTTCATTTTAAAACCACACATAACTATGTGTAAAACAGCTGAATTCGTCCAACACAGTTTTATGTAATATACACATAATTTGTGTATTTTTCTATACATTTTTTAAGAGTGTATAAGAAAAAGACTCCAGTTCTAAGCAATTTACCTCCCTGTAGCAAGAGGCCTTACCATTCAGCATAACGTGCAAATTGCCCTAAGTTAATGGTGGAGGAATTATAAACGTTATCTAATTCGAATGAGTCGCTCTCCAGCTCATTGAGAAAGTTGATGTTCTTGTTTAATGTGTCACATTTGTAAAAGAACGAGTAAGGAGCATGAAAAGGTAATCCACTGTCCCAGGAGGGGCCAGAAATCAGGGTCCATTAAGAGAAGGCAATTAATGATTAATTAGTTAATAAGCAAGATAACAGGCAGTGCATGATTGTATGGGATATTGCAGATTATGAACCATTTAGTTTATTGAATAGGGATGGAGACTGTGTGTGCAGCCATTCAGGTTGAGCTACAATAAGACAGATCGAAATAAGCCATTCATCACTGTAATTCAGTTTCTATCCAGACCCTTTAAGTCAGGATAATAATTCACTGTCTTATTGTCCTATGATTAATTCATGTTTGTTTAGAAGAGAGCATACCCAAAGGGACTGTCTGAGGGAGTCGATGAACATGAGCATTAAAGAGGGAAAGTGAGAGGATAGATGGATGAAAAGATGGATGGTTGCGTGGAAAAGCTCTAGGGCTTTTCTGAGAGGAGACATTGCTGTTACTTGATCCCAATCCAGCCAGAAGCACACACGAAGTGGTGATTTACACACAAAAAAAATCATAATTTACTCACTCTTATTTTGCCTCAAACCCATATGCTGTTGTTTTTTCTGTGGAACACAGGAGTAGACATTTTATTAGATTCATGACAGTTTATAGTCGATAAAAAGGACAGAAACACATTAAAGCACCATAGAAGTATTATAAAAGTCGTCATGCACTGTGTTTCAAGCCTTCTGAAGCCATATGATAACATTACGTAATAAAAGTAGAGAAATGTAAGTCATTTTCTACTGATAATCTTGGTCTTCCTTCTCACAAACTTATGACAGAGTTAACAAGCCCTTTAATTCTCAACCAATGGCCTTTTATCTTATGCATACTGGCACAAACACTTGTGCTAGTGGGTGTTAGCCATGAGTAAGTCTAGTATTTACTGTTCTTATTGGCTGAAAGTTTAATAAGTAAATGATTCAACTATGTTGTTTCATCACACCCACCTATACACAAATGCACAAAACGAATTATAAACTATTTGAATCATACTTTTATACATAATGTGTCTGCCGCTTCTGCATTAGTCACCATTACTTCAAACTGTCATTTTTTAATGGAGAAAAACTACAACTGAAGCAGAGAGAGAGAGAGAGAGAGAGGAGAGAGAGAGAGAGAGAGAGAGAGAGAGAGAGAGAGAGAGAGAGAGAGAGAGAGAGAGCTATTCTTACACAATGACTCAGCACATCCAGTCGTACACACATACACACTGACACAATATACTGCACTTGTACCTTACAATTTCTCTGTCTGTCTTTGTATGTTTGTGTTAGTCTCTTGGAAAGTTTTAAGTGAAAATTGTTCTAAAAGCATTTTAGGGTGCTCATAATCGGAAGATTATTATCTCTGTATCAGTTAGTGCCGTTTACTACCACAAAGAAAAAGTTAAAAATAGTCACATCGTGAGATATATAGTCACAGTTGCAAGATACTGTATAAAGATGCAATTGTTCGATATAGTCATAATCACGAGAAATAAAGGACTGTTGAGGTAAATCCAAAAAAAGGACGGCAAATAAAGTCACACTATGCGATCACATTATTATAAAGCCATAATTGTGTGAAAAATGTTGCAATTAAGAAAAATTGTAAATGCAGGAAATACATTGAGAAATATAGGCACAATTATGAGAAAGAAATGGCAAGATATAGGTGCATTGTGAGAAAAAAAATATAGTCTAATGTTGCATTACAATATATAAAATTCACTGAGAAATATAAAGTCACAATTATATTTTTATTTTTTTTAATCTGAGGTGGAAACGTGCTTCCATACAAATTCCTTTGCTAATAATATCACTAGTGGAGTCAAATTTGTGTGTGTGTGTGTTCATTTTGTTAAATTGGTTATCTAAACTGATCTCATTCACTGTTGCATTCACTGTTGCAGTATTTTTTCTAAGATGAAGCATTTGCTTTTCTGGCTCAGCTGAGTGTATAAATCTCTAAAATTGACATAATCCAGATAATGTAAGTCATTAGTATTTCTCAGCATGAAAATAACTGTGGTTTGGGGAGTCTGGCACACTGCAGAACTGCTACATATGAAAGAAAGAAAAAGAGAGAGAGATGTTCTTCTGTTGTGCCTCTTCTTTCTAGTGGGTGGGCACACGCTCGGCCCCATCGCCCACCGCCTGCCACGTTATTTCACACCACTCGCACACACTGCCAAGGCTGAGGTCACCAGGCTTTTCATTTTGAAATTCCTGTGCGTTGTCACTCCAGTGGATGTCTTTGTGGGTCTGTGTGTAGGTGTTTGATTCTACGGAACGGTGTGACTCATACGCTTTCATAGAAGCTTCTACTTGCCTCATAGCTCAGCGCTGCCTTCAAAGCACATGATAATCAAGATCTCAAGGCGTTCTGTCTGTGACAATTCTCAAAAGCACAGACAAAGACAAAGAACAACAAAAACAAATGGAACTGGGTTATGGGTGTTGAGTTTGATGAATTTTAATGGATCTTAAAGATAGTTGGGAAGGTTGTGATCAGCAGATAAGAGGCGAACTGGGAGAAAGTGAATTGCTGAGGCTTGAAATTTAACCTTTAACACCTTTTCTTCTTCTAAGATGGAAGAGGACTGTAACCGCAACAATTGTTACAGAAAATCTCTCTGTCTGTATAAGAGGTCTCTTTAATATCATACTTGTTTCTCTAGACAACAATCAGAGGATTGAGATTTGATTGAGCAATGAGAGAAATTGAGAACAAATGAAGATGATTCCATTTAGATTAGCCAAGATATCAAAGTCAACAATGTCACTTTTATTTCTCCAAAGCAATTTGAAAATTATGGAAGCTTGTTTCCTTCACTGAATAAAAAAAAAAGGTAATTGCAACTTTTTCTCACATTTCCTGATTCCTGAAGTTTGTATCACGCAATTCTAAGAAAAAAAAGTCATAATTGTGAGAAAAGTCGCAATTACCTTTTTTCTCCCACAATCCTGAGAAAAATATCTTGCAATTATGACATTTTTGTCTCGCAATTGCAAGTTTATATCTTGCAATTGTGATTTTTTTCTTCACAGTTATGACTTTTTTTCTCACAATTGCGAGTTTATATTTCACAAATGTGAGGGAAAAAGCTGAATTGTGAGATAAAAGCTCACAATCTTTTATGAAATGTGATTCTGTGGCGGAAGCAAGCTTCCATAAAAAAATTAAAAAACATCTGAGACTTAGCTAATTTTGAAACTCCTAATATTTCAATGAATATTTCAATCTTTGAGCCATACAATGTTCTTCTGTGAGCCTGAACCTGAAGCCAATCCACACATACATTAGGCAGAGAAGCCATTATGCCTTTAGGTCATCAAGAGTTGACTACAACAAATTATTGAATGAGGTGTTCCAGTTTAATCCTCGCTGTTGTGTGTTTGTGTTTTGTAATTTTTTGGAACACAGTGACTGATCAGTCTTGTCAACATGATCAACAGTTTCACGTCTCAACAAGTGTGTCTGTGAGCACTGTGTTTGTAGTGTGTGTAGCAATTGTGTAATGGAGGGTGGGCATACGGCCACTGAGAGAAGAAAAACGCCTCATTATCGCAGCTAATGGGAAGGCCTCCTAACACAAGCCCTTCGTGGGGGACCGGACACAGTCACCACAGCAACCATCACCACAGCAACCACCAACACAACCCTCATATATTTCCACCAGCTGCAGTGAACCACTGAGACCATTATGAGCCTGATGTTAATACTCTCACTTTACGTTTCACAACTGAGATTTCCTTAACATCTTTTTTTTTTTGTTTCTTCTGTGGTCAGATTTGCAATTAAAAGTCTGAAATCTCTCATCAAATATTTCCAAAACCAAATCATACTTACTGCATGTGTCCCTTTTGACTTTTTAATTCTCTCAGGGAATTTTAAAAGAAGGATCTTTACTTCATGAACTCAGTATAACTGAGGATCCTGAGCTATAGTAGTGAAACCTCTGAGCGATAACGTTTGATTTTGGGGACGGCAATGAAAAGGGCAGTGAAAGATGACAGGTTAGGAGATGAGACTCGGTCTTAGAGATTCTTGTCACGCTCCCTGTCAAATCAGATTGGAACAAATCACTTAAAAGAAAATCATATTTTCCAGCTTGTTACTGTGGCTATGCAGCCTGAATCAGCTGATGCATTCTCCCATCAATCATCTCTCTGTTATACGTAACCACCAGTCTCTACCTATACAAGCACTACATTTTGCTCCAAGTGCATACAGTTAAAGCACTTTTGGTCAGACTTTCTTTTGAAGTTAACAATGACAGTATAAAAGAGCTGGAGCAGGAGTAATGCAATATGACTTATATAGCCTAATCCACACCTTTTCATCTTATCCTGGTGAATAGACCTATATCAGGTTCAGTCTGTCTATTTCTGCCAAGGTGATATAATTTGGTCTGAATTTCTCCATGTACAGGATCTTGATCTGATATATTTTACCTGAAGGTAGAGCTTGGCATTTGACGTTTTTGGGCTTCTTTTTGAGTCTTTCTTCAAATAGGCTCTTTTCACTCTCTCACTCACACTTTTCACACCCTCTTGTTAATTGAATCCGTCTACCAGTGTACATAAATGCATCACAGGAGGATTCTGTATTTTTTCCCTAAATGACGTGCACTTTTTCCACACAGTGTCATTTATACATATCGTCTCAAATAATGTATCATGTTTAATATAGCATTCTGCGGTAGAAATGATGGTGATGGAATTGAATTTAAAAAAAATTAATAAAATGTCTATGTCTTGCTGAGGGTAATTTCTTAGATATTGTGTATGCATAAAAGGCGCTATATGTAGAATTCAAAACCCCTTGTGGCTGTTAAGTGAACTGCAGCCAGCAACTTACTGCTCTTGCACACGTAACATACAGTACAAGAGACTAATCATAATTCAAGGTCCCGATATACTCACAGCGAAGTTCTTTTTCGTTCTCCTTCGTTCTTCTTCGCTTAGAGTTAAATAGAAGTTGGAATTAGCTATGCAGCGATACACTTTACAGTGCGCCCTATTATGCTATTTTAAAGTTTCCTAATGTTGTTTTGGAATCTCCTACAACAGGTTTACATGCATCAAAGGTCAAAAAACTTTCATTTTCTCATAATATATATATTGCACATCACCACATTTTCAATGATTTGCAAACAAGAGGAATGATGAATCAATCTCTCTAAATCCCTCCTTTCCGTGAGCTACTGTGCTCTGATTGGGCAGACAGCTCAGTCTGTTGTTATTGGTCTACCGTGGCTCTGCTTATCCTAAGGCTTCCTACACGGCAAACTAAACATGGTAACGAACAATGTGTACGATTTTACCATATCAATCCAACCACGAGTCCAATGATGAAACATTGGAAGAACTATTCATTCAACCCGAACCTCCATCGCAAGGTTGGAGAGAGCCTGTGTGAATCTGACCACTTCTAGAGTAACCAGTAGGCTGATTGGAATCAAGTTGTTATAAAGGGTGATGAAGGTCAGCAGATTGTACCAGAAGTTGAGGGAGATGTCACCTGGAAAGACAATGACATACGATGCGATCGAGCAGGACGTTCCTCAGTGATACACTACTCAGTTTGAGGTACATTATGAGATGTTGCAACTGTAATTCCTCACCATCAGCATTAACAAGTGCATGTCCATCAACAAACCGATTATTTTACTTGTACTCATTTATTTACAGAGTAGTTTTCTAATTTATTGCGGTGAACATGTGAAACTGTATCAATAACAGTGCATACACTATCCAAGCTCTAGCGTGAATGACTGATGTAACATTAACGTTGCTAAAACAAATCTTGGTCCATGCTTAATCTTTCCTCAAATTAGTGAGAATGACAGACAAGCTGCATTAATAGACACAGTTTTAGGTAATAGTGGTCCACAACTGATTAGCAGAAATATTAATAATGTGAGTTAACCAGTTAGCAGGAGACATACACAATATCAAACTCAAAACTAAGTATTTTGAACACCATCTTTCAAGAGCAAGCGGTTTGCGAATCCTATATTTAACTCCGAGATTTGAGAAGCAGTTGTCAGTAATATAAAGGGAACACAGCAAAAGTTTAGGATTATACTGCTGTGATATCGTGGTAAAGATGAATTTTAACCACCGATTCTTCACATGTTCGTTTTTGGGCAGTGTAAAAAAACTGGCTTTACCTTCACATTGTAGAGCACAGCATCTTTTAGACACGATGCAATCAGCACAGGAATCAGCTGCAGTGTTTGAGGTTCAAGTTTTCCCTGGTGTCTGCGCGCAATAAGTGAACGGGCAATATGCTAATGTTTTGTCTTGATGTCACAGTGAAACGGCTTATGACTCGTTTGAAAAACGATTCATTTCATTGACATTTCTTTTGAAAGACAATAACTTTATATATGGTGCACTTTCAGATTTAAAACTTTGTAGGATGTTTTCATTCACTTGGCTATATTACACACTACATGAAAGGTAATTTTCAAATATCCAGAATAGGGGCCCTTTAACTTTGTTTAGATAAATAAACTAAGATAAATATAGGCATTTAGATAAATATGCAGATGTGTGCGTTCCTTTCAATGACAAAATAAAGCCAGAACAAAAATGTCAGCGGTGAAAAAGCAGCATCAATAAAACATAATCTTAGCGTTGTGGATATGCATCATGTGGATATGCCTCATGTTGACAGATGAGGTAATTAAAATTACTCTGTTATTAACCTATAGCTTGATTATGAAGTATATTTGAGACTATAGATAGACTATATCTGACTTGTGGTTGTATTTTGAATTGTATTTGAAATTTTGAGGAGAGATGTGCTATATCTTTTATAACCGATAGGACCATAGACTGTAAAAAAGATGGATGACACCCATTCACTCTCTTCCATTGGTGAAAAGTGAAGCGGCCAAAGTCCTAATATAGCGCTGACATCTTGCGCTGATTTGGGACCTGATTCTGCACAGTAGTGAACGCGGGACCCGAGTCTGCGCAGTAGTAGTAGTAATTACCTCAACAGAGAAACCGATTAGAAGGGAAAGGTAAATGTTTTTTTTTTGTGTCCTAGGGGTTTATTTATTCTTAAAACTTCAGCTTTGTTTTCTTTTCAAATGTCTTTTATGTATAGGTTTAGTTCTTTTCTCTTGTATTCTTTTCGCTCTTTGACTTTCAATCTTAAACTAAAATGTACATTTCCTGAAGAAAATGTGAATGGTGCTTGCAGTGGCAAAACACAAAACATGCATAGATATAAGTCTTGCTGAACGGTTGCTAGGGAGTTGCCAATGATGATACTCCAAAGACTGCTTGCAAGTTTAAATTATATAATCCATATTATATAATGCCTATATGACATTCAGACTTAAAGATATCCCACTTTGGATTTGGGTTGCTATGGTGCTGTAAATAGTTGCTAGGGTGTGGCCAGAAAGTTAACAGGGTTCAACCAATAGACTGGATGTCTGCCTTTCCTCAATGGGAATTAAAGCCGTGATATCAAGGTCCCGCTCTCACTCCCGCAGAAATGATTAGTACAAAGTTAACTGCAGTGTCAGTGTAAAATAAACAGTTATGTAGAAATTAAAGTTGAAGCTCCAGTCTCCTCCCGAAAATCCCCCCAAAAGTCTGTTGCTGCCTCAGGGACTACTTCGTTTAGAGAAGCTGTCAATCATGATGTCACATTTCTGTTTTATAGCATTAAATAAATAACTAAGACCAAACTTATTTCACAATTTGAAACATTTGAAATGTAATTTGGTTGTTTAGTTTCCATCGCGCCCCATTAGACTAGGAGGGCGGGGTTTATGACATATACTGGGACCACCCGCCAAGGGGCGATCGAGACGCTTTGGCTTCACTTTTCAGCATTTGTGCGGCAAGCTTGGATCGGACCTACAATGTTCGCACAGTGAATGAAAAAGCGGCCGAAAAAATTCCATAGACTTACAATGGCAGAATCTTCGTGTTTTTAATCCCAACTGACATTTTCACACACAGGGCTTTAGAACCCTCCCTCTCCCTCTCCCTCTCCCTCTCCCTCTCCCTCTCCCTCTCCCTCTCCCTCTCCCTCTCTCCCTCTCTCTCCCTCTCTCTCCCTCTCTCTCTCTCTCTATCTATCTCTCCCTCTCTCTTCCTCTCTCTCCCTCTCTCTCTCTCTCTCTCTCTCTCTCTCCCTCTCTCTCCCTCTCTCTCTCTCTCTCTCTCTCTCTCTCTCTCTCTCTCTCTCTCTCTCTCTCTCTCTCTCTCTCTCTCTCTCTCTCATAGCCACACCCTAGCAACCAGTTACAGCACCCTAGCAATCACCCTTCCAATAAAAATAGACAAGAGGGATATAAAGGAATCAGAGCAACATAGAGATACGTGAGTTTGGCTCTTTTGATTTGGGCAGACATCCGGTCTATTGGTTGAACCCTGCTACCTGTCTGGCCACGCCCTAGCAACTATTTGGAGCACCCTAGCAGCCCAAACCCAAAGTGGGATATCTTTAAATCTGAATGTCATATAGGTATTGCGGTTGGATTATATAATTTAAACTTGCAAGCAGTCTTTGGAGTATCATCATTGGCAACTCCCTAGCAACCGTTCAGCAAGACCTATATCTATGCATGTTTTGTGTTTTGCCACCACAAGCACCATTCACATTTTCTTCAGGAAATATACAATTTAGTTTAAGATTGAAAGTCAGAGAGCGAAAAGAATACAAGAGCAAAGAACTAAACCTATACATAAAAGACATTTGAAAATAAAACAAAGCTGAAGTTTTAAGAATAAATAAACCATTTACCTTTCCCTTCTAATCGCTTTCTCTGTTTTCCATTCTCCTTTCTTTTCTTATTTTCACCTAATTTTTCTACCTCTCTCAGCCTCTCTGTGTCTTTTCAGTGGGAACGGCAGAGTAATGGTGGCATGCTTTTAGCTGCAAAACCATGATGGATAAGAACCCTTAAAAAAGGTCTGATCTAGTTAGACACTGAGTCTAAGGCTTTTCTTCCCAAATCTACTTATTTTGCCTCAAGGCCAGAGCGACTACAGCCCTTTTAGAAATGTACTTTGTGTTTTCAGAGCTACAAATGGCAGCGGAGCCTGTGAATGCTGTTCGGCAGGGAAGTCTTGCTGAGGGCGTTGTGTTTTGGATTTATATTCTGTGAGAGCAGGTGATTAGAGCGAGCTTTTATAGAATCATGAATCATCTGTGTCTTTCAGCTTGTAAAGGCAGCGAGATGAAGTGATGTCAGAACGCCTGACAGATATGTAATGGTTCAGTCCGCCAGACCCTAAGGCAATGTTCTTGTCAATGACTGATCCAAGTTATCCCACTGACAATGGCACATAGCGCAAATGTGAAGTGTGAGAAAGAAGAGAATTCTACTGAATAGATTTGCATCAAGGACATTTGTAGTCGTCATTTGACGGATAGTATTGTCAGTCGGTGTTACATCACTCATCTGTTGTAACTATGATGTAATAGTGTCATTCAGAGTCTCTGCTGCATAAGGGTCAGTGACACAAGAGTGACGAAATTCTTTTAAAAGTATAGTTTAAAACACATGGACAAAGTTTTAGAAATTCATCTTGGTTTAATATGGTTTTGAAAAGCTTTTTGAAAATATCACGTGAAAGTAAATATTGCATCGTGAGGTGCAATCTGCCTAAAAATACTTTTCACCTTGAAAAAGTATTTTAAAATAAATAATTTAATAAAGGTGTGTACAATCAAAAGTATGTTTAAATGTGACCATGTAAAAAGTAATAAAATATTTTCCTTATGTAAGAGAACTTAAAAGAATCTTAAAAGATTTTTTTCAAGAGCATTTCTGGGGGCAGGCATTTATTTAAGGACATGACATTTATTTTTATTTTTAATATTACATTTTTTTTTTTAAATTCGCAAACCCAAATGAAATCTTTCTAAGACCTTGGCACATTTTTTAAACTAGACTTTTAAGAGATTTGACCTTGCATTGACTCTTATGTAGCAGAAACTCATTGAGATCATAGTTACATCAGATGAGCATTCTATAAAATATCAAAATTACTTACATTTGGACTTCATTAAAAATATGCTCATCCTGGAAGACATAGTCAGGTCATTGAATGGATGAACTGCATTTTTATTAAATTGGTGAATAAAAATGCAGTTTGTCAGGTCATTGAATGGATGAACTGCATTTTTTATTAAATTGGTGAATAAATGAATAGATCCCTCCACCTAGAAAACAGCACCATAAACCATGATATTCATATAGAGGAGCATATGTCCATACATTTTACTGTCAGCATGTTCCACTCCAGATGGTATTTTTTCATGAGAGGCGGAGGCAATAATTTAGCTCTCCTGGATTGCCATTCATAAATCATACTTGAGATCTCTCACATTTCGTTCCCACCTGACAGCTCATGTGCCTGTTACTCTGATTACCCCCATAATCATTCCCGCCTCCGAGTCGATTCTCCATCATTACCACCACCAACAGACACGTGGACTTTCTTCAAGATCACACTAGAAGACAGGCGATTTTCAGCAACCTTTCACATGTAAGAATCTGGTGTCAAGAACAGCTCATTAGAAGGTGGTCTTAAATGACAGAGTACTAAGAAACAGATGTTTTCTTTCCTTGTGAACTTTCTCAAAGTAAATTATTAAACCATATTGACAGGTGCATTATTGATGAGGAGTTTTGTTGAGAGAAAGTGGCAACCAGTCTTTCTTTCTATTTCAAGGAAAACGATTGGCTCCTGAATTCCCTAGGCTCATCTCCTGCTGCATTTTAACTGTACACGTCTATAAATAATTCTTCCATTTCTTGGCCGTTCCGCTTTTTCAGCGTATCTCCTGGTGTATTTATTTTGGATAAGCCCTTGAGGAGAATCTGGCAACCTGACCTCTCAACGGTGCTGTCCCAGCATTGATCTTAGACAGAATATTAACGGTGAATCTGTCTTCTGCACTCTACTGGGCACTGATGGAAAACATAATGTTTACAAAAACCTGTGGGCAGATAAACTGTCTGACCCAAATGTTCCTCTTGTCATATTTTATGGCTTGAATTCCTGCGGTTCTGTGGTTCATAACCTGGACCACCTGGGAAGGATAATGTCAATTCTCTGTCACTTAAATGTAATCCGGAAGCACTGTACATTTTAAAAATGCAGTTTGTTATTCAAGCAATAGCATACCTCTCTCTCCCGATAGACAGATTTCCATTACACATGTAGATAGATAGATGATTTTCACTTACCTTTCATTTTCATGCATCTTTTAGATTCCCTCATCCTAATAAAAGTGTTTCAGTAGACACATGATAGATAGATAGATAGATAGATAGATAGATAGATAGATAGATAGATAGATAGATAGATAGATAGATAGATAGATAGATAGATAGATAGATAGATAGATAGATAGATATTTTTATGTCATTTCTCATTTAACATTTTATTTTTCATTCTCTCCATCGGATGAATTTAAACACAAAGTGATTCAGTAAACAGACACGTGGTCTGTGTTTATAAAGTCGTGTGCTCTTCAGGCTCATCCAGCTGTGTTTAATGCTTTTCAAAAGCTCTTAGTACCCCTGTTCCTATCTCTGTACGCTGCCTATCAGGATGGCACTCAAGCCGAACGTAATCAAACTCCCGAGAGGAGACCAGACCAAAGTGAACCTATCTTACCTCAACAAGAAGGCTAATATCTAAAAAGCAAAGCATGGGTAGCTATTTATATAAACTACTCGTTAGTCAATGCAGCATCCAGTGTGATGCGTCTGTTTAAATATGCAAACATACAAATCACCTTTTAGGATAAAATACAAAGAAATATAGGCCTATAAAAACAATCAAGGTTAAATCTCCCTCTAGTGGCAAACCTATGGAAAAACACTCAACCTGGTTTTAACTTTATGTATCTCTCTCACAAACACAAAATCTAGTACTGTAATTGCCTACAATATCTACAGCAGCGATTCTAATACACAGAGACAAAGGCTAAGTTAATGCAATCAGCTTTTAATTAATATGGGAGTGATCTTTTAAAGATTGATAGGCCTATTAACCACTGAATTGATTATTGCTCTTTTAGCTCTGAGATTGTCCCGCTTCCTCATTAGCTCAAGCCACCAGTTGTAGTGCATTATGGGGAGCGTATGTGATCGGTTTGAGTAAGGATGATGCTTGCACTGATAATATTATAATTACGTTTTTGGTCTCTTAGACAGTGCGGCCCCTCTACAAACTGCAGGTTCCAATGCACCCATAGGGCGCTGTGTTACCATAGGAACAGTATACATAAATGCTCATAATTGCGTTATTGTGTCTGTCTCAAAGACAGCCAGAGAGATGGAGAGCAAGAGATAAAGAGGCCAAGAGAAGCAGAGGAAACAGTTAATTGAGGCACTGTCCTTCTCTTTCATTATAACAGATGCATGAGCTATGAGTCTTTTGAGGAGCCTTGATTTCTTACGTATCAAACTTTTGATGTATTTGACGTATTCGATGCATTGTTAATGAATGGATTTTTATGTACAGCCAGGCTAGATGGCAAAAAAGGAAGCTTGCCGCTTGGGGTAATGAGCAACAAAAATCAATTGGATTGTAATATGAATGTGTAAGAGTATTATAGCCTATGTGTAGCCTACTGTGTTTGTCAATTAATGGGTTTTGTAAAAACTCATGCATACATTCTAAGAAAAAGTTGCTGCCTTCAATTTTTAAGTACAATCAATTTAAGTAATTTCAACTTAAATTAGGCTACATTACAGTGCATTTATAAAAAAATGAGGTATTTTATATGAGGTATAGCATGTGACACTGCAGGGCACAGTTGTGTTCTCACATTCACAAGCCTCATGCTTCAGTGGATGAATTGGCCGCCTCTGGCATTGTTCTGCAAAACTCACTCTCGCCACCTCCAGCTTTCTCTCGCTCTTTCATATCCAGTTTCCTCTGGGCAGAATGAAGATTTGGCCCCCTGGACATTTGAACCCATTATACTTTGTCACTCTATTTCTCTCGCTCCTCAGAATGACAGCAAACACTACAACACACAGACTGACGGATGCATCTCCTTAGGAACTCTGGGTTATTTTTAGACCTTTCCTTTTTAGCACTCCAATCAATGAAAATCTGTTTTTCACCGTTTGGTCCCCACAAGACTTCCACTATTCCTGCATAAATGGAGGTCAAAGCAATTGATTTTGGTTCACATCCTATCTGCATTATTGGACTGCTGCAGTGTCTGTGCTTTGAGTTTATGTTCAATAGAGCTGCCTCCATTTGTCATTCATCCAATTTCCCCCTGTGCTTAGTTAGACTGTTATTCAGACATTTTTCCTGATTGGTCATGTGAAAAAAAGAACATTTGCATTGATTTCCTCTCCCTGCACTCATAGCATTTATAGTTCCACGAGGAACCATTAACATCCATGGAACCTTTTCAATGCACAAATGTTCTTAATAGTGGAAACATTTTCTTCTTTATTCTTCTTCTGATTATTAAAATAAAAACCCCAAAATAGTTCTTCAATGGCATCGCTGTGAAATGCCCGTTTGAAACCTTTATTTTTAAAAGTGTA
The DNA here is from genome assembly GCF_051911475.1 of Siphateles boraxobius. Taxonomy (NCBI): domain Eukaryota; kingdom Metazoa; phylum Chordata; class Actinopteri; order Cypriniformes; family Leuciscidae; genus Siphateles; species Siphateles boraxobius. The sequence goes on from NW_027508876.1 coordinate 21,487,861, forward strand.
GACACATGCAACCATACACAAATTAATACAAAAATCAGTCTCAGTGTTTCATGACTGTCAATTGGACCTGATCACCCTGTCGGCCCCATTTATTTTTCTATAATAACAGGCTGACTATATTTTATCCTGCTTATTACATGGGTTATTTACTTTAAAAATAAACTAAAAAGGCGGCGTGTGAAAACAGTTAAATTACCTATATCAACATTACACACAACGTAAATTCATCCTTTTGTAAATGAATGTTACAGATCTTATTGTCAACAACTGTATATGCTTCATTTTTTATTTCTTGGACCTTGTAACATTTAATCATTGGTGACATATTCCAATCATGAATTCACTTAAACACTGCCATTTTCATACAATCAAGCTTGCATTAAATTTTGAGTGCAACACCCACATCTCAAAATATCCCATCCTACATTTTTTTATTCTTCGATAATTTCACTTATATGAAAGTCACATTACTGTATAAAGTTCTGTCGCTACTTCCGTTTCATCATGAACATGTAAAATACACCAAAACAGATTTGTTTTTCTGCACAAAACACCACACAGTTTGAAAACCTCAGGAAAACAATAATTATTTACTTACGTGTTCAATAAAATAAAATGACAGACAAAGTTAACCGGTATCAACAATAACAAAAATGACAATAATAATTTATAGCACTCTTAAAGCAACAGTGCGACCTAATTTGTTTGAAAAAAAAAACAGTGATGAACCAAAGGCAGGCCTCAAGGGAATTTGTGTGGTCCGTTTGCCATTTGCACATTATAATTGAGGTCAGAAAGTAAAACGCAGATCTGGCCAAAAGCTCTCAGGAGTGGCTGACTATTCCAGTGGCTGAAGGAGGGCCAGGCGCATCAGTGGTCAGTGTTAGTAACTGCTGTTTCTCTTTAGAAACCAGTGAACGGGACAAAATATCGAGGTTTGGGTTGTGCTGTGATTGAATTCTGCACATTGTCCTTACTTTCATTACCACACTCGACAGGAGCCCGCCCCTCTGTTCATGATTGACGTTTCAGGGCAGTTAAAAGCTTTACGGAACTCTTCATAGTTGCTCATAGCCCCGATAACCCTTCATCATAGCAACGAGAGTAAAGTGAGTCACATTGAAGAATAGGGGATGTAATATAGATGTAAATGAGCTGTATATATTACTGCACCTTACCTATATTTAGGAGGGCTGTGAGCTCCACTTTGGATCTGATCACGTGCTGCTTCTGGTCTGTACGCATTACAGCGAACCTAGCACATAACAATACACAAACAAATCAATAAGAGTCCCATTTAAGTCAAGACACTACTTTTTTTTTATGCATTGGTCAATTTTGAGATTTTGGGCTGTTTGGCTAGTGGAAAGAAAACATCCAAAATACACTTTTAAGTGTTTATTTTATTGCACTTCATCTATTTGCATCTGTAGATTTCAATTATAGTATCTTTCTTTTTCAAGGTTGTATTCTAAAAAGGAGTTTTTTCTGATCCACTAAGCCAGCAATCTCCAAAGATGCAAAACGGCAAGGCAGAACAAAAAATGTATATACAGTACACAAGACTATATTCAGGCAAGAGTTTGTTGTTGACACTCAAACTAAACTGTCTTGTTACTATTGCTAATATTATAACAAAAGCATAACTTGGTTCTGTGAATCATAGCAAAACAATATTAATCGCATATGAAGCAGAAACAACATCTGTTTTCAGGCCTTCTCAGCTTTTCCTGTTCATAACCCTTCTTTTCCCAGTGATATTCCTCTGAACATTTCTCTTTTGTAATGTCTCTCAGCCAGCTCTCTTTCTACAGTCTTTGCTCACTCCCTCCTCCCACATCATGAGTGGACACGCCCCCTCCTGCTGATTGGCTACAAGTGTGTTGTGGTCGACCCGATCGACTTTCAACAGTGTTTCTGAGAAATCGCTTACTGCACCTTTAAACTCAAATGTGTACTTAAAAGTATTTACTTTAATAGTAATGGGAAAGTGCATACTTTTGAGTGCGTACTTAAACAGTCCTCAGATATTTGTACATGCTACCATTGGATCAAATAGTAATTCTAATCTTGCATACTATTTAGGATACACATAAAACCCTTAAAAAAGACTGGAAACATTTTCAACACTTATCCAACCGAGTCTAAATTATTAATACAAAATAATTTCTGTGACATCTGCCATTTAGGCCCAAATATGTATGTGAAATACTGAATACTGACATGGGCATAACTGAGGAAGAACAGCTGGTTATTGGTCAGACCCACACCAGGTAGGAGAGGCTCCTCGACTCCTCTCTCTTTCTCGATCCATCTCCTGTAGGCCTGCAGACACGTTCACATGTACATGGATACACAGAATTTTAATTGTACACACCACAACCTGGAATACTAAGGTATAGTTTAAAAATTCACCCTCATGTAATTCCATACTTTCTCTCTTCCATGGAACACAGACTGGAATTTTTTTCTAAGCAATTAAAATGAATTGTCACTGGAGCTTTCAAGTTTCAGAAAGGATAAAAAAATAACCATTTAAGTATGACAAAAGTGTTTCAAATGAATCTTTAGCCATTTAGCTATATCATATATTTAATAATTTATTCACTGAATATCTTAACTCTCCAGGAGAAGCAGTCACAGTAGATTTTATGCGAAATTTTCACGGACACTGCAACACATAATTCACCAAATACACAATTCTCTCACATTCACATAAGTATAAATGGATGTCAATGGAAAGAAAAATGTAGTGTGACTGTGAACGCCTCATGAGAGAAGTAGCAATGTCTGACTTGTGAATGAATCATTATTATGTGTCACATTTTTCTATGAATCAGTTGATCCGGGTCAGAAAAGTAGTCTCAATGATGTGTTCACAAATTGTAAGAAATTCTCCAAATTTCTCCTCCTGCGATCCATCAAAGAAAGTCTTACAGGTATGGAATGAGACAAGTTGATAATTCTAATGGAAAATGCTGTAATACCCTGAAAGATTCTCTCAATCCTCCATTGTCAGCAATGTTCTCTCCCAGTGTCCTCTTCCCCTTGACCTTGAGAGGTGATTGTGGGTATTAAGTATTAGGTTGGTAGCTCTGCTACATTTTGATGAAGTGTTCAAAAATAAATGCATTGAAAATGCTGGTTCCTACTGTACATTTAGTCCTGCCTCCTTCCAATAGTAGCTGTCGTACTGGTCAATCATGCATTTTGCCTTTTCGGTGAAGAGGTTGATGGAGGAGTTGCTCCACCATTGATCCAAGTTCCCATTTTTGTCATATTTTCTACCTAGATGAACACAAATACTCACAGATGTCCTTGAGAATCAGGCAACGCATGTGTTGAGACTCATTATAAATCAAATGGCCTCACCATTGTTATCAAATCCATGGGTCAGTTCATGCCCCACAACTACACCGATCGCTCCATAGCTCAGTGATCTGACACAAGAACACATTTCACAATTTAGTTTTCCTAGAAATCTTCATGATCTTTAAATATAATATGTGCTGGAGAAATCTAAATCAGAAAACATCAACAAGAAGTGTCTGTCTCACCGAGGATAGTCTAGACCCCAGAAAAATGGCTTCTGAAGTTCTCCTGCAGGGAATCCTGGGTAAAGGAAGAAGAAGAATATGATCCAGTATTTCTAAACAAACATCAAACATCTAAAAACAAAAAACTCTGACAGATACCAAACAGAAATGTGTAATAACACATTATACTGGATAATATTACAATAATAAAAATAAATATATTTATATACATATATTTTCAAATGTAATTCATTCCTGAGATGGCAAAGCTGAATTTTCAGCATCTTTACTAAAGTCTTCAGCGTCACATGATCCTTCAGAAATCATTCTAATATACGGATTTGCTGCACAAGAAACATTTCTTATTATTATCAATGTTGAAAATAGTTGTGCTGCTTAATTTTTGTTAAACTGTGATGCATTTTTTCAGGATCCTTTGAAAAATAGAAAGTTCAAAAGCACAGTATTTGAAATAGAAATCTTTTGTAACATAAATGTCTTTACTGCCACTTTTGATCAATTGAATGCGTCCTTACTGAATAACAGTAGGCTATTAATTTCTTTAATGAATTTCTTTGCTTCCTGAAAAATTTGAGATTAATCATTAACAGTCATTTTAATTGATTGACTGACTTAAATTTTGAAGGCAAAACTTCTGTTTTAAAAAAATAGATTGTGATCACAGAATGCTGTGATCGACCAAGCTGTGTATTCGAAATGTGTAACTCACTGATCTGGTTGGTAGAGGAGCTGTAGAATGCATTTACTGTAGTTGGGTTGGTGAACCACCTGAGTGAAATAAAAAGTGATGTTTCATCTTGTTCAAACAAAGACACATTCATCTTATTTGAACAGGCTTTGAAAATGCTGACAACTTACTCCGTGCGTGGGACTTTTTTCCTCAGCCAGCCGATGTCAGACTGAGCTATGAACTTCAGGGTCTGCATGACATTCCCAAAGTAGTCAGTCGCAGTGAACGACAACTGTGCATAAACATAAAACCTCAATGACTTTGAGTTGTACTGACAACTGCCTAACACAATTAAAACTGGAATATCATCAACACGTCAAGACCAACACAATCTGAGAGGCTTGCAAACATACTCGTTTGATGTCCTCATTAATATAGGTGTCATTTAAGATGAAGTCTGGGTAACCCACTTTCGCCAAGACTGCGTGAGCCTAAAGTGATAAATAGAGAGTAGTGATATGGAAAAGAACATTATGTGTATTCATAGCCATCACAAACAAACTGGTACGCACCTTATCTGTTGCTTTTCTCTTTGTTTCTTCATCCATCCATTCATTCTCCTTCTCTAGCATGTCGATAAACGCCCACCGGATACCATTTATCAATTCCTCCATCTTCATAAAAGACAAAGACATTAATCATATGAGCATTCAAAGTAATGTTAAGCCGTTTTACAGTAAACTGAGTTCCAGCGTTTTATGCTGTTATTCATGATTAGTGCCACTAGATGGGGACAAAAACTAAAATTGTAATTATATGTGTATATATATATATATATATATATATATATATATATATATATATATATCCGTGTCTGTGTGTGTGTGCGTGTGCGTGTGTGTGTGTGTGTGTGTGTGTGTGTAGAGAATAGTTTTAATATATGAATAGTTACAAAACTTATGTATGTACAGTAAAAACAGAAATAATATTACAATTTAAAATGACTTTTTTCTATTTTTTATATATTTTAAGATGAAATGTATTCCTGTAATGGCAAAGCTGAATTTTGATAAAGAATGGTTGCATATCTAAATCCTTAAAAGTCTTACCATGTGTTTCTTGTCCTCCTGGAAATGCTTATCGACAAAGAGCCTACCGGTGGCATAGATGAGTGTGTTTTCCACATAATTTACACACTTGTCCCAGCGAGGGGTCAGAGAGGTGGTCCCCGTGGTAACCTGAGAAGAGACGGGTATTTTTAACCTCAGCAAATCTATTTACATTCATAGATTGGTGTAGGGTTAAAATGAGGAGGTGGTTCACTAACCCGAGCAAAGTCCAGGTATCTGTAGAGAAAGCGTCGGCTCAAGGTGGTGATTCGGGAAAATACTGATCTCCATATGACGTAATTGGCAACTGTCCTGGGGCGAGGTTGAACATTTGAAGCAGCTTAATTACAAAGTAATCTTGACTCTGTTATTGAGCAGAGCAAGTAATAAACTGGTAGGACGCATAAACAGCACACACAAAAACAGAGGGATCACACAACTGACACTGTCCAGATCAACACAGGCAGAGCCTCAGGGCTCTGATGTTTTAATAGGGTTTTGCTCCTTACAGAGATATCTGGATACCTGGTTTCTGTGGCGTTGATGAGTTTGAAGAGGTCTTTAAAGTGTTGTGGGGCACGTACGATCACCTGCTCTGAAGAGGAGATTTTCAGGTCTGGGTACAGCTCAGTGTCAATTACTGCTTTGACAAAACCCACCCAGTTAAACTGCAAAAAGTAAACACAATAATAGTATTACCTGGGTAAACTGTGTGACTTTGTATTTAGAAATACGGTAACACTTTAGAATACGGTTCCTTCGTTAATGAATAACTACACAGGAACGAATGAGTAACACAATATTAACAATCTAGTAATTACTATTAACTGACAAGAAATTCTGATTAACAAATTAGTAAGTAATAGCGCACAGATGAAAGTGGTAGTTCACTATTAACTAATCAATAACTACTATTTTTTTAATGCTTCCCAGAGAACTACTGTAAGTACTATTCTAAAGAGAATTTTATTTATTTATTCATTTTTTATTTATTTATAGTATTTATAAAGAGAAAGTGAAGATCATGGTAACTAACTAGCAATGACTCAAGTGTTTATACATACTTCTAAAGGAATTACTAATTATTTTAAGCTTTTTAGGTTTTTGGTGTTTTAAAAATTCCTTTAGAAGTATGTAGTAACACTTGAGTCATTGCTAGTTAGTTACCATGATCTTCACTTTAGAATACGGATCCAAATAATTAGTAATTCCTTTAGAAGTATGTAGTAACACTTGAGTCATTGCTAGTTAGTTACCATGATTCTTACAGTAGTTACTAATGAAAAGCTAATCCTAAAGTGTAGAGTCTTCTAATCCTTCACAAGATATTTGCACACACATATGACCTAGGAGACATACATAAAAACATAATGTCACTGTAAACACAATAAAATCACTGTATATGGTTGGATGACTCAATATGTTCCAGTAAGTTAAATAATAAAATAACTGTATATGGTATTTGGGTGGCTGATGATGGCTCAGTATGTTCCAGTAAGTTAAATAATAAAATAACTGTATTTGGATGGCTGATGACTCAATATGTTCCAGTACTCACCATGACTCTAGTGATTCAATGCCAGTCCAGAGGAATGCCGGGAAGTTGGCCACAGGACAAGTAAGGTCCCGACAACTAATTTAAAAATCCATTTCTTTAAAATTATTCAGTTGTTAAATAGTTCTCTAGGAGAGAGCATAGGCTAATTATTTCCCAAATCATAAGTCTTCTATGCTATTACATAGTGCTAGTCATTTGTCCTGCATTAGTTATTGATTAGTTTTGCATGAATTATGAAGCTTTTTCAGTAGTTCTCTGGGAAGCATTGATTAGTTAACAGTGAACTACCACTTTCATCTGTGTGCTATTACTTACTAATTAGTTAATTAGAATTTCTTGTTAGTTAATAGTAGTTACTAGATTGTTAATATTGTGTTACTCATTTGTTCCTGTGTAGTTATTCATTAACAAAGGAACCGTATTCTAAAGTGTTACCAGAAATACATTTACATTTGTATCAGGTAAATAGAATTTTATGTCAAAGCTAATTTATTCAGGTCTAAAAATACTATAATAAAATAACCTAATTTGTTCAAGCATATTTACGAGTTGTTTACGGCGTACATTTACGAAACATGCTTTACGAAAGCATGTTTACGATGTCAGATGCGTTCAAGTCACTTTCGCTGGAGCAAGATGGCGATGTACATTCTCTTAATTAACTACACAAAAATACTGCAAGGTTTTTAAACTCCCAATTCAAGAAAATGAATAGCAAAGAATTTGCTTCCGGAACGGGCTTATCCCGGAGCCAGCCACGCACGTGTACTAGTAGTACATAAACTCTGGGCATTAAGAAAACTCAGACATGTGGTGGCGTTCGTGTGCGATCATAAATATGATCTTTGCGACGTGACTTGAACCAGTAAATTGCTTTTTTTGGGCTAGGAAAAACACAGCATCCTTTTTTTATACAACTGTTATCAGCCAATACCGATCACCTCAAAATGACTAAACACTGTGCAACTAATCAGCCTGGCTCATTTATTTGTCTTCCACTAATTAGTATGAGTGACATGGCATAAAATATACATTTATTTGAATTATAATGTACTTACATCTGGAACAGTGCGCTGCAGTTTAGACAGACTGTACTTGTTGTACATGTTCTCACTGGTGCGGTTTTCATAGGGGATCACGATCTACAGAAGACCACACACTCCATTGAAGCATCAAGTACCCTGACTGCCCTGTTGTCTTTCTCAATGCCTCAATGATTTGTAGGAATTTGTTTTCAGATTTTCCAGTGTTTTGCTTCTCACCTTTGCGAGTTTCATTTCAAAATCAAGTACCGGTTTCATCTGAGCCTCAGCAGCCTGTTCATCGGCTCCAAGCATGACAGAAACGTCAACCATCAACCTTAAAAGAGCTTCTCGATACTGCAGAGAGGCATGAAAAGAATGGGTTGAGAAAGCAGAGACAAAACCAGGCCGGACTGTGACTGCATGCAATGATATATAGGCTAAGCAGGTTGACAGATGCAACGATGTACCATTTGTGCCTCAGTTGTGTTGGTGATGTAATCTTCTCTGGATGACAGTGACAAAGAGGCCTGATCCAGCTAGAAAAAAAAAAAAGAATTGCCATGTATTTTTACGCCCCAACTCACGCAATTGGTTGAGCCAGAGGTTGACATATGACGACATGCAGGTCTCACCTTGATGATGTACTGGTTGGAGTTCTTGTCATCAGGAGAGACATAAAGCCGGATGAGGACAGACTTGCTGTGCTGACTGCGTATCTGTGCTAGTGTTTCCAGCAGGTTAAACTGAGACTCCACCCACCGTGAGGAAGAGCCCAACGCATCGCCTAGAACCGGCCAGCGGAAGACTTTCTGCTTTAGATTCTTCAGCAGAGGTTTGGCATCCTCAATCTCCAGGACAGCTGTCAGGTGGAGAGATCAAGAAGTAGAATTTACATGTATTCACCTGACACCCCTGATGTATAAGATCACGTAAAGTCTCAATTCCAGTCCCAAACGGTTTATGAAATTACAGTTATTTTTTCTACACTGCCGTTCAAAAACGATTTTTAATGTTTTTAAAAGAAGTCTCTTTTCCTCCCCAAGGCTGCATTTATTTGATAAAAAACAACAACAACAGTAATATTGTTAAATATTATGACAATTTAAAATAACTGTTTTCTATTTTAATATTTTAAAATGTAATTTATTCCTGTGATCAAAGCTGAATTTTCAGCATCATTACTCCAGTCTACAGTGTCACATGATCCTTCAGAAATCATTCTAATATGCAGATTTGATGCTAAAAAACATACATTTTTATCATCAATGTTGAAAACAGTTTTTTTTCAGGATTCTTTGATGAATAGAAAGTTAAAAAAAACAGCATTTATTTGAAATATAATCTTTTGTAACATTATAAATGTCTTTAATGTAACTTTTGATCAATTGAATGCATCCTTGATGAATAAAAGTATAGATTTATTTTATTTATTTACCCCAAAAAATAAAATAAAACTCTTACTGACCACAAACTTTTGAACGGTACAGTTTAATGTTACTAAAGCCTTCCATTTCAGATAAATGCTGTTCTTTTAAACTTCCTATTCATCAAAGAATCCTGAAATAAAAATGTAAATAACTGTTTTTCAACATTGATAATAATGAGAAATGTTTCTTGAGCATCAAATCATCATATTAGAGTGATTTCAGAAGGATCATGTGTCACTGTAGTAATGATGCTGAAAATTCAGCTTAGATCACAGGAATAAATTACACTTTACTTTATATTCAAATAGAAAACAGCTGTTTTAAATTGTAATAATATTTCACAATATTAAACAAAAATGTTAATCAAATAAATGCAGCCCTGGTGAGCAGAAGAGACTTCTTTTAAAAACATTAATAATCCATAACTTTTGACTGGTAGTGTATGTTAAAAAATAACAAATAAATAATCTCGTCTGAATAGTGCTGTATGGAACTGCAAAGAGCTTTTTGGTTCTTACATTCATTCATGCAGGATGTGTAGAGGATTTTGGCCTTCTTCACTGCCTCGATGTCTTCACCTCGGATGGGCTGCTCTAACAACTCTGTGGCACAAAGATTCAATATTGAATCGCCTTATTTGGGCTGCAGGTTTTATTTAGTTGAGAATCATGTGGATCAGTGCACCTTTCAGCTTGAGGTCTACATTCTGCCGGAGCCATGGGTAAATCCCATAGCTGGATAAGTCTTCCGGAATGGGGTTATCCCGTAGCCAGCCTCCGCACGCGTACTGGAAGAAGTCATCACATGGTTCTACAGACTGATCCATCTTACTAAGGATAGAACCGGCTAGAGATGACACATCAGCAAACACAGAGTCAGCATCACAGTAATCTCAAACAAGTAAAAACAGTGTTTGAACTGTTTTTCTGAATCATAATGTCTGCATGTTGTTTAAAGTAAACATGAGTGTATAGTTTAGGGAATTGCTAGGTAGTTGCCTACTGGCGCCAAGTTTAAGAAAAAAAGTCCACATGACATTCTAGCCCCTATATGGCTTTATGATAAACGTGGTTTACCTGCTTCAATACATTGTGGGGTAAGGCAAACGTCTTCATCTTTTGCTTTCTGTGACACTACAGGGGGAGGGAAAAAAAAAATCTGTCAAGCAGACCAGTCAAAACTATGCCCTGAAATGACTGCCAAACATTACGCTGCGAACGAAAACACACATACATACACACACAGTGCTCAGGCTTCAGCTGTCCTTGCTCTGGATGTAACACACGCACACACACACACACACACACACACACACACACACACACACACACACACACGCAGGCCCGGATTGGCTAATCGGGAGCACCGGGAGAATTCCCGGTGGGCCGGTCTGTTTTATTGGCCAGGAGGGCCGGTGTTGTCATGGCACTGGGTTGAATGCTCCAGTCTCAGCGCAGCACCACTATTGTTTTATTATAATTTTCTCGCAGCCCCACAAAAAAAAGTCCGTTGTTAGAGATGTGCGATCAAAGAATAAGAGATGCAAAACATGGATAATAGGCGCAAAGGCGGCGCTGAAAAGGCCAGAATAATAAAACATCTCTAGAAACTCAAGCGGCCTAATAGCCTCAGGGCCGTACCGACCATTGTGGTCTCCGAGGTCCGGACCTCGGTCATTTTTCTGAGTATATAATGAACTTTGTGAAATAATTGCCTTATACTCTAATTTGGTGCTGCAATGATTCGCATATCGCGACGATAACCGACCTCATAATCTGAGCTGCTTCAGTAGCTACTCAACACCGCTCGTCGGCAATGGCAAAATGTTTGAGATGACCGATCAAAGCAAGCGGGATTTATGTTAACAGAAGCGTGAGCCGTGGCCGCTCGCGAATCCCAACACGACGCTTCAAGAGATTAGCAAGTGGAACTAAACTAAACAGCTGTTTTACGATAGAAGTTTTAAACGACCGAAATAAATAATCAGTTTGCAAAGACTGTATCAATCAAAGCTCAGCTTCGGGAAGGGGAGATTTACAGGTAACCTAAAGATAAAGAGACTGAGAGAAGAAGAATGAGAGAAGGAGATGGAGATGAGAGAGGAGAGCAGGAAGAGCAATAGCCTATTGCATACTATGCCCAGAAGGAGAATAACTTTATTACAATGGATTCCTATTTAACACAGATATACATGTTCTTTGCCAATGACAGTGGAAAAATAATATGCCCCCGAACCCAGATCACTTTTGGGACCTTTGTATTTTTGTACGGCTATTGCACTGAATAGAGTAGACAATTATATTTTTGAAAAATACAATGAATTACAAGGCTGTACAGAACAGTGCACTATTGCAGACTTATATACTGAGGGTTTAATTACATTATTTTAATATAGTCGGTCGGGAACTAAAGTGGGCCGGTCTAAGGTATGAAACTCCAGGGCTGAAAACAAATCCCACTCCGGCCCTGCACACACCCCACTGTGCTCAGGCTTCAGCTGTCCATGTTCAGGATGTCACAGGACAAAAACATAGTGCATGCTCTACTACACACAATCCAAAGAAGCTGCACATCTACAAACAGGGCAAGGGGAAGTAACATGTTACATCAGTGTTACTTCTTAAAAAAGCAGCTAATTAGGTTACCGCTAATTTTTATGGAAAATAACATTTTCGTTACTTCTGAGTTACATTTTCTCTTTCTTGCTTGTTTGTTTGACCTGTTTATTCGACTGTGCTTGGGTTTTAAATTAAATTAAATTAAAATTAAATTGAATATATTTTAATATATTATCTTAATATCTTAATTTATTTTTGTATTTGATATAACTAGCTTTTTTACAGAATAAAAATTTTATTTAAATAAACTATATCCCTGTGCATTTAAATAAACCATTGAAATTTTTTTTGTGTATTTGTTTTCTTTTATTTAATATATTTTGTTTTTTTAAAGTATTTAATTTAATTCATTTTAATTTAATTGAGGAAGGAAATGTATCATGAATACATTTTTGCGATATCTATTTCAACGTACTGAAACATGATCAGTGTGAACTCTCCATGCAGAGGTCAGAGAAGCTGTGTGAATTTGTGTCAGCGAGTTTGAGTGAGCGCAAAACTGTATGTATGTTGTGAAATCAGACAAGCATTGCTTTTAAAGGCTTGTGTTTATGGTTCAGTCCACAACTGGACAGCAGATGACCACAGCAGGATCCAGCACCCGGCCCTGTGGGACTGAGCCTCATTATCCTCAGAACCAACACACACAGCCGTGTTTGTGTGACTAGAATATGTACAAACAGAAATGAGCATAATTACTCTCTCACCGCAAATATGCAGGCAGCCCTCAGCAAGTGAGAGCAATAAGATGAACATCATTTATTTGCTGTCTCAACAGTAGGAAGACACTTGTGTATACCAAAATACTGTACATCCACACACTCATACAGCATGTCATGTTCACAATGTCTCAGGTTCCATGCATGAGACAAGACCCATTCACATTCAGCACTCTTAAAGGGACAGTTCACTCAAAAATGAAAATCCTGTCCTCATTTACTCACACTCATGTCATTCGACAAATCTCGGAGCACTTTTATGGTGGTCATTTTCATTTTTAGGGAAAAGAGCAACTTGAACACTCTTTGAAATATCTTCTTTTATGTTCAACAGAAGAAAGTAAGTCATAGTTTGGAACGAAATGAGGGGGTGATTTTAATTGTTAGGTCAACTATACCTTTAAAAAAAACACCCACATTCCCTAAACGACTCACGGCCCTCTAGCCTCAAAACTTTAAAGACCCATATATATATTTCCTAACCAGAGCTCCGACTCCTTACTGTGCTAATTACAGCCTACAAAGACATGCTGTGTGTGTAACAGAATACACTCCTAAAATAATATCATACACAAACACACAACTGACCGAAGAGCACAAATGAATCTATCTATCTATCTAGACACTTACTATCACATTAGTAGTAAGTAGGTAATTGTGCATGAAAATGACTCACCCGTGATGACGGCTATCAGTAGTGCAATGCAGACACACACACACACTGCCAGCGCAGCTTTCAGGAGAGTGTTGGGGCCCGCGCTCGGTTTGGTTCCTCCTCTCCCCAGCCTCTCCATTTCCATACTGCCACTGAGTTGAGCGTGTTCCTTCTCTTTCTATTCCTCCCTCTATCCTTCTCACACGGTTTTCCCTCGGTCTGGCCTGGAGATGTGCACTTTTAAGTCCCGGTCCCAGGGTGCCGTGGTCCTTTTGGATCACTGTGGGGCCGTGTGGAGGTGGTCTCGCCTCACAGGTCTCAGATCAGTGGCAGATGCACAGCATGGAGAGTCATGCTCCACTTGCCTAAGAGAGAGGAGAATAGGCAAGGAAGGAGGGGAAAGACAGATTGAAGGAGTGAATGAGAGAGAGTTAGGAGATCCTGGGGTAGGAGGAACTCTCCTCCCTAGAGCCAACTGGAGCACCTTACTTACAGGAGTAATTATATGGCGTCCTGCAGGAAGGGTGGGATGACTGTATTTGTTTGTGTGTGTGTGTGTGGATGTGGATCTATGCTGATATAGTCTGTGTTTGGGCTCCAGGTGTGTGTTTCTGAGTCCCTGCACTGCGTTTGAGATGATGAGCCCTCTGGTTAAATGTAGCCACTTCTGTATTTATTCTCTGTATGTCCCACAGCATAAAATAGAATGAGGAACACGGTGTGATGATGTGTCTGTGCCAGGACACAATCTACTGCCGACTCTAAGTTGACAATGTTTTATCATGAAGGTTTGTTTCTGATCTGATATGCTCATTGTCGAATATATCAATGCCAGGATGATTTACCCGTCTAAACGCATGCTTGAGATGCTCCTTATGAGAAAAATCTATAACATTATTTGACAAAGGATTGTGAGGATTTCCAAAGACGCAAGCAGATTTGGAATAGTAAATATAATTAAATATGGTTGTCTATGTATCTAGTTAATTCTAATTTAATCTTTAAAATAAAATAATTATGTAAATCTAATATTAAATAAATTGTTACTATTTATTTTGAATATATATATGAAATATATGAAATATTGTAAATTAATATAATATTATGAATATTCATTTAAACAATAATAATATTTTAATATTTAAGTATGTTATTAAATATTTACATATCCATATATTCAATTTGTAAAAACGCAGTCTTATAAATAATTGATTTATATTATTATTTAATTAATTAATTTGAATATAGATTCATATAGTAAGTTAAATTAATATTAAAAATAGAATTTGTTATTATCAAGTCAATTCAAGTGGACAATTAACAGATTTTTCTAAAAATATGATTTTGTTGATGTATGCTTTCCACACAACTGCATTAGTACAAACGGGTAACAGGGTTATTATTGTTAATAAAAAAATAAAACCATGAAATATATTTTTATTACTTGGAAAAAAAACTAAAAACTAAAAATTTAAACACACAACTTATCTCAGCATTCTCATTTTTTATTTAGTTTAAGTACTAAAACAACTAACAACAACTAAAACTTAACTATATAAACATATACATTTATTTTAAATATTTTATAAAAATGACAACAACAAAAAAATTATACAGAATATTAACAAAAATTATAATAGTATATCAATGAATCTTAAAAAATATTATAAAATATGGTGTTCATGGTATATCTTTGAGTACCATATAATGCTATGGTAAATTAATTTCACTACTTTAAGTGGTTTTAACCTCATAGCACTAGTTTTTTTTTTTTTGTAAGGGTAAATGTAAGTATTGTACACTTGATTTATTATCAGTTTTCATTTGTAATGAAAGCAACTAAATAGTGTTTGACACCTGGCTTCCCAGTAAATAATCACTTTGAATGAACAGATTGCAGAATCTGTAGACGTGCAACATTTTCTTCATCTTATCTTCTGATAAGAAATACAAACACTTGCTGAGCCATCAGATGACAACACTACTAGCTAGTCTAGTTAAGAGGGCAGCTTTCCTCACTGAGACTGTGACATGTCGAAGTGTAGAAGATCCACAGCTGTAGCAGATGGAGTGAATAACCAATTGTAATGTGCAAATGGGAAGAACTTACCTTGTCATTTTCCAGCGTGTCTATGAGGGGCTTCGCACTTCATTTGTTCACCAGAGGATGAATTCACTAAAACGAATAAATAATTTGATTGTGAAGGGGAAGTAAAACTTGATCTCATCAACAATTGAATCCATTTTAAATATCAAATCACTTTGTCACATCACCATATAGTAGGTGAAGGTGAACAATCCAGCAGGGACTCGTCTGTGGTACAGTAATATACAGCTTGAAATCTGTAGTCTGCTGGTGTAAGACCATCTTCTATATATATATATATATATATATATATATATATCATGTATATTAAAATGTGATTTATTAAAATAAATATTAAAAAAAACATTTATATACATATAAAAAAGTGGTCTTTTTAAATAAATAAAAAAAACATTTGTAAACCATCTATTTTTTTTTTTTTCAAAACCATTGCTTGTAAAATCTCTCGCTCTTTCTTTTAAAGAATTAAACAATATAAAGAGTGAAGATCCCAGAATGAGATTTATGTGGAATGTATCAACAAAGAATAAACTGTCATCCTCTTATCGCCTCGCCGTGTCACCTGTGACTCATCCCTAATCGAGATTTAAATTGCACAGGACGTAACTGCCATGAATTATACCGGAAATTTAGGTTGGGCTCTGACGCTTGAGCACCTTATTAGTGTTGGACGCTTTTTTCTCAAATAGATTTCCCAAAAAGACTTTTATTGTAATTCAGATCAAAACAGTCTGTCCTCATTTCTGAATGTGTCTCTAAAACATGTTCCTCATAAGATAACACAATCTTTTATTTTTTATATACAGTCACTAAATCACATCCCTTTGGAGATGGGTTAAATGGGACCGAGCTTCTGTTTTTGTGTGATGAATCTCTCACTCTATAAACCCCTTTCACACAAACATTCATAATCAAACACTTGACAGAGCGTCAGTAAAAGACTTCCTGAACTGATAAAGAGCCACATCTGGGCTCTCACCCTTAAGACTAATAACCCTGATGTCAAGTTATTTTAAACAGTTTTATAATCATGTCACTGAAATAGTTCATAACATCTTACAAAAAGCTTGTATTCTTATTAATGCTTTATTAAAGATGTGTTGTTTGTTGACAGTTCATACCCACCGTCATCTGGTCCAAACCCGTGCTGTTATTTATTTTTTCCTGTGGAAAATAAAAAAAGGAGAAGTGGTTAATAGTGACCATGATGGAAATAGACTCAATAAAATAATCCACCATAAAATAGTTCATATGACTAATTTGCTATATTTATACCTCATATGAGGTTCAGGCTGATCATTATTCACAGAGTCCTCCATCTTGCTGAAGCTCTGAAAGATACAACATATCAGACTATTGAACATATACAACAGCTGAACATGAAAGCTATATTTTATATCTTTATATCTATATTTTTCATTTCAAATCATGCTTCTATGTTTACACAGCCATTCTCAAAATTGATACCAATAATAAAAAAAAGCTTTTTGAGCAGCAAATCAGCATATTAGAATGATTTCTGAAGGATCATGTGACACTGAAGACTGGGGTAATGATGACGAAAATTCAGCTTGGCATCACAGGACTAAATTACAATATAATACAATAGAAAAAATTTATTTTAAATTGTAATAAAATTTCACATTATTACTGTTTTTGCTGTATTTATGATCCAATAAATGCAGTCTTGGTGAGCATATAAGAGACTTTTTTCAAAAACATAAAAAAACGACCCCCTTAAATTTGGTCCGAAGATTCTTCAAAAATACCTCTTTTAAAGGGACATTGTGTAGGAATTTCTCCCATCTAGCGGTGAAATTGTATTTTGCATTCAAACGAATTGTGCTCTCCAGCGTCTCGCTTTTTCAAATGTGTGTTGCATCTACGGTAGCTGTTATGTACCAAAAAGCTATGACACAATGTCTTCTAATAGCACTTCATCGAGTTTTCCTTGGTTTGTTAGGTTTGTTATTTCAAACAAACTGCAACTTGACACAACGAACAAACAAATGTTACAGTATGAACAATAACAGTGCAAAGCAGCCTTTTAAACTTGCCGGGGTAGTGACAAGCGCCTCTCACTGCTCTGCTCCTCCG
The DNA here is from genome assembly GCF_051911475.1 of Siphateles boraxobius. Classification (NCBI taxonomy): domain Eukaryota; kingdom Metazoa; phylum Chordata; class Actinopteri; order Cypriniformes; family Leuciscidae; genus Siphateles; species Siphateles boraxobius. The sequence goes on from NW_027508876.1 coordinate 21,505,403, forward strand.
TTTCTGCTGCTTTCAGTTACGTGACGCTGGCTCTGAACGAAAGCGCGTTGTGGAAACGCGTTGGCCTAGTACTTTTTGACCCTCTCTGCTATTATAGTTTTTCAAGATGGCGGAACGACATGGAAGCCTCCGTGGACCTACCCGTCACATGTATATAAAGATAATAAATTCGTCGTTTACGAGGATAAGTCAGATCATTGGCAGAGGTATTTGTACACCATTGAGGACATATTTATGAATAAAAATATTGCGTTTAGATAATAAAATACCTGAAAAACTACACATAGTCCCTTTAAGTTCCACCAAAAAAGTAACACTGTAAATGTTTTAAAATGCCTTGAGAGTGAGTAAATAATGACAGAAGTTTCCGTTTTGTGTAAGGCAGATCAGATTTCTTTACATGAGCCATTCTGCATTACTAAATCACACATAGAGTTAGATATTTGTTTATTCTGGTATGAATAATGTAATAACGATATTGACGAATGACAGCTGTGAAACAGCAAGGATTCTTTGGGATTGAGAGAGGGCCTCACCACACACTGTTTTTAAAGAATTTACTCCAAAATGTCAAATCTACTTTATTCTCATCAGTTTAAAATGTAAACTAAATTCAAATGTATAGCACTTCCCATAAAAACATTCCGAAGGAGCTTTACAAAGAACGGCGCCTTGCCTTTCAAATACTTATATTTATACACAACGCAATTGTGGTTAGTGAGGAGGCGAAAGCTTCTTTTTACAGACATCATTTTTCCAGGGGGAGCGTTTCGTGTCTCATTATGTTGTTAGTGAACAGGAGGCTGTGGTCAGGAAGACCAACTACAGAGAGGGAGGGTCAGCTACTCAGCACGGGACGTTACAGATGAAACCGGAACACAAACATTAGTTTAAACACAGGCGCTACAGATATGGAACATGTGGGGACTGAATGAGAAAAAGAGTGAGTCAATGAGAGAGGGAGATATGGGGGAGGACTGACGACACAACCTTGGGCGAAACCGCATGCATCGACTGCTCTGTTTACAGTATGCAGAGAAACAGACTGACAGTGTGTCATTACACTGAGATACGCACAGACTGAGGCTCGCACGCACGTTTACATGTTTTATGGGGACTTTCCCTAGAGATTTTTATACTGTACAAACTGTATATTCTATCGTCTACCCAACACATACCCATCACAGAAAACTTCCTGCATTTTTTACACTTAAAAAAACGATTTAGTATGATTTATAAGCTGTTTTCCTCAAAGGAACGAAAAATTTCCCCACAAAGTCTTATGTATTGCCATCCTTTGGCCCATAATGTGTAGGAAATACCTGATATCAAATATTGATTTATTTAATTACATAAACAAATTTAAAAATTAAAATTACTATAAAACCAAAAGGTAATAACTTAATGCTGACAGTAGTGCCTAAAGTTATAATATCATTACAAGTAATATCAGTAACAATAGCTGTAGTAACATTAGTGTATTAGGTATTTTAGTGGAAACTACAGTTAACATGGTACAATTTTGTAAGTGATATAATCGCTAACATTTCATCATCATCATCACTGTCAACATACAGTTTGTATACCAGCAGAAATATTCATAGAACATTGGCATTGTCATTAGTCAAACTGGTGATATCCTGCAGATGTGTGGTTTCTACTTCCCAAGCTCAGCTTATGAAGCCAAGCTTATCAGGCCAAACCTTCAATTTAGAGTATTATGGCAGAATCAAGCACTCCTATCCATCAGGCAGCTGCCTTCGCTCTACAAAAGAAAAGAGCAGATGTGACAACATGAGATTGTTGGTGCCACATGCCCACAAGAAAAACAAGGCTCATTACCTATAAGTGGCTTTTAAATTCACTAAAATAGCGGATAATGATATGTTTAATGAATGTTGTGTTTGTGGGACAGACACGTTACCTGGAATAGACACGCTTCTGTTACACAAGCAACTGTAGGGACATTCACTGTATGTCAACACTTCTTATTTGTTTTGTTGACTAATAGAAAGATTTCCAATTTAACGTAAGTACATAAGCTGAGAACAATCTCTCCCTCTCTCAAAAACCAACAAACATGCACATATTTTACCTGTAAGTGACCTACTGTATTTTCAACATACAGAATGTACACATTGATACTGTCCCGAGACAGAGAAAAAACACAGACACAAACACGACTGTTGGGATGCACCGATATGAAAATTTTGGCCGATACCGATAACCGATGTTCTTTGTTTGAAAGGCGATAACTGATATATTGGCCGATAAATCTAAATCCAAATTTTTATATAATTTTTGAGAGCCTGATTACAAAAACAGAAGTCTCATCATTAAAAGCCATGTCCCACGCACACAATTATAATGTTCTCATTAGTATTTTATGTAGTCTATATGACAGACTTTTTTTAAGGGATCCCAATCATATTTCAAGCAATTCAAAAGCATCATGGTGAACAGTGCACAACAGACAAGTGTCTCAGCTGAAGGAAATATTATTTATCGGTTAGAATATATTGGTCAAATTTTCTAGTCGGGCCAGTAATGATAACATAAAAAATTATCATATATCGGCCGATACCGTTATGGTGGCCGATATATCGTGCATCCCTAAATGACTGTTATACTAAAAGACACAATGATCTTTTATAATGTGTTGAAAGGATACGCACACACACACACACAAAGGGGGTCCGGAGAATGAGAGCTGAATAATTGTACTTTCATCCTTCTTCATATATATATATATATGAAGCCAGCAATTAGTTCACCCCTCTAGACTAAGAACAGACACACATATAAACAGCCCCAAGGCTTTCTGGGTGACGGTAAGAGGGGAGGAGTCTGGTCTCCCTACGCACAACCACATCCATGTGTAATTATTTTTCACTCTGAAATAGCACAGACATACAGTCCTCCGTCTTCCCAAGGGGCACATCTCAAATGTAGCGTCAACACACCCTTCTATGTAGAAAACCCTAAATAAAAAACTCAGAAATATGAACAATGAAAGCTAATTATAGCAGTACCAAGCTAAAAGATGCAACCAAGCACCTGAGTCTTAGAGGCGTGAAGTCACAAGACATCATGGACAAGGTTGATGAAGATCTCCAGAAGCAGAACTGACCAATGATCGGATGCCATGTGATTCAGATACAAACTGAAGTCAGAAATACTGAATGCAGTTCCATTTTATTTATTTATGTTTTTGGTTTCTTTATTGAAGTCTCTCTCTTTTTTTTCCCAAGATGTGTATTTCGTTTCTTCCATTCTTAACTATTTCACCTTTATTTATTATAATTTAAACTGTGATTTAAATCATCTCTTGCAGGAATTCTTAATGCAGACCTGTTTGTAATTGGGTGAGAGGGTGGGATATGGGTGGGGAGGAGTGTTCTGGTAAAAAAAAAAAAAGGGGGGGGGGTGGATATGTATATTCTATCATACAGTATTTGTTTTGCAAAGTTGTCATTCAATAAAAAAAACCTTTGAATGAAATACTGAATGCTGGTGCATAAAGAACTTAACAGAAGGACTTTAGGGAAAACTGCAGCTTGACCCATGAACTTCTGTCCCTTTCTCAAAGTGTGCTTTTAATATCACAGTCATCGTTCAACAGAACATTCCTCAAGCCTCTAATTGACCATTTCCATGAATTGATGCTCATTCATAACAAATAATAGTTATTAATACATTTCTGACATTAAGCAGCTCATGAAGGTTGTCCAAAAACGATGAAAAGGCCATGATTCCCATAGAATGAGATATTTCAGATCAAATGGGCCATAAACTATGAGCAATGTGAAAAGTGAAGCATGGAAAAAAAAACTCACAGTTATGCAAGTTCAAATACACTTGAGAGATGATAAATGCTGTCAAACTGACCATATAATTGCTATCGTTTTCCCATAGAGCCTAGCATCAGGGGAAAGCGACATGCTGTATCCATTAGCTGACTGACAGCCACCACTTTTAAGAGCAATCCACATACGGATGTCCTTGAGAATGAAAACATGGACACACACACACACACACACACCAAAGTAGCAGTGTCCATCAGCCAACAAATGTACTAAACCCTTCTCTGTGTGACACCTTTCCTGACATCAGATGCACCCAGACATCACAGTTCCATTGCCAAAAAATAACTATATCCTCATTTTCTTACAGTCCTGACAACACCAACTCCACTATCACAGATTCCTTTCACCCATGAAGCCCTTCTCTCCAATCCTCTTTTCTCAAGATGTCCTCACATAATTTCCCACCTCATTGGTGGCTCTTGTCAGTCACTGTGGTAAGATGTTTTTAAGATGTACGTGCATTCAGTATTATAGATACAGGGCTTGTTTGAAGTTGATAATATCATGGCAAATGATCTAACAACACTTGGATGAAACACTTTTCCCAAGGTCAAAAAAAAGGATAATACTGTCATCTACTGGCAGAAAATATTCTGCAATCATTTATACAGACCTATAAAGCTTCCATTTTAATTTCTCATGGATGAATTTTCCTTAGAATAATTATCCTTCTGTTTAAAAGTATAATGTTCTCATTATTAACTGCCATGTGTTTTCAGACAGGGTTTCAGACGGGAAGAAGGTTCATCAGACTTACCAAATATGTTCAGGGCAGCACTGACCTCTTTGTAAACAAATAAATCAATGACACAGGAAGGATCATGTAAATTACTTTTATAAACGCATGTACAATGGGCCATGAAGGTGAACAAAGACAACAACTTAAAAATACATATATAAGAAAAAAAGCAGAAAGTACATTAAAAACAAGTAAAACAAGTTTAGTGCAGTTTGGCTAATTGTTTTTGGGGAAAATATTCACAGTATACAGATCATATACAATATGAACGCTTTCCATGCACATTTAGAGCATGTTTAGCAATAGATTTCTCTTGTCATGTGTATAAGAGAACATTTTCAGTTCACAGCTGTGGCAGAGCTTTTAACTTTGCTTAAAATAAACCATTAGCCGTTCAATTGCTGACTAAGCAACTAAATCTACTCTTTGAAGCTCAATAATACTGCAGTAGTATGTTTATTTGTGTAGTTTCATGCTGTGTCTAGCCACTATATTTACAACTGTATTTTTTATTTTGTTTGCTCACCCTGTATGCGTTTCTATTTCTAAAGATTGTTGATGCTATGCTAGCTAATGGCAACAATCTTGGACTCTATACTGAAACCTAGTGGTGTGGATGAAGTATCACGCAACAGCAAAAGTTTTCAGTTACTGATACTATCATCGTGTCACTACTTCTTTTAGGTTACTTATGTGTCTGTAAAATTGCTGAATGGACACTCATTTTATTAACTTATGTTTTTACTTTCTTCCCAAATTTCCTTATTGGGACAAAGTCTTTTATTTGGCTTTATTTATGCATGTTTGGGTTGATGCAGTGCGGGTACAACGTAAAACTACACATACTTTGTTTCTATATAGGTTGAATTCAGGTTGATTGGGACCTAAAAAAGTGTCCTAATTAACCTTAATTCACCCTACTTTAGGGAGACAGAGAAGCAAAACAGGCAAGCAATGCCCACAAAATCCTCCAAGTATATTCTCATTTGTGGGTTTACGTGATATAGTAGACACTTACGTCAAGGTGTGATAATGCACAGTATTTATCAAAGAGGCCACTATTGGCGCTGTCCTTAAGTCACAGTGTAAAAGCATGCAGCTTCAAGATGATTTTTACTGCTCGTTTCTATCTGAGCCATTCAAACCTATCGATTAAGAGTTTTCTCGGGTACAGCAGCACTCTTGCCCCTCTGGTTGCACTCTCAGGGTGGGAAATCTGCCAAGTACCAGCAAAGGTAAAACCACCCAGTCGTTTCCTCCACGAGTTCAAGAAGGGTCTTCAGTAAGCATTTCCCCCAAAGAGTTTGACTGGAGGAGATGGCTAAATGTTATCGTGCAGTGACCATCCACAGGCCCAGAGCTACATTGGCCGCTAGAAGGGCACTGCCCCCCAGCAGAAAAAAAAAGCCAATCAGCTCTCGGTTGTTCCTCTCTAGGATCACAGAGCTCAACGTAGCTTCTAGGAATGCTGTGAGCATCCACTGGCCATCCAGCGCAAAGCACGGAACAGCGTTTACCACCGCCAGGGCCCCAGACAATGACACCAGGTATCTCAACACATAAGAAGTTAAGGCTATACATACATTTATAAATGAGTCAGTCATTACGGAGTTATTTATCTCAGATTACTAGTGGTGCAACGGATCACAAAATTTACGGTTCGGATGACAAATAAATAAATATATAATGTACGGGGGGGATTGGGGTTGTAACTTTGCTTTTCATTTATTACTTAAAATTGACTTAAAGTTCTTCGATACATATCAGAAACTACTAGCCTAACTGATAAAGTTCAAACATTATTAAAAACAAGTGAACAGTCAGTAATAAAATAAGAACAAATACACAAATTACAAGCAGAGATGAATACTAAATAACAAAGTTAAAGTCTAACAGTAGTATTCAGGTACAGAAATTAATAATTAAGCCAAAATGTAAAATAACACTATTTGTTCATTGCAGAAATTAAATATAGTTCCATCTTTGTTAAAGCTGTATTTTGTTGTTTTATTAACATTAATGACAGACAACTGTAGGAATATTAGGTGTCTGAAGTCACTTTAAAACCGAATGCACGGACCGAAAAAGCTGACAAACATCCGGTTTCTTTCTCAACTGTTCACTTATGACATAACCGAGAGAAAACTTGCCGAGACAGGTATTTAGACATTTTTTTGTGTGCACGTGTCCATTCATGGGCAAGGAAACGCGAAAGAGGAATCGAATGGTTGTGTAAGACTGGATAACTAGTTGAGGAACGAAATTAACATATTGAACTCCCCCTCGTGCAATATCGAAACGAAGGCCTCACCTCCCTCATCCTAATCTACATTTCTCCCCCTCATTCTTCAGAGATTACCCAAACTCACCCAAGAATCTAAATGGTTTAATGTGAATGATTATCCTCGAGTATTATACATGTTTGGTATCATTCGAAATGTCTCAGTGCGACTGGTACAAACGTCTCATTTCCAAATAAGTCAAACAAAAGGTAATTAAGTTTTTAAGAGTTTAGAGCTAATATGCACAAAAAAGAAGGGTGGGATGGTTAACTCTAATAAAAATAATGTCAAAGTCAGTTAGAATAATCAAATATAACAATTTATTATGTCAGGTAAATGTATCATTACAATTTCATAATCAATTCAAAGATAATGAATGCAAAACATCCAATGCTCTAGAACAAAGATGAAAAATATTTACCCGACATTAGAAATACGTGAGGCCAAGAGACTCGGCTCTCGGCCTCACGGCTGATCTGAGATACAGAAAAAAGCCTGAGCCCCTTGCTGCATTCCATTATATAGATAGACAATGGATATTTGCATTCAGAGGTAACACCTTTTGAGAACAGGAGAACCTACCCATCCCACCCTCCTTTGTGTGCATGTAATCTCTAAACTCTTAAAAACCTTATTACCTTTTGTTTGACTTATCTGGAAATGAGACGTTTGTACCAGTCGCACTGAGACATTTCGAATGATACTAAACATGTAATACTCGATGATAATCATTCACATTAAACCATTTAGATTCTTGGGTGAGTTTGGGTAATCTCTGAAGAATGAGGGGGAGAAATGTAGATTAGGATGAGGGAGGTGAGACCTTCGTCTCGATAGTGCACGAGGGGGAGTTTAATATGTTAATTTCGTTCCTCAACTAGTTTTTCAGTCTTACAGTTGTTGGAGCGCTATCTGAAACATGCACCTCTCTCTCTCTCTGCATACCCCTTTTCAAGTGTGTGCAGCTGTGTGCAAAGATAACGCGTGAGATCACAATTTTCGCCTCTTCATCCACGTTTAAAATTGTTTGAATTTGTAAATTGCCAAGACAAAACACTTTCAAATTATAAACTTCCCCTCTATGATGGTTGAATTTAACAGTTAATCCACGAATCACATGCGTGCCGAACCGTGGAGCCCGGTCCGTACAGATCACGGATCAACTGCGATCCGTTGCACCCCTACAGATTACAAAATGAACCAGGAACCATAACTGTGATTTATAGACTAAACAAACTCAACAAAGGATGAAGTCTTTAAGAGTGATGTAAATACTGACTGTGTGGGAAGGATACTTGCAGAAAGTCTCCAGCATGACAGGCAGGTCCGGATGAAGAAAGCCCAAACGAGGAACAAAGTTGGTGAGACTCACTAAAAATAAAGAAATTATCACGTTTATATCCAGGAACTTTTTCATTAAACTGAATAGAATAGAATAGAATAGGCCTGACCAGAGTACTGTAGGTGTGAAGGGTAGCCAACAAACAGCATGTCTGTTTGTGGTGGGTGTTTGACCCGGATCAGTCTGGTCTGGTTCTCCAGAGATGGGATTAAACACAAGCTTGGGATGAAGTCCGTTTGACAGTCTGTGTTGGTACGACATGTACGACTCGCTTCAATGGTTTTTCTGACCGGCAGACAGGCGAACTAGCATGAGGAGAAAAACAGCAATAGTCTAAAGTGTCAAAAATACCAAGACTGAGAGGGCAAGAATTGTTTTTCCCCTTCCTCTTGTGAGATATAAAGCGTAAGGGCGAATGTCAATAATGCAAAAATAGATGTGTTTTAATTTTCAGATATTATAGCTTATCACTTCCAGCCATGCAAAGCCTTGTTAGCCAACAGCAAGAACATTCACATTCAGTTTTAATAGTCATTGACTAAATGTTCCCTGTGTTTAGCAATGAGGTGCCATTATCTGACACTGCAATATAGTTTATTGCTGTTATTAATAGAAGCAAACAGAATCTCAATAACAGTTCTATTTTGAATAAAATTCCTAAATACCCACAAGGAGCATTTCAGAAAAGGTGTCCATCTTACCAATTTGCTCTCCACGTTATTACTGTAAGAGAAGCAGAGGTCAGTCAGGCTGTTGTTCCCACAGCACTCCATAGTGCCATCGAGACGTTTGAATGCTGAGTGGAAGAAAAATCTGAATGAGCTAACAAATATTGGTAATATTAACTTAAACAGCAAATCTTTATGTACACCACCATTTAAAAAAGTTTGGGGTCAGTAAAAGTTTATTTTGTTTTCGAAAAGAAATCTCTTGTGCATTTAAAGATTTAAAATAATTAATATTCAGTAAAACAGAAATATTATTCAAATTAAAAATAACTTTGTTCTATTTGATTATATTTTAAAATGTAATGTATTCCTGTGATGCAAAGCTGAATTTTCAGCAGCCATTACTCCAGTCTTCAGTTTCAAATGATCCAATTGTAATATGCTGATTATTATCAATGTTGAAAACAGTTGTGCAGCTGAATATTTTTGTGGAAATCATGAAGCATATTTTTCAGGATTCATTGATAAACAGAAAGCTCAAATGAACAGCATTATAAATGTCTTTATGGCTATTTTGATCAACTTAATACATCTTGGCAGAATAAAAGCATTCATTTCTTTAAAAAAAAAAATCTGACCCCAAACTTTTGAACGGTAGTGTATATTAGGGATGCTTACCGATGACCGTTTGACCGATGGTTGACCGTATCAACGTTAACCAATTAAAGTTGTCGGTAAAAAAAAAAAAAGTGATCTCTAAATTAGGCTATTATAGACAGTGGACTAAACGCTACTACAGTTAGCCATCTCATTCCAAGATATTTTTGTGTGAAGTGAACAAATCCCTCACACTCAATTTTTCATAACTCGCCGCGACTTGTTCTGTCCGTTATTAGAAGGCACACAGTGAGTTAGACCTGCCTTGGCCGGTGCATCTTTTACGCATTCTGAAGGTGCCTGTTTTATCCATTGGTTTTATCGTGTTGCAGACTATTAGGCAACATTCTGCATAAGATGGGCTTAGATTTGGAAATACATTACATCTACATTTCAGTGGTAACAGATAAGGTCATAATGATCATCATCTTTCTTTATTATTGTTAGCACTACCTCAAACTAAAGCAGCGTCTCTTCGGAGCTGTAATTTTCTTAAATGAGCCGCGGCAATGTTTTTCAAATGAGCTTCTAACGCTAGACTAACGCCTTTCTTTTCAACGCGATCACCTTGTACCCCAACCATTTAGAATCTAAGGAGCCATTTGTCCTCCGATTACATACAAGCTCCTCGGCGGCGCGTTTGCGGGACTCATGTTTCGCGCTGTAGGGGATTTAAAAAAAAGTGACGTGAGTGGAAGGGCGGCCCAGGGGCAGTGTGTGTGTGTGTGTGTGTGAGCGGGAGGCAGAGCGGCAGAGAGATGTGACAGAGTTCCGAAATTGCAGGCGCGACTCGAAAGGGCTGTTATTTCAAAGAGCGTGGCATATTTTAAACTAATCGGTTAACCGGTATCAACCGGCTAATGAGGGTCGGTGGTCGGTCAAGAACATTTTTAGTTTTCGCCATCCCTAGTGTATATGGCAGGTCAGTACCTCTTCCTGCCATCCAGCTGTGCTGCAGTTTGGCAGTATGAACACAGTACCCCGTCTGAGGATTATGGGACAGATGCGGAATGCAGTTGTGCCAGTCTTGCACTCCCTGAACAGTACAGTCCTCCAGCTGGGTAACCAGATCTCCAAGAAACAGCCCACGGGGTCCACTTGATGGGGAACCCTGTACAAAAAACGTATCTAAGACGCTATGGACAAAGTCGAAACATAAAACTTAAAGATGAAAGGCGAGCTGACCTCCACCACCTCAGTGACTAACGCCCCTGCTCCAGTGTAATACAAGGGGAACAGCAAGATGGGCAGCAGGAACAGGAAGCTGAGGGCCACAACACACAGCATGAAGTTGTGCCACACACCTACACGAAAACAGACAAAGTGGAAAATCTTATACTTTTATAAAAGTTGCTAGAGGAATAAGTAGTGAAAAGACAAAAATAAAGTTTTATGAATTGCATATGTAAGGTTTGTGGCATTGTGCTCGCAAAAAGTAATTGTTCCTGGTTTTAAAAGTCTCACCGGCGCAGAATATTCTGAGCTGCTGGACTGGAGAAATGAGGTTCAGATGTGTGGTGAAGAGGTCCACAAACGCTCCAGGATAAACCACAAACATGAACATGCCAAAACCATTCAACCTCACCTGCTCCCTGAAAAGAACATGCAGAAAGAAACTAAAACAAGCTTCTTTCCAACAGAACACCATTTTTTTTAATATAGGTTTTCAGGTATAACCAGCATTATAATGCCACAAGCCCAGAAACTCACACTTTGCTTAAATTTAATAATAAAACTTCTGAGAAATTTACTAGTCAAATGGGGTGAGATTTGAGTTTGTGACCCGAAACTTCTGATAATCCTTTTCACTGACTCACTCTCATTTCTATCACAAATGTGCATGCAAACTAGAGACAACTTAAGTATAATAGCAAGTAATCTTCCAAGAAATTGAAACATTATGAACAATCAACAGACTTAACATTAGTGACTCTTCTAAAAGTAAACAAAATATTTTCATTTATGCAAAAATCTAAAGATTCATTCTTGCTTATTTTTTGCTCCATTAGGGCACATTTTCATCTTAAAGCTGCTGTGTAATAAACGAAATTGCATAAAGCTTTAAAAATTCTTAAGTTTAAATTCGTTATCTTATCCTGGCTAAATGTGGGATAAGTACAGGTCCTTCTCAAAAAATTAGCATATTGTGATAAAGTTCATTATTTTCCATAATGTAATGATAAAAATTAAACTTTCATATATTTTAGATTCATTGCACACCAACTGAAATATTTCAGGTCTTTTATTGTTTTAATACTGATGATTTTGGCATACAGCTCATGAAAACCCAAAATTCCCATCTCAAAAAATTAGCATATCATGAAAAGGTTCTCTAAACGAGCTATTGACCTAATCATCTGAATCAACTAATTAACTCTTAAACACCTGCAAAAGATTCCTGAGGCTTTTAAAAACTCCCAGCCTGTTTCATTACTCAAAACCGCAATCATGGGTAAGACTGCCGACCTGACTGCTGTCCAGAAGGCCATCATTGACACCCTCAAGCAAGAGGGTAAGACACAGAAAGAAATTTCTGAACAAATAGGCTGTTCCCAGAGTGCTGTATCAAGGCACCTCAGTGGGAAGTCTGTGGGAAGGAAAAAGTGTGGCAAAAAACGCTGCACAACGAGAAGAGGTGACCGGACCCTGAGGAAGATTGTGGAGAAGGACCGGTTCCAGACCTTGGGGGACCTGCGGAAGCAGTGGACTGAGTCTGGAGTAGAAACATCCAGAGCCACCGTGCACAGGCGTGTGCAGGAAATGGGCTACAGGTGCCGCATTCCCCAGCTCAAGCCACTTTTGAACCAGAAACAGCGTAAGAAGCGCCTGACCTGGGCTACAGAGAAGCAGCACTGGACTTCAGGCATTTTGGCATTTCCTTCTCCCCAGTCTTCCTCCAGACTCTGACACCTTGATTTCCGAATGACATGCAAAATTTGCTTTCATCCGAAAAAAGTACTTTGGACCACTGAGCAACAGTCCAGTGCTGCTTCTCTGTAGCCCAGGTCAGGCGCTTCTGCCGCTGTTTCTGGTTCAAAAGTGGCTTACCCTCTGAGCTGTATGCCAAAATCATCAGTATTAAAACCATAAAAGACCTGAAATATTTCAGTTGGTGTGCAATGAATCTAAAATATATAAAAGTTTAATTTTTATCATTACATTATGGAAAATAATGAACTTTATCACAATATGCTAATTTTTTGAGAAGGACCTGTAAGTGTAAAAATGTTCGATGCTGCACCTTTAAGATGATCTGTTTACCTCAGTGCTGCCACCCCATGGCCAAACTCATGTATGACTCCACTGACCAAGATAGCGATGAAAAAATAGGCCAGTTGACTGACAGGAAGGTTCACACCAGGCACCTGATAATACAACAAAAGACATGACAGGAATGATGAGGCTGAGCACAGACGGTTCACACAGTCATCACTGCTCAAAGAAATGCACCAACATCGCATTCTAATTCCTAAAGATCTCTTTCTGCCCTCACCACCACTTGCAAGATCTGTTCGTGGGACCCCTCCGGCGTCTCTGCCAACATCTGACTCAAAGTCTGCAGCAATGTTTGGCTCAGGAGAACCACAGATCCAAACATCGCCAGGACCCCAAACACCATACCAGCACTGAACCTGAAACAGATGTGCAATACATAAATACACACACACACATATATATATATACACATACACACAAGTTGAAATAAGGATTTTAAATTCTTTCTCTATGATGATAGAGCAACAAAAGGACAGTGATTGTGGATATGTTGGTTTGTGCGTGCGTGTGTGTGTGTGTGTGGGGGGGGGGGGGGGGTACCCATAATACCTTGCTGTAACCACTGCTCTCATCATAAGCAGCTTAAGATTTTTTTAATACTTAAGCTGTAAGTCCTCAAAAAAATGTAATAAATATCATCAAAGTGGATTTTATGGCTCAACAGCCGCACCATTGGAAACCAAAACAGAGCAAGATGTCATATACATATTTAAAGATGTTATTAGACCTACCAGAAAATGCCAATGACATGATCCACGTTTCTTCCATTCAGAATCACAGAAACAAAATACTGACAGCTTTATATAATACAGCAATAAAGGTTAAAGAGCTCATGATAAGCATCACTGTCATCTAAACATGCAAAATAACTGATTTGAGGACAGTAATAATAAAACTCATACCAGATGTACAGAAAGCGAGGGTTGAGATGAGCACATCTGGCAAACAGACGGTTGAAGATGCCTGTGTGCCATTTTATATGGAAGGGGGAGAGAGTGAATCCGTTCAAAGATAACCACGATTCATAGCGGCTCTTCACTGAACTGGATGACTGAAGGTGAAACAGAGAAAACAAGATGGTTAGTTAGGATGGGATAGGGTTTTATAATCATCACCCTTATAAAGATTTAAAAAGGTAGAACAATAGTTTATGCCAAAATTAATACAGTAGTTGCTACATTTATTGCTGCTACAGTATAATAATAAGTCTATAATAATAATAATAAAATAAGTAAGAAGACATTTTATACTTAAATTTATTGCATTAGTGAGAGTAACTACTACATTAAGATAACTAGGTACAGTTATGCCATTGTAAAGTAATAAATCAGATGATGATACAATGGTATGGTACTATGAGATATACAATGTAACTAAAATTATACTGGTATTTTATACGGTATTTCAAGGTAAACCATGGTAGTACCGTTACCACGGACTCGGTCCAATGCCCAAAAAACATGGCAAATATCAAAACATGCCAGTATCGTGTTACAATGTCCAAAATGTTTAACTTTTTTTGTAGATATACATATGTAAATACAATGATACATAAATATTGCAATAATCCTTTACCTTGGTATGACTGCCATAACATATCAACATACCACTGTAGCCTACTTCTTTAAATGGTACAGAAGCCGCTCTTATCATCTAATGTTGTTGACAAATTAATCACATTCGCATTACAAAGGATCAAATATCATCAATCCTATTGTTTAAGCAGGGTATGGGGAATTTACTCTCTTTCGTTAGCTCAAGTTAAAGGTTGTAATGGTAAGATCCGCCTACCCGCAGCAGCGTGTCCGCTAGATACACGGTACACCACCCGCCCATCACACACACCACCACCGCTATGGGAATCATGGCACACTGGGCTGCATGCGTCTCAAGAACGTCCAATTCGAGAGGCAAACGATCGTAAAAGTCCGACTGTCAAGCACATGCAAGGTGCACAAAACACCAGTGGAACACGTCGCTTCCGCGTTTGCGTGCATTACGCAGTATTACTATTCGAGTCAGACTGTTTACTTTTGTCAGAGCATATAAGTGGCTAACAGAGCAATCGAGCAAGATGGGAAGGTTCGACTCATTTCCACGAATCGGTTCTTTCGAACAGACTGTTTAAAATAATTCAGTGCTTCTTTGACTTTATCGCGTTTTTAAGTTTTAAATCCTATTGTATTTTTTTGTGATTCAGGTCATAAAACAAATTAATTTAAATAGGTCTAATAACAATTTTAATGTAGCCTATAAAGTGTGTCAATCAATCTGCCTAAAGGCAAGCGACACATTTCCAGTATGATTTTATTTGTTCAGTACAGGCTACTTAAGTTGTAGCCTACATCAGTCTAATTTTCGTAAACGTAACTTTTTATCCCTTCAGTCAAAAAATTAATTTAACCTCAAATGCTCTTACTAGTATCAGCACTCGCATAGGTTCTCAACATTACCAATTGTACATGTCGGTTCTTGATTCAATTAATGCGTCGGTGAGTTTGATGCATTGAGAGTCGATATTATTTGGTCCTAGGCCTATTATTGAACAAATTGTTTAGTCCTATTCGTGGATGTATTCTAACTCCCCAGTCTCATGTATGTTTAGGGTGGACTTTAAAGATGGGACCAGTCAGATAGTAGCCCCAAAAAGGAGAACAAGAATTTTGTGAACTGCTTCAACTAATTTGAAAGATCCGACACAAAAAACGACTCGTTTAGGGATCAGGCATCGCTACTTCACAATGCAGCTAAAACTACATGTGCTTTTTTATTTGCATTTGCTGAAGCATGAGATCACATATCATTTGCACCATAAACATAATTGTGAACTGCACTTTAGTTTCCAGCTGAACAAACATGCTCTTCGCTTTTCTAATTTGGCCTCTGTCTGTGTGTGTGTGTGTGTGTGTGTGTGTGTGTGTGTGTGTGTGTGTGTGTGTGTGTGTGTGTGTGTGTGTGTGTGTTTGTACTCACAAGACCTGCCTTTAAATGTGCAATTTAATAAAGATGTATTAGGCATTACTGTTGACCTGTAAGCAAATGATCAACAAACGAGATGGTAAATTTTTCTCTAAAAGTCACAGTTATTGTAGGCTATAGTGTATGAAGAACTGCAGTGTCGTTGAGTGTAAAGCACATGGGTACAAAATAAATGAGAGGTCCAAAAGTGTTGAAGTCCCTGCAAACTTTTCTATCCGGGAACAAAGCTTTTATGGGTGGGAGAGATCTTGTCTGCTCCTCAGGCTCCTAAAGGTTTTATGAAATTATTTATTATCTGAGATGGTGGTCTAGATAGACAGCAATTATGGCAGCCTTTTATGCTTACAGTAGAGAGGAGGCCGCTGGCTTCATAATGCCACATGACCACAAGGACGGATTCATGTAAAATAGACAACAGATACTGAAAGGACAGTCTCGTGCTGCTAATTATAATATGACACTCAACTTTTATGACCTGTTAATGAACTTCAACAATATTTGCGTTGTTCAACCGTGCATTTAGACACTTTCAAGTGGGATCTTTGCATTGTTACATGCACATTAAAAAAGATTCCAATAGGCTCAAGAAATAATTGCCCGCTTAACCATATTGATTATTATTTTATTACGTTTGACCTACGATGACTGGCAGGATTAGCAGCAGGAAGTTTGTGATGCCAGGTGTAGGGAGGAGAGTACAGGTAAGGATTTGCATAGCTCTGCTGTCTGTAGAGGACACCTTTCTCATCAGCTGTGGCTCCAGTAGAGCTTTATACTCAGCATTGAAGGAACTGGGTGAACAGGATCACACGCCAAGTCTGAGTGGCACCAGGTAAGGACAGAAGATGTTTTTATAATCTTATTTTCTCAGGTTTATGTTTGTGGTTTGATATTTACCCTTGCAAATGTTTGGTTTAGTACAGTATACACATTTATTGCAATAATATTTAGCATGCATGCATTTGGAAGATGCTTTTATCTCATGAGACTTGTGCATGCAAAGTATACTGTACATTTTACCAGTGCGCTCAAATTGAAAGTGAAGTTTTTTCTCTACATTTAACCCATCCAAGTTAGTGCACACAAGTTAGGAGCAGTGAGTAGTGAACACACACTTTACAAACCGTGAACAAACACACTTGGAGCAGTGTACAGCCATTTTTGCTGTGGCGCCTGGGGAGCGATTGGGGGTTAGGTGTCTTGTCTCAAGGGCACCTCAGTCATTTCCTGCAGGTATTGAGAATTGAACCCACAACATTCTGTTTACAAGTCTGACTCTTTAACCATTATTCCACAACTTCCCCAAACCCATGACTTTGGTGTTGCTAGCACTAAGTTTAAGAAGCCTACATTTTCCACGGAAATTATGTGCGGCTTCCATCGTTTGTTTATACCTGTCCAGTTGTGGGTTAAAATCAGCCTAGATTAAGATCTGAAACTCCTCTAAACTGGCAGTGCTGCTACCACTGGGAATGGGTCGTCATGTCAAACCACGGGCCAATCAGACGTCTCCCTGGGCTCTGCGAGCTGGAGCCTAAATTAGGTCATGATCTTAATAAGTATTGTCGCACAGTGATTCTCTGACTGCGTAGAGGAGTACAGAAGAGGACCTCACAGAGAACAGGCAGGGCTTTTGACTGGGCATCATATCAGAACAGAAAGCAGTGAGGAGGTGTGGACCTCACGCTGGCAGCTGAACAGGTAAGGGCACAGTGGGGTCATGATGTCAGGGTCCTGTGTCGTGCAGAGCCAAAATGTACTCCTCTATCACCATTCACTTTTTCTGAACTCTCTTTTTTCTTCCATCTTCATTATCTGCTATATAGTACTGCAGCTATAAGTTGTACATCCTCTCTTATGTTCAGGCATATCGAGGACATTTCGATCTAGGTTATAGTCTCCTAAATATACCCTAGTACACATTATACATGCAATTGCAACAAGCAGTGGCAATTTAAAAATGCAATTTTAAAGTGATTCTGTGTTCTGGTGTGCATATACAGTACAGTGGGGTTTGAAAAGCCTGAGATGACTAGGCAAGTTTATTTATTTATATATTTAATATTATTTTTATATATATATATATATATATATATATATATATATATATATATATTAATGTTGTTTATTTTTTATATATTCGTATATATTCATATATAGCCTTCCTATACATTTACGTATTTATTAATAATATAAATAAGCATATATTATATAAATAAACAATATAGATTAATATTAATGTTATATACTTAACATAAGATGGATGGATGGATAATTAACATTAAGTTTATGTTTAAAATATCGTTATTATTAATATATGAATATTATATATTATGTCATTTATTTTAGGCTAGTTTATTGTATTTGTGTGTGTGTGAAGTGTGTGTGTACTGTGTATATATATATATATATATATATATATATACATACAGCACAAACACACACTATATATATATATATATATATATATATATATAATTTTATTGATCCTTGGCAAGTTAATTTTTTTCTATTAATAATATAAAATAATTAATCATTTTTTACAGCATCATTTGAAATAGATGCAAAGAGCATATTATGGTTCAATGGAAGCAATAACATCTGATCTGTATGATGGAGTCACATGACCGATGTCACTAATGTAGCCTACTTGATTAACGGCAGAAATAGTGCATACTATTTCTTATTAATATTCTTTTCCAAAACGTTATTTCCATGTTTAAATTACATTTTAAATCCCAGATTCTCACTGTGTGTGTATATCGTGACAGGACTGTGAATGGGGCTTTAATGTGCATGATGGGGCATATATGTGTAAAAGGCTGTCTGTAAAGTGAACAGTCAGGGTGGACAGAAAGCAGGTCCCCTCTGTGTATCACACTACTATTTATAGTGTGAACAAATCCCAGATATGAACGGAATCCCCTGCTCCTCAACAGCATGAAGTGAGGGAAAGAAAGAGAGACAGTGGTGTTGAACAGAACCAGAACTGTGGACAACAGAAGTCAAGACTGCTTTAGTCTGAAAAGAGAGACAGAAGAGAGAGAGAGCGAGAGAGAGAGAAAGAAAGAAAGATTGGCATTTGTCCTGTCTGTCTCACAACAGGGAACAGCGGTTTACAGTTACGGCAGCAGGTATGCAACTTTTTTTGAGGGCAGAGGGAAGATGTGTGTGTTCATGTGTATGTGAAACTGTAACGGTGCTAAAGGTCACAATGAATATAGGGGACGGGCTTTCTTTAGGTAAATTATGCAATATAGTGATATGATGATATAATGAGACCAATAAAATTAGTTTAAATCAAAACAACTTGGACTTCTAGCTTCAGGAGGACTTCTAGATTTCTTCTATCTTTCTCTAAAAGTACTCTCACTTTTCTTACTAAATACATAAGGATGTATATATTTTTTGTTTGTGGGGACTTGTTTCTGTAAAGTATATGAAAATGACTCAGGACTCTGGCAGGATTCGGCCTATGTAACACACTATGAAACAATAGGCAGGTTTAACTGTAAACTGTAACTTTGCCTTTACATAAGCATTAGCATTCGTTGATGATATGCATGTAAATGATACTTTTTTTCTGTCTATCTTGTGGTTTTCCTGCAGTAGACATCTCATCTAAGCATAGGACTGTGATGACGTTTGATGATTTACATATTAAACAGTGTTATTCCGAATAAATTAAATTCAAATCAATATATTGAAAGAACCGCTCATCAACACAGTTGAATATCGACCTTAGGTGCCACAGTGTCAAATACACACTTCATTTTGAAAAATAAAAGATAGAGAGATTTTTTTGTCAGACAGGTTGGAAAGGTCTAGAACTTCTGGGAGGTTTCCAGCAATGCAAATAAATTGTGCCTGTGAAAGCATTGTGGGAGTTTTTGGAAATGCAATATTCAGTGTGAGATTGCGGTATCTGGTGGGCGGGTTTGTGATACTGTAGGTGGTTAAATTGATCTATCCAAATCTAAAAACTCAAATTTAGAACCTTCTGTTCTAGTCTTAGTTTTTGCTAAAGGTGGTTTGATCCAAGTTTTATGCTGTAATTAGATGGTGGGTTTTTTTATATTGACAGTATCTTTAATTTAATTTTTGATTGCTATTTTGAACACAAAGGAATTTAAAGAGACAGTTCACCCAAAAATGGAAAATCTGTCATCATATACTCATTTACATAATTCACTCACCCTGTATGAATTTCTTCCTTCTGCTGAACACAAAAGAAGATATTTTGAAGAATATGAGAAACCAAACAGTTTATGGGCCCCATTGACTTCTATTGGACGGGAAATAAATACTATGGAAGTCAATGGTGCCCATCAACTGTTTGGTTTCCCATATTCTTCAAAATATCTTCTTTTGTCTTCAGCAGAACAAAAGAAACTCATACAGGTTTGGAACAACATGAGGGTGAGTAAATGTTGACAGAATTTTTTTTTATTTTTGGGTGAAGTATCCCTTTAAAGAGGGTATTTTGGAGCACTGTCAGACAGCTGCCGTAGTGCTTGCTGCTCTTTAAAAGGTAAATTTAGCTCAACGCTCGGCAGTAGTGACTCCACACCACTTAAAGTCCTAATGCACCGCTATTGATGTGCAAACAACACGGTTGCTAAGGTTGTGAACCTCTCTGTGAGCCCCAACTGACATGATTTGGTTGATCATAGCTGCCCCAATAAGACCAATGTTAAGTTAGAGAAGGAGGGAGATGTTGAAAGATTTGATATAATATTGCGAATGCATTATATTGGCTGTAAAGTTCACAGGAGAATTCCTCTTATATGCCAGGTGTTTTCAGCGGGACGTTCCATCAGCAGAATAACCGAGCAAATTATGGGCAGAAAGCTCCTCGCAAGCACATAATCAAAGCTCATCTGCCTACAGCTGTGTTCATTAGGTCACTGGATGATTTTACATATTTCTGAACAGCTTCCTTTCGGAAACACAAAATTAGAGTGTTTCAGCCTTCATTCTGCTCCGTCTGAAATGTGATGGTGAAATGTGTTTGTTTCCGTGTCGGTTTGTGTTGCCAAGTATTTAAATGTATTCTCTTTAAATTTCCCAAATTTCTTTAGAGTTCCCATTAGTCATTTGTAGGAAATGGTGCCTTTTCATTGTCTTGAATCATTATTATGTTAACCATTATAGAATAATAATAATAATAATGCACACCATTTTTTATGAAAATATATAATGGCGGCCAAGGATGTTAGGCATTTTTGATCTTCACTTCTATAATGTTTAGTTAATACTGATAATGAAACTGACTGATATACTGACTGAATTCATTTATTGTCCAAATTTGTTTTTATAAATATCCATTGATAGACTATTTGTTAACCACTAGTCTGAATATTATGTCCCCCCTATGGTGGTTCATCAATGTCCCTTGATTATTTTGAAGCTGAGGTGGACAGATCTTTTACTTTCTTTCTTTCTTTGTTGTTGAAAATGTAGCAGTAACCTTTTAAAGTAAAATTTAGCCTGACATTATCTGATGCTTTTTTCTGTGGAAAAAAAGGAAAGATCAGACAGCAATGAGATCACCTGAAACATTAGCTTAAACTTGTTTTTTTCCAGAAAAAGCCAGTAACCTCATGTTTTGAAAGAGTTCTCAACATTGTCATAAACTATGCTCAAATACGCCAAAATATGAAAGTCTACAATTAAGGCCCGGTTTCGCAGACAGGGTTTAGATTAAGCCAGGATTAGGCCTTAGTTAAATTAGGACATTTTAGTAGCTTTTATAAACATGCCTTAGAAAAAAACATTACTGGTGTGCATCTTGAGACAAAACAATAGCACTGACATATTTTAAGATAAGTATGTCAGTGCAAGTTGCTTTCAGTTAAAACAGCTCGAACATGCATAGTCTGGGTCAAGACTAAAGCCTTCTCTGTAAAACTGGGGATATTAGTCATACATTTCTCAAATATGAACTCAAATATTTCTCATCCCATTCCAGGACCAAATGAGCAGCCACTGAGCAATACAGCTCAAATGTCCATACAAAATTCATGCTGAACTATGGCGTTATGCATATATTTATTTACAACATCAGTACATATTCCACCTCATGTTCCATATCCAGTGTGTAGGTGTGTGTTATCCCAGCCCTGTTCTCTCCATGTTAACATAAATGATTCAGGGGTAAGAGCTGCTACCTGCTCCTCACTGCAGGAGTCACTAAGCAACTGAAAGACTATCCACGGGCACCTGAGAGCCGCAGGGGGGCTTTACTTTTCCCCGCACAAAATACATGTATTCAAACCCACAGCAGGCCAGTCTATCTATCTGATCAATGCATTCAGTCTATTCCTGTTTTTTTTACAGCAGAAACGCGGACAGAACTGCACAGAATGTCTAAACAGCCGTCGACCAATGTCAAAGCCCTGCAGGTGAGTAAATGGTGTGTGTTTTTTTGTTTGCACATAATTTAAGAATAGTCAGTGAGCTTTTGTGTTGATTTTAGTGGCACAAAATGAAGCATTTCTTTTTTTTCTTCTCAAAAACACTCAAACATGTCAACATGAAAGATTTTAATATGAAAAGCCAGTTCCCTTTGAACACTGAGTTATAACTGGAAAAACACATTTCAATGTACAATGCATTACAATACGCACACAAGGCCATTGACAAGTAAATGAAATGCATTACTGCATGTTGTTGGTGTGTGTCCAGCTTTTTGTCTTGGTAGGAAACCTTTCTTATCCAAGCAGAAACAATTTATATAAAAATAGACTTGTACACTTTAATTAAAGTCCTTATAGCCTTTTCCCTTTTGATAAAGTTGATGGAAAAAATATGTGAACCTGTGAATTTACATGGATTTCTGCATAAAGTGGTTAAAAATGTGATATGATCTTCAACAAAGTCTGCTTAAACAACAAAAAAGATATCTTGTAATGTCTTCATGGAGCACACTGTGAAAACAATGAAAAAGTTCAAGGATACCTGTACATCCTTAGGAGGCAGCATAAACCTCCATTAAACATTTCTTTGTGTTCAATAAATACATAAGAATGTGTTGTTTGTAATTTAAGCAGACTATTTTGTCTATTGATGTGACAGTCGATGCGATCAGATCATGTTATGACCAATTTATGCAGAAATCCAAATTGCGCACACACGCACGCACGCACGCACGCACGCACGCACGCACACACACACACACACACACACACACATACAGTTGTGGTCAGAATTAATGGTACCCCTGGTAAATATGATCAAAAATGCATGTAAAAAATAAATCTACATTGTTTATTCTTTTGATCTTTCATTTAAAAAATTTGCAAAAATCAAACCTTTCATTGAAGTAAAATAATTGAAAGTGGGGGGGAAATCACATTATGAAACAAATGTTTTTCTCCAAAACACATTGACCACAATTATTGGCACCCCTAGAATTTTTTACGAGTAAAATATCTAAGTAATAAGTATATTCCCATTCATATTTACGTTTTTTAGCACACCAGGGTGACTAGGAACATGAAATTGTGACTTCTTGTTTCACAGGAGTTTAAATATGAGGAAACACAAGGACAAATTCCGTTAATCATCCATCACAATGCATAAAATTAAAGAAGTTCTGATGTACAACAAAAGATTGTTGAGCATCACAAAATAGAAAGTGGCTTAAAGGACAATTCCGGCCAAAAAGGAACCTAAGGCTAAATAACACATACTGCAGGTACCGAGTCGACCATTCTCTGGGATGCGTTTTCATGATAATCGAATGTAACCCGTTTTAACATTAGTTTTAGTTTAACCACAGATTAGCTTATAACGCTAGTGTATGAGGCATTGAATAAGTAAAAATAAAAATCGCTAGTTAATACCACTAACAAAGCTCAAAATAGCCCCAGTCGAACCACGAACACCATGCTACGTGAGCTGAACTGTGACTATCGACCAGGACGTAGCACGGTGTTCGTGGTTCGACTGGTCGAGACTGTTTTCCAAAGATGGCTCCTGCCTATATACGCGAAGTGTACTGTCTTTATAAAGTATCTTCTTATTAAACTGTCTGTACACTTACAAAGTTCTCAATGCTTAGGTTTGCAGGTAGGGAGGGACGCTCATTTATGCTGTTAGTGTGGGGCTATTTTGAGCCTTGTTAGTGGTATTGATCAATTCTGACCACAACTGTATATATATATATATATATATATATATATATATATATATATATATATGTCTGGCTAGGAGCGATATCGTAGACACTCTTATAACAGTTCACCACAGTGTAGAGACAATTTTTACAAACACTGAACACTTCAGCCAAAAATAGACACATTTATCTTTCCATAAAAACTCTCCATATACACACAAATCCATAAAAAGACCCAAAATACACAAGATTCAGGATACAGTCCATCAGAGAACATAGACAGAAGGAAGAAAGGTCATGCATGCAAAGACAGGAGCACATGGTCACTACTGTACAGCCTAAAACAGCCAATAATTCATCCAGCAGCTTATATAAACGTAGAGCCAAAGAAATAGAGTAGAACAAATGCAAGGGTTTGATGTACTGGACCATGAAATGCATGCAAAACTGGAGTGAAGTCTACTCTTTAGGGGCATTTGCGATTGGTTGAGGGCAAATTTGGTTGAGGGGCAAATTTGTAAAAAGAATCGAGTGTTTGACCTTGTGTGACCAATACAGCAGGAAAGCAAATAAGTGTTTGAGGTTCTACACTCTTAGAAGAAAATGTTATTTTTAGTGGTTCCCATCATTGGGTCATTTTATGGATTTAGTTTTAATAAATTCATTTTGTTTTTAATAAAATTGTTATGCAATTATTTAAGATTGAACCTTTTTGAAAATTGAGAATGACAGTTGGATAACGATAATAAGAATTTTGGGGGAAATGTGTTTAGTTGTCATGAAAATAATGCTATTTATGCAAAAATATAATTTCTTATGTGACCTGGTTTCCGTGAGATTCACCTAAAAATAATGGAATGGCTAAGACAAACATGCTAAAAAATATATATGAGAAGAAATGTGGCAAGAATCCTGATCCTATCAGGGTTTCCCCCTAGTGTAAATTTACATTTTCACATTTGGAGTTTTGTTTTCATAATACATGCTGCATTTAGACGCATTTAATAAAGACCAGACTAAAAAATAAAACAAAAAAAGACAGGCTGTCTGCTTCGGGCTTCAGTAAACAGAGAGATGTCTGTCATCTCACGGTTTTATCTGTTGCCCGCGGCTCATTTCCATACAGGCACTTTGCTCTTTATGAAATACAAACTCCAGCAGGAAGACACGTCCAGCAGGTTTTGTGGAAAGGTTTGGTTTCAACAACTACACAATATTACATGAGCTTAAATGACTTTGGTATTGTGGTGTGTTACAGGAGTAAATGAGCAGTGTCCCTGTGAGGGTATAGCAATGATGGTGACTGTCTCAATGCATTTTCTTGTCTGTCTCAAAGGCCAACCTTAATATTCCAATGGGGGCTCTGCGTCCTGGGGCGGGACATCCTGTGAAGAGGAGAGAAGATACAGTAGACACAGAGGAGGTCAGATTCTGCTGTAAACAATCACGCATGCACACACTTACACAATTAAGTAAATTAGACATACATAAAGATATTCATAATCATTTTTCCAGATCACATTTCAATTTAAATTAAAATGAGATTTCTTTGTGAAATATTTTATTTGACCACTGAGAATTTTTTTGCTTTGTGACAAATTGAAGTAATTTATTTTTATCTTTGACTTCATATAATTCATTTACATTTCTTATCATGAAGTACTAATAAACACAATCATTGTTTTTGCCTACAGTAAAGAGAAAGAAAGAACGTCTCAGGTTACGACTGTAACCTATGTTCCCTGAGAACAGGGAACTCAACAATACGTCAACGACGCTATGGGGAACGCCTCAGGCGTGACAGGTGTCTGAAATCACTATCAAATCACGTCAATCATATTGACCGGCGACAGCCCGTGAATCATTAGCGTGAATGATTAACGTGCGACCTGGAAGTATAAAGGGGCGCCTTGCAAACATGACAAATCACCTTATCGTCTGAAGGGACTGTACGGTAGGCAAGCCCCGCGGCATGGCAGGGAGACGTATTGTCTCGTTCCCTGTTCTCAGGGAACATAGGTTACAGTCGTAACCTGAGACGTTCCCTTTCGAAGGGAACTCAACAATACGTCAACGACGCTATGGGGAACGATATACCAACGCCGCCATGCTAAGGGGAGTGCATGCCAAGTGGCAGTGACAACTGTCAGAACCAGCAACTTCAAATGAAACGCTAGAACCACTCACCCTCAGGTCACACTGGGCTGTCAGTGACAGCATTCCCTACGGTCATAGCCCAAGCTACAGCCTCACAGAAAAACCTTCATAAACATGGTTAAATGAAAGGTCTACCTGGGCCGGCTCCGGGCCTGGAACCTCAGCTTCCAATTAGAAGGGGTCCCTTCTAGGGAATGTGGCTAGGGAACCCAAGGGAACCCCAGCCAGTCACTATTCAGGGGAACGTACTCACCCCGAAATGCCACCAGGACGGCCTGACCTGGCGCCAGTACATAGACACTTAGTCTGGCCAAATCCTGTCTGTCTGAAGACAGAGCCTCTGGACAAATGCCTTAAGTAAGGCATCCAACCCGAGGGACTGCGAAGCTGGCAGTGAACCACTCGGCCCGGATCTCAGAGACGGGATATCCCGGAGAGTATGACTCAGCATAGTGCTTTCCGACCCTTGCTAGCGAGGGGAGTTTCTCTACTCGATCCACGGATCAACCCAGTGTCTGTGTTTCAAAACACTGAGGAGGCCTGTGAAGGCCTAAGGGCTGATCTAACTGGGAGGCCTCACGAGAGGCCTACGACCGTCTGACCAGACTCAGGAAGCCGCATGCTCAAAGAGACCCTCATGAGGGGAGCACAAGGTCTGCCTGATAGGCAAACCAGGCTGTAGGCAGAAAAGGTTCCGGGAGGGAACCTTTAGCAGAGAATGAACACTTTAGCGAGCCAGGGCGCAAGCTCGCCTTCAGCAGCTGCCTATTAAGGCTAGCTGAAACTGATAGCAAGAGACCACTAGCTTCATAAACCCAGCACCACTAGGGAGCGTTACAGGGAGGCCCGGAGAGGCCTACTACCTGATCCTTTAGGGAGGCCAAGAGAGGCCTACTACCTGATAACCACAGTACGTGGGAACTCCTCGTTCAGGGAGGCCCGGTGAGGCCTGCTACCTTACAACCACAGTATGTGGGGAGCTCACCTTCAGGGAGGCCTGGTGAGGCCTACTACCTGGTCACCACTATCTGTGGGAACTCACCTTCAGGGAGGCCTGGTGAGGCCTACTACCTGACCGTTCTCATTCAAGGAGGCCTGGAGGAGCCTACTACCTGATAATCACAGCATGTGGGAACTCACCTTCAGGGAGGCCTGGTGAGGCCTACTACCTGACAGCCAAAATATTTGGGAGCCCACATCCAGGGAGGCCCAGAGCGGCCTACTACCTGACAGCCACAATATTTGGGAGCTCACATTCAGGGAGGCCCAGAGAGGCCTACTACCTGATAGCCAACGTAAGTGGGAATTCGCCTTCAGGGCGGCCGGGTGAGTCCTACTACCTGATAACCATCTTAAGTGGGAATTCACCTTCAGGGAGGCCTGAGTGGCCTACTACCTGATAACCACTGGTAGCTTTGAGCCCTGAGTCCGGGTGAAAGTATAAGGTGGCCTGCTAAGGCCAGCCAGCTGGGGACTCGCCTATCATGGAGGCCTGGTCGGGCCTACTAGCTAATAGCAAGTCATATTCTGCCATAAAGTACACTGTTGGAAACCATACTACACAGCATAATTCACTAATGGGCTTCCAGTAGCGCTATAAGGTATGTCCCACAATGTTGGGACTCACCTCCGAGGAGGCCTGTTTAAGGCCTACTACCCATCAGTGAGTCAACTGCCCGAACCACCAAGGCCAACCACGTAAAGTGAGCTGGCCTACAGTGCCCTGTGGGGGGCTGTCCAATCAAGGAGGCCTGCTGAGGCCTACTACCTAATGGCGCAGCCTTCGTTGGCAGAAAAACTGTTTACACAGCGCCTACAGCATCCTGGTGCCTAATAACATTGCCCATGGCAGTGTACTCCGCAAGAAAGCTAGCACCCTTAAAACAAGGGGAGTACAACATACGCCACTCTGCCTCAACGGAGGCCCCAGTTAGTCAGGGGCCTACCATCTATGCATGGGCGTCAGCTCAGGGCAATGCTCTGGCTTCAGGGGAGCGTACTTCGACCAAAGAAGAAGTGAAGCTTACTTCATACTCGACCCGAGCCATAGTGGTGCGAGGTGGGATAAAACAGAACTGGGAGTGAAGTGCTCAGACCTACCCTGTATCACAGGGGAATACTCACACCTCACCCTGAGGTTACCAGGGTGCGGGCCTGCCAGCGGCTCTAGGGGTGACAGAAATGTATCTGTGCCCAACCTAGGGGAGTGGGGCTTGAATGAAAGCCAACCACCTACAACCTAGCGCTCGAGCAGTAGCTCAGCGAGGTGAGTGAAGCCTAAACTGGCGGCCTAAATCCGTAGGCCAGTTCTGCATGGCAGAGTCGGGCAGGAAACCCAGTCTTCTTCGTGAAGCGAAAGACGGCCTAACCCTGCTCAATAAAGACATATATACCACGGAGGCCTGTTTGAGGCCTACCATGTCCTTACAAACCATCCTCAGCACCACGCTGCATTACTCTAGGCACCCCAGAATGCAGAGAAGGGGGCGGGCCTTGGCCTAACGACTCCCACGGGAGGAGGCTGTTTATACAGGGATGCTAGAAACCAACATTCACACAGTGAAGGGTCAGAGGAAGAAATGCTAAAATTTTTAGCAGAGCGCCTCTATTATCCCTGGCACAGCCTATGCCAGCTACAGAGGCGGCCCTGGTGAGGGCCAGCCTGCAAGCATAGATCAATCTGAGGGCTCGGAGGAGCCACAGCCTTACTAAAGAATATAGTCTGTATTATTCCATACAAAGGGCTGCAGAATCGCTCAGCCTAATGAAACCCAAACAGAGCTCAAGGGGCGAAATACTCAGGAAGAAGTCAACGGACCCGTGGGCCGGACATAAGATCTATCTGAAGCTCTAGCGTCAGTCAACACTCTAAGTAAAAAATTCTGAGAGAGAGACCAACTACTCTACCCTGAGGTGGCTAACAGCCCGAAGGCTAACATAGTTATCGTTCTGGCCACCTAACGGGGAACTTCAGGGCCCTAATGATCCAGGAAACTTCTCTTACCTTATTACCTTGACATGACCCCATAGCTCTATACAGGGAACGAGGTCTGTAGAGAGATACATCTCGGAATTTTAATTCACAAAAAAAATTACTCTTAAAAGACCAGTCAGCTCACCTGCGGCGTGCGGAGTGAAGACTCGCCAGATAGTTCTTTATGACCCTGGGGTCCACCACTTTACATGCCTGAAAGAGGCGTTTCTACTAGCCAAGCCTAGGCGGGCCATTGGAACATCGTTCTTATCATAGGCCCAGCCCCAGGCCTGATGTAATGAACGTCTGGGGAGTCAGAAGAGAGGAGAGGGCTGGATTTCTTTTTAATGAAGCCCTCCGGGGAGATTATCCATCAGCGACACTGTGTGCGCTTGTGCTGGATAACCTCCCTCAGATCCCTCTTCTTGCGGGAGTCACGCCTCTTCTGCGCCCTGTTCCTCCACGGAGGGGGCGCACGAGAGGCGACACTGGCTCTCTGGCCCTGTCTACGGTCCTCGGACCGTGAAGGGCCAGGCCCTCCCGCCTGCCTGGGTGTGGAACCGGATCTCAGCGGTATGCAGGATCCTGCAGCAGGTCGGCCTGATATGCCTGCAGCACCGCCATAGTGTGCAGGGAAGCACCAGCCTGACCCGCTGTCGTGTATGCTCTGCCATTCAAACGTGCTGTTGACTTTAGCGGTTTGGATGGCAGGGTTGGAGCTCTCAGTGTCGACGCCTGCCCAGACACGAGATAGTTCGCAAACGACTCGTCAAATGGGCGGCATCGACACATACCCATGCTCTGCGATCCCCTCAACATCAGCGAAATTAACCCGCTGATGTCGGTGAATACGGGCAGAGTATGGGCTCTTCCATGCCCTCTCGATCTCCGTGTGAAGATCAGGCAGGAATGGAAGGCTCACCTGAGCTGGTGTGTATGGCAGGGGAGAAACCGATCGCCAAGCCTACCGCGAGCGGTCTCTCCTCTAGCGCGTTGCCATGGCAGCTACAGCCTGTTGGCGGCGCGCTCCACAACATCCACCAGGTCTGCATACACGGGGCAGGGTGGCTGAGAGGGTTCAGGATCTACCTGATTATAAACCTCCTCAGCCATCTCCTGCTCGTCCTGAAGAGCAGCAACTGCAGGAAACCATTGGTGCCTGCAGTTCGCCCTCGTCAGCCGTCGAATCATTTGAGAGGTTTACAGGACTCTCAAGATGATCGATGAGCTCTATCTGGAAGCCCATGATGCAAGTCGCCGCTCTGCCTCGGCACGAGCGGGACCACGCGGACCAGACGTTGAACCCCCTTCACTCGAGAAGAGGGCCAGACGAGAGCGGAGCGTTTTAAGAGAAAAACGCTCACAGTTCACACAGAGGATTCCCTCGAGAACCTCTCGTGCGCGCTCTTCTCCCAGGCAGGAAAAAACACACTCGTGTGCTGTACATTTCATTTTCTTACCGTTTCATTGAGTAGCGTTTTCAAACAGACAGTCCCTGAAGACGATGAGATTTGTCATGTTTGACAGGCGCCCCTTTATACTTCCAGGTCGCACGTTAATCATTCACGCTAATGATTCACGGGCTGTCGCCGGTCAATATGATTGACGTGATTTGATAGTGATTTCAGACACCTGTCACGCCTGAGGCGTTCCCCATAGCGTCGTTGACGTATTGTTGAGTTCCCTTCGAAAGGGAACGAAAGAACGAACGAAAGAAAAAACATATTTTTGCCCCATTTACATTTTTTATGAAAAATAAGCATACTTCTCTCTGCTCCCTTATTGCAGCAATAGATGGACGTTTTACATTTCAACTTATAAATTATATAAATGTAAAAAATTTATTAAGGGTATATTATTGAAAAAAAAATCTTAGTACTCCATGATAGTATTTACGTTGATGAGAAGCATCATTAGCAATAATAATAATAATTATATATATATATATATGTATATGTATATATATATATATATATATATATATATATATATATATATATATATATATATATATATATATATAAAAGCATATATACAATTACTAATAAAATATTTAAATGTTTATTTTATAAAATATGTCTATATGTGGAAATATGTTTATGGTTGTATTTATACATTATAGTAGTATGTTAAATAATTAATTACAAAAACATCTGAAAACATAGTCTAATGACAATTTAGGGGCAAATGTGCTCGTTAAAAAAATTATATTACTATCATCTTTTGGTCCTAAAATAGTCTTTTTATTTTGGGGGTAAAATGACAGACTCATTCTTGAGAGATTTTGTGAGGGCCACTCAGTAATATCTCCCACAACTGTTGGTTTCATAGCCATCCCCAGTCACTCCAGAGGAGAAAAAGGCCCTGCCTGGTGCTGTGAAACTACCGGGCCCCGCCGTGAACCTCTCCGAGATCCAGAATGTAAAAAGTGAACTCAAATGGGTCACCAAAGACTAAAACAACACAGGTAAATCTGACAGTCAAATATACACACTCACACCCATTTTCCCCGTCTACCATTTTTGGTTAGTCAAACAAACATTATAACATTGTTGGTTCTTCTCAATCTTATGTGCACACACACACACACACACACACACACACACACACACACACACACACACACACACACACACACACACACACACACACACACACACACACACACACACACACACACACACACACACACACACACACACAAGAAAGAGGAACACAAGAGCAATCGTTTTTTTAAACGCGCCACCCTGAAATCATCTAGGAAGGTTCAATGCTGTTCACACAAATGACCACATGGTGTCAGGAGCTTTAAAAGTAGTTTGCACGTGTGATAGCATGCATGCTGGAGTGCGTTAGTAGCTGTCTTTGAGTGTGTAAAGGGGGTATGATGGTGAATCAGGCTCTATTAATACTCCACAGATCAGTGGGGCAGTGAAAGTCAGTCTGTTGTGTGCAGTCCCAGCATGCCTCACAAGACCTTCCTATTATAGAGCAAAACATGCACTGTGTGTGTGACCCACTCTATGTGTGACAGAATAAAAACAGATTTGCCATGCAAACTACCTTGAGACCATGTTTTTATTGTTGTAAACCCATTTAACCAATTATCATTTTCACAGGTGACTCCACCCCCATTTTATCCAAGGCTTTGGTTACGGTCTCCATCCAATCAGATTCATGTATTTAACACAAAATCCCAGAGAATCGGTCGCAACGGAATCATTGACAAGCCTTAATGATGACACTACCAACTGACCTGACAATGAAGAAAGGGGGTGGATTCTATCGAAGCAAAGACTGATGGGAATTGAGCAATTCAAAGCTCTGAACCATGGTTTTGTCTGTCAAAAAATAGGTCATTACTGTTTAAACCACCCAGCAACGTATTCCATATTTTGAGTTTAAAAATGTTCTGTGTGCTAAACTTAAAGGGATAGTTTACCCAAAATGAAAATTCTGTCATTTACTCACCCTCATGAGTAAACTATACCTTTAGGTTTGATTTTAAAGTAGATCTGTATTCTCCCTACAAAGATCAATGATTCATACAACAGAATATATTAGTGTGAAGGCATTGATTCATCTTGAAATTCCTCCAATCTTCAGCCAATTCTGTCTTAACTCGTTAAAAATCAATGTTCTTGATACATTTTACATCTAGAGTGATTATTATGCAAATAATTGCGTCAAATTGTATGAATTAATCAGAAAGTCATGCATTTAATTTGACTGATTTTCTTATGACTGACAGCCCTTCTTAAAATGGCCAAGCTGCAGGCTTGTTTTCGCTCCCTACTTTTTCTTTATCTATGGCTTTGTTCTTGTGTGTTGCAGTTCATGAGTAGGCTGTTGCATAATAAAACATGAATTCACGTTCTCTCCAAGAGCAAACCCGTAGGAGGAAGCCAGCACTTGTTATCCTTGAACAAATAGAACTGGATTTCAAATGCAGCACTATCAGTTTGTTATGTACATAAACCGAGATCAGTTTAACAGTGCAAAGATGCTCATCTTCTCGCTTGTAAATCACATAATATGTCTGTTCTGTTCTGTGATCTACAGAGATCTGCAATCTGTAGTTTACTAGCAGCAGGTGTCATGACCTTTGGGTGAAAGTGTCCTTATTAAAGATCATGTATCGCTCCTTAGATCAGAGTAAGTCTGCATTAGGAGCTATTAGTCAAAAGATGGGAAATATGTACAATGCAGATTAATTGTGTCTACATATGTATTTCTTTAATTTGTAAGGCTCTTTTTTCTGTAAGTTTGCTTTGAAACAATGTGTATTGTGAAAAGCACCATACAAATACAAATGTCTGACTGGATTTAAGACAAAGTTTTGTGAAATTAATTGGATTGCAAAGTGAAAGACAAACAACCAACAAGTATTCAGCGTACATGGCAATACATTCAAGCCTTTTGAAAAAGCTTCCCAGGATGCACCTCATCTAGACTAAAGGTGGCAACTTTATAGGATCTTTATTTAGCATAATTTGCACATTTTAATTTGTAGTTTCATAGTTTTAAAGACTTGCTTTTATTCAAAAATGGCACATAAAATGGAAAAAAGTAGTGCTAAATAATGACCTGAGAGCAAATAAATGGCCACAAACACTACAAAAGACAATGAGTACAATGCTGGAACAGGACCTATCAATCATGTGGATATGGAATGGAATATTTCAGGATTAAGCATCTGGCAGAGGTGTCTGGAACACAGACAGAGTGAGCAGCTGTCCAACTAATCAACAAAGCCTTCATAATTCCCTCCTTACCCGCAATGCAAAGAGAGAGAGAGAGTCTGTAGTTCTAAAACTTGCTCAGCATACCTCACCTTCTGCCGATTCCTTGATATGGCCACCTTCTGTGCTATATGCTTTACATTATACATTACAAACTGTATATCTATAAAATATGTTTCGTTAATTAAAATGATTTTCTTACCTAAAGCTTTATGCCCACCAGTTATTATCAAAATAGTTCACCATGACCACCAGAGCCAAACAAAACCCCTAACAGGAAGAACAGATAGTTATATTTAGAAAGCCACTAAGGTCTGGCAGATTTCTTGACTGAAGGGTCACTAGAGAACACAAACACACTCACAAATTGCCTAGGCACATAAATCTCATGTAAATGCACTGACAAACCCATCAGGTGTAAAACAGTTTATCATAAATTATATTTATAGATTTTGCAGTGGTGGAAGAGATCCTGCAAAAGACCTTAAAGCATGCAATGAAGTGGAGTCTGGTTTTGTTGACGAAATATAAAAAGTGCACCATAGTTAATGCATCTAATTTAAACTACGGCAGTTGTTTGGTGCATTTAAATATATATCTGCTGATGCAGTGTGTAAAGACATGCCAAGGTCCCTAAAAGGCCAATTACTCATTAAGCAAGAATCCGAAGGGTTTGTAAGGTATGCACAGGATTTGGCAGTACAAACAGTGTCTACAAAATCACTTTTTTGAGACACAGCACACAAACACACCCCCATATGATTTATCATGACCTTATTGCACCCGCTTTAGAGTGATAGTGAATTCACAAATTACCCTAGTTACCAATTACCTTGATAGATGTTTCTCCACTGTCCAGCATTTGCAATACAATACATAGTATTGTAAACGCTAGACAGAGGAGAAATCAGTGTGACTATGAGGAGAGGGTGTGAGAACCTCTATCATAATCACCCCTCGCTCTTATACTTAATACCCCCTCTGCAATCTGGCCTGATGCTGCCCCATCCCAGCTTTGAGTCAGTAGCTATTCAGGGAGAATGAAGGGTACGATGTTCACGAGGGTGGGATGTTTCCTTTTTCGCTGTGGATCACACAAATACAAGTCTATAAATCAACCTCACTCATCAGTAATCTAGCCAACATCTCTGTGGTTATAAAACAAATTTTATTGTCTTTTTTTTTTAAATCTTTGTGCCTTCCTGACATTGTCTGAACAATCTCCCTATGGTTCTCATACACGGGGTTCTCACTGCCAATCCTTTCTCTTTCTCTCTTTTTTTTTTTTTTGGCTAGACTGTGTCCTGACTGTCCCTCTGATAAACTCTGAGTTTCTATTCCTGTCACCTTGGTGAGATGTTGCTTCTGGTGGCGACAGACAGAAATCCACAGTGCTGACTAACTCCTGCATTTATCAAGGGATGACTTCAGATCTGCATATCATAATAAACCCCCGGCATGATCCCTCCCGCTCTCTGTGTTCCCATCTAACTAAAGGGAAAGGGCAACTAGCTCGAGGCTGTGTTTACCCCTTGTGGCCCCAAAATGTCTGCCCATCCATTCCCCCCTCCCTTTTAGAGATCTGGTAGAAAACACATGCCTATCTTGTTGAGGCAAGAGGTTTGGAGGCTGCCCACTGGGTGGAGGAGCAATGGTTGACCCTCCCCTTTACAAGTTTACGCATTTGATGCCTGCAGAAGTCATGGACCACATCCCAACAGACGCAGCTGGTGCGGCGGACCTTTTCTTACTTCTGTCTTCTTTACTTTTGATGACTTTTGCAGGAGCAAGACGACTTAGCCACCTCCGCCTCTTCCCCTTCCTTTCTCTCTCGAACTCACCTGTTCCTGACCCTGGTCTTCCTTATCTCTCTCCCTTCTTCTCCTAGTGATGAATTATTTTCTGATGCTCAGCAGCACTCATGGAGATGGTGTTCTGTCTCGGTACCAGAGCTTGCGTCTGGAAGGTCGTATGTGTGATGTTGTTTTGGAGGCGGAAGGTGTGGAGTTCCCTGCTCATCGCACTTTACTAGCCTGTTCCAGTGACTACTTCTGGTCTATGTTCCAAGACTACACTCTCGAATCCAGTACTCGCACTATCAGCTTGCCAGCCCTGTCATCTCTGGGCCTGGAGCAGATACTGGACTTCATCTACACCTCATGGATCTCACTGTCACCCTCCACTTTGGAGGTCACACTGCAGGCTGCCTGCTATCTACAGATCACCCATGCTGTGGATCTTTGCACTCAGTACATCTCAGAGAGCATTGCTCCTGATAATTGCTGCTTTTTTGCTAACATAGCAGCACGCTATGGCCTTTCTGAAGCCTTCAATGACAGCAACTCTTTCATTGCCAGAAACATGTGCAGAATACTTGCAACTGAGGAATACAAGGCTGAGATAATGGAGTTAAACCTTGATTCTCTGCAAGAGGTGCTTGTAGCAGAG
This sequence comes from Siphateles boraxobius, assembly GCF_051911475.1. Classification (NCBI taxonomy): domain Eukaryota; kingdom Metazoa; phylum Chordata; class Actinopteri; order Cypriniformes; family Leuciscidae; genus Siphateles; species Siphateles boraxobius. The sequence goes on from NW_027508876.1 coordinate 21,541,652, forward strand.
GAGATGCCAGGAGTGAAGGAGACAGAACTTCTACAGCTGGTTTTGGACTGGCTAGAGTGCAACCCGCAATCTGCCCTGCAAAGTAATGCATTGCTCAGTCGGATCCGATTTGGTTTGGTGCCATCTGAAGAGCTGTCTCAACTTAGTGCACTTAAACCTGCTCTACGTACACCCTTCATCCGCAGCGTAGTGCAGAAAGCGCTTAACTACCACCTTCAGGGTCCCTTACAACCTCTACTTCAAAGTGTCCACACCAGCTTAAGAGCCATAAGCAACAAGATTCTTCTGATAGGGGGAGGACCAGAAGAAAACAGACCCCAGAATCAGATCCTAACCTACGAACCTCGCAGCAAGAAATTCCAGGCACTTTCAGCATCCCTACCAAATAAGATACAGCATCAGGGAGTATGTGTTGTTGGGAACTTCTTATATGTACTAGGTGGTGAGGTGGTGCAGGTGGATGAGGAGAATGAGAAGAGTGCTGTGATGACTGTCACTGACCAGGTGTGGCGCTATGATCCAAGGTTTGAGCAGTGGGAGGAGATGGAACCACTCTTGCAGAAGAGGGCACAGTTTGCCTGCTGTGTGATGGAAGGTGTTATTTTTGCTATTGGTGGACGGGGCGAGAAGGGTGAGCCTGCTTTGTCATCTGTGGAAAGGTACAATATGAGTGAAGGGTGCTGGCGCAGTGGTGTATCCCTACCAAATTCAGTTCATGGACACGCCTGTGCCACTATTGGAACAGGAATCTACATCTCCGGTGGCATTCATATCAGCAACCCAGAAAGCAGCAAAGAGGTGTTGTTTTTGAATTCTGTTCAGGGGGATGCCTGGAAGAGATGTTGTAACATGTCCATTGCCAGATTTGGCCACCAGATGGCAACAGTGAGGGGAAGAATTTACACCTTTTTGGGAATGTATGAGCCCTTCTGTGACATTGAACGCTACAGTCCTGAGCAAGACCTGTGGACCCGTCTAAAGCCCCTACTGAATGATCGCTTCTGCTATGGTTTGACCGCAACAGGGGGCAGACGTGTGCTTATGTTTGGAGGCAGAAAATGGCAGGAAGGACAGGAGGTGTGTACAACAAACGTACTGGAGTATGACACAGAATATGATGCCTGGAGGGAAGTGTGTAAACTACCAGGGCCCTTGTGTGGGATTCAGTGTGCCACAATGACTCTTCAAGACCCTCCGGAGACCTAAAAGTCAATTACAAACACCATCCCACATACACACAGACAAACAGATGGCTGTCATGGGGCAGAGAGAGTTTAAGGACAAGGATATTCTTTGTCTCATGGATACATGGTTTGTAAAGTGGTGTGGAAAACAGGAGTCTATTTACCCAGATACAGAAGACCTTGGTAGGGGTAAAATGCTGTCAAGTATGTTTTGCAGCAAGAAGTAAGGAACTCCTGAAAGTAGGTCACTATGAATAGGATAGAGAAAGTCATGACATTGATAGATGAATTGTCATAAAGACTTTGTCCTAAAAAATGGCATAGTTCCTGTATGGACACTGGAGAACTAAATATTAAATTTCAGACCACTGCACACTCTCGAAGAAAGGACAAACAAACAGAAAAGCAATCTAGATAAGAACAAATGAAAACAGACATAAAGTGTGCACTTGAAATCCAGTTTAGACAAGATTTGACTATTTGGCACTGTGTGAAGATCAAAGGTGACAGTCATAATGTCTTATGACAGAGGGACAGCTGCCATGAATAGTGGAGACAGACTGTGGATAGTAGAAAAGTCAGCAGTTAAAATGAAGGAGAGTACACTCACAGAAGCTGTGAGAGAAAGCCCAATTAGACCATTGATTTGGAAGGGTACATGGGAATTCAAAGCGGGCAAGGACAAGTGTCAAGACCACAGTGTGTGTGTGGGATGCAGACAAGCCAAATGAGGATGAGGAGATTTTGAGTGAGCAATGATAACATAACTGCATAGGCATGTATACCTGACAGCTGAAAAGATTGGCCCTGCATGGAAATCTAGATTCCCAGTCACAGATAATATAGTGTGATTAGAAAACCAATGTAATTATGGTGAACTGCAAATAGTGAACAGCAGAAATCTTGAAAACAGTGCGATATACATCAACAGTAGTCACTAGGCTGGATGATATATCAAAAATTCATAATATATTATTTTATAATAGTATATATATATTTATGAAACCATTATAAAAAACAGATGTTTTAATGAAATAATGTATGTTTGTTTTTCCGCTTCAGTATAAGAAGTTGCAAGTTTGATTCATTTCTGTAAGTTCAAATTGATTCAAATGAATCAGTTCAAAACTAGTAGTAATAACCATTTATGTGTTGGCATTTTAAGCAGCATTGATCATCGAGTCTGTACAATGAATATTTACATTTGTTATGACAATTCTACAAATTACTAAGTGCAATTGAGCAGCAAAGAGAGAAATGCATTAATAAAAGATTTGTCTACATAAAACTTTGACCCCAGACTTAAAAGTTTCTTTAAAGTCTTTTGTACTCATTAACACAGGGGTGCTGGTAATAATAGAAAATGAGAGACAAAATAGCAAAAGATTTGGGTATGAGCAGCCCAACCTGGTTTGCTGGTTAGATTAGTTTACACCAGATAAGACCAGCAAACAAATTTAGGATAGTTTAACTTTTTTTGTTTCATTAGCTTCAGGTGTGTAGATGGAAAGAGAGAGTGATTGACAAGGAAATAAATCAGAATTTCCCATCAGAACTGCCTCTCGTGTCCAAACAAAGGAGACCCATTCTCGACCTAAGACTCAGAGCAAACTCAACAGTTCATCTCCATTAAATGTAAGTCCATTACCTTCACTGAACAGCCTGGAAACAAGCAAGCTTCTGGAAGAAAAAAAGAATAGCTTTCTGGGAAATTGACATGGACTTCCATTTTAACCACCATCTGGAGAAAGGTGCCTTTACTCATTGCCCGATAGGCTTTCAAGCTCTTAACTCCTCAGGCGATTGGCTTAAGCGTAAATATATTTTGGACTGAATTCCTGACCATAAACAAAAATGGCAGAATCAAGGTTGGAAATGCCAGCCGAGAAACTGCCATTGAGATGAATGGAAACACAAATGGACAGCTTTCTCTCCAAGTATAATCGACCTACATAGGCATTTACCAGCTTCAAAGTTTGTGTAGCCTGTCAGGCAATGTCGAGGACACCTTTCTCCAATGTGCATTCTAACTCGCTTCATTTAAAGTATCCAGCATATAAAAAAAACACATGCATATACAGTAAATACAGCATGATTACATCCATAAAAGTTTATTGACTCTAGGTATAACCACACTTAAATCTGGATAAAGCAATAACTCTTTTTAAATAATGTCATAAATAAAGTAAACTTTTACCAGGTTGTACGCTAAACACAACACATAGGAAACTGCACTGCCTAAATTACATGCCCTATTCATAATAAAGACAGGCAGCAGCACAGATATTGATGAACTAGATTGTTGTACGACAACTTTGTTAAAAAATGGGCTGCTAAGGAAACATAACATGATTTGCACTAAATTAATAATAACTTTGATATATTACTAAAGTAAAATACCAATAGACATCTGTTCTAGTACTGTAGCTCTATATCCACTGGTAATCACTTTCTCTAAGAGCTAATGGATTCCCATGATTCCCATGGACACATTAGCACCTGAGTCACTCAATCAAAATCAAGCTAATATAGTCTTAGATTACATACAGAATGAAATGTGCTCCATTATGTCAGTCATACCTGAAATATCAATGTACATCATATAATACACATCTTATTATACAATAAACACTCTTCTGATCATTCATTGTTCTTAAAAATCTCACATAAAGCATCTTTGTGTTTGCTGAGCGCCTGAGAGCGGCCTTTCTGACAGTTGAAACACTGACATTAAATCATTTGGCAGCTTTGGTTTAGAAAAAAACACAAATGTGATTGTGGTGTATCTACAAGCCATGTAGCAAGAGATGTTTTGCTTTGAGAGTTTATTAAGATGGATGACCTCCTGAACTTTGGCATACATGTAATATCAGGAGTTGAGCTGCTGCTTCTGACAGATGCTGGGTTGAGTTCAGGGCAACAGCTTTGATCGGCGAGTCCCTGGGCAGAGACCAGCGGTGTCCTGGTGACCTTGGCTCTCATAAAAACTCACTGTTGGTTGACACAAATCTCCCTAAACCCACGGCAATGCACATGACGACTGCATGGCAGCTTGCAGAAATGGAAAACGTGTGTCCAAACGGAGGTATACAATAGAAAAAAATTCATAAAACTTCAGATTAAGCATAAAAGATGAACAGCACACCTTCTGCACGGGTACACAATCAGTTGTCAGTGCCGTCTCTGCTCACTTAAGGGTGCACATTTTTGCTAGGAGCATCCCGTGTGAATCTGTTTTTGATTATGAACACTCATTTGCGCATAATTTCACCTCATATTATCAGGAAACTGTAGTGAAGAGAGAACTTCCACAATCCGACTCAAGTTACAGAGATAATGATGCTTCTGGATAATGAAGCCTGTGCTATTTTCTACCAATCAAAGCACACACACTTCACCGAATGTTCATCCATTATCAGAGGCCCAGTTTAGCAAGGTGTTACTCTCGGTCAAGAAGCGTTTACAGCACAGGCGCAGAAATATTCCAGGTTCAAAACTAGCTGAACACTATCTACAGCATTTTTGTCATTCTGTAAATTACTACATTCAATTATTTTGAGTCTTTTCTGATTGAGACACTGGACCACAATAAATGTTAAAATAATTTTTTAAATATCAAAAACTCATAGATCCACAGGACTTTAACATTATGCATGTCAACATGTCTAACAGAATAGTAATTTTTACTAAATATAATAAATTATTATTATCATTATGATTAGACTGATATATTTAAACTGGCCAAAAAGGATAAGCCAATAATTTCTTCATTTTTAAAAAAAATACTGTTTTAAATAAATTAATATTCTAAATACGTTACAAATAAAACCCTAAAAACTGAACTCAGTTCACATACATTTGCAATCAAATGCATGAAATTTAGGCATCACAACATTATATTGTACTCTTGAATTAAATATTTTATATTTGCTGATGTGTATCCCACTGATACAATAAATAAAAAAATTATAATATGGTACCAATTAGTCTTTGCCTTGTCCCATAGACTTCCATTGTGATAGCATTACTATGAGTCGAGTGAAAATTTCTGACTTTGGTAACCAACACCAGGCCACAGAAGCTGTTAACAGAAATGATTTTGAACTAGGAATATTTCTTTAAATGCCTTTTCTTGGAATATCCAAAGACCCTGCGGAGATTGTGGTTAGATGAAGTAACCACATTAGTTTTCCATGTTCATGCACACGCACACATCTTCCAACGCAAATGTACAAATGCTATAAGTCGGGGCCAGCCGATGTATAACAACAGATCATAAATATATAGTATGATACAGTAGAGTATATGGTGTGCTAAAGTGGCATATAAACATGGCAGATAACTTGTGTGATGACCGTCTGCGAGTCCACTGTGAGATTTGCTTCAAAAAGACAGCCAAACACAGGTACAGCAGCACAACAGAGTGACAGTCAGTGCGTTTAATGTTCAAAGGCCGCCTCAGACACGCATTTCCTCTCAGAGTTCAGTTTGAATCTTCCATTTCCATGATCAAGAGCTCTGGTTCCTGTCTAGAGGTGTGCCAGGTTTGTAGTCTGTGCGACGGCATTGTCTCGCCTCGTCTGAGCCGCTCGGAGGACTCGTAACCATGGCAACCACGTGTGCAGAAGTGGCATACTCTGAAGCCCGTTGGTTGTGAGTTGAGCCATTGAGAGTGCTTTGTTTGTACAGATATCTGTGCCTGCGTAAACAATGTTTTCAAGTATTTAAAAAGTAGATTGAGTCTGCGATTGCTGTCAGGATGGGAAAGTACGAGGAAAAGTGAGAAGGGAATTTTTATTAAAGGACCTTAATCTGGGTAGATGCGGTATCAAATCTGACGTGAATGAAAACGAGACTGTGAGGGATAACTGTACAATATAATTAATAATTATAATATATCTTTATAATCTTTGTGATCATATAATAATCACAGATAGTAAAATTATAGCTGATACAATATTTTCATGCCCAAAATTTAAATTCTATGAATTTTTTTTCTAAATAAATAATAATAATAAAACACTAAAAACTAAAATCAATTGTTTAAAATACACTTTTAATGTGAATTTAGGCATCAAAAAATTATGAATGGTCTGAATGGTATGAATTTGAACTTTTGGTGAGCATTAGATGATGGCTGATCCAATTTGGAAACGGTTAAAAAACTTATATACTAATAAGTATACTAATATATTAGTAAGATACTAATATATTGTGATCCCTAGAAAATACGTCAATCACAAAAACAAAAATACAAAAAAATACAAAAATGCCAGAAAGCTCACACAGACAGGTAAAGCCCTTTTTCAAATCAAGTGGGGAGAAAACATGAACTATTACTGGCAGATACCATTTTATTGTGATTCCTAAAAAATTTCATCAGATATTCTAGAACATAAACACTATATTTCATAACCAAGCTGATTATAAAATTATCAGCACATAATATAGCACATAATTATCAGCACATATAATCAGAACATTATAAAATTACCCAGAGGCCCAGATTATATGCACAACAAATTATTGTGCATTTAATCTGGGCCTCAGGGTAATTTTATAATAATTACTAAATAATGTAACTGCATTTTCAAATCATGCATCAGTGCATTGTCATATCCCTAAATGTTAATTCTGTACATATATCCCTCACAGCCACATAATTAAAATATCAGATTATTAGTCCATAAACACCAATTCACCCCATACTTTATCTTGAAGGTCCGTGCAAGTGAGCGACAACTACTTCAAATAATGTGGTGTCTGAAGTGTGCATCAGACGTGAGTCTCGATGTAGGAGTGCGTGTGCGAGAGGGAGGGCGTGCGGGGGGCGGGTTCAGGCGTGGTGGCAGGGCTGGGCTCAGAGGCAGGGCTGGGCTGACGGTCCCGCTGGGGCTCTCCTGAATACAGCTCCATGTAAACTTTCTTCCATTCCTGGAACTCTGAGGATGTGAGTTTAGGATTGGCCAGCAGCTTGTCAATCAGTGCTACCTCGCCCTCCCTGTCCTATGGGAGTGAAGAAAGAGAGCAGTGGAGGGTGGGCATTACAGATACAGTCTCCTTCATACAGTGGTTAGGATGTCATAAAGCACGCCACAGGCGGTAAGCGTAGACGTGAAGCGATGTGGACTCAGCCTAGATGAGCAGAGTGGCACACACACGCAAACATACATAGCATGCTCAGACTTGACTGGAGTCCTCTGGCACTGTGGGGCTTTGTGCCCCCAATTAACCTTCTTTCATTCAAGTCTGAGTGATAAGGGATGCTTATAATACCCACAATGCAACGGAAGGCTCTACCCCAACATAATGAGGACAGCAAGAGGATTGGGGGTGGGGGTGGGGGTGGGTGGTGATGGGGCGTTGCAAAGGCAGAGGCACAGACACACAGCAGAGGCACAGACCGATTGTCCCAACCACAGGCAGGCCTAATGGCACCAAACCAGATTAACCCACATTGAGAAGCAGAGTTCAGAGCAGGGTTTGGCCATACCAAAGATTATTATCTCATCGAAGATGTTTATCAGCTTTAAGATTGTCATTAGCTGGTCTAAGATGGCCTAAGCTGGTCGACATGCTCATAAGCTGATTTAAGATGGTCATTAACTGTTTTAAACTGGTCATTAACTGGTCTAAAATGGCCGTTAGCTGGTTTAAACTAATCATTAAATAGTCAAAGATGGCCCACTAGCTGGTTTACACTGGTCATAAATTGTCATTAGCTGGTTGTGTGTCATTAGCTCATCAATAAATGAGCTATCGTAAATCTTAGGTTTTGGAACCTTTTTTGGTGCTATTGAACAGCTGTTTATTACACCCACAATGCAAGGCGAAGCTCTGCCCCAACATAATAAGCACAGCACAGCAGCTGGGGGGTGGGGGAGCTGGGTCACAGCAGAGGCATGGGTCGACTGACCCAACCACAGAGGACCCAATTGCACCAAGCAGAGCCAAAACCAGATTAACCCACACAGAGAAGCAGGGTTCAGAGCAGAGTTTGGCCATACCCTCCTCCCTCACCAGACAGAGAACTCCGTCTAACATGGATGGGATTCTGGGATAGCAGTTTGGCTTAGTAAACTGTGTAAAAAAGAAAAGAAAAAAAGAAGAAAAAAATCATGCTGTCCCCAGAACCCCAAAGACATCAGACAGATGGAGAGGGACGGACGGACAGACGGGACAGATGAAACAAACAGGCACACATGGTTTCAGTGGGACCCATGCGGCAGCAGAGGTCAGATACCTTTAGCGTGCTCTGCAGGATGCGGAGATGATGCAGTTTGTCATTTAGCTGTGGATCGTTGCAACGCCGAATGAAAAGGTGTTTGTACTCCAGACGGGTGGAAAGGCGGTGCTCACCAATAGGCGACAGACTGGCACGCTCCAGCGCCCGGTACAAATCACCAAGCGAATCCGCCTGCCGATGGCACTCCGGCTCCCCGCCTGTGGGGGGCGCCACAGAAAGCCAGGGTTAAAGAGGGGTGGCTCCACCAGTAAAGAGTTAGCTATTCAACATGATTAGCTGGTTCAAGCTGTCAAACATGGTCAAAATGGTCATTATCTGGTCAAGATGGTTATTAGCTAGTTAACATGGTGATTAGCTGGTTCAAGCTGTCAACCATGGTTAAGATGGTCATTATTTAGTAATATAATTTGGACATTAACTCATCTACGTTGGTTATTAGCTAGTTAACATGGTGATTATTTTATTGTCTAAGATGGTCATTAGCTAGTCTAAGGTGATCAGTAACTGGTCTAAAATGGTCATTAGCTGGTCTAAGCTAGTCATTAATTGCTTTAAGCTGGTCATAGCTGGTTTGAGCTGTTCATTAGGTCTAAGATGGTCATTAGCTGACCATTAACTTGTCAACATGTCCAAAAGCCGGTTTAACCTGGTAATTAACTGGTCTAAGATGTCCATTATCCAGTTCAAACTGGCCATTAACTGGTCTAAAATGGTTATTAGCAAGTCTAAGATGGTAATTAGCTCATCATTAATGGTCCATGAGATTTTTTTTCTGCATCGACCAGTTCAGAACCAGCTAATAACCAGTTTAGAAGTGCTAGTAAACAGTTACTAGATGATCAAAAATGGGTTTGATGGTCAAAGATGAGTTTTGTAACATGGTGGCTGGTCAACCAGCTAATGATCAGTATAAACCAGCTAGAAATCATCCACCAAAAAACAACAGCATTAACATGCAAAATGGCAAAACTACAGAATCACATTTTGCTGAAATTACAGTATGCTAAAAAAGGGGTTTTGGGATGGCAGACAACCAGAACCCACTGTTCATGACATGTTAATTTCATCAACACAGAGAAAAACTCTCTTTGGACTACTGAGGTTTGGCAATCAATCACTCTGGCGAGCAGGTGGCATGTTGCTTGTTTCTTTGATATTTCTGTCTGCGTGTGTGACTGTATGCTGGTGCTCATGTGTTAGTCCGGAAATAAGTTAAATCACTCATGTCCTGCTGTTGGAGTGTTTGTGTAGGTAAAGCATGTGGGCCATGAACAGTATCTACAGCTGGGTGTTATTGGCAGATATTTCATGCGTTTCTTATGATCAGCCTTCACAAACCCACAGTGTACAGTATGTGGGCGAGTATATACCCACTATTCTGAAAACCACAAGAGGGCAGCAGTCCCACACAGCTCCTATCAGCATATGCTGCAGATGCAGGGTATATGCATGTAGCATTTAGCAATGTAGTTAGATAAATACAATATAAGGAGCTTAGTTTAGTAGTTTACTAAAAAAAAAAAAAATTCTAAATGATTATCAATTTAAGCATTTTCCATTTATGCACCAAAGTCCCCAATGACTGTGGGAAGAATATTATGTTTTATTGTATGTTATGTACGAATTTCAGCTTTTATTTATATAATAACAACCCTAACCGATACGGACTCTACTACCTGTCAGGCCACGTTTTGAACCTCTTTATTATATTTCTAACTATTTTTATTGGTTGCTTACCATTTTGTGTGCAAGTTATTGCTGGCAAGCCCTTTTTTTAAAATACCTGCAATAATTGGAAAGAAAAAGCATTTTAACGACCGCATGGTTAGCTATGTGATGATGAATTACAATAACAACGACTCAACCTGGGTAGATCAATAAAGTTTTAAAGCTCTTTGTGATCCTTTTGTAACTTGTTAAATGGCACAGAACTCTCTAGTAGAGCAGAAAAACTTTCCAGTTGCTGGGGAACATGTGATTGAGAGTCACGATCAATAGGCCATGCCTCTCTTTTCTCTTCAGTATGTAGTACAGCACGCATGGGCTCCGTGGATGACTAACAGATGCCCCCAACTCCTCCAGAGAGAGATAGAGACAGAGCGATATAAAAGACACAGATAAGAGGGAGACTCATTAAAAGCTACTGGGATTATATATAGACTGCTGCAGGAGATCCGTCTGAGATGACGAAAAAGGGGAATATTAGAAGAGAAAGTTAGACAGGACACTGCGAAAGGGGGCAGACTGGAAGTGAGACAGGCAGATCGGTGGTGAGGGAGTGGAGATGGGCAGTGAGATGGGGAATAAAGATGGTGAGATGGCAATGAGCCATGAGGCGATAGACTGCGAGACGAGGGGAAGATGAAAAGTAATACCGAGAGATAAACAGAGTGGTAATCCAGCAGCAAATGAGAGGCTTCCTGGGAGGTTTGTGGAGAGAAATGTGTCTATCTGGACACCAGACCAAAATGGGACAGAATTAATAGCCCATTCAGAATTTATTGTTACGGTTTAAGCATAATCCATGAGATAGAGCATTTCAGACATTAAAAAGGTAAAAGAGGTGGCCTTGTTTAAAAAGTAGTTACAGTTATTAATAAGAATCTGAATAAACAATTATTCCTCCAAGTAATATAGTTCATTAGCATTCAACAGAGGGTCCCCAAACTTTTGTCAAGCAAAACTTTTTGACGTAAACTATTTACTTGAAGTACCACCTGATATTTTAAGTTATAATTTAAATCATTTGCATGTTTACAGTTCTCTGATGACAGTTAATGGTCAAATGACAAGCAGATAAACAAATAAAATATTTATTTTGTATATTGTTTGTAGTACGATTTTTATTTAAATTGTTTTTATTTGAAAAATATTTATTGCAATTTTTGGTCAGACCTTAAAGTGTTTTTTTTCTTGCAATTGCGAGTTTATATCCTTCGATTCTTTTCGCAGAATTGTGAGATCTAAACTCGCAATTTCGAGTTTCAGCTCACAATTCTGACTTTATAACTTATAAGTGAGTTTCATGGAAAAGAGCATGCAGCTATTTCTAGAAGAAGATGCCTGCATGTGCATGTATGTAAGAAATGAGTGGACAGATCTCAGTGGGGAACCTCACAGCACAGCTAAAAAAATCCTGCAACTCAGGCACTGTTTATGCTTCATATAGCACCAACACACACTCAAACAGAGAAAGAGAGGAAGATACAGAAGCTAAGAAAACACAGGAAGAGATACAGATGTAAAAAGAGCCACAAAATCCATGAGCATGTCCCTGTCTGAGTGCACTGCTCTTAACAATTTAATATTGAAGCACTCAAATTCACACATGCACTAAAATAACTCTGCTGTGCCTGCTGTTCTCATAATCAGAGGGGCTATTAAAATCGAATATAATTGTGGTAAAGAGGTTTTAGTGAGCTGATTTGAGCCGACCTGGTTTATTTTCTTTCAAGCACAGCTTCTCACATTGCAAAATTATAACAAAGGGAAGACTCAGCACTACCTTTACATAAGCTTGATTAAGACACATATATGTGTAAATTTTGAATGTTAATCATTTGAATTCTTAAATTGACAGTCCTGATTGAAATAAATTAATAAACTAATAACAAAAATAAACAAATACATCAATTATAATAAATAAAAAATATAAACACTATATATATATATATATATATATATATATATATATATATATATATAATTTTATGTATTTCGATTAGGACTGTCAATTTAAGATTTTAAATTATTTTAATTTAGGTATATTACTTGGGTATATACATACAGTATACACACACACACACACACACACACACACACACACACACACACACACACACACACACACACACACACACACACACACACACACACACACACACACACACGTATAAAGGACTGTCAATTATAAAAATGTATTTAATTATGGAATTAATGTCAGGGAATTAAAAAAATAAATAAATGTATCAAAATAAATGAAAAAATAAATAAATAACAAAAAATATATACAACAAATTTATAATACACAATATTTTAATACAAATATGTTGACCCACCGTTATTGATGCAGTGAGAACGGCTGAGCTCCCTGCGGCTGGGGTCCCGCTGTTCTGCCATGGTGGCAGAGGGTGTGAGGAGGGCATGCAGGCCGCTATCCCGAGGCAAGGTGAAGCTTCGGGGTTTCCCGACTGTGTTAGCAGGGTCTCTCAGCCTCTCCCCTTCAAGCATGGGGAAGGGACCGTAATGTTCCTGCATCAGTGTGCGTTGGGCAGGTAGAGTGGATTGGCGGCGATATTCTGGAGACAGACCCGCCCCCGGCTCACAGAACACAGCGTCTTCTAGGGGCAAGGTCTGCAGGTAGTGGAGGCCCGAGCTGGTCAGAGGAGTTTCAATCAGGTCCTGCCATGAACGGCGCTGACTGGCGGACTTCCGCGCAGGGGAACCTCCACCGCTGCTGCTGCCCCCTTGAGGTTCGGAGCGGTACTCCTCATGAGAGGAGCGAGACTGTGAAGTTTCCGTGGATGAGAGGCGGCCGTGCTTTGGTTCTAGGTAAGGACTGGCAATACTAACCGAGTTCTAGGTCAGAGAAAAAGAAAAAAGGACACAAAAGAATAAGGTGAACATTAGGTTAAACTCAAATATTTTAACAACAATTTTGTAGGAAGCTTTTAAACAATATCACTCTCATTGAAAGGAAAAGCAAAGAAAAACATGACCAATATAACTACAACTTAATTTGATGCTCATCATGAAACTATATTTTCAAAGGAATAAAGCATTCATTCCTTTAAAATTCAATAATCTTATAAATCATGAATGGGCATGACACTTTCGGTCATTCTGTACGTCTCACCTTTAAGTAAAAGGCAAAAATAAAGTATTCAAATGAAGAAACTCAAAATGTAGACCAGGCATCTGAATAGCCACTCTCGTCTAAGACAGGCAGATGAGTAATGAACAGAGAGATATCTGGTTTCTGTGAAAAGTGCAGAATATAGAAAAATGGAGGAATAGGGGACAGAGGTGTGGAGGGAGAACCTAAAGCTGTGTTAGTGTGAAATTAGGCTCTAAATATAGGCCAACTGCTCTTTTTGCTTTCATCCAATTGGCAAAAGAACAGGTTTAAAGACAGACAGACTATATTCAGACAGACTGACAGATAGATACAGTAGATGCTGTTTTGTAATGTGGTGAAAAACAACCAGACAAATCTGGAGGACTCTCGGTTAACAATGTCAAAGTCCCCTAATTCGTTTATCTCTGGGAACAATGTGTGTGTTTGTATGAGTGTAGAAGGACTGGAGGGGGCCTTGCGGAAGGAAAAAGAAAAACGTTTAATTCAAGTTTCTTTGTTTGCTCTTAAATAAAGGCTTTGCTGCTGTGTGTGGCCTCTAGCTGACCTGCCCTGAAGTACTGCACTGAAAATACACAAAAAACGGTTACTGTGCACACAAATTGAACCACATACATTCAGGAATACGTAGACACCATATACTATAATCCATTCAATTTACAAAATAGGAATGTTTAGCTTCCTGCGTGAAAAATTGTAATGGCACTTGATGCCGGCCTTCCAATATATATATATATATATATATATATATATAGGTCCTTCTCAAAAAATTTGCATATTGTGATAACGTTAATTATTTTCCATAATGTAATGATAAAAATTAAACTTTCATATATTTTAGATTCATTGCACACCAACTGAAATATTTCAGGTCTTTTATTGTTTTAATACTGATGATTTTGGCATACAGCTCATGAAAACCCAAAATTCCTATCTAAAAAAATTAGCATATTTCATCCGACCAATAAAAGAAGTGTTTTTAATACAAAAAAAGTAAACCTTCAAATAATTATGTTCAGTTATGCACTCAATACTTGGTCGGGAATCCTTTTGCAGAAATGACTGCTTCAATGCGGCGTGGCATGGATACAATCAGCCTGTGGCACTGCTGAGGTGTTATGGAGGCCCAGGATGCTTCGATGGCGGCCTTAAGCTCATCCAGAGTGTTGGGTCTTGCGTCTCTCAACTTTCTCTTCACAATATCCCACAGATTCTCAATGGGGTTTAGGTCAGGAGAGTTAGCAGGCCAATTGAGCACAGTAATACAATGGTCAGTAAACCATTTACCAGTGGTTTTGGCACTGTGAGCAGGTGCTAGGTCGTGCTGAAAAATGAAATCTTCATCTCCATAAAGCTTTTCAGCAGATGGAAGCATGAAGTGCTCCAAAATCTCCTGATAGCTAGCTGCATTGACCGTGCCCTTGATAAAACACAGTGGACCAACACCAGCAGCTGACATGGCACCCCATACCATCAATGACTGTGGGTACTTGACACTGGACTTCAGGCATTTTGGCATTTCCTTCTCCCCAGTCTTCCTCCAGACTCTGGCACCTTGATTTCCGAATGACATGCAAAATTTGCTTTCATCCGAAAAAAGTACTTTGGACCACTGAGCAACAGTCCAGTGCTGCTTCTCTGTAGCCCAGGTCAGGCGCTTCTGCCGCTGTTTCTTGTTCAAAAGTGGCTTGACCTGGGGAATGCGGCACCTGTAGCCCATTTCCTGCACACGCCTGTGCACGGTGGCTCTGGATGTTTCTACTCCAGACTCAGTCCACTGCTTCCGCAGGTCCCCCAAGGTCTGGAATCGGTCCTTCTCCACAATCTTCCTCAGGGTCCGGTCACCTCTTCTCGTGTGCAGCGTTTTTTGCCACACTTTTTCCTTCCCACAGACTTCCCACTGAGGTGCCTTGATACAGCACTCTGGGAACAGCCTGTTTGTTCAGAGATTTACCCTCTTGCTTTAGGGTGTCATTGATGGCCTTCTGGACAGCAGTCAGGTCGGCAGTCTTACCCATGATTGCGGTTTTGAGTAATGAAACAGGCTGGGAGTTTTTAAAAGCCTCAGGAATCTTTTGCAGGTGTTTAGAGTTAATATAATTATAATATAATATAATAGTTGATTCAGATGATTAGGTTAATAGCTCGTTTAGAGACCCTTTTCATGATATGCACATTTTTTGAGATAGGAATTTTGGGTTTTCATGAGCTGTATGCCAAAATCATCAGTATTAAAACAATAAAAGACCTGAAATATTTCAGTTGGTGTGCAATGAATCTAAAATATATGAAAGTTTAATTTTTATCATTACATTATGGAAAATAATGAACTTTATCACAATATGCACATTTTTTGAGAAGGACCTGTATATATATATATATATATATTGTGAGATCTCATACTGTCTATCAAAAGCACAGAGTAAATGTTACAGTGACAGTACAGTGACTCACAAAGACTGAGAGATAAGTAGAGAAACAGACAGATAAGACTCAATCTCCTCACATCTCAACAGTGGGCTTAGAGTTGAGGTGGTCTGACTCACCCACAGTCACTCAGTGACGTGGTAAGGCCAGGTCTGGGGGACGGCACTACAAAATAGCTCTTTTACTAATGCCAAATGTCAAGCATTATGAGTCTGTGCTATTGTGTGGGATTACACAATGAGAGGGAGCTGGTATATCTGTGTGCATGCTGGATGCTGACTCACTGAGGGTGGCCGTGGGTATGTGTCATAAGGGGGTGGTGGGCTGTCTTGCTTGGGCGTCGAGGGCGTCTCATTGTCTTCGTGTTCACTTTCACTCCAGTAGTCTGCTTGAAGAGAGAGAGAGGGGCATGCAAGCAGTCATTAGCTTGTTGCAAAACATTTCCATAAAGTAAACAATAATTAAATTAACGCCTCAGAGATCACGTGGGGCACAAAGACCTACAGTAAAACATCTTACTAAACAGTTCCAAGGCCTTCACTAGAACCTATCATGAGATGTGATGTCTAAGGCGTCAGAGAGGAAAAACTAGGCCATTTTAAGCTTTTAAGAGCTGTCTGAAGAAAAAAAAAACTTAATAATGTAAAATATGTGGCTAATTTTGAATGAGCAAAGGAGAAAGATGTTTTTAAGGACAGTATCTACCAGCAGGTGGTAACCAACTAACCAGCCAAACTTTGACCCCTTTGGTTGTGTATGTCGACTTGTGTATAACTACAATTTACCAAAAAAAAAAAAAAAATCTCACTTGCTTTCTCTTTCTATTGTGTAATTTCTACTCATGTGAGGTGTATTTAGGAAACATTTTAAAGTCAAACATTGTTCTTATACATTTTTATTCAAAATGTCATAACTCAATCTTCCAGTGGCAACGCCAAAAATTATGCAAGTGTTCTCCAATCATTTTGCCAGCCTAAACCCAGTCCCTCCAGAGGCTTGCATTCATTTGTCTTCGTCCAACTTTTTTTTTCTTTTTTGATAATCTGTTACTCTCGTTACTTCACAATATGGAAGAAAAGATCTGTCAATACTCCAGTTTCATTGCGACTTTAAGACAATGAATTAAGGTTAATGTTAATGATTACATGCAAACAGTATGCAACAAGGGGGGTCTATGGTTTCAAAACACATTTAGGACACAGTTGTGTTACCTATACTGACAACCTGTCCTTCTTCTACAAAAAAGTACGAACTTCTGCATCATCAGCAAAGCCTTTAGAGCAGGACTGGGCAGCTCTGGCCCTCTAGATCCACTTCCCTTCAGTGTTTAGCTCCATCTTTGATAAAACTCACCTGCCTGTAGCTTTCCAGTAACCCTGAAGACCTTGATTAGCTTGTTCAAGTGCGTTTTTAATGCATTTCTATGGCACAACTATCAACGCCAAAATTAATCTGCAGCAGTCAGGTGGTACAGCAGTAACATGGTACAAGTAGGAGCTCTCAGACAATTCCCATCATACAAGCTGTAATTACGAGCTCTACGAGGACATGAGCGCTTTTTACAAGTTAAAATTACATAATTGCGGTAATTATGACATGGTGTGAATGGACCTAAACTCTGCAGGAAAGTGGATCTCAAGGGCCAGATTTACCCAACCCTTTCTTTAGAGTGCAGTAAAAGTATGCAAGTTTCCCACGTCATTTGGCTGCATTACCCAAAAGCATACAACGTCCAAGTAGATCATAGAAACCATTGCTGCCAATGGTCTTTACGATCTCCTCAGGCTTGCAATGCTTTTGGGAAATGTAGCTCTGATTATGCCCTCTCTGAATTTTGGTTGGCCCATCCCACCGATTTGCTCCACCATTCTCTATTTCATTTATACATCTGGGAGACGCTTACATTGAAAGCGAATTACTTTGCATTCAAGGTTCGTATTTCCTGGGAATCGAACCTTCAAAACCCATAACCTTTCTACAATGAGTATTCTCACCCTGATCCTGACGGATTCGCTCTCTTTCTGCATAGCCAGCTGCCGCCATGTTGAGACGACTCAACCATCTGTTCATATCATCCACGCCGTCCGCTGCGAAGTAGAAGCTCTTGATTTTGGGATGGCATGCTTTAAAAGCACTGCGTAGGGAGCAAAGATTCATTAAGAATTTTTCAAGCATCATCACATTACTCAAAAGTTCGTAAAGGTACTCACTATTTTTTGCGACATTCACTGGCTCTGTCGATCTTGAACTCGGGGAGGCTGACAAACCCTTCGGCCTTCTCATCCTAAAAGGTGGGGGAAAAAAGAGAGAGAGGATTGTGCGGACGCTTCACTCCACTTACACTCTTCTGTAATTTCATTAGGTCCTCATTAGGAGTTACATCTTCTAATTCTCCTTTCTTTTCTCTCTCTTTTGGTTCATTCCATTACTTTTTTCCCAGCATTAAATTGCAGCAGCACTGCTGACAGGACCTCTGCATAAATAAATGAAAAGCATAAATTGTTGCGGCTCTCTGTAAGCCTGTCTGTGTTTACAAAACCCACACAGTAGAAGATCATCAATTATAGCAAAGCTGGACTATGTTGTAGCATTCTCAGTGGACCAAAACCAGGCGAAACCTCCGAAACCCCCAGAACGGCAGCCGTATCCCAGGCCCAGGCTGTGATAAAAAGTGAAGACGCGAGGAGTAATTAATCAAAAAGTGAGTGTTTGTTCGGAGAAGTTCCTTATCTTCATTACAGAAACGCCATGTGTAGAAGACTGTTTTGTTAGGGTAGATGAGCATTAATCTTATTCCACACAACAGGGTAAAGCCGCACCAATTAAAGTCTCATCTCTAGATCGATACAGTTTCTGCTGCGCTGGTGGATACGAGAAACAACAAAGATAACTGTATTGGCCCAACACACTCACCTCCTCATTCATGTACCAGTACAAGCAGGCACCCTTCAAAACAAACCAGTATTTCTTCCATTTCTGTGAGAAATAGCTCTTAGCATCCTTCTTCTTCCACAGCCAACCCTCACAATCTCCACGGCCCAGGTCCTTACAGGAAATGCGTCTCTTACTGATGGAGGACAGTGGAGCTGCTGGATGCAATAGAAAAACACAGTATGTGTTGATAAATGTTATAAAATGGAAAGTTCACACTTCAATTCTGATTGGATGAGGCTGTTGTATAACGGCATCATCAATTCATTTCTATAATAAAGGTATAGCCCATCCAAAAAACAAAAATTCTAGCATAATTTCTTTAATGTCGTGTTGTTTCAAACTAGTATGACTTTCTTTCTTTTGTAGACAAGTGTGTTTGTGTGTTTCTCAAAAAGACAAGTGCAGGATGTTCATGGTGCTCTTTTCCTTCCAACGAAAGTAAATGGTGACCAGTGAACACCGGAAAATGAAAAGAAAAATGTAATCTATTTGGCTTGTGCACTATACTTTTGAAGCCATATAATAAGTTTTTGTGAGAAAAAGGCCCAAATCATGAAAATCTCCCCATCCGCCATGGCTCTCAAATCTCATTCAGTGTTTTGATTATGCAATTTTTTAAACTTGCCATGTCATGACTGATTATGAGACATATGAGAAGAAATTATGTTTGGCATGCCACGTCTTTATGCACCATATTTGTAATTGAGATTTGAAATCTTTGATTCAAAAATAGATTAAAATGATCAGTAAATAACAACATGAATTTTAGTCTTTTACTCACACAAATTGCTTCATTAGACTTGTAATATCACATGGCTTCAGAAGCCTTAAAATATAACATTAGTACAGGCATACATATCACTTATGCTAGTTTTTGTTTTTTTGGGGGACAATATTACCTTTCATAGTACAGAAAACAGGCAGTTAAAGCATCTCATTTTGTGTTTTACAGAAGAAAGGAAGTTTCTGGGTGAACGGTTCCTTTAATATAACACATATTGCTTTGCAGCAATTAACCACCTCCTCTATGTGCTATGGCTAGGAACATCTCTTACTCATAGCAAAATTACTGTAATGCAAAAAAGTATGGCAGAATGCTTATAATTAAGAGGGTAATTAACTTTCTTTACTCTTTCCTATGTTGGTGGACAATTTTCTTTCCTTATGCAGTCAAAATATGCAAGCAGTGTGGCAATGAAGGCAATGTTCCCAAACATGAGAATATGGAAAAATAAGTGATCACCTTTACTTTTTTTCTTGGTCTTGGATAGGAGAGAGGATCCCTGGAATGTCTGTAAAGCAGAATATATATATATATATATATATATACAGTATATATATTTATATTTAAATACAAATGGAGAAATGTTGAAAAATACATCAGGAGTAAGTGAAACGAGACAAAAAATGTATTGACTATATTATCGGTCAACACATCCGATTCTCCCGAGAGGAATCACATGGAAGAAACGTGTGAACATAATCTCTGACCATCCATCCATCCATCGTACAACAAATTAAAATCGGAGGCAACATCCGAGCAGATGAAGGCGTGAGAGACAAACAGCTAGTGAAAAGGAAGGCTTGAAGAGGCATAGAGAGAAAATAAATGCGATTTCTAACATCCTTGGCCCGTGTGTTTATTGAGCAGTAATTCTTGGATCAGCACACCCAGACCGAGCGCATATTTATGATCCAAGCCCTGTGGCATTTCTCCTCTGTGAAGAAACTTCCTGTGAGCTTGGGTACAAATTCAGAGGAAAACTTGTGTTGCTATGCTAACAGATTAGAGACAGTATCACTGACCTAAAGAAAACACTATCATCATGGTAATTGATTTATTAATATGTGCCAGAGGAGCGAAGCTGCTGTTACCGAAGCGGAATAACTGAAATTGATTAATGGAACATGTTTAGAAACTCAGGCAACCAGTTTGTAGATTGTCTTAATTTATTTAGGAGTATCTAAATATACCGTGTCCATTTCCTGAAGATGGTTTTCATTGTTTTTTCGTTAAAAACAGGTTTTCCCAGTGACCCAAGTATGAGTACTGGGTCACGTTTCAATACCATTTCCCCTCTTTACCCCACTTTTCTATAAAATTAAGCCCAAAAAATATAAAATGAAAAACATGATGGTGGTTTTCCCAGCATTTAACCTAATAACTCACTCTGAAAGCACTGTGGGAATCTCTTCATAGAAGGTGTGAATCGCAATTGCTGTGTGAACTGAAGCAATTTGTGAGAAAGGCTTAGACACATTAAGACAAACTTCCCTGAGGATTCAACACCTAGACATGAATAAAGAAAAGTGATAGAGAAAACTATGACACAGCACACAGTATATATCAAAGAAACAAAATAATACATAAAAGGGTGAATGCCTACAGGCAATGCCCAATCTTGATTTGCAGAAATAAACGACCAAAGTCATTTACAATGTCATTGAAGAAACAGAGGGAGTCTTGCTGAGTTAATGGCTCAGCCGACCAAACTTGCTTGAAATGATCACTGGCAATCACTAAAATTGTGCAGGGGGTGGAGAGCAACTCCTACAGTGACTAAGGATCGTGTAACACTCCTCATTCATTAAACACAAGCCGAACAATTCCTGTCAATCGTTCGTAAAACCATCCTTGTGTAGGAGCGTTTTTACGAGTGACTTACACAGGAATTCACTCTACTTGTGCTTCATGAATGAGTCTAAATGTTGCAGAACCTCAAGCTCTCTGCAACGCATGAAGTCACTTGGATGATGAACAGAAACACACACCCAGAACAAATCCCACAAGACATGAACATGAGATGTGCATCAGCTACTGAGTCCAAAGATATTCTAAACCTAATTTCTTATGCCTCGGGAATCATGATCTTCAGAGAAAGAGCGTTATGGGACAACTACAACCAGTGTGACTCAAGCAAACACTGTTCTTACATCTCATGTGGAGATGTAAGATGTGATGTGAAGATAAGGATGTGGCATAGACATGGCGTTGCTCTTCGACTTGCGTCCTACAGTTTACTCTTGTTACCCTCTGCTATATCCATCTCTCTGTACTGTTTTCTTCTGAAATGGTTCTGTTAATCCCTTCACTCAGTCTCTGATGTTGTGGGTCTCTTTCAGACCAGACATGGATTTGATCTCTCTATGATTGTTCAGTAACACATTGCCCTAGATGGCATGCTAAGACTTGACTTACAACTAAATGCCACATGGCAACACAGGCTCCCAATTCACATGACATATGGTACAAAACCTCTTCCGCTGAGATATCAACAACTGACATATGCTGACATATGCAGCATGTTATGGCCTCAAAGCACACGCATTAACCTCTCTTGTTATATTTAAACCAAACCTGTAGGTAAACAGTACCTTCTCTGGAGGCTCTTTTTTAATTTTTGTTGTTTTCTAACAATGTGATGAAATCAGTTTTCCAAATGAATAAAGGGCTGTTCACACCAAGACCAATAAAGAGAACTATAACAATAACTATATTAACATGCACACCACCTGACAATATCATTCTATATATTCTAAGCACATGCTGCAGTTTTGGTCTCTACTGCTTTAAATTCTCAAGCTCTCAAGTCGAATGGTTTCTGATTGACGGTCAATCGCTCTGAAAGTGATTTACATCAATATTGTTTATCTGTTATTATATAGTTGTGGTGTGGCCTCTGCTATTCTTTTATATTTAAAATGTTTTTTAGAACTATATCTTTATCATTATCGTCTTTGGTGTGAACAGGGCATAAAACTGCAGGCTCTGGGGTGTGTATATAGTTTTTCAACAGTAAGGCAAAATACTTTTGTGTGTGTGTGTGTGTGTGTGTGTGTGTGTGTGTGTCTAGTGGATGGAGGGAGTGAGTGAGGTGCTGGAACTGTTCAGACAAAATGCAGCTTTCTTATCGGACTGCAACGCAGCCAATGAAACACCACTGTAAACAATAGAAGCTGATGCAGTTACACAGCACATACCAACAGAGGCAGCCTTATTAAATCAACGCCACACAGCTTGGTCTCTTCTTGCACCATCTTCTCCTCTGGCATCTTACTCATCTTTCATCTCACTTAACCTTCACTTCTAAATATCTTCCAATCTATAACTACCATATATTCTGGTTTTAATATCTCCTCTTCTCTTCTTACATCTTCCCACATCATCTTGCATATTTATTTAGCTTTTTTGTCATGCCTCTTCTTGTCTCCTCTCACCTCTTCTCACGTCTTACGATCTTATCTCTTAACTTCTCGTCTTACCTCATCTCAGTTTCATCTTGTCTCTTCTTATCTCCTCTTACTTCTGCTAGTTTTGATGTTCCCCTCCTCACGTTTTATCTAGCCATTTTTCTTCTCTTCTGGTCTGGTCTCAAATTGTCTCCTCTCACCTCTTCCCGCATCTTATGTTCTCTTATATAATTTGTCTATTCACTTCTCATTATGTCTCTTCTCTTCTGATTTTATCTTATCTTATCTGTCTCATTTCATCAAGCCTCTTCTCTTTTTTCATCTTATCGCATACTTTTTATTTTATTTCATCTCGTCTAGTTTTGCATATTCCCCTCCATATCTCATCTCGTTGTGTCTCTTCTCTTCTCGTCTCCTCACACCTCTTCTTATTTCCCTTTGTCTCTTCACTTCTCATCTTGACTCTTTTCTTCTGATTTTGTCTCATCATCACATCACATCACATCACATCTCTTCTCATTTCATCTCATCTCTTCTCATCTCCTCTTACTGCTTCTCTTTTTGCATCTTACAGTACCTTCTCTTCTTGTTTCATTTCGTCTTCTTATTTCTCTTCTGGTCTCGTCTCATCTAGTCTCTTCTCTTCCCTATAATCATGTACAATTCATATAAAGCGGAATATGCAGATTATAAGTTAGTGGAGTCTCTAGAAAAGTTCATAAGCTACAGAAAGAACAATAGTAAGAATGCTGAGACCAGCACATTGGTTCTGGTCCAAAATTATGGTGATGGAGTGGTCAGCACACAAGTTGTCCCAACCCTGGCCTGGTCATCCTTTAACCCACATCAGGTCAGAGGACATATGGACACAGATACATCACCCTGCTAAGTGTTTTCAAATAGAAGCAGCAGGTAAGATACACTGTGAAAGTCACTCTTACGCAGGACTGTAACACCCCAGCTGGGATTCACACTTCTTCATGAGGAGCTATAATTAGGCACTTGAAGGGGGAAAAAAAAGATACAGAGAGAGCCAAACACATAATCACTTCTCATGAGCTGGCGGGCATATCAAGATTTTAAGCACAAGATATTGACATGAGGACAGCACATGGCCTAATATTGGCCAATCACAGCTCTGTTTCAGATTGAGCTTGGCCATTCACGTCACTCCATGCCCTGTGACAGATGACAAAATGACTTAGCTCCGCCCACCGCTACTGAACCACCATCTGCCTACTCATCATCCATATGCACACTGTGACACACCACAACAAGTCACTTTTTCCTGGATTATTAGTTTTCCCTTGGTGTTTCTGTGTGAGGTTATGGCTGCGTTGGTGTGTGTGCATTCTGAGAATATCGGCTGCCACATTACCTCTTAATAAACGACAGCCATATCTCACCTCCATTCCTAATAACTTCACACAAAGGATGGCTGGTCTCACTGAGAAAACCTACCCACAGACACACACACACACACACACACACACACACACACACACACACACACACACACACACACACACACACACACACACACACACACACACACACACACACACACACACACACACACACACACACACAGGGCTGAGCACACACCTCCACGCTGACTAAAGGTAGAGGACTAACAACACACACACATACACACAAACGTCTCGGTTACATATGGTAACCCTCGTTCCCTGAGGGAGGGAACGGAGACGTAGGTCATGACTGACCAATAGGAATCTCGCTAGAGAGGCTAATCTACTTCGAGTGAAACTAAAACAAGCCAATACACATTGGCGTGCAATCATTTGCAACAGCTGTGCAGCCCCGCAGCGCGGGTATTTAACAAGCAGCTGGTGTGATTGCACACTAGTTTTTTGCTGAGGAGCCAAGCCTGAAAAAGCTGGCCGCCCCGGCGGGCAGCAGCAGATGTGGCGACGGGACCTACGTCTCCGTTCCCTCCCTCAGGGAACGAGGGTTACCATATGTAACAGAGACGTTCCCTATCGGTCAGTCACTACAACGTAGGTCATGACTGACCAATAGGAATCCCTACCAAAGCGCCACAGCCGCTGCACCCCATCCAGCGCCCCGTGCAAGCCTCTACACCTTCTTGCCTGGAAGGACGATAGGAGGAGGCTTACACAGAGTGAATCTGACACTGTTGTTCCGTGATAACCCATACAGTGAGATATTGGATAACACTGGGAAAGCGTGCCCTTTCTCTTTAGGAAGGAACGCTGCGGAAGCCACTTCTTCAAAGAGTTATGTGGAATACATATGGACTAGCCCGCAGGCTGTACTGCATATGAAATAATTGGTGACTTAGCCCAAGGGAAAGACACGGGCTTCCGATAGGAGCAGCCGTGGAAAATATACACATATGGGATCCCCGTAGGGTCACACATATGGAACCCAGCCCAGATCCGGTTCTCAAGGATTCAGCGGATAAGGGCCTGGCACCGGACGCTCCGCCATGTCCGGGCCGAGGGGTTTTGGAGGACTCGACAGGTTTTACTCTGGAGCAATAAGGGTGCACAGTAGGGTGCAGCAAGCCGATAGAGCCAGGCCTCTCAGTGCTTCTACCCGTCTAGGGTGAGAACACGGGAGGAGACCGGCTCTACACGTAGGCTATAATATCTAGCGAACGTGTTAGGTGTCGCCCAGCCCGCAGCTCTACAGATATCTGTTAGCGAGGAGCCACGTGCCAGCGCCCAGGAGGATGCAACGCCTCTCGTGGAGTGTGCATGCAACCTGAGCGGGCAGGGCACGCCTTGAGCTTGGTAAGCCAAGGCGATGGCATCCACTATCCAGTGGGCCATCCTCTGCTTGGAGACAGCCTTTCCCTTCTGCTGGCCTCCGTAACAGACAAAGAGCTGGTCTGAGGTCCTGGCGCTTTGAGTTCTGTCCATGTACATACGCAGGGCGCGAACGGGACAGAGCTAAGCCAGGGCTGGGTCTGCCTCCTCCAAAGGCAGCGCTTGCAGGTTCACTACCTGGTCTTTGAAGGGAGTGGTAGGAACCTTGGGCACATAGCCAGGCCGGGGTCTTAGTACCACGTGGCTGTCACCCGGCCCGAACTCTAGGCACGATTCGTCGACCGAAAATGCGTGCAGGTCTCCTACCCTCTTGACAGAGGCCAGTGCAACCAGCAGCAAAGTCTTCATGGAAAGAAGCTTTAAGTCTACTGACTGCAGAGGCTCAAAGGGAACATCCTGAAGTGCTCGAAGCACCAGGGAAAGATCCCAAGAGGGTATGGAGGGGAGTCGGGGAGGATTTAATCGTCACGCCCCCCTAAGAAACCTGACGACCAGGTCGTGCTTTCCAACTGCTTTGCCATCTATGTGGTCATGATAAGCTGAAATAGCGGCAGCATGTACTTTGAGGGTGGAGGGAGACAGTCTACGCTCCAACCCCTGCTGCAAGAAGGAAAGCACAGACCCTATCGAACATCTTCGGGGGTCTTCTCGGCGAGAAGAACACCACTCGACGAACAGGTTCCACTTCAGGGCGTAAACACGTCTCGTGGACGGCGCCCATGCTGAAGTGATGGTGTTAAGTACCTCTGGGGGTAAGTCACCTAGAACCTCCGCGTCCCGTCCAGGGACCAGACATGGAGTTTCCAGAGGTCTGGGCGCGGGTGCCATAGGGTGCCCCGTCTCTGAGTCAGAAGATCCTTCCTCAGAGGAATGGGCCAGGGAGGGACTGTCACGAGGAGCATGAGTTCTGGGAACCAAGTCCGGGTGGGCCAATAGGGAGCCACCAGAAGGACCTGCTCCTCGTCCTCCCTGACTTTGCAC
This sequence comes from Siphateles boraxobius, assembly GCF_051911475.1. Lineage (NCBI taxonomy): Eukaryota > Metazoa > Chordata > Actinopteri > Cypriniformes > Leuciscidae > Siphateles > Siphateles boraxobius. The sequence goes on from NW_027508876.1 coordinate 21,568,283, forward strand.
AGTGTCTGCGCAAGTAGGCTCACCGGGGGAAACGCATATTTGCGAAGGCCCCGGGGCCAGCTGTGTGCCAGTGCGTCCGTGCCGAGTGTTCCCTCGGTCAGGGAGTAAAACAGCTGGCAGTTGGAGGTCTCTGAGGAGGCAAACAGGTCTCAGATCAGCTGAACCACCTGGGGGTGGAGTCGCCATTCTCCCGGAAGCACAGCTCGTGATAGCTCGTCGGCCACACGGTTGAGCACGCCAGGGACATGCATGGCTCGAAGCGACCTCAGATGCTTCTGACTCCAGAGGAGGAGATGGCGGGCGAGTTGCGACTTGCGACGGGAGCGTAGACCACCTTGTCGGTTGATGTACGCAACGGTCGCCGTGTTGTCCGTACGTACCAGCACGTCCCTGCCCTGTAGCGGCCTTTTCAAGCGGCTCAGAGCGAGATGTACTGCTAGCAACTCGAGGCAATTGATGTGCCAATGCAGTTGGGGGTCCGTCCACATCCCTGACACTGCATGCCCGTTGTACGTGGCACCCCAGCCGGTGGCAGAGGCATCTGTGAATACCACAGCATGCCTTGACATCTGTTCCAAGGGGACTCCTGCCCGCAGGAACAAGGGGTCTGACCACGGGCTGAAGGTCTGGCGGCACGCCGGTGTGATTGCCACCCGGTGAGTGCCGTGATGCCACGCCCATCTCGGGATTCGGCCGTGAAGCCAGTGCTGAAGCGGTCTCATATGAAGCAGGCCGAGCGGGGTTACCGCTGCTGCTGCTGCCATATGCCCCAGGAGCCTCTGAAAGAATTTCAGTGGGACCGCTGTCCTGCCTTTGAACGTGTTCAAGCAGTTCAGCACCGACTGAGCACGCTGCTCTGTGAGGCGCGCTGACTGGGTGACCGAATCCAACTCCATACCGAGATAAGAGATCCTCTGCACAGGGGAGAGTTTGCTCTTTTCCCAGTTGACCTGAAGACCCAACTGGCTGAGGTGCCTGAGCACTAGGTCCCTGTGTTCGCATAGCTGATCTCGAGAGTGTGCTAGTATGAGCCAGTCGTCGAGATAGTTGAGGATGCGAACGCCCTGTTCTCTCATGGGAACAAGGGCCCCCTCTGTGACTTTCGTGAAGACACGGGGGGACAGGGACAGCCCGAAGGGTAGGAATTGTACTGATATGCTCGACCCTCGAACGCAAAGCGCAGGAATGGCCTGTGTCGAGGAAGAATCGAGACATGAAAGTACGCGTCCTTCAGGTCGATCGCTGCAAACCAATCTTGGGGACGGATGCATTCGAAAATGCGTCTCTGCGTGAGCATTTTGAACGGTAGCTTGTGGAGGCTCCGATTCAAAACTCGCAGATCCAAGATCGGTCGTAACCCACCACCTTTCTTGGGTACAATGAAGTAGGGACTGTAGTGCCCTGACCTCATATCGGCTGGAGGGACCGGCTCTATCGCATCCTTCGCCAGTAGGACTGCGATCTCCGCTCGCAAGACATGGGCATCGGCTGCTCTCACTGTAGTGGAGTGGATGGCCCGAAACTTGGGGGGAGGCCGGGCGAACTGAATCGCATAGCCGAGCCTGATGGTTCGAATGAGCCAGCGAGACGGACTGGGGAGCACTAACCAGGCTCGCAGAGACCGTATAAGCGGGACCAAAGGGACCGTAGGCGTACCCGGAGTGGGGCAGCGAGGTGGAACACAGGGACGCAGCTCGGGAGGCTCTCTCTGGGAGGCGGCCCGTAGCGGAGTCTGAGTGTGCTGTGCAGTACTTACCTGGTTCCACGGGGCAGGAGGTGCGGGAGGCGGCTCGGTGGCGTTCTCGGACCGTACACAGCTGCCGGCTGGCGAAAATAGAGGCGGATGAGAGTGGTGAGGATTCCAACCCCCCACTGCTGTCCGGGTCTTCTTCGGACCCAGAGATGATAGAAACTGCTCTTTTATTGAAAATTTGGGAACCGCTGGTTTTAAGGCCAGCGGTGGAACACAAACAAAATGAAACAAAGGATTTACCACCCGGCCCTCTTCCGGGGGAGGGAGCGATGCAGTCATCGTCTCCTGGAGAGCAGTCCCTTCCATCTCTGGGTCGCCCGTCCTAGGGCCGCTTACCCTTGGCTTTGCCGCCCCTCTTGGCGGGGGCCTGGACGGGCGGGGCGCCCTGCCTGCGACTGGCTCCACGGCGCCGTTTAGATGGAGGCTGCTACTGCGGTGCGGGAGCAGGGGCAGACGCAGGATGACACCCACGGCGACGAGCAGACCGAGGAGCCGCGGGCGGTGGGGTGGAGGCAGCAGCTGACCGCCGCGGCAGGATGTGTCTGATGGCCTCAGTCTGCTTCTGTACAGCTGAGAACTGCTGGGCGAAGTTCTCGACCGCGTCGCCGAAGAGGCCGGTCTGGGACACGGGGGAGTTAATGAACCTGATCTTGTCGGTCTCCCGCATGTCAGCCAGACACAGCCAGAGATGGCGTTCCTGGACCACTAGTGTGGACATCGCACGACCCACTGACCGCGCATTGACCTTCGTCGCACGAAGCGCGAGGTCAGTTGCGGCCCGAAGTTCTTGGAGAACTTGTGGATCATGACCACCCTCGTGCAGGTCCTTCAGAGCCTTGGCCTGATGAACCTGCAACAACGCCATAGCGTGCATGGCAGAGGCAGCTTCGCCACAGGCCTTGTAAGCCTTGCCGGTCAGGTCCGACGAGTACTTACAGGCCCGGGAAGGAAGACAGGGTTCTCCACGCCAAGTGGAGTTAGGGCACAGTTGCATAGCAACGGCCCGTTCCACTGGCGGGATACGCGTGTATCCCTTAGCTGCCCCACCATCAAGGGTGGTGGGGGAGGAGGAGCCACCGAGACGGTTTCTGGCAGTAAAAGGTGCCGTCCACGTCCCTGTGAGCTCCTCATGCACCTCCGGGAAGAAAGGCACTGGGGTGGGTTGCTGAGAACCAGCGCGCGCCACCCCGAGATACCAATCGTCCAACCTCGAGGGCTCGGGACACGGTGGAGGGTTCCACACGAGCCCGATCCTGTTGGCGGCCCGGGAAAGCATGGCCATCTTCTCAGGGTCCGACTCGAGCACCGCTGCCACACCCGAAGGAGGCAGCGGCTCCGAGCCGTCGTCCGCAGAGAAGTCTGATCCACCCTCCGATGCAGCGATCGACATCTGGTCGTCGCAGGGAGCGCCCAACGAAACGACTGGTACACATCTCGAGGATGGTCCAGAACGTTCCGTTGGCAGCTCAACTGGTTGCGGAGCATGAGAGGAGTGAGGGTTCCTAGGGGGTTGGTTCCCCGAAGGAAGCGCGCTCACTGTAATCCTCAGGTCACCCGTGTCACTGCCCGTAGCAACCCGCGAAGGGGGGTTGGAACGAGGTGCAGGCACGGGGACTCCGCCCCTTTGCAGGAACGTGAGTCTTGTCCTCAGCTCCGAGATGGTCATCTTCCCACAATGGGTACATGACTCATCCACGAACGCTGCCTGTGCGTGTTCGAGGCCCAGACACACAAGGCAGCGATCGTGACCATCCCGCGACCCCAGGTAACGACCGCATCCAGAAACACACAGATAGAATGTCATCTTGAAAAAGACGCAAACTATCTGTGTAAGCTCTTTTAGAGACTGCTCTCCTTAGTGCTGAAGCACGCAGGGGAACGGTCACAGCGAACACAGACAGGAATGTGCACCTGTCTGTGCGCGATTCTCTCTCGCTGGTCTTACCAGCCGTGAAAACGGCCGTTGAGCGCTTTAATCGCGCACCTTACCAGCCGTAAAAACGGCCGTTGAGCGCTTTAACTGCGCACCTTACCAGCCGTGAAAACAGCTTTTTTGTTTGCTCAGTTTTAAAACAACAAACAAAGAAGAGAGAGAGAGAAGAGAAAAAGACCGCTCGCGCTGCTGTGCCGTCACGCCCGCACCAAAGTGGAGAGATCCAGAAGAGGCTTGCTTTCAAATTCACTCTGTTCAGCATACGAAGTGCTTGGCTCCGAAGCAAAAAGCTAGTGTGCAATCGCACCAGCTGCTTGTTAAATACCCGCGCTGCGAGGCTGCACAGCTGTTGCAAATGATTGCACGCCAATGTGTATTGGCTTGTTTTAGTTTCACTCGAAGTAGATTGGCCTCTCTAGCGAGATTCCTATTGGTCAGTCATGACCTACGTTGTAGTGACTGACCGATAGGGAACACAAACATTTACCCAGCATGTGGGTGTAAGTATGCATTCTCCTTCTTCACACCATGACCTGGTGCTTTCAATGAAAACTATTTAAGAATCTACCTGCAGTGATCACGGAGACCTTGATCGAGCACAGAGTCGGTGAAAGCAGCCAGGCCTTGAAGAATAACTCTTTGTTTGAGCAACAGAAAATAAAAAGAACACAGACACTGTGCGATTTTATTTACAATCTCAGAGTTTAGCCCGATTCAGACTGCATGACACTCAAAGAGAGACTGAAAGATACTCTTAGACAAAGAGAAAGAACTTGATTGAGGCATGTTGGATTACTTACTTACTACCACTCGATACAAACTCCCGTAATAGCACACACAAAAAAACCCTGTAATTTATATTTTGTGTAATTTGTATATATATATATATATATATATATATATATATGAAAAAAATATAAATTACACACAAATTACATTAATGTGTACATTTTCAGCATCATTCTTTAGTGTCACATGATCATTCTGATTTGCTGCTCAAGAAACATTTCTTATTGTTATCAATGCTGAAAACAGTTGTTTTTCAGGATTCTTTGATTAACAAAGTTCAAAAGAACCGCATTTATTTGAAATAGAAATCTTTTGAAACCCATTTGTACTGTCACTTTTGATTAATTTATTTTGTCCTTGCTGAATAAAACCATTAATTTCTTTAAAGAAAAATAAAACTGATCTTTTTTTGAGGATGGTTAGATATTTTTAGAAATAAAAATAAAAATGGGAAAGCAAGACAAAAACGTTTGCAGCCCAACACTATTGTTTCAATATTATGTGTGTGTTATAATCATGATAGAAATAATTCCGAACCCTCAACTTTACTTCCCAATTCTTCCCGCAATCGCACACACAACAACTCCTGTACCTCCTATGCATATTAAAAGTCTCATGCAACAACTTCACAATACACATATTGTTACAACTATGATGGCCGCAAATAATCCCTGCCTTTAAATCAAAAGAACCAATCGCCTTACTGTTTTTTTGTTTTGTTACAGAAACATAAGCTTTGCAGGAGATTTTGTTAATTCCATTCACGCAGATAGACGCAGTACTAGCATGATTACAAACAGCGATGGCAAGATGGTCGCAGAATGAACTGACTCTCTTCAGAGGACTTTGACAGAAAACATACTACTCACATGGTAAAGAGAGCTGGAGTCTGGGTTAGGTGTGTTCATGGATTCCTGCCTGAGCACCTCCATTTGGAGGGTGGGGAGGAGGGCATAGTGGGTGGGGCTTCCGCTCTTCTCGCTCTTCTTCTTTCCGCGTTTCCCTGTGTCTCTTTTCATGCTCCGGCCTGTCAGATCGGCAGCCTTCTCATCACTTATATACCTCAACAAAGAGTTTTCTGAGACAGAGAGAGGAAGAACAATTTCTTTAATCACAGTAGTTTTATTGGGAGCATGAAAGCCCAATGTCAACATATGCACAGGGCCATCCTTAAAGGTTTGTATGTGAGATTCACAGCTAGCAGTTGAAATGGGTACTGCAGTCCAAATTCAAAATATTGGAGAGAGTTGTTTTCCCTGCCCCATCCTGCTCACGTAGGTTGCCAGACTGAAAACACGCAAAAGAAACGAGCGCAATTGACAATGAAATGCAAGGAGACTTACATTCCCTGTTGTTGTAAGTAAGTTGATGATTTAATTTATTGATTTACGATGAGTTGATATCGCGTTTTAATATGGACCCGTTCATGGGTGTGGAGGCTTTTTGGGTCGGGTCGAATCTGCGATCACTGACCCACTTTGTTCGTTGGCTTCCATGGCTGCAATATGCTGTGTTTTCCGCCAACTGGCAACCTGTGGTGGCAAAATACTATTGGGTAAATTGGCAATGTGCAATATCGCACAGACCAAAACAAAAAAAGATATTCCGAGACGGAACGCACATTTCAAAGTAAAATAAATGGCTGTAGAGAGTTTTTCAGAGAAACAAGTATGTGAACTCAGCATGTTTTCTAAATATCTGCAAATATATTATGGTATTTTTATGCTGTAGTACAGTCAAAAACTTACATACAGCACCTTTAAGGTAGTGTAACTGGTGCGACCGCACCGGGTCCCGTGCTTTAGGGGGCCCTGCGGTGAATGGACCGAGGGGGACCACCCCCCTTTTAATCATTTTACTGCAACCATTTTATTACCAGTAAAGCCACAAGGCTACACCACCCGCTATGAGACGGAAAAAAATTCAACAATGCCACCATTTTATATGGTTAATCAGGCATTAGAGATTTTGTCTGGCATGTGCAGTAAATCAAAATTACATCTGTACAGCCAGTCCTTCTCAAACACTATGGACATTTTCCAGGTTGTGCTGTGTCAAATCACTAAATAAGCTTGCATTAGTATTCCATCAATCAAGCATCCCAAACCCCTCTTGAAATACTCCAAACCTCAGTTGGCCAATCACAATGATTCATTCCCTCAATAGAGGTCTATCATTAGCACTACTTAAGCCTGTGCACTCTTCCCAAATCAGTCAAATCCAATCAAACTCTATAGGCTTATTCTTGCCTAATGAGCATAACAAGCCGATTGGTCACAGCCATATTAGCGAGCCAAACCAACGGGCTCCCAGCAGCCCTGATTTGAGCTTGTCCTTTGATTTAGGAACCACCGTAGCCATTGTTGGGTTTCCCTTCTCCCACGCCCAAGTCCACCGTTGCCCGGCAGCAGCCAATGGGACATAAAACACTCAGGAGAGCTCCTGTCAGAGTTTCCATGGCAACAGCATGCTTCCAGAAGAAGTTCCCTCTTCTTTACGGCTTGGTTTCCCTCATGCTGATGAAAAAGTTGAAGAGGTGGCAGATTTTAAATTGCATACATTCAGCCAGACAGGGATCACAACCTAGTAGAGTCATTATAAATCATAATTTTAGAGTAGTAAAAATGGATTGAAGTACAGTATAAAAATCATTAAATGGACAAGAGGTGAATGGATCTAAAATGTCAGTTGTAAAGTTCTGGAAGATCCATCAGCAACAAAGTACCTTTATGTAGGGCTGCACAATTAATCGAAAATAAAAACAAAATCGCGACATGGCTTAATGCGATTATCAAAACCGCACCAGTCAAAAAAAGAGAAGATTTAAAGGGCTTCCTGCTGTTTCCAGCGAATTAAAGCTTGATGGTTTCATTTCATTTTAGATTAAATGTTAATTTTAAACAGCCATAAATATTATTATTGTAATTTTACAGTTGTACTATAAAACAAAATGATTATTATTATAATATAATTTTTCTTAAATACTCAATTTATTATTATTATTTTATAGCCATATCGATATGTAATCACAGAAATCTGGGCTAAATTGTACAGTCCTACAAATATGCACAGCAAGCCTGGATTTAATTTTATTATTATTTTAAATCACATTTTCCAGGGGGAAAAAAAACGCTATTGTATTTATTTATTTCAAATTGTTCAACTCTACCTTTGTTTGTTTATGAAAATCAAGCCTCAAAACGGATTGCATGAATTTTCTGAATTTTGAATGCAATGCCAGCTATTCAGAGGATGCCTTTAGTAGAACAAACATTCTGACAGTAAAATACTGTCACTGACAAATTACCCAGATTTCCAAGCTGTGGGTGACCTTAATACATCTTTACCCTCTCTCCACTCCAACATTTTAACAGAACCTCCTTCGAGTGCCTCTTTCTTCTTTTACCATCTTACTCTCAGCTAAACACCATTTGGCAACCTCAACACAAGCATATTTTCTCCCCAGAGTTTTAAGGAAAAGAATGAGTAGAGAAAGCTAGGAAATAAGAGAGCTATCAAGACGCTAATCTCCACACAATGCAGATAGACAGAGCTGCTTAACAGGATCAAATAGCAGCCGGGAGACACAGCCAGGTGATCATCCACCTCCTTTGCTCAAAAACACACATATAAAGACATAGAAGTTCCACAAATGAGAGAAAATAGAGGGGTTTGAGCAACAGCAAGTCCTGGAGGAGACCACCGAAAGAAAACAGGTTAGCGTGGGAAAGCAGTAAGACACGACAAGAGTGAGTCACAACAAAACATGCCTCTGCATCCACAATGAAGATGGTAATAAGGAAGTGATGAAGATTGACTAAAACATGCTAACCAGCCATACATTATACCTGAATTCATAATATAAAAAAACACCAAAAATTAAACTTCATGAAAGAGCTTCATTGATACAAGCCATTGGTATTATCTGTCTAAGGTATTGCAGTCCAACTATTTCTGTCAAGAGTTCTGGACTGTATTTCTAAAGCAGCAGCCAGTTGAGACTGTCTCGGCACTAGCGCACACTGGCTCTGTGTTGGTGCTCAAAGACTGCCACTGTTATCCTGGCACTGTGTGCAGTGCGGCCACAGGAAGTAATCAGAAATGCCCAGCGCGGTTCAGAGCCACCATGCAGCGAGGAGAATTAGATCCATGGAAAACAGCTCAGCTAAACATCACTACTGAATAAGAGCCATGAGAATGTAATAACAAAGAAACTGAGAGAAACAATAAAGGGAAATCCAGGCAGAATGAGAAGAATCAACTGATGGAAAACAAAGATGCATTTGAAACCTGAATAAGATATTCAGGATAAATACATTAAAAACGGATCCTATGGATCCTATTTATTATTATTATTTTTTTAATTAAATGTATAAATTATTATTTATGATATTCTACTTTTAACTGTAAATAAAATAGACAATTAATGTCCCAGGTTTTATTTTGTGATTTATCAATGTATGTTCTAAAAAAAGAATAGGCCTATATATATTTCTTTTCATAATCTTCCATTAAAATGCAATAACGTTCTCCACCTCTTTTTCTGCTGATGTAACCAAGGCTCTGAAGTTGGCAGAGCAAAAAAAATAAAATTTGCTGACCATATTTGTTTCTGAGATGTCAATTACTAAACATTAAGTTCTTGTTTATAGAATTGTTGCATAGAAACACTATTACAGTGTTATATTAAAACAGCGCTTTTGCTCGTCTGATATTCGCTCGTCAATATCACAGGCCACTTTTCACGAATCAATAAAACCCTGATGGTTAAAATCAAGGAAGAGATGCCAGCATAAAAAATCAAGGGGTTTCAGCTGTGATCTCCAGTGGGACATGCTATAATTTATCTACAACTATTTTAATCAAACATTTTCCAATTCATGAATAATTATTATACATGCTGTTTTATGGTCTCGTATTAATTAAGAGGTTAAATTGAATATTTGTACTATTAAAATGTATTTGTCACACAGCAGGACCATTTAAAATGAACAAATAAAACGTTAATTATGACAAAAAGGTTTTGGACACTTTCTGATTGTCAGAAGGACCATGTTAATATAATAATATATTATATATAATAATATACATGATAATTTTCGGATGCAACAATAGTGTCAAACAAGACCATAGACCCATGTAATAAAACTATGCCTTTCGTTACTCCATAGATCCACCTTGAAATTAAATCCATTTTCAAAAATGCATAAGAAAAATAAAAAAAACTATCTATGGAATGAAATTTATTTAATTCTTTAATATTTTATTTAACCAAAAAAGTGCTTAATTAAAAAAATTTATATCAAATAGCTATAAACAGACAAAAATAGGACACCTAAGATGGGCCACTCTCTTTGTAATCAGTTGGATGATTATATTTCCATAATACCTTAGCAAGGAGAATAATGAATAAAAACAAGAGAAAACCCATGTGTATTTATTGTATGTAACTGACAAAAAACCTCACCTCTCCGACCTTCTCTCTTCATTCTAGCTGGATCCTCATAATCAGGAACCCAGTTATACTCCACAGGCATAGATATGGGCCTCATACGACCTGAAACCACAAACATGTAAATTAACTAACATCACATTCTGTGTGTGTGTGTGTGTGTGTGTGTGTGTGTGTGTGTGTGTGTGTGTGTGTGTGTGTGTGTGTGTGTGTGTGTGTGTGTGTGTGTGTGTGTGTGTGTGTGTGGAAAGACAAGGGATATAAAGACGGAGGTAAACTGACAGTTCACAATCCATGTTCTCCACAGATGCCAAGGTAAGTCTGTGTGAGTGTGTGTTTGTGTAAGACAAACTGTCACAGTTAATGTGTCCTCTAGTTTTCTAGGGAAGCAGCGGGCATGGAGTGTGTCAGCAGTTCTGTGCGACTGCAGAGGCTCACGCTGGCATTTAACGGCTAGAGCTGAGTTCTCTGCATTTGAATATAATGCTACACACACACACACACACACACACACACACACACACACACACACACACACACACACACACACACACACACACACACACACACACACACACACACACACACACACACACACACACACACACAACAATGTGCAGCCCAGCTCCCTAGAGTTTAATTACAGAAAATCTGAAACCAACTCCCCTACGCAGGAAACAAGTTATAGACATGCTCACTTTTTTTGAACCTCAAAAAACAAACAATCATGCGTTGGAAAAAAAAGGAACACAGAACATACTGTATTTAGATTAGCAGAAGTTTCTTTCTTCTGCAGATCTAAAACACTTTCTTATTAACAGTTTTCTTACAGTTATGCATCATAATTGGGGTAAACAATGATTATTTTCTCATTATGTGCTATTCTACAATCAGCAGATGTTCATAACGTTTGGTCTGCGCCTCGAGTTAGTCGCTGGGTCAATATTCAGACCCTCAGATAGCTGTTAAACCCAGCGGAAAATAACAAATTATTTTATGGTGTGTAGAAAGGCACAAACCAAATTCCCCGTGCTAAAAGAGTAAATAACCCTGCTGCTGTACCAACTAAACTCCAACTGAAATGAACTCATGGACAAAACTTTTTGTGCCTTTGTGTTAGAGCTGCACGATTCTGGATAAATTTAGAATAACAATTTTTTTGGTATCAAACAGAGATCAAGATTATCCCATGGTTCTAAACAGACAACTAATCAAAACAGCATGTAATTTACTAGATGTTCAGACATATGTTAATTGCTGCAGTCTATTTAAAATTTTAAATTTATCTGAATGAATTATTTTAAAAAATGGTTTGAATGAATGATTTAAAGACTCACTCATAAATACTTTGTTTCATTACTGGATGAATCAGCATTTTTTGAACAAATCTCTTGAATGAATGATTCAATGACAAATACATTTTTTAACAGGAACTTGTCGCTACCTGGTGGCGTAACGATGGAATCGACATAATCGCTATTTGAAGTGCCAAGTTACTTTTAAAAGGTGATTAATTATATTTGTTCACTTCCGTCGACATCAGTGTTTATATCCAAACTATAAACTTTTATCCAAGTTCTTCTGTGATAATATGAATATTTGTAACACAGATAACAGATTTGTAACACTATGTGGTTGAAAAGACTGTTTGTGAAGTTGTTTCATACTTATCCATGACAACTGCTCTCTCTGGGTTAGCGGCAGTGCCAATGCATATATGACTGTTCCACTGTGGTTTTGTCAAAGTTTTAATAGACACAGGCGAATCGTTGTCAATTAGGAATGAGATTTGAGTGGGTGTTTGAATCGAGAACGCAATCTTTTAGCGATTAATCATGCAGCTCTAATGTGTGCGTGTTTGTGTACCGTAAGTGGATGTGCTGTCTCGGCGGGACGTTGTGGGTCCGTGGCTGGGGTCGTACTCGTAGCAGTACAGGACGGCCTCCTCTTCCATTAGAGGAAATCGCCGTCTGTACTCTTGATCCAGGAATGAGTTTGGTGATTCAGACCCTTTAGCGACAGGTACCCCACCCTCGCCTGGAAGACTGCATTTTTCATCTCTAAAAGCACAACATAACACAATATATTCAGATTGTATGCACACGGTAAGATTTCTTAATGATTTTGAAAGAAGTATCTTATGCTCAACATGCTGCAACTGAAGAAAACATGCAAATAGAAAATGTGGTTGCATTGTGAGTATTTGCAGCATGTTTCTCTATTTGGTTGCGATGTGAGGTTTTGCAGTGCGCTTCTGTATTTGGTTGCGTCGTGAGTATTTAGAGCATGTTTCTGTATTTGGTTGCATTGTGAGTATTTGCAGTGTGTTTCTGTATTTGGTTGGATTTTGAGAATTTGCAGCACGTTTCTGTATTTAGTTGCGATGTGAGGTTTTGCAGTGTGCTTCTGTATTTGGTTGCGTCGTGAGTATTTAGAGCATGTTTCTGTATTTGGTTGCATTGTGAGTATTTGCAGCATGTTTCTCTATTTGGTTGGATTTTGAGAATTTGCAGCACGTTTCTGTATTTGGTTGCGATGTGAGGTTTTGCAGTGCGCTTCTGTATTTGGTTGCGTCGTGAGTATTTAGAGTATGTTTCTGTATTTGGTTGCATTGTGAGTATTTGCAGTGTGTTTCTGTATTTGGTTGCATTGTGAGTATTTGCAGCATGTTTCTGTATTTGGTTGCGTTTTGAGTATTTGCAGCACGTTTCTGTATTTGGTTGTGTTGTGAGTATTTGCAGTGTGTTTCTGTATTTTGTTGCGTTGCGAGTATTTGCAGTGTGTTTCTGTATTTGGTTGCATTGTGAGTATTTAGAGCATGTTTCTGTATTTGGTTGCATTGTGAGTATTTGCAGTGTGTTTCTGTATTTGGTTGGATTTTGAGAATTTGCAGCACGTTTCTGTATTTAGTTGCGATGTGAGGTTTTGCAGTGTGCTTCTGTATTTGGTTGCGATGTGAGGTTTTGCAGTGCGCTTCTGTATTTGGTTGCGTCGTGAATATTTAGAGCATGTTTCTGTATTTGGTTGCATTGTGAGTATTTGCAGTGTGTTTCTGTATTTGGTTGCATTGTGAGTATTTGCAGCATGTTTCTGTATTTGGTTGCGTTTTGAGTATTTGCAGCACGTTTCTGTTTATGGTTGTGTTGTGAGTATTTGCAGTGTGTTTCTGTATTTTGTTGCGTTGCGAGTATTTGCAGTGTGTTTCTGTATTTGGTTGCATTGTGAGTATTTGCAGCATGTTTCTGTATTTGGTTGCGTTTTGAGTATTTGCAGCACGTTTCTGTATTTGGTTGTGTTGTGAGTATTTGCAGTGTGTTTCTGTATTTGGTTGCATTGCGAGTATTTGCAGTGCATTTCTGTATTTGGTTGGGTTGTGAGTATTTGCAGCACAAGTGTTGTCAAACTGATGATGTTTTTTAATTTGCTGGTGTTTTCTTTAGTTGCAGTGGCTCTCTCAGCCACTGTAAAAAAATCTGTAATTTTTTGACATAATATTTCAATTTAAAATGATTACTACTTTATTGTATTTTAAAATGTAATTTGTTCCTGTGATGCAAGCCATTACTCCAGTCTCCGATGTCACATGACCCCAAACTTTTCAATGGTAGTGTAGATCAAATATTAATCAAAATTGATAAGTTCATTTGTCAGTAATATTTGAATACTATGGCTACTAAGGAAAATGCTCAGTATTGAAATTCTAACTTTAATTTAAACAAAAAAAAACGTCCAGTGAGTGCCAGATCATGCAACAGTTATCTAAACTCTGAAAACTGGTCATTCACAAATCGCAACAGTGGTGATGTCAAAACCATTAGCTCATTAACATGTGCCCACCCACATATACATATTAATTCTTATACAGTCTACCACAATAATTTTCGCCAATACAGAGAGCCAATCAAAATAGCAAAACAGCTTGTTTAATTCTAAGGATGTGAGAAAGGGTGAAAATTGTCATGATAAATATAGTGTTTTCGATATATGAAACCTATACAGGTGACCTTCATCAAAAAAGCAGCAAAAGCCTTTACTGAATGAGTTACCTGGGTGTGTATGGCTCAGATGGAGGGGGTGGGATATACAGATCTTGGAGGGCGGAGCTATCACGCTTTGAAGGTGTGCTGATTGTGCTTGTGGGCGTGGCCGAACTGCTGGTTGGACTCCTGGGAACAACTGGCTGCTGGGCAGACAAGATAATTGGGTTAAAAATCAAAAGTTCACATCTACTACGAGCTGAAACTACTGGTAAAACATCTTCAGGGCACAACTAAATGTAATAATGGAGCTCTGTTCCAGGACGTGACCCAGACACTGATATCTGCAGACAGTCACAAGGGGCAAGGCATAGAGATTAATAGGTCCCTGAGCAGTGAGGCAGCGGCGCAGTCCCTCTGCAGTGCTGTCTGCAGTAAACAGTGCACTGAGATCTCTGGGTCAGGATGCTTTGACATAATGAGTGGGAGTCTATGGAAACATTCGTGGCATCTCCACGGAACACAATGACTTCAGAGACTGTAGACGTGTGATTAGTGTCTCCAGTGAGCTGAAAGGCTGGGGACAGGGGTTGTGACACAGACTGCACATTTGGATGTACACACACACGACATGCACAAAGAGGCACGTGCAAATAATCATAGTGCAATGGGCAATGTAAGATGACAGTGCAGATCTGTTTGGGAGTGGTTGGGGAAAATGACTAAAAGTTTAGTCTAGAGTCACAAGTCTAGAACTAAACTTGAATCCTCCAGCAAAAGCCGATTAAAGCTAATCTGCTCTCTCTGGCACGGACACAAACACTTTCAGGTGCCTTTTACATGTAAAAAGCAGTTTGAGTTAAGTGATGTTAGTGCAAATAACTTAAAAAGCAACACAAGAACCGCAAAAGCAACTCTGAGCCGATTCTGAACTGCCTGAAACAAGTCGTCAGTAATTCCAGTTTTCTTCCTGCATGAACCTACGTAGGTTTGTAATAAATTTGCATGATACCAGCCTGTGGTCTTCATTGGATTCACACAAAAAACATCTGCTTTGACCCGCCCTCAAACACTGTAGTTGTAGCTGAGGCTTGGAAGAGTTTGGTTCATGTTGTAGACATGTCAAGTTGATGCTGTTGTTTGTGCTGCGAAAGCAAATCGCTACACATGCTTCCAAAGGATGAGGACTTGGCCTCGAATTGATACAGTAAAACCAACGCCATCATTACTGTTTGTATCACTTTGTATAGAAGTACTGAGGAAGCCTACAGAGCTAAAATTCAGATATGGTAATGGGTGTTTTGTTTCCGACACACGTAAGCGGTAGACCAATCACAATAGACTGAACCATCTGGCCAATCAGAGTAAAGTAGGCTCTGAGAAAGAAGGGATTCAGAAAGACGGGATCCTTGATCAAGCCATTTCAGATGCTGTGAGAAAACTGGTGATGTTGCAATGTATATAATAAGAAAATCAAAACAAAAGTGTTTTTTGACCTTGGGTGCATGCAAATCTATTGTAGGAGAAAAGTAGGAACCTTTAAAATAGCATAATTGGGCCACTTTAAATAATAAAGATTAACTTTAAGTGAGCGATAGATAGGGTTGGGAATAGAATATTTGAGGTCAGGAAACGGATACTTGTAATAAAATTTAAATTTCGATTCCTCTTATCGATTACTGTGTGAGAATTTCAATATGACTTTTAACAAATCAAGCGCGAGAAGACTTGCACGCTATTTTATGTGCTGCACACGCATCCAAAGCACGCTCACAAATTTTTTTATTTTACACCATTCAAGCACGAGACGACTCACACGCTGTTTTTAGAGATGCACACACATCCAAAACGTGCACACAGAAAAGGTGATTTTAATGTGATTTTAAACCATTCAAGTACGAGCTGTTTTCAGTGCTGCAGGCATTTGTAACTATTGGGCAATTCTTAAAGTGACAGCAACTGACGTGTCGATAATAACACTAATCAAACAACAAAAGACAAAGAGAAAATTCACTCGTTCCTGACAGAATAACTTTTGTAAGTATATTTGTAATGTATATTTTTACAGTTATTTTACATTTGGTAACAGTTTCTGTACCGGAATACCTGAAAATCTTAAAACATTGTTTATTTCAATCATTTCTTTGTTCAGTTGTATCTTTTGTTGTCATCGCTAATTTTTTATTTGTTCTTTTTTAATTATTGAGTGTTTATGTTTCTTCAATAATGCTTGAAATTTATATAAGTTAGGCTTGTTGTTTTTCTATGGTAGGCTATTTTTAAACCACAGGCCTTGCATACGGCCGTGTGTCCACCAAAGCGTTTTTTCACGCTCCTGGCTTAAAATTCTAGTTGTTTTCAATGGGAGCGTTTTTTTAAACGCCATGAGCGTAACGAGGCGCTGAGCGTGTATTTAACGCTCGATTGCCGAGCGTTCAGCGTTTTTTACTGGTCGCCGAGAGTTGAAGAATGATCAACTTTGGGTAAAACGCTGCGCTCATCACTGTCACTTTTTACACAGCCGTCCAATCACAGTGGAGGAGGGGCGGGACAAATACCACACTGACCAACTGTCACAACATTCTTTCTGTACAACGACATCAACCAGCAGAGCTAACCGAACAAAATGGATGAAATTTTTTTTTTTGTATGAAACAAATTATCTACGAAATCAGTTACAAGTAAACTGTGCTGCGGATATTCTGTATCATAGCAACGAATCGTCTCAACTGAAAAAACGCAGCGCTGCCAAAACCCTCTCAAGCGCCCAGTGCTAGGCGTTTTCAGCAGAGCGCCTAGCGTTTTCAGCCAGCTAAAACGCTTCGGTGGACACAAGGCCTAAGTGTTCTTTGGCCTGTTGATTTTTGTTCATGATATTCAGCAACAAATAAATATTTTGCAATAGGATTAAATGTGAATGATAAGGTTGTTGTTTTTTACCTTATAGGAATCGTTAAGAATCGGAATCGATAAGCAGAATCGAAATTTAAATCGGAATTGTTAAATTCAAACGATACCCAACCCTAGCGATAGATGATGGCAAAGGTAATCTGAATGTAAAACTGTACAATTAAATATCCAGTAAAGACCCACAAATAAAACTGTTCAACTGCTGATTTATGAAAATAATGCTGAAAAAACATGAGTTATGTATATAACACTGCACAAACAGGCCATTCACAAATCCGCAACCATGGTGATGTCACGACGATCAGCTCATTGGCATATTCCCACCCACATATACATATGCAGACCTGTTTTGGGGTGGCTGGGGAAAAGAGTTTAGTGTAGAGCATTGGACCCCCATTGTCCACAACGATATCAATAACCTTCAAGAACATGAAAGATGTATATTTATTATAAAAATAACCAAATACTAGGAAATATTTAGATTTTTAGTTGTTTTAGCTTATTTTAATAGTCTAGAGTCACAAGTATAGAACCAAACTTGAATCCTCCACAAAAAGCCGATTAAAGCTAATCTGCTCAGGGAGCGAGTGGCAGATAAAGGGGGAAAGTGCAGCCCAAATGATGAAAGCTTTGGGGACAGGGCATTTTGAATCCTACCTGCAGGGCCAGGGGCTTCCATCTCATGTTCTTTAGTAGGGCTGGGGCGGAGGTGAGCGTGCTCTGGGGACGCTTTTTCAGGGTCAATGTCACACCGGCAGGGTCCCCACGCAGAGAGCTTACCAAGTTTTTCAACTGCCAGCCCACCTACAGCAACAAACACAGGGTCAACATACACAGACTCGACAAGAACGCCACACAGAGACATCACCTAACAAGCAACTGCTAGGAAATGCTAACTTCCGTCTCTCTATATTCACCTATGGTGAACAATGGAGAGAATATAACTATGTACCACACACACATGCTTCCTGACACACAGTAAATATTGGGATGAGTGTACACTAATAAGGTGTGATGTTTGCTAATCTTTCAATTTATTCAACATTGAAGTCTACGGAAGAACTTGACATTCCCTGGTCAATATTTGAGCCTTCGGTTCATAATATATTATGTGTAAGCCTGAATGAAGAACCAACTGCCTAATGTGGAAAAATTCATAAAATAATTCAGATGAATGTTGAAATAAATGACAATACTGACTATATTTAAAATAAAAGTTAAATAAAATAAGTTTATACACTGACTATATACAATAAATATATTTATAATGGTTTAAATAATTCTGTAACGCTGTTGTAAAATGCTTACTGAGCAGGCAAGTGAAGCTAATAGCTAGAGGCAATTTTGTAAATATAATTTTAAATATGCTATAATTCTATATGCAAGCTATACATTTTTAAAGATGTTTATATTACAGATGAATTATTAAACTACATTAATTCATAATATTCCAGTTTAGTAACATAATAAGGCTGTGCAGAGCACCACAAGTGATTTTACATTGATTAAGATGTGCTGGTAGATACAAAGCCACTAAAATATGATAAAAATCATTGTACATTATTACTGACTCAAGTGGCATAAAGTGACAATAGCAACATGAGAAAACTGGGGTTTTCAAAATGGCGTCCAGGGAAAGGGATAAGATAAAATAAAATAAAATAAAATAAACTGTATAAACGTTTAACATAAAAATATTACGGGTTTGGAACGACATATGGGTGAGTAATTGATAACACAATTTTCAGTTTTGGGTGAACTATCCCTTTAAGACATAATTTAATGTGTTTTTTTAAGCAATTTATTGTTGGCTAGTCTCCAAAATGTATGTGGTTTGAGGTTTTACTATCCTTTAATATCCTTGTGGGGACATTTACTACCCACAATGTAGGCAAAACTTGACCCACACACACAGTTTACACTAAGCATGCCCTTCACAAACAGAAACGATTACAATACACAACTACAAATACACACACACTGAGATGGGCTGGAATCTCTCGATATACGGGACATGATCCTGTAGCGTATGGGGTCCAATCACAGATGTTACATAGAGCAGCTCCCACAATGCACCATTATTGAACGCTCACTGAGGTTGTTCCTGAGCAAGAACTGCTCATTGTTGCGGTAATTGTTTGTCTGTGTGTTTTTGCTACAAGCCAAATTCGTAACGCTTATCGCACATTAGAGGCACTTTTATCCAATTATGAAGGGGATGACAATCTAATTTCATGAAGATTAATGAGGCCTTAGTGTTGCTGATCTTTCATCACAAAAAGAGCTTAGCATCCCTCACCACGGTGACAAGATGACTGAAAACAAACAAGAAAAACTGACGCAGAAGTTGAATTCTGATGCCTTGGGATAAAATAGAAGGAAAAGAGCTGAATCTGAACCAAGTTGTCAGAAGTCCTGTATTCAAAGGGGAAGATTTAGACTTCTGCATTTGTAACTTCATAATACATGCCACCACTTGAGAGTCAAATTAAAATATTCAAAGAATTATTCAGCACCTCATACACATCAAACACTAAGGGAGTAATTTCAAACAGAATTGATTTCACAAGCTTAAATCCATTCACAATTACTTGTGGACACACACAAACAGAATACGCAGAAAAAGCTCTTTATCAACTCTTTGAAGGCAACTCCACATGGTATGATCACTGGAGTACCTACTGACACACTCTATATTCACGAAAATTTTACGACCATCCTTAAAAAACACACTCCACAGTCCTTAATTTATAGCCTCTTATGCCCTTGAAACACCCTCCAGTCTCATTCAGAAACACCATAACACACTCAATCAGCATTGTGAATTAAGTCAAATTGGAATATAGTTGCCCCAGTCCTAGAGATGAGCTGAAAATACATCAAGTAATACTTGAAATATGTTTTAAAACTCTTGGTGCTTTAACAAGGACACACTAAAGCCCTTAAATTCAAATGGAACTCATTTCAGTCCCATAATTCTATACACAAACAGAGAGGAAGGGGGCAACTGCTGTTGAATGCAAAGTGAGATTTACATACATAGGGGAAAAAACTGATGGATGATTGGGTGGATGGATGATAAAATTGAAGTATAAATGAGCCAAATGGATTGAGTCCTAAGAGAGACTCACCACTGTCTGATGGTTCACCTGGATGACCTCATCCCCTGCGTGAATCTTTTTACAGCGATCTGCTGGAGACTAAGAAAGAGATGCAAAGGAGAGATATAAAAAGACAGAATAAATAAATGTCAAATAAAAAAGATATACTGTAATATTCTAAGTATTGCAATTACATCTAAGAATTTGGTAGATGCTTTTACCCAAACATTACCTAGCATTTAGGGTATACACTCCGGGTCAAAAATATGGAACAATTAAAGGATTAGTTCAAACTAAAAAGGAAAAATTGTCTTCAATTACTCACCCTTATGTCGTTCCAAACCAAGTCTTTCGTTCATCTTCGAAACACAAATAAAGATATTTTAAATGAAATCTGAGAGATTTCTGTCCCTCCATTTACAGCTACTCAACTAGCACTTTAGAAGCTTCAAAAGGTTCATAAAGAGATCGTAAAACTAATCCATATGAATTGAGCGGTTTAGTCCAAATATTCTGAAGAGACACGATCGCTTTATCTGATGAACAAATTTCAGAGCTCGAACATGCTCTGTTAGACGAGAATGGTTCTCAGTGGTTCTCTCATATCAAGCAAACATGCTTGAGCTTCCGTTGACCATATCTGATGGGTGCGTTGATGAACATAGGTAAATAAAAGCCTAAATTCAATCTGTTTAGTGTATAAAGTGATCGTTTCTCTTAAATTTTATGATCTCTTTATGAACTTTTTGAACCATCAAAGTGGTAGTTGCGTGGAATGTCAATGGAGGGACAGAAATCTCTAAAATGTAATAAAATATCTTCATTTGTGTTTCGAAGATGAATGAAAGTCTTATTGGTTTGGAATGACATGAGGCTGAGTAATTAATGACAGATTGTTTATTAATATCCCTTTGATATTTTTTTATATTTTTGAAAGAAGTCTCTTATGCTCACCAGGGCTACATATTAGATGCAAAATACTTTAAAGACAGTAATATTGTGAGATATTATTATAATTTTAAAAAATTGCTTAATATATTTGAAATGTAATTTATTCCTGTGATGCAAAGCTGAATTTTCAGCGCCATTATGCCAGTCTTCAGTGTCACATGATCCTTCAGAAATCATTCTAATACACTGATTTGGTGACTCAAGAACATTAAAAAAAATCATAATAATAATTACAAACTTTTGACCGGTAGTGTACATTTTATCAGTTTATGTATTCCCAGGGAATTGAACCCATGACCTTGATGTAGCCAGCATCAGCTTGAAGCTCTACTGCTAAGCTACAGTTATTGCATATAAAAGCAGTCTGGTATTTAAATTATATCGTAACTTGATTATACGTATGATATCATGGTTATAGTGTGCTGCAAATAGAAAAAACAATGAGCATAGAGCAGAGATACAAAATGAATGTGGATAGAATAGCTCTGATAATTTGGTCTGGTAAGAATTTGATGGGAAATTAGATCATGTTGAAATCTATAGTTTGACTTCTGAATCTGCACACTTTGGTATGAGATTAAATCATTAAATCATAAATCAATCATAAATCTCTTAGACCGCATTTAGATTAAATTGATAACAAATTAAAATTTCTCAGACAAATGGAGGTTTCTCAGATTATCCTCTTCATCTCAAGAGATGTGTGCTCAGATTTGACATATATGAGCACACATCTCTTGAGATGAATAGGATAATCTGAGAAACCTCCATTTGTCTGAGAAATCTTAATTTGTTATCAATTTAATCTAAGTGCGGTCTAAGAGATGCAAATTAAACATGACAAATGAAATATATATTGTGCCTTTTTCTTTTCTTTTCTATGGGTAGTTTAAATTGCAGTATACAGGGCGATTTCCACCCACTATTAGAGCTACAAAATCTAAGAGCTTTCAATCATATGATCGGTGGATCTGTATTGAGAGCACTCACTGTCTATATAGCTCTCTCGCTCGCTCTCTCTCTCTCTCTCTCTCTCTCTCTCTCTCTCTCTCTCTCTCTCTCTCTCTCTCTCTCTCTCTCTCTCTCTCTCCCTCTCTCTCTCCTTCTCTCTCTTTGGTTTGATCATGTGCAATAATAGCTGTACAATCAATTGCTGAGATGTATTAGTTTTATCAGCAGCATAATAGACATTATAAAGACACAGAACACACACATTAACACTGACTGGCTCTTACCCCCTCTGTGGTTCCTGTGATAACATGAAGTCCATCATATGTGGATTTGATGTACATTCCCTTAAGATTTAAGAGACAACGGAAAAAGACAATAGACTAGAATGAATAATCTCCATGTCTTCCTTTTTCTGTCTCGCATTCACATTGAGGAACATTTCAAATCCTTTCTAGTTTATTCATGTGCATAGAGAGAAGTGAAATTACTTTTAATAAAAGAGATTTGTGATCACATATCAATACAAGCATGCATACACACATATTCGCTAATTATGAAAAGGATTAGTGTTGGTGAAATTATTTGAAACTGTTTGCCACTTATAATTACAATACAGCTACAGTCAAGCTACCCAGACACTGCAGACTGTAAGCTATACTGCTAATAAAAACTACATTAAAGCTTTTAAAATAGGCAATATAAACAGAAATCTTTTGTAACATTATCAATATATTTACTGTCAATTTTGATGAATTTAATGTGTCCTTGCTGTTAAAATTAAAAGTATTAATTTCTCTTTTTTTATCTTAAAAACCCCAAACTTTTAAACGGTACAGTATATGATATATTAGTTATGAATAATATTTCATACAAATAAATAATAGTATTTAATATGTAAATAAATTATCAGATACTCTGATTTATCTTTACAAAAGTGTTTATAAATCACAATTAGTGTGATATCATTAACATGAAGTTATGAACAAATACATTTACATTAAATTTCTAATCAAATGTAATCTAAATAGCTGAATTAAAAACATAGTAAAAAAAACAGCAGTAATAAGAACAATGGCCAGCAGCAAAGTATTAATGTATGATCTTACCAGACCCTCTGTAGGTTTAATATTAGCCAGTTGAACCACCTCCAGATGTGCTGACTGGGAGACCAGGGGGTCTGACGACAGTGAGATGATGTGGTCACATACTCCAGATAATGTCTTACACTTCAGAAAGAGAAAGAGAGAGAGAGCATATCAATTATTTTCAGCACTGGGTGATCATTTATTAGATACAACTCAGCCTCATTAATATGATGTAAATTATCTAGGTATAACGTCCCTTGACCCAAGAATGCATCTTTAGCTGAAGTCAATGTTTGTGGTGCACAGTTTTAATATATAGGTGCAGTTCTGAAGCAATTTCCATTGGGAAGGACTTTGTTATTCCTAAAAAGACTTACTAAGACTAAAGCTGTGGTTGGTCAGGAATAATTATGGTGATAATAAAGTTTGGAAAAGGTTCTGTATTAATTGGCAGGAAGTTGGGTTGTATGGAGGTTTCATCCTGGTTTAGAAATCTCCCAAGGATAATAATCAAATTTCACCCCTCTTTGATATTGGTGTAGTTTTCTCAGGGTGAAGGAGGTGGGAATCAATGTTGTTTCATTTCCTGTTAACCACTGCATCTGCCAAAACACCTTAGCAACAGCTCAGTTAGAAAACATTAGTTGCCACATTGCTTTAACTATCTATGTAGAAACCAACTACCAACAACTTAGCAACCTATCTAGCAACCAACTATATCTATCTATCTATCTATCTATCTATCTATCTATCTATCTATCTAACAACTTTTACTTTTAAAAAAGTAATGCGTTACAATATTGTGTTACTCCCTAGTAACTAATTGTGTTACTCAGAGAATGTGTTGGTTTGTGGTTTTATATGCATTACAGTAACTCAATATTACAGGTTTTTACTGTAGTACTTTTTAATGTTTTTTTACTTTTACTATGGTAACTTTTTAATGTCTTGTTAGCTGACACCTCCATCTTGTTGCATTATGTTAGTTTAGCAAAATGATCTGCTGAAGTCTATTGCAGATATAGATATTCATACATGCGTCTAACTACAATTGCAGACACTCAGACAATAGTGGCGTACGGCTTACAATTATCGGCCAATAAAATAGGCATCTATGTATATTGCACAGACTAGTCGACTTTAATGCTCTGCCATGACCCTTTAAGCTTGACGTTGACTAGTTGCTGATCATGGCCAATAGAGGGCGCAACAGGATAAGAAATCTTTGAAGCACACATTTTACGCTACCTTTGCAACAGTTAAAATAACAAATAAATGCACACTTAGAGAGTGCTCCTCAAGATATGTTTGATTATACTATATGGATATGGATGCTCAAAATTGATTGGGTGAATTCATATTTTAAGCAGGTTATTGTACACGCAAGTTAATCGTCTGTATTGTAACCCACATATATACAGAGAGTAGCTCCCACATCACTTGCAGATCGCGCGCACATAGAAACATTTAGTAGCGCAGAAATGTAATGTCAACACTATTCTGTGATTTATCAATAAAATAGCTTAGAAACTGAAAAGTTCTAGCATATTTCTTAGAAAGTAAAATCCACAGCTATGGATTTTATTAGTAGAGACAACCAGGTAGAATTAATTCACACACAATCGCTCTCTCAGTAATGCATTCGTACAGTATAAATGTAATGTTTACCGTGCTGCTTTATCTGTATCTGATTTAGAATGAGCAGAAATCTGTGAGAAATATAACGACCCAAAAACAAAAGAACTAATAAAAATAAACTGTTATGTAGGAGCAAGAGCCTTGTGGGTAGCACTGTGTCATATGCCATAGCTGTGCACAAGGCAACCTGTGTCCGAGTCTCAGCTCGAGGTTCAGGCTTATTGGTTTATCAATGACGTCATCAGCGACTAAAATCAATGTTGACTCGACTTTAATCACATACATGTAAATGTCGACATAAAAAATCTGAAGGTTTTTTTTAGGGTCCTGTAGCACTTCAATTTACTTTGTTTTATGGTTTCATCTCTCGCTTTACTTCTGCTTTCATCTGGTGTCATTGGTGTGTTTGTTTCTCCTCCTACAGTCAGTAACTGAGGTGGGGTGGTGCTGGAAAATGAAATCTGCTGCTAGCAGGCGCAATGTGAAGGTATTTATAGCTGTGGGACTCAGTGAGAATGACAGCTGTGCCCAGCCCAGCAGTCTGTGGCGACAACAGGACCTGCCACACACACTGCTGTGTGCTAGTGCGTATGAGAGGGGAATCTCACAAAGAGCCTTGATGTGGGTCTCCTGTGAATGCAAAGGGAACTTCACCTCCGGGCCTGAAGCAGCATAATACATGTTTACTAAATGATATCCACTGGTCATGTTACCTGACAATTTTACAATAGCAAACATTGACATGAAGAATCACATGTTTTACAAATCATAAAAGCCATCCCTAAAATTGATTTCAATGTTAAACTAAAAGGCTGGGATTATTTGGGACCAAAAATACATGCAGGGACTTCTGTGAACACTACCGAATGATGACTCAAATTAATACGCTTTTTTTGAACATTTCAAATGTCTATTCGCATCACTAAAAATCAGTCAAGAGTTTACATTTTATTGATAATTTGAAAAGGTTCCATATGTCACCAGTTGAAGATGAAGGAGAGTTCAAAAGGTTTCTATAAGCAAAATGGTTCCTTAATGAAAACAAACTCAGGTAACCCATAACGACAAAGAGAAAGTAACAGCATGTGTTACACGAGAACACACAAACAACAACCATCAAACACAGAGTGAATGTGAGGAACTTAAATACACAGTGATAATGAGGAGATGACAAACAGGTGTGATGATCTGATGAGTGTCCATGACAACTGATGAGTGGCGGGAAAATCAAACAAAGGAACACATGTGATGAATGAAAATAAACAAAAAGGTTATGAAGGTGAAACTAAAGATGAATAATATAATATAATATAATATAATATAATATAATATAATATAATATAATATAATATAATATAATATAATATAATATAATAATAATATAATATAAAATTAAAACCGTGAGTAATAGTGTTATTTAATGTAATACTAGATCTGTTTTTACTACTACTGTTACTATAAAAAAACCTTTTGGGGGCAAAAATGTAGGGACTTCTGAAAACACTACCGAAAGATTACTCAAATTAATAATTTTTTTAATGCACTACATCTAAAACGTCTATTCACAACACAGTGTGGTTATAAAATCAGTCAGGCATTTTGTCTACCATAGAAATAGCAGGCAGAGAAAGTATGTGTATGAGCATCCTCATGATTCTTCCTGTAAATGAAGAAATGGGGGCTGAGCTCACAGGAGAAACATTAGAGCTCATTATCAGCCTCATATTGCAGCATAAAAAAAAGAAGAGAAATACTTACCACATGGAGGATCTTATTTTCGGTTTCATAGACGGCGCAGTCCTGCAAAAGGGAGAGGTAAGATATTACTGTCATTTAAACAGTTAAGGCCTCTCATGTACACACTCACCCACACAGAGCGTTTGAGAAAACATTTACTGAGCAAAATAGGATAATCTTCCAAACAGCTGGGTCACTGTGAAATGTCTCTCTCTCTCTCTCTCTCTCTCTCTCTCTCTCTCTCTCTCTCTCTCGCTCTCTCTCTCTCTAATGCTGATCTAATGTAGGAAGGTTGAACAGAGGAGAGCCCCAGGCTCAATTTAACATTCGGGCTCTGATGGAGACATTTCAAGGAGCTCCCGAGGCTCCCGCTGGGGGCCGGGACTACTGTGAAAGTTCATGGAAAAATAGCATATCGGCCAATTGATTGTGTTTTTACAGGTGTCATAAACAGTACAGTAAGTCCTACATGAAGTGTATACATACACAGGGAATTGTTTTACAGTTATTTGCTTGTCTATTGGTCACATGCAGATCAATTTTATCAAGTACATTGATTGTTATTATTATAACCTGACACTAGATTTGTCTAAATGAAATTAACAGTTTGAGGAGGTCTATACAGTTGTTGAGGCTGCACATTCAGAATGTTCACTAACCGTGGACCAGTCAAATCTGAGCTTGATGTCAGATTTCAGCAACGGTAAAGTTGGAGAACTTTACTTCCAATAAAGTTCATTGGTATCATTCATATAGGCTATTTTACAGTATCATAACTATTTTAAGCATTATTTTCAATGAAAACCCAAAAATCACTTTGAATTAGGTATTTTAGAATAATTATACTATACTGTTTACCACTGTTTTTTTAAAGAAATAATACTTTAATACTACTTCACCAGGGATGCATTAAATTGATCAAAGGTGTCAGTTAACATTTCTACTTCAAATGAATGCTGCTCTTTTGAACTCTCTATTCATTAGAGAATAAGACATGTAATAAACACAATCATTGTCTTCTGTAGTCTTCTGCCTTTGAAGTTGTTTCATAATTCATGAACTAACATTGACAGAGTGATTAAACTGAATTGAATCAACACTGAACTAAATTGAGCTGAATAATGATTATCTTCTGTAGAGCTGCTTTAAAGCTGAATCAAATTTGTTTCATAATTGATGAACTTTCCACCATTGACATTGTCATTAAACTTAATTTTGCAATTCTACCGCTTTACAGAAACCATTGGGACATTTTTACTGAATAAGGCAGCAATGAAGAGTTTTTTTTTCTTGTAGCAGCCAAGTTAGTCATTAAATATTCTTAATAGTCCTTAAATATTTCATAAATGGACAGTGTATTATATGCATCAACCAAATGGTGTGATATAGTTTTATATTCATGGGAAAAATGTCCATAATAAAACTTGGAAAAATGACATTTGGTGAGGACATTTGGTCCATGGACAGACAAACAAGACTATAAATCCCTGCTTAGTATATATGGATACATTGAGCATTTATGAAATATTAAAGAAAACATAATGAAGAAACTGATCTCTAGCCATCAGCCGTCACCATGGCAACACCCACTCGGATTCCTGTATCCATCACTGACCCCCCAAACCCAGCAATGCCAGTAGGAGGTCATAATTCTCTTTTTCTTTGGTCTAAAGAAATATGTCTCAGTTTCTGCAGCATCGTAGTGAGAGAGCATATTTTTTGTCATCGTCTTTGTTGCTCTCACATGCACCTCTTCCCTTTCATCACAATAAAGTAATAACCAGCCCTCACACCTGAGACTCTCGCACAGCAAAAGCCTTGAGAGAGAGAGTGAAAGAAAAGAATGTTCTCAGGAAATGAAACCGCATTGATTCACTTCCCTTTCGAGCACCCCTGAGCATCTCCGTAGCTATTCTCCAGTGCTGTCACTCAAGCCATCGATCATCACGCAGAATGCCAGTGTGCATATGTATGTGTGTGTGTGTGTGTGCCATTAGGACTTAAGGTGCACTTAAGATACGTGCATTCTCATGTCACAGCATAGTGTCTAAAGAGATAGTTCCTATAAAAAATGAAATTGTGTCATTATTTATTCCTGCTCATGTTGATCAAAAGTCCAAACCAAAATGATTTTCTTCTTTTACACAAAAAATACCTTTTTTGAGGAAAATTAAACAGGGACTGAAACTGTCAAGCACAATAAAAGTAACATATTTTTTAAATTGTACAACTATTTTAAATTGTTCACAATTTTACTATTTTTACTATATTTTTGATCAAATAAATGTAGCCTTGGTGAGCATGAGAGACTTTTAAAAATGATATATCTTACTGACACCAAACCTCTGAACGGTAGTGTATTTTAAATGTATAGTTAGTACTGCTAACTGCTTATAAACATGATGTGAAATACAACCAAATTTCCATAAAAGTTGGGACAGTTTGTAAAATCTATGATTTGTTAATTCTCTTCGATTTCCAATGTTTTCACTGACCAACTTTATTGTATTTCGCAAATATAAACAAATTTCGATTTTGATGGCTCCAAAACTCCCAAAAAGTTGGGACAGGGGCAAAATAAAAGTGAAAAGATTATATGACATCGAAGTTCAACTTTTTTTTTTAAACAGTCTATAATTAGCTGGTGAATTTGTAATAATAGGTGAGGGTATCGTGTTTGGGTATAAAAGAGCTTCTCAGTCATTGCAAGCAAAGATCGGTCATGGCTCACCACTTTGTGCCAAATGTCAAGAAAGAATCGTCAACCAATTTAAAAATCACATTTCTCAGATTACAAAGAATTTATGTCTTTCACCATCTAAAATACATAATATTGTGAAAAGATTCAGGTAAACCAGAGGAATCTCAGTACATGTAGGGCAAGGCAGGAGACCTCCATTGAATGTACATGACCTTTGAGCTCTCAGACAGCATTGCATGAGAAACAGACATGCTGCTCAGTTAAATATACCCACATGGGCTCTGGAGTACTTTGGAAAACCTTTGTCACTTAACACAGTCTGACGCTGCATCAAGAAATGCCACTCAAATCTCTGTTTCGCAAGGAGAAAGCTACACATCTGTTCAATGCAGTGATACCGCCGAGTTCTCTGGGCCCGAGCTCATCTCAGATAGTCCAAAAGACAGTTGAAATGTGTGATGTGGTCAGATGAGTCCATGTTTCAGCTTGTGTTTGGAAAAAATGGACATCAAGTTTTCAGTCCCAAAGACGAAAGGGACCATCCAGACTTCCATCAGCGACAGGTGCAAAAGCAAACATCTGTCATTGTAAGGAGTCGCATCAGTCCAAACGGTGTGCATTTGTGTGAAGGTATCACTGACATAGAGGCATATAATGGGTTTGTACAGAAATATGTGTACAACATTAAAGCAACATTCTAAACATTACAGCAAGACAATGCCAGGCCTCATTCTGCACATGCTAAAACACAGTGGTTTCTATACACTCTACACAGTAGACTGGATGTGCCTGACTGCAGTCCAGTTCTGTCACTTATTGAAAATGTGCGGCCCATCATGAAAAGGAGAATCAGACAACGACGACCACGATAGTTGAGCAGCTGTCTTGTATCAGACGAGATTGGGCAACAATTAGAATCCTCAATTCCCAAACATTTAAGTGTAATTAAAAGGAAAGAGGATGTGAGACAGTGGTAAACATGCTTTTGGTAAACTTTTTTGGAGTGTGTTGCAGCAATCAAATTCAAAATGTGTTTATATTTACAAAATACAAAAAAGTTTATCAGTGAAAACACTGAAAATCTTTTCTTTGTACTTGTCAGTTAAACACGGGTTCAAGAGAATTAACAAATCTCAGATTCTTGATTTTATCCCAACTTCACTGAAAAGAACAATTTATCCACAAACCAAACTTTGCTAAACATGCCAAGTAGAGCTCTGTGGATGAATAAATATTACAATTTTGGTCTGTTTATCACAAAGCTGTCATATGGCTTTGGAAGACTTGAAATATATGTGCAGACGGACACTTTTATGATGCTGTTGGGTTTCTTTTTTTTCTGGAGCAGCCACAGACCTTAGTCACTTTCATTGTATTGAAAACACTCATGGAAGAAATGGAAGAAAGTTAGAATCTTTGGAACAAGAGAAGTAAAAATTGATACATTTCATTTTTGGATAAACCATTACTTTGAATCATAGTGAGAGAGACACACACAAACAAACAAAAACTAAGATGGAGGTAAAAGTGATGCCAGCAGGGGGCGCTCATCCATACAAGCGATGAAAACTATAATTCAATAATGTAGCAATGAGGACTGTCATTAAAGCTTGTTTAGGTGGTTGACTAGTGACTAGTCAGTGGTAGACTACCAGTGGATAAATCAAATGGTCAAGCAGGTTTTTGGAACATGTTAGGCTGGCACAAGATTGTCTACCAGCTCAGTCAGGTTCTAACCAGCTGAAAGTCCATCTGGTCATCTAAGCCTGTTTGAATTATGTTGGATCAGGTGGAAACCAGCTAGCATGTGCTAAAAAAAACACTCCTGCTAACTTAAAATGGTTTTATTTGGGAAAAAAAGATTATGAACTAATCTCACAGGGGCCGATCTGGGAAAAGGACCTCTGCTGGTCCTGAGCGCTCAATACTAGTTGCATTAGTTGAGATTAGAACCAGATCTCTGGCTTTAACGCTGTAATCTCTCCTGGATTAAGAGAGAGTTTGCGCAGTGCTCAGGCTGAGCTGGCTGTGACCGACTCATCCATTTAATGCTGCTCTTGCTGGCCATGATCTTCTGACCTTCTGAAAAATGATCTGTTGGGTACAGACACATACTAACACACACTAGCATGCACATGACTGCAGCAGCCTTGAATCCTTCTCCTTTCTCGTATTTCTCTTTTGTCTAGAATGATTGTTTCAGACTGATCAAGTTTCCCTTCATGCTCTGCTCAAAAGGACTACATTACCCATGATGCATTCGGAAACAAATGAGCTGTAGTTCTTGACATCCTCATAGTGCTTTTTAAAACCTCTTTATAACATATGGAAGAATGTAAAAGGAGCAGATATGTGAGAGGTTTAAATTCGTTTCATATTAATAAACGCGCACTCCTTTCATCTTTTTTATCATTTAAAAATTACGTTATAGAATTTAATATGGGATTGGTGTCAGTACAAAGGCATATAACTATGTCGTCTTGTTAACTAAAATACATCACAGTTGAGGGACTTTTTTATTTTTCAAATAAAGTTTTATTATTATTGTTTTATATTTTATTATTGTTATTATTTTATTTAGTTTCAAATACATGCTATTATTTTGAACTTTCATCAAAGTATTCTAAAATAGTACTGAATAACAGTTTCCACAAAAATATTAAGCAGCACTGTTTTCAACATTGATAACAAGGAATGTTTCTTGAGCAACTAATATGCATATTATCATGTGACATTGATTAATTTTAAAATGTATATTTTTTTTACAGTACAATACACAACACTAATTTTTTTAATAATAAAGTTTAAAGTTTTCAGTAAGTAAAAAAGATTGAATTTAATAAATGTAAATATTTTCCAGATAATTTAACAATTTTCAGTGACAATAAAATACCAACATATTTAATTTTGGAAACTAAAACTGTATTTATGTATTTATCTATTGACATGAAAATGTACAGCTGCCTCAATATTTATGTTTTAGTCCCTCATCATCATATTTGGCAAAAATGAAAAACCCCTCACAGCACCGATCTCAGAGCTAAATCTGCTCTGAAAGTCCTTCTCCACAGCTAGACTACAGCCATATATAACCTACATAAATATTTTAAAGAATTTCCCCAGTTGAAATAGACTCAGAAATGTTGTTTCCATGAGATGCATCACAATCAATGTGTTAGCATCTAATATGATTGTTTGATCTAGTTGGTTTGGTCAATGAATGTCATTACCTGTTGTACTATGGTAGTGAGTTCCAGGCACAGCTGGATCACGTTGTTCCGGGTCATGGAATAATCTGTTACGGCAGCGAACGGTGACCTGCAAAAGAAGTAGCACCTGGAATTAACCGTTAGATTATTCTTAGAGCCAGACCCACAAGATAGACAATTTGAGTGTGTGTGCTTGTAAACTTCAGATATGTGTCGGTGTGTGCTGGGCTATAGGTTATCCCCGTTGGTCGTGAATGTACTCCAGACCCAGTTTATCTCTTTCTGTGAGTGACGAAGTGAATGTGGGTCGTGTGTATTGAGGCTGTGTGCTATATATACAGGGCTGTAGGAACATTGGTTCATCGTTTCCATCCTGTCTCTAAATATTCCTCTAAGACCGCTGGGAAAACCAACTGACGCAAACCCAGAAGCCCCTCACAATTTAAGAAACTCTAACAATATTTCACCGTTGGGCTAACAATCCTTCATTCAAAGACCCCACAAGTGCTCTTATAACACCCTAACACACATTCCTGAGTCAAACTCTCTTCTCTAAACAGGATTTGGGATGCAGCTCTAGGCGAATACTAAATCCCCGTTCAAAACTCCACTCCTAAATGTCAGCGACTTCGCTTGATTCCCAAATATCACTTTGCGGTAGATAAGAACAGCGACAGCGTCTGACCCCAGTTCAAGGACAACTGTCAGCAAGCATGAACGCAGTGGACAGACGCTTCACGAGAACTGTCTGAAAGGAACCTGAGGGGATGGAGAGGGAGGGAGAGACAAAGAAATGATAGCAGCAAGAAAATAAGAAAAAGTTTAAAACCAAGTCATCCGAGCTAGTCTGCGAGACACTGAAATCTATGCAGCTCACTCGATTCTCTCCAGGATTAACTAGACTTCATTACATTCAACCTTTGCTCTTTCGAAGCATTTGAGCACACGCCGCCATCTGGACACGAAGGCTTCAGGCTGACAGGAAATCCGTCAGTTGGGCAAAAAAGACCACTACCATCTCCTCAAGGCCAGGCCTCAAAGTTTCACCTCTTCCTGCTCTAGTTTTACGATCAATGCATGAGAGTCTGGGTGCTTTTGTAATTGCTTATATGCTGCTGTCTATCTTCATTTAAAAAGATACTTTTACACACGGAGAGAGGATCCGAACACTTTCAGCTCCTATCTGAACAAATCAATGAAAAAGCATTAGCACTAATAATGTCAGGGCATTTACATTTATGCAATTGGCAGATGCTTTTATCCAAAGCAACTTGCAGTGCATTCGAGGTATACATTTTAGCCGTTCACATTCTCCCTTGGAATCAAACACATGACCTTGGTATTGCTAGTGCTGTGCTCTACTGTTTGAGCTACAGAAAAGAGTCCGGAACCTTTATCTAGGTATAATGATTACACCATAAATGTAAATATGGGTAACTATAGTAGGGCACCATCAAGAAATTTGAGGCTGATATTGAGGCTAGAATTCAAAATTATTTATTTTTATTCCTAGTATGGTTAACTTTTAATTTTAAAGAATAGAATTTTAAAATCGGATTATTCAGTACGAAAGGCCAGAAAAGGAGTGGATTTGAAAACAGCTGAGCTGAGAGTAATATCAAAAACTATAGACCTCAGTTAGAGTAAATGGCAAATTTAAAGTGGCACAAATAAAAATGTGACTGTGAGGATAGGAAGTACACTGTGTTCGCAATGATGTGCATAGAGGTTGAACATTCCGTCTTTTCACAAACTTAGAATGACATTTTAAGTGTTTTGTTGCCTGAGTTACCACCAATATGCAAGTACTGATCTATTATGCCTCTTACAGGGATAGTTCACCCAAAATTTACATTCTTTCATTAAATTCTGCCGTTTGGAACGACATAGGGTGAGTAATTAATAACAGAATTTAAATATTTGGGTGAACTAACCCTTTAATGTAATCGACAGGTAAACAAACCTACCGGAACTTCTCCTGCTTTTTAATAGGCCACTCCCACATGGAGCTCCGCCCACAGTGAATGATAATGAGGGAAAGCCCACAACAAACCGAACAGAAGCAGCCAGATATCATTAAACGATGATCACCGGCTTGGCAAGAGTGGCAGAGGAGAGCTGGTGTCAGCCTGGATGGATATCAACCAATAACACTTAAGGGACTGAGACTCTCAAGTCAGTCATAATGTCTCTTGGCTTCAGATCCATTCACCTGCGTTAGTCTAACTCTGTTCGTTCCTCCTTCTCTCTCTCTCTCTCTCTCTCTCTCTCTCTCTCTCTCTCTCTCACACTCACTCAGAGTTCCTCCTGTTCTTCCACTATGTCTGCAGGGGAGACGACAGCTCTACTGGGGACTGTTTTGGCAGAGAAGAAAGGCCGGGGAGCGTAATTAGGCCATCATTAATGAAAGCGGGGAACGAGGTACCCCTCCCACCCGGTGGCCTTGTTCCTACAGTGTGCGTTCCTGATAATGGATACTGAAACTCAGAAACCGCCCTAACCCAAACACTGACTGGCTACAAGATCACCTTAGTCAGCATGCCGTGAGCTGGTGTGGATTAGTGCTCTCAGCTGGATCCCAATCCAGACTGGGCCAATGTGAACTGTGTGTGATATGGACCGCTCTCAGGTCCAGGATCAAAAAGTGGGGTTGCGGGTGTCTGGGCACAGCAACAGAGAGATGGCGTTCTCAGTGGGGTGTAGCTGAGAGGATATCAAATGCCTTCTGATGGAAAGGGTCCTACTGTGCGGTGCTGTCCCAGTCCAGAGCTTTAAGCCAGGCACAGTACCAGAGGGAGCTGGACTGAGTAAAGCAGCTGGGTGCCAAATGGATCATTCAGCACAAACCACCCACTTGATTTACATTCATTGCAAAATTAAAAAGTAGAAATATTACAGCACTACAGTCTATAACTTAAGTATTTTATGACGGGTTTTGTAATGACAGTGATTTGCAGCGACAAAGCAACAAAGTTAAGGAGAATTCAAATTTATGATTATAAGTAGCAAAGCAGTACAACGAGCACACATTTGTCTACTGTCAGCTCTGTCTAACACACTTTAACATGTCAGGTCTCAAAGATAATGTTTTCTCTTCTTCTGGCCAAGTTTAGATTTTTTAAATTTATTTTAACTGATCCAACAAATAGATAAAGATAAAGATGTTCACAAATGCATTTTTATATTTGTTATAAAAAATTGATTGTTCAAGGTTTCAAGGTATTTTTTAATTGGACAAAATTCTGTTCACTTTTTTTTTTTTACAAATGCTTATTATGCTTATGCTTTTTAAAAAGCATTAGTTACAATATGTAATTGTTTTCGCTGCTATAAGCGGAATTATGGAACTTGTCGTCATGCCGATGGATCAAATAATGTTTATGGATGAGTGAATAGGTTGTTTGCAGTCACGTGACTGTGTTGACGCGCAAAATTCAGATGGAGGGCAGGAAGTGAAGAACGCAATGGACGAGATGGAGGAAAGTCCGTACTGTACTACTTTAGACGCTATTACAAGAGATTTTATTATTACAAGGTCGGGACGGTAGGACAATTCTAAGGGCCCACACACTTTTGGGGCCACCAGAGATCGATTTTATTAATGGAATGGGTGCGGTAGGGGGCCCAACCACATATTCTTTCATAGAGCCCAAAATTTCTAGTTAAGTCCTGAATTAATACTCACACAGGTCAGTTTATTAGACGAAAGAAACTTGTGAGGTAACGCGCTGTTTCACTTGGTCTACACTATCATACCAAACTGCATTTGAGTGTGTTAAAAGTTATGTTATTCTATGTGTTAGTTTGTTGGCTGTATGAGACTAGCAGTTAGCTAGATCAACATTAGAATAACATACTGATCATATTCTAACATTTCATCATGTTGAGCTATATAACATTGATTTGTTATATGTACATTTGCTCACCTGTCTAATAAAGTACATGCAAGAGTGGAGTCTCTGTCAAGTCCAAGTTAGTTGCGGACGTGGAGCTCTCGGCATCTCGAAAACGCCACGCTGATATTGATCCTCGTTTTATTTCTCCTTTAGTCCCAAAGTCTGCTTGCCATGGCCCATAATGTTTGAACGAAAGAACAACAGCGTGAGCGTGCCACTAGATGTAATGCAGTTGTCCACGTCTGTCGCCATGGTTACTATGGCAGTACGAGTGGAAACCAGTTATAACGCGAATTTTAAACCATTGACAGGCGACAAGTGAACATGGACGAGCCATTATTTAAAATTGGAATTTCTCTGAAATTAAAAATCTTTGGGAACTTTTGGGATGTTGTAAGTACACAAAAAGTGATTTTTGGATATTTTATTACAAAAATCTTACATATTGTACTTTAAATTAATTTATACAGCTATTATTGAACAAAATCATAAACACATTAATTATTATCTATTAATATTAATATAATTTAGTATATATTAAAACAGTTAATTGTAATTACAATGCAAAAAAATCAACATGCAATCAAGAGGTAAAATAAAATCTTGTTGTTAAAAACTATTGTTTTCTTTTGAAGAACATACAGTTCTTAACTTCTGGAATCACAAATTGTCATAAATTGTGGTTAATTAATTTACCTATATTGACACTCAGTTTCTTTTAATTATATATTATTGTTAATATATACTGTATATCTTAGTTATACTCCTGTTAATATTACATTATACAGGAGGCCTTCGAATATTAAGTTTGAGTCAAAAATGAGTCATAAGAGGATGAATGGATGTGAAATTATTAGTGGCACTGCAGAATATCTACAGATTTTTCCTCACAATCAGCAGCACCAAAAACGGACACAGATTCCACGTGGACCTATGAAAAGAAAAGACAGTTTCAAACAACCACTGGACAGAAATTTTCCATTTCTTACTTTCTTCACGTCTCTCTCTCTCTCTCTCTCTCTCTCTCTCTCTCTCTCTCTCTCTCTCTCTCTCTCTCTCTCTCTCTCTCTCTCTCTCTCTCTCTCTCTCTCTCTCTCTCTCTCTCTCTCTCTCTCTCTCTCTCTCTGCTCATCAATATATCATAATAATAATTATAATTAGGTTTATTTATAAAGCGCCTTCATAAAGCGGAGATAACATAAACAAATCAAACATAAGTATGCATCACATAGTACATATACCCATACAAATATACAGTAACAAAAAAGCAGAGGAGGGTTGGAAATACTGTGAGAAAAGATAGGTTTTTAGTTTGAATTTGATCATATAATAGATTTGTGACACAAAGGAAGAGAAGTTGTCACGTGTCACAAAGAGTTGGAGGAAGAGAATTCAAAAGTTTTGGAGCCACAGCACTGAATGAACTACCACCCGAAAGACGAAAACGACGAAAACGAGGTACAGTAAGCAGTTTTAAGTCAGATGACAAGAGAGAGTGAGGAAGTGAATAATAGTAGAAGTTCAGATAAATAATTGGGAGCAAGTCCATGAAGACATTTAAAAGTTAAAAAGAGAACTTTATACTACAGTAAATGCAGAGAGGAAAAGGTATCCAATGTAGATTATAGAGCAAAGGGGTTTATTTTATCAGATTTCATGACTTGATTGATGACTTTGTCAGCAGAATTTTTAAGATATTGTAGTCTAGTGATTCATAAAGAAATCACAATGAACAGAAGCAATGAGGGAAAAATGTAGACCTGAAAGAAGCGGAAGTTACTGAGAGAGAAATAGTCTGTGTTATATAAGACCTCTATCACTCATCTATGTACCTGATTGCTGAGGGCTGGAACACAAATCCACATGATTGAATTCGAACAGACAAAAGCTGGCCTCATGCACACTAAACAAGAGACCCAAGTCGCTAACTTCTGACCACCCTGCGACACAGAAGTTGTGACTCTGATTCTAAGTGCCATCCCTTGACGGGAGGGAAGATCGTGCACAAAATGATTTGCACAAACAGGAAATGTTCCTGGATCAACACCCTCTGTCATTCCTGGAATGACATAGGAATCACAACCGTATCTCTGCGCCTAAGCCCAAAATCAGAGGCCTTCTTTAAGGAACAACAAAGGATGCCAATGCAGGAATACATACTAAATCCAGATGAATCCATAAACTAATTCATACTAATAATACAACTCTTACCATTCAATCGTCTGGTCGGTAAGATTTTTTTTAAATGTTTTTGAAAGAAGTCTCTTATGCTCACCAAGGCTGCATTTATTTGATCAAAAATACAGTAAAACAGTAGAAAAAAAATGGTAAAGCTGAATTTTCAGCAGCCATTACTCCAATCTTCAGTGTCACATGATTCGTGAAACATTTCTTACTTCATAAATGTTAAAAACAGCCGAGCTTTATTGATACTTCTGTGGATATCATTATCCATTTGATGGACAGAAAGTTTAAAAGAAAAGTATTTATTTGAAATAGAAATCTTTTGGAGCATTATAAATGTCTTTGTCACTTTTGATCAATTTAATGCATCCTCACTGAATAAAGGCATTCATTTCTTTCAAAAGAAATCTTACTTACTTGCAGCTCTAGATCTACCACTATCAAGTCATGAGAATTCAGTCAGTTACTCACGTCACAACAGCATTTATATGAAAATCAACAACAAAAGAGGACAAAAGACCCTGGATTTCAGGAGGAGACCCCTATTAACCTTTAAGGTCATACTTCTTCAATCTTTATCTAATGTCAGACATCCTTTTCTCTACGAAAGGGCACTGAATGTGGCTATACCCCAACTTGACACATTAATGTGGAATTTGAATTCAATTGAAATCAAACATGTGTATATTTATATTAAGTACGTATTAATTAATGTATTGATTAGTGTGTATGCGGCTCTTAGCAGGACTAACCTATCCAGCCAGGCCAGAAGGCTCTTAGCGGCAGCGATGAGGTCCACCACAGAGGTGAGGAAATCGTTGGGCAGCTTGCGGGTTGTCCGACCATCATAATGGCCACTGCGTCTGCGGCCCGTGATGAAGTTCTGCAGGTTTTTGGCGGAGGCATTGAGCTTGTGAGAAAGGGTTTTCAGGTTTTCTGTCTCCAGCCCATAATTCTGTCAAACAGAGATAAAGAAAATGAAATGCTTTAGGGACAAAACTCCAACAATTGTAGGAATGACTCAATCAGAACATCGCTTTTTGTTTTCCCGCTGTTCTTTTCAGTGTCCCTTTTTAGATACATGACTCTCCTTTCTCTGTTTTCCATTTTATTGTGCATTATTGGCATGAAAGAAGTTGTACATTTGCAATTGTGAAAATTTTGAATGTTACTTGACAAAGGCTTGCCAAATAAAAATAAATGTATTTAACATTAATATAATGATACATTTAAAAAGTTACAGTAAATACTTATTTTACTAAAAAATAAGCATTAAAAAATCAAATAAAATTTGTAACAATAAAATAAAATTGCCAATCAATTAATTTAAGAAGGAATAAATAACTTCAGTTATTACCAAGGTTAAACTAAAGATGTATTAGGCTACAAGAGCATAAATTTGGTAATAGAGATGGGCACAAAGCACATCACTCAATGGCAGACAAATTCTCTCTCTCTCTCTCTATCTCTCTCTCTCTCTCTCTCTCTCTCTCTCTCTCTCTATCACTCACTCACACCCTCAAAGATCACTCAGAGATCCCAAATGAATATTCAGCACCTGGCAGAGAGAGAGAGAAAGAGTGAGCGCTTCATATGTAGAGGTGTGTTGAGTGGGTGGAGACAGAACAAAAAGTTCAGAGTATGAATAATGCACTGAGAGTCTCTGCTGCCAGCTGATAGGAGCTTACACACGCCTCACTCCTCTGTAAGATAAAGCAATCAGCTCAGACAAATCTGCATATCTATATCTGACAAAACCATGTCAGAAAAAAAGCCAAAAAGCACACTAGTTTTCACATACAGATATAGGCGTCTTTGGCATAGGAAGTAAAAAAAATTAAATTGCAAATGAATTTGCTGTGTTTGTGTTGGAGAGAGGTCGCACCAGGTGCCTTTGGCAGGGTACCAAAGTACCTTGTTCCTCCATAAAGAGTAGGGATCAAGGAGCGAAGTCTATTCAAAAGCAGTATTATGCACATACATTCAGGAGACGGAACACACACATTAGTCCAATAACTTCAATCCATAAACCTTACACTCACAGAAATATGTTTTGCATTATTAGGTGACCGGTGTCCAATTTGATGCTACAATTCTTTCTCCTATCCCATGGTAATAGGCAGAACAACATATTACTGTAAAGGCACAATATGTAATAATTTTAGATTACAGTAAAATATCCAAAAACCACTAGAACAATGTTATAGATTTTGCTGACTTTTGTTGAACTTAAACTATTCCAAAAGTTTCAACATTGTTTAAATTCTGAGAATGAATTGTTGTTCTCTACCATACAATATATTTTTTTAAATAATTGCATGCCATTTAGCAATACAAGTCATCCAGCTTTTACAGTATTACATACTATGATATTCTAATATCAATCTAAGTGTAAATGTGAAATATACATATGACAAATGCAAAATGGTATCTGTGGTGGCTGGGTTTAGAGGCTGAAAATAGAAAATATTATGAATTCAGCATAAAACAACGGAAATCAATGGAAAGTACCCACCATGATAGAAAAGTGTGTGTGTGTGTGTGTGTGTGTGTGTGTGTGTGTGTGTGTGTGTGTGTGTGTGTGTGTGTGTGTGTGTGTGTGTGTGTGTGTGTGTGTGTGTGTGTGTGTGTGTGTGTGTCTGTGTGTGTGTGTGTGTGTGTTAAAGTGTGCATCAATTTCAGTAGGGCCTATCTCCTCTCACATCAGCAGGAGATCGATCAGAGTAATGTGCTCCATCTCGTCCGAAGAACAAATCCCCCACACGCACTCACAAAGTACAAGAACAGGTAATAAACACACCTGCAACACTAAAACAGGTTTGTACAACATACACACAGACTCACAAAAGATACATTAATCAGCTTCATAGTGGTGGGAGACTTGCACACAAGATGGGTGTGTGGTGGTTGGGGGGGGGGGGGGGGGGCACACCACAGCAGATAGCACACCACAATGACAGAAAGATAAAACAATTGGAAGGGGAAGAGTGAGATAAACAAATATGTGAGAGAATGACAGCTTTTTAGAGTTTAGAGAGACAGGAAAGGAGAGAGTGGGCTGCTCTGTGTCTCTGAGGTCAATATGCAGTCAAAAAATAAAGACTCAACAGTTCTCTCGCTTCCATCAATATTTGTGTGCAAATTTGTATCTAAGACGCTTTCGAAGACACCTTACAGTGGGGAAACAAGGCACATCATGTTTTAATTAGTGTTTTTCTAGTCTTATTTTTATACCATTATGGCACTTATGTTTTGAATTTACTTTCATATTTTCAGCTTTCATTTTAATTTGAGTTTGATTAAGTTTTGTATGTTTTATATCTAATATTTATATTTTATTATTTCAGCTTAATTTCAACCAGCAGACATTGTTTAATTTTGATAATCTTACAAGAATAAATGCGAAATTATGAGCAGCAAATGAGATTTGAGAGCTAAAAATGTCAGGGATAGTTTACTCTAAAATTAAAATGCTACTACCATCATTTAAACACCCTCATGTTGTTCAAAAGCTGTTTCCTCCCGTGGAATACAGTATAAAAGAAGATATTTTGAGATATGTGGAAAACAAAATGGTTGGGTTACCAACATTCTTCAAAATATCTTTTGTTTAAAAAAAAAGAAAGAAAGTCACACAGGTTTGGAATGACATTTTTGAGTGAACTATCCCTTATGCTCAGTGTATGGAAAAGAGCAGCAGGAACATTCTGCAAAATATCTAATTTTGTGTGCAGTTTAGGAGAATGATTCAGTTGAAATATAGCTAATTTCATACGCATATGTCTACAGGATGACATTCACACACACACAGCCTGTAAGTAACGTGAATGTCATCAGCTCTGATTTGGGATCAGCGTTCAGAACAGATAGAGAGCACAGCAAAGTCATCTATTTATGATTAACGCTCTCCTAAATGTCAGCAGCACAGGCCAGTGGTTCACAGTCACTCACAAAACCTCACGCTCATTATAGTTCACCTTGTGTTAGAAATCTCACAGATCAGGAAAAGGCAACAAGAAACATGTCTGATAGAAAGACAAGAGGTTGAAGCGAAGATGGAAAAAGAGTCAAACATAAAAAGGACAAGAAGGATAAAGGCTGAGGAGAGACTCAGGATGGTGAGACGGCTCACACGGACGTGATAAACATCTTCCTGTCGTCTGTTCCCTCCCGTCATGTTGCTGACATTCTGAAAGCGTGGGCTGGTAAGTCATTGTTTTAATACCTCAACTGAGAGATTCGAGAGAGAGGAAGTGGAAGAGAGAGAGAGAGAATTAGATGGAAAGCTAGTTATTAAATGCTAGATAATGTAAAAGGCTCAAGCGGTGCAGAGCAAATTTCAGCCTAAATCCTTTCCCATCTCCCACACTGTCAGTACTCTTGGTACCGTTTTGAAAATCATTTTCAAGCAGTCTAACATCTCACAGCAATAAAAAATAGTCAAGAGACACTCATGCACACAGAGCAGATACAGATTAAGGAACAAACCCACCTAGCAAAAAGCCTAATTTAAATACTGATTATAATAGGAAATATTTCCCAGGAGAACAATATTATCATCTTATAAAATTTAAGCTGCAACTCTTAAATCTTGTAACTTTTAAGAGGGCATGAAATGGCATTTGAAACTTGTTTCATCTCCGTAATGTGACGTTATTCAAAGTGAAATTGAATATTAATTTTAAGAGGATTGTAATAAAGAGTCTCCAATACTATTATTATTATTTTATATTTCTTTATATTATTGTTAAATGAAAAACAGTAATATAAAGAAATCATGGATTACCAGAAAATTCTGTCAAAGACGGGGATGTGCTGTGTCATAAATTATATAAATAAATGGTGGGGCAAGAGTTAATAAATAAGTAAATAGAGCCTTTTTTACATTTCTAACTTTTGTCATTCATAGTCAGTACATGCAAACAAACATTTTTGTAGTCTTTTCAGAATGTGATATTGTTTTTTTCTCAAAGTGATATCTCTATATCTTTGTTAACATTGTGCAGTAGATGACTCCACTGGTGTCTGCCAACAAATAAGAAAATAGAGTCATTGGTTAATTTTTTAAATGTTATTATTTTTTTATATTTATTATTTTTTGATTTTTTAATTTTAAATTATTAGATTGTGTTTCTTTTTTTCTGATATACTGTGTGAAATAAGACCAGGTAAATATAATAAGTAAACAGAGTGAGTCTGTCTGCTGTCATTCATTGGCAGTCGAAAATGCAAAACAAGTGTTTGTAGTCTTTTCAGAATGCGATATTGTTTTCCTCTATAAGTGATATCTCTATATCTTTGTCAACATTGTGCAGTAGGGGACTCGGTGTCCACCAGCTGACAGGGTGTTGAACAGCAGATGTAGGATCAAGCGTATAAAGGAAGGCTCTCACCAGAGCGCACAGGAGGTCCACAGCTTCCAGGATCAGCTCTTGGTGTCCGATGCGGGACACCCCCAGATCCTCCAGCTCCTGATGGGTGATCCTCAGCAGCTGGTCACCTCCTACCTTCTCCCGTTCAAAGTTCTTTATATACTGCTGCAAGCAGTCATCCAGACCTGTAGAGACATTAAAAAACATTTACAATCTAGGCTCGACCCTGATTTACTTTGTAAAGATTAGAACATCGCAAATCCATGGTATTTATGGTTAAAGTGCCCAAAAGATAGGAAAGATGGGAGAAGTTCCCCTTAATACAGGAGTACATTTACAGCCAAATTATAACATATTTAGAGATGCATTTAGCTTGTACAAGACAATGATACATAATCCAATATATTGAAACATTTGCAACTGTTGTTGTTATTGCACAAAACTGAAAATCAAAAAGGTTTACTGTCATAAGATTTTTGATCTGATTATATACAAAAACATCTGGTTGTAAAT
Organism: Siphateles boraxobius; assembly: GCF_051911475.1. NCBI lineage: Eukaryota > Metazoa > Chordata > Actinopteri > Cypriniformes > Leuciscidae > Siphateles > Siphateles boraxobius. Next base: position 21,612,435 of record NW_027508876.1, read on the forward strand.
CAGTTTAACAAACTATGTTTGTAATGTAGCCTATTTTTTATATTACTTCATTTAAATGTCTATTTAAATGTCTGAAACCTAAAATAAACATTATGTGGTTGTAAACACTAAATAGTTGTGATATATGAAAAGCACTGAGCGTCTCTGCCTCAAGCGGGAGCCAGAGAGCAAAATCCCTTTTGAATGTATTTCGAATGAAACATAGCAAAGGACGCTATTTTATACAGCTTTTTACAGCGGATGCCACTTAAAACATGGGAAGTCTATCCCTCACAGCCTCGCTTTTATACATGTCATGGTGCTACTCTGAATAAGGTCTATAACAGGCATTTAGAAAAAGAGTGAATATTCATTTTATGCCAACTAAATGAATTACTCTGTCCATAATTCCCTTATTAACAAATGAAAATATATATCCAACAAAAATTAAGAGATCACTATAATCCACTTGCAAAAAATATAGAACTGTTGAGATGGAATAAAAATCACACAGAGGTTAATGTTCAATGAAAAAAAATCAAGTATATAATAAACAATAAATGTATCTAATATTACCCACACCCCCTTGCTTGCAGATACTGGTAAATCAAGCACTGACCTGGTTTCTGTTAGAGAGCAAATGAGTAATGCAGATGCAGTTGCATATTTAATAATTGCTCATCAAAGCATTATTAGCGGACAAGAGCAAGGTTTATGAAATAAATATGTATGCATATTCTGTTGATTAATTTCATAAACATTGCACTTGACCACTATGACTCTGTTTACCCCAAAATCAGCAATGACAAAAACACACAAGGGCTGCCACACTTATACATGATGACTGAGTCAACAACCTGTATTCCGCTCTAACAATGTCGCATATCCATCCAACTGACAGTACATGACAGCTAAGCAACATCATAACCTCTAAGCTTTCCCATGTTTGAGGGAAAGGTTTCATTTGATCACAGAATTGTCAAAGTCCAAAAAATGTGCATGTAAATAGAATTTGTGTGGGTGGGAGCGTAAGTTTGTTTAAATGAGACAATTTTGAGATCTACATTCTAGAAAAAGGTTCAGTGGGGTTTAACACAAAAATATTCTATGTAATGAGAAAAAGGTATTCTTCACCACTGGCAAAATGGCCTTTCTGCTGCCTATGCAGTAGAAAGGCAAACCAATTTTTGAAATTGGTGCTACCTGACTAGATAAAACAGAGGAAAATGGCTGTTGTCTTTCCTTTAGGAAAATCGGTAGGAAAACTTCAACACACTGTGCTGGACATGTTGTCCTCCAAGGTCATTACCAGTTTGCTATGGATACGCTTAACCAGTCAAATACCGCTTTGCTTTACTAGGGAAAAACGTCTTAGCAACCTTTTAGTCAAAATTGTTCCCGGGTGCAAGAATTCAAAGAGTAAACGTTTAACAGGACAGGAGCGAGTTATTTCCGGTTTCCAGTGAACTATCTAGCGCATTGTAGGTAGCGGCTAAAGGCTGTAAAGAATCGTAATAAGTATGGAACACTGTGACGGAAAATCTGAAAAGACTCAATGTTTGTAGTTTCATTTCAAAACTGGATGACAAACACAGTATTTTAGGCCAAATGGAGGGGGAAAAACTGCAAGAAACTGCTGTTCTGTCAGTTCCATCAAACCAAAACGCTGTTGCGTACATGTAAGAAAGATGTTATCATATTGTTCCATTTTTACCATAATGCTGTTTAAAGAGTTGAAAAAGTACGATACAATTTTCAGTGTTAAACCCACTCTTACAATAACTGTTTATTTAATAACCTTCAAGAAAAATGTTGAAGTATTTGTAGTCTTCACAAAAGCCCTGGAGCTGTCAAAAGTCTGCCTGAAGACGCGTTTTGCACCATCTGGCAGATTTTTGCTCATAATTAATGTGAATTTCTCGGTCGAGGTAACAGACAACAAGTAAACATGGTTCATTTACATATTCTACTGACATTGTAACAAGAAAAAACGAGGTGAAAATCGGTGAAGATATACTTTAAATGATAGCATAATACTTACTTTAATATTGTATAATTACATTTCTTTGATAAAGCATGTTTATGAGCTGTTTAATTAATAAAAATTGAATTAAAATGACAAATGAACCTAAAATGAATTCAAACTAAATCCACAATATGATCACATGACGGAAACCCCTAAAAGGTTCTATATAAGAAGTGCCTGTAAGAATGTTATATAGAAAGTTTTCTTGTGAGTGTGTATATCAGTAAAGCTACGTGTCCAGAATCAAAACCATCCTAAATCAAATCAGAAATGATTGCTGCACTGTCTACGGCAATGCTTCTGAAAATTCAATGGGATGCACACATAAATCAAAATAAAGCACACATAAATCAAAATAATAAAGCTACCGTCAGCTGTACAGGATAGATGTGACTATGAAAGCTATAAATACAGAGAAATAGTCTAATAAACAGTGAGGGATCTAGCAAGTTTCGAAAACACCACCATTCACAACTGTCACCATCAAACAGGTGACAACACACACACTCTCTATAGTGACACACACTTGTTGGACTGCATTTGTCAGTCTTGGGCAGTCTGTTTCTCAACGGCACGTCTCACAGCAGCCGTGATCTCCCAACAGCTGCTGTTCGACACAACGTACATAACTGCAGGATTTACATATTTTGCTTACAGCATGTGCATGTGTTTATTATAGTGTATGTAAGAGGGAAGGTAGCAGGAACTTTTTAATCTCACTAGCTGCCCTCTAGTAATTAAATCTAACGCAAACAGCTCATTAAAAGAACGGGCCAAAACTCATTGGCAAAGACAGCAAGAATAACTGTTGTCATTACTGCTAAACAATATCTGATTCATTATAGAGCGACCATTTCTGTTGTTAGATACTTAGTTGGTGATCCGAGTTCTGAATTTAACGTGGAAGGTACGGATAAAGATGAGAATCTTGAAATGAGCGCAATGACTAACTTCTGCTGTTGCTGTGGCTCTGATTCACATACTGGACAGGTGCAGTGAACAGTTAATTGTTAGTTAGGGTTGATAATAATGATGTGTGGTCAACAGGATGGAGAGATTTAGAAAGGAAAGAATAAAAGAAGGGTTTAGAGAGAGCATGAAAGCTCAGTTTTAATCTTGGTTACTATGGCCATCATCAGAGGGAAGACAATTGGGCCCTGTGACAAGGCCCTTAAATATTTTGTCTCAGGCCCTATGAACTCATGCAACGATACCAGATGCACCATTAAAGACATTTTGGCTGATACTCCTATCCGTTATTTATTTACCAGTAACGGCTCATGACCACAAATTTATGTAGGGCTGATTCTGGGTCTTAGTGCTAGTTTATAATAAACATTTTGTAAGATTTATATTCCAATCACTAAACAGATACGAAAACTCTGAATCAAAATGCACCAATGCTACAATTTTCTATAATATTATAATCATAATCATTTGTTAACAAACAAGTATGCATTACTTCAATGAGCTCATTGTTTCTGTCTTAAATTGTAACATTGTATAAATTGGTCAATTTTTATCTGTGATTCTGAAATACATAATTTAGAAAGTTACCTCTGATAACAGATCAATCTAAATTGTAATGTACACATGCATTTTCTGTAAAGCTGCTTTGAAATGATGCGTATTGTGAAAAGCGCTATACAAATAAATGTGAATTGAATTGAATTGAATTGAATTGAATACAGACTGATACACTTTTGGCAGAAGTCTAATGTCCTTGCGTTATTCAGGGTGGCGCTCTAATGTTGATTGACAGTAACAACACACACATAGAATGCTATCTTAGAACTGCCTTAATGTAGTATTTATTGCCTCCGAATATCGTTTTAGAATGTTACAAGTTGTGGAGGAATTCCAGTGAGGAAAAGAAAGTCATGTCTATTCTCAGAACAAACATAACACAGACAACAGAACTAGGCTATATAAAGGCTATTCACATAAGCACATTTAAACTAAAGGGTTTATACTTTCATTTATTTGATACGCTACTCGCTAAAGGAAGAACAGACATGCCAACTAGTTACTAATGCAGTAATGCATTATGCAGACTACAGTAATATACACATAGTTGAAGCTGATTGATTTTGTCTTGGTCTGGAGCAAGGTTTACGTAAAGTAATGTGAAAATAAGCAGGGCAGTCTCCTTAAAATCTCTCAATTAAAGCGTGCTGCAGTTCCATTTTTTATAATTTATGAATTAAAATAGTCTAGAAATCTGAAACATATTTGTTGCAGAATGCTGAACACATTTACAATTTATTAGTGAATCAGTTAATGAAGAGGTCTGTTTTCATGAATATGTTGGCGCTTACAGACGAGCCGGGGCTGATTTTTACACTATGGTTTACAACCGAAATGGAGACCATTATATTACAAATCTAAACAGTTTTTTTTTAAAGAGCGAATAAGCCAGCTAAGGTGCACAGAGGTAGAAAAAGGGAAATTATTGGTGATATTATAGGCTAATACCAATAATGAATTATATAATAATAATATAAATAATAATTATGTGGCCATATGATAATAAATAGTATAAATCTACAGTATATTTCTGTCAACCCTCATGTTCTGTTGAGACTGACTTTCACTATCATTCAAAAGCAGCCATTACTCCAGTCTTCAGTCACATTTGAAAAAAAACTTTCTTTTTTATAATTTGGTGCTCAAAAATAACATTTCTTCTTATTATTAATGTTGTAAACAGTTGTGCTGCTTTTTGTTTTGTGGAGACCATGACATTATTCTTTGATGAATAGAAAGTTAAGAACAATAGGTTACTATCGTAACCCCGGTTCTCTGAAACATCGAGTGGAGAGATCCACCTATGGGAAGGGCATCCGTACCTGACCTCTGCAGAAGCATCCAATTGCACCAAGTCTGGCTAGACAGACAGAAGCGCGCAGCCAATGCCAGGTGAGGCCACACCCCCTCACCTAAGGGCATATAACATCTGGGCGCGCTGCTATTCCTCAGTAAGTATATTCGCTTCTCGTGCAGCAAGCGGGGCAAAGCTGGTGGATCTCTCCACTCGATGTTTCAGAGAACCGGGGTTACGATAGTAACCTATTGTTCTCTTTCATCATCTCGTGTTCGAGATCCACCTATGGGAGAGACATGGACAGCTCCCCGATTGCCCAATACACTCACAGTGAGGTTCTGAAAGCCAGAGAAAGACGGTCACCCCGGGGAGGCGGTGCCTGACACGTCCATTAATCATGAACCTGCAAAGGTGACGCCACACCGACTGCTGTGGACACGCAGGACATGAAGCATGCATGAGACACATACATGAAAGTACCCCCAACCCACCAAGGCACATAAACTAAACCCATAACGGGAAGTAAATGTTTGGTGGCAAGAATGAACATGACCAGCCGGGCCATTCACTCTTATTGGTTTCAACAGGGTACAGGGAAGAGCTAAGAAGACCCAACCCCTAAAACCGAATGTGCTACCGAGGTTCTGGTGACATCCAGCCGGTAGTAACGCACAAAGGTATGAGGAGAAGCCCAACTGGCAGCGGAGCAGATGTCCTGCAGTGACACTCCCCTAAACAAAGCCCAAGAGGCGGCTAAGCCCCTTGTGGAATGAGCTCTGATGCCCCTTGGGGGCTGCACTCCCTTTGCTTCATAAGCCATAGTTATAGCGCCCACAACCCAATGTGAGAGGCGTTGCTTCGATATGGGACTCCCTCTGTGCGGAGGGGCCCATGAAACAAAGAGCTGGTCGCTCTTCCGGAAAGCGCTGGTCCTGGTCATATAAGCCTGTAAAGCACGGACTGGACACAGAGCATTCAGCCTCTGATCCTCCAGAGAGGTAAAAGGTGGAGGGTGAAAAGCGGACAGCTCCAACACCTCCGAAGTGAACGCAGGGAAGCACTTCGGCATGAAGGCCGGGTTAGGCTTAAGGGAAACCTTATCTCCACTGAGGGAGAACTTAGTGCACGAGGGGTGAACCGAGAGTGCATGTAGCTCACTGACACGTTTGGCAGATGCCAAGGCCAAGAGCAAAGCTGTCTTGAAGGACAGCAGCTTAAGGGAAATACTCCCCAGGGGCTCAAAAGGATGTTGAGACAGTGCTTCCAGCACCATGGAGAGGTCCCATTCCGGAACAGTTCTCCTGATGACTGGCAACGAGCGGCGTGCACCCTTCATGAATCTGCGGATTAGAGGGTGCTGCCCGACAGTAGAGCCCTCAAAACCCACATGACAGGCTGAAATCGCAGCCAAATAGACCTTAATGGTGGAAAAAGACCTCCCTTTTTCCATGAGGTCCTGAAGGAAACACAAAATATCAGGAACTGAGCACTGATAAGATGTGAGACCGCGCCCATCGCACCACCCTTCGAACACGTGCCACTTACAGCCATATAAGGACCGTGTAGAGACTGCCCTGGCATTCTGAATAGTGGCGACCACACGCGGCGAAAGCCCAAGTGCGTTCAGGTTCGTCCTCTCACGGGCCAGGCCCAGAGAGCCACCCTGTCCGGGTGGGGGTGGTAAATCTCCCCGTTGGCTTGGGACAATAGATCCGTGCGAACGGGAAGGCGCCACGGCTCGGCGTATAACAGAGGAATTATCTCCGCCAGCCATGGTGCCTTGGGCCACCTGGGTGCTATCAGAATGAGAGACAGGCCCTGCTCTCTCACCCTGGCCAATGAGGGAATTATCAGGCACAGGGGAGGAAAAGCATACAGGAGCACTCTGGGCCATGGGTGGGCCAGTGCGTCTACCCCGAGGGGCGCGTCCATGTCCCTTAGAGAGAAGAACATAGGACAATGGTAGTTTTCGCGCGAGGCGAATAGATCTACGCTCGCCCGTCCGAATCTCATCCATAGCATTTCCACTATCTGAGGGTGAAGACGCCAATCTCCGTAGATTGGGTTTCCCCTTGATAGCAGATCCGCACCTCTGTTCAGAATGCCCGGAACGTGAGTTGCGCGTAACGACAGGAAAACCCGTCTGCTCCACACCAAAAGCTTGTAAGCTAGAGCGTGGAGTTTCGACGAGCGCATGCCGCCCTGACGGTTGATATAAGCCACAGCCGTGGTATTGTCGCACCGTACTAGAACGTGATGTCCCTGCAGGCGAGGCAGAAAATGATTCAGAGCTTTCCAAATGGTTAAAAGCTCTAAATAGTTTATGTGCGCTGAACGTAGTCTGTTTGGCCACAGACCGTTCACCGTTCTGCCCTCCTGGGTGGCACCCCAGCCTGTCAAGGACGCATCTGTCGTCACAACTTTCCGCATCGTAACCGCCCCCAGAGGGGTTCCCCGTGCGTAAAAGTTCTCGCTCTCCCAGTGGCGCAAGGTCGCCGAGCAGGCGCGTGTCACTGTTACCGAGCGGCAAAGGTCGCGAATCGGGCTGAAATGTAGTGACAAGACCCATTTCATGAACGCCCTCATCCTCAGAAGTCCCAATGGCACAACTTGGGTGGATGAAGCCATGAGACCCTGTAGCCTGAGACATGTGCGATATTGCACTTTCGCCCCTTCTCTGAACTGCGTCAGACAGTTCATCAGAGAGCGAACGCGCTCTTGAGAGAGGCGCGCTCGCATGGAGACCGAATTCAACTCCAAGCCCAAGAAAATGACATTCTGACTGGGCGTGAAATTGCTCTTGCTCACATTCACTTGAAACCCGAGCGATGTGATGTGCGCGAGCACACGGTCGGTGTCCTGCAACACCTTCTCCTTTGATTCGGCTATGATGAGCCAATCGTCTATATAAGTCAGGATTCTCAGACCTGATATTCTCAGAGGTGCTAAGCCCGCCTCCGCGCACAGACAGAAAGACCGGGGACTCAAACTGAGTCCAAACGGAAGAACTGTGAATTCGTAACATATGCCCTGGTAGGCGAAACGAAGAAACTTCCTGTGCGGAGGATAGATGCTTATGTGAAAGAAAGCATCTTTCAGATCGACTGATGTGAACCAGTCGTTCTGTTTTATGGCACGGGCGAGTGCGCCTTGTGTCAGCATTCTGAAATTGTATTTCCTCAAATGTTTGTTCAACACTCGAAGGTCCAAGATAGGGCGGAGAGAGCCGCCTTTTTTCGGGACCAGAAAATAACGGGAATAAAAACCCTGGTTCATCAGATTGGGAGGTACCACCTGAATCGCTCCCTTGTTTAAGAGAGATGAAATTTCCTCTTTCAGAATGTGAGAGGCGTTCTCTTCCGTGTGAGAAAAGAGAATGCCGTTGAAATGCGGGGGTTTTACTGCGAATTGCAATCTGTAACCCTGCATTACTGTACGCATCACCCACTCGGGAGCTGAAACGGTTCGCCAAGCCGCTTCGTGACTCGCGAGAGCTCCCGCTCGGGCCAGAGCGGAGCTGTGTGAGACCGACAGGTTTATTTGTGATGCAATGGCGCCATCTAGTGGGTACACTAGAGGCGACATGCAGGGGTTCGGAGGGATTTCCTCTCTCTGCAGTGAGATGAATTCTCTCTGCGGAGAGAGGTTTTCCCGCCGAAACGAATTCATTTGATTCGTATTTTTTTGTGTTTTGTGTGTTTTGTGTTGGGCAAACACTGGGGCCGAAGCCTTTATTGAGAGAGTGAGGGGAACAGAGTGTGGGCAGTGTGGTGTCACTGAGCTTAAACTTTCCCTTACAAAGGGCCCCCTGAACGTGGGGGGAAAACACACATCTCTCGAACACACGAGCTGGGCAGTCTCGTTTACACACGGAGAGCTGACCCATCCGCGGGACCCCCTGGGTTTTTTGGACGGGGGTCCTAGAAGAGGAGGGGAGTCCGAAGGGCTTGCGGCCCGTGAACATGGACTCGAAGCCCCCATCGGCTGAACATCAGGCAGGCCGCTTGCGTTTCGAGTCGGTGGGGTTGGAATTCGCAGGTCTCCCGGCCGCGGCCGCGGCGGGAGCGGGCTTACCCCAGTGCTTGTGTGTAGGTGCTGGGTTATGTTGCCGAGGGGGTGGTTTGTTGCGGGGCTTTTCTCTGCCCTGATGAAACTGTCGTCCCGTGGCCGGTGGGTTAGGCAAACGCACAGGGGGCGCCTGGCGTGGGACTGACTTCCTAGGAAGGCAAAGTTTGAAGGCCTCATCCTCCTTTTTCTTATCGTCACACCGTTGTTGCATCAGTGCGACGGCGGGGCCGAAGAGAGCCCGGCCGGGCTCCACCGGCGCGCCCGCGATGCGCCGTTTCTCACTGTCAGGGAGTCCCGACAGGTTCAGCCAGAGCGCGCGCTCTCCGACCACGGAAAGCGCCATGGAGCGCCCGCAAGCTTGGACGGCCTGCCGAGCGTTACGGAGGACGAGGTCGTTCACCGTTAGGATCTCCTTCCACAGGGTTTCAGAAGGATTTCCCTTTTCCAATTGTTGCCCTAACTCTTCAAGGATCTCCGCCTGGTAGGCGGAGAGGAGCGAAGAAACGTTAAGGGCCCTGACAGCCACGGCCGAGGACTTATAAGCTGCCTGGTGAACGGAGGCAGCAAAACGGTCCATCTTGTTGGGCAAGACCGGCTTGGGGGGAGCGAGCAGCCCGCCCTGAGCGGGGTTAAGGTGCCTGGCGATGGAAGGTTCGACGGTGGGAGGTTCGCCCATACCGTGCGCCGCCATGTCCTTAACCTCGAGTCCCGTGAGACCGTGTTTGAAGTCGAGCGGGTCGCTCCAATAATTTCTCATGTGCTTCGCGCACGCCGGGAGGATGGGGAAGAGTTGTTTCCTCGGGCCGGGAGGGGGTCCCAGCACTTTCCCATCATAAATATCCCTCTCCTGGTCGGTGGCGCTCTGCGGTGCCGGCCATTCGATGTTGAGACGAGCGGCCGCTCGCTCACACACTTCCAGGAGGATGGCTTGAGGCAGAACCGCGTGGGCCGTAGCCTGGGGAACACCAGAGGGCGGGATGGCCTCCTCGTCCTCTGAAACCCCAAGAATGGCCGCATCCTCCTCTTCGCCAGAACCGGGCAGGTCGTGGACGAGAGTGAGGTTGTCCCCGAAGATGTCCTCCTCGGGGAAGGCGGGATTGGGCTGGTCAGCCCAGACGAGAGACGTTGCGCCCCGGGAGGCCCCCGGTAGCGCGTCGTCATCACCGTGTCCCCCGTCCGAGTCAGAAGGGCTGAGCCCGGTGCACTGTGTCACTGCCACCTTAAGACGGCGTTTTAGCAGCTTCCTAGGCAGCAAGAGGCAGAAACTGCAATTCTCCGGGTTTTCAAGGGCTTCCCGAGCGTGCTTAAGACCCAAACAGACCACGCAAAGCTGATGAAGATCCTTAGCTGCGATGAGGGCACCACACGCGGCCGGGCAGGCCCGTGACATGCTATCCCCTGGAGAGGCTGCAGGCTTAGACAGTGACATACCAGCGAAGAAAACGGAGAAATCCGTGGCGGGCAGCCGTGAGGAGAAACGGTGAAAATAGCGAGAGCGTGGGCGGCTCCGAATGCAAAGCAGCAGTAGTTGAAAAATAAACAACTGTCACGTCCGGCGGAGGCTGATCTGGTCGATATGTCCTCCTGAAGACACGAGGTGAGCAGTGTAAAAATCCAACCGAGCTGTGAGATGCAGAGATCGCGAGAAGCGAATGTCAACTGAGGAATAGCAGCGCGCCCAGATGTTATATGCCCTTAGGTGAGGGGGTGTGGCCTCACCTGGCATTGGCTGCGCGCTTCTGTCTGTCTAGCCAGACTTGGTGCAATTGGATGCTTCTGCAGAGGTCAGGTACGGATGCCCTTCCCATAGGTGGATCTCGAACACGAGATGATGAAAGAGAACAACATTTATTTGAATTCGAAATCCTCTCCAACAATATTGCAAGTCTTTATTGTCACTTTTGATCGATTTAATTTATTCTTGCGAATAAAAGTATAAATTTCTCTCTAAAAGAAATCATACTGACCCAAAACTTTTGTACGGCTATACTATTATGTTGGTATGAATTATGTGTAAAATAAAAATAGCAATTTTAACCTATTTCATTCTTTAAATATGTTCCTTTTTGAGTTAATCAACTTTTTTGTGTTTTGAGTTGATCAAAACCCTTTAGAAACATATTATTAAAGAATTAACTATTTATTGTACCACAAAGACAGAACTGTTTAGTACCACCGATATATTGTTTCATCCTAATGTATAGGGAAGAACAGAGAAAAGTTGAGAAACACTCAAATGATTGACACTGTAAAAAAACATATGATCAATAATTTATGACACCATTTGTTTTCACTTTGCTTTAAATCATAAAAAAGTTGAAAATTGCTCAACTTAGTTTAATAAGTTATACAACTAATTTAAGTCAGTTTAATGTAATTTAAGTTGAAATGACTTTAACATCTAAGTTGATTGTATTTAAAAATGTAAGGCAGCAGTGTGATAGCAGAGGTGCCTCCTGCTTACACTCAAGCAGCATGCCATTAATTCATCACCATAGTGGATTTATTAACAAATTCCTGAACAGACACCTATCTGTGCTCTCTGCACACACTCGCTCCTACAGGAGTATTAGAATAGCCTCGCTCTGTTATAGTGCATTATTCATTGCACATGGGCTACTCCTCTGACAGGTATACCAGTAAAACTGAAGGGAGAGAGAGAGAAAAAGCCAGAAAAATGGGCCAAAAGGATATAAAGAAAAAAGCTTAGCCTGAGCACTTAAAATATGACACGTATTAAACACCTCCCCGGCTTCCCTTCCATGAATGATAGATAAAACTATCTGGTAAAAAGCTCTAGAGTTACGGATATTCTGAACCTTCCCAACTCTTCCAGATGCAGTCTAAGCAATGTAATTTATTCGTGCTCTTCTCTCTATATTCTATCCATCTTCATTCTTCTCCTCATTTCTGGCAGCTGTGCTGTACATTATGCAGACTTGATGACCACTGAAAGGGTTGTCGTGACAACTGTTCAAGGTGCACAAAGTGCTCAAGGTCTTATTGGAAACTCAAAGTGCTTTTCTGATTTGTTTTAAGGCTCCTGCAATTTAATGGTTCACATATAGCGGTGATTGGGTAACTATGTTGATTTCCAAGTTCCAAGTTACCTAGTTATTAGTAGTTAAACTAATAAAGCTTCACTTTTAAAAACGTAGTTCAGTCACGACAACTTCCGGGATAGTTTGTAAAACATTGTATTAATGTAAACAGAATGTACATAACCTGATTTCACCAAGTGCAACATGTTCCTGGATCAACATCTTTGTTGATACTGGAACAACATTCCAATCAACCAATCAGATTTGAGGGACAAGTTTACAGTTTAGGTCAAGTTTAGGCTTACAACCAGGGTTAGGTGCTTCTACATCATTTCCCTCTGATTTTAGGGATAACTTATGGGTAGGGTTAGGTTTAGAGGTAGGAATATGGTTATAATTACATTTTTGGACCGTAATGTTGTTCCAGGATCAACAAAGTATGTTGAACCATGAATGCGTCTAACTGGGACGTGCCTACATAGGTTTGGTCTTGGCAGACTAGATCTGCTGTACGCTGCCACGGCTGCTGCTGCAGAGCAAGTGTGACTTAACTTTAATGGAAACATAAAATTAATGGAGACATGCTGCTGCTGCTAGGGAGAGGGAGACACCTTCGTAACAGATCTAGGCAGGTGGTGCTGGGGAGGCGGAGGGGCTAGAATAAGAATTTGCATAGTGTTTTCGTCTGTTATGCAAAAATAACAACGTATTCGGTGCATATTATTACATTTATTGGGATATTACTGGTCCCTGTCTTTAAAGCCCAAAGTTACACCTACTCCTAACCCCACTCAAAAACACTTGCTAGTAAAGCTACTACATACCCATTAGGCCCTTTATTTCCACTTGTTGAATATTTATTTAAAATAAACTCCTCTCCGAGCTGATATGCAAATGGAAATAATAATTTTCCTTAGGAGATATAATATAAATAGCCTTTGCCAGCAGGGTGGGCTATTTGCACTTGGTGTAAATTGACACTCCGTAATCATAAACGTTTCTTGAGTATCAAATATTAGAATTATTTCAGAAGGATTTCCGACACTGAAGACTAGAGTAATTGCCATAATAAATTTTTGCATAAAAACAGTAGATAACAATGGCAACTGGTAAATCTAACCTAAATACAACTGATAAAAATAGAAAACACAATGATTTATGAGTGATAAATGATAAATGAGTCAAATACAAAGTGATTTGGCTACAAAAAAGTGTAAATACCTCAAATTAATAAGTGAATAATTTGAACAAAACAAATTTAATGAATCATTTAAACAAACCTATTCACTCAAATGAATCGGACTTTCGAAAGCCACATTAGAGTTTGCTTGGTTTTAAAGTTGTGAAGTTTATCGACAAAATATCACCAATTTAACGGCCTGGTGAGATACAAGGTTACTTGTAGGAGAAAGTCATCTTGTTTCTGAAAAATATACACAAAGCTGTCACTCTATTGACTAGTCAAGTTAGTAGCATCGCTTCTTTTAGTCTGGGTTCACACTCCAAGTCTTAAGAGTTCAATCCTCGTCTTCATCCTCCTTACCGCCTACACTCAAATTCACTGACTTCTGCTGCAAATCACCTTAACTCCTGACTTTAATGGTCTCCATGACATTTACTTCCGTATGACATCATGCTGTATGCCGTCTTTGTTATTGTTCTTTTGCGTAGAGATGTGACCAGTTCACCCTCGAAATCTGATATTGGTCAGAATGGCAACATTTAAAAAGTAATTTGAACAAAGAAACAAAAACAAAAAGAAATCGGACCTGATCAATAAGCACAAAGGCATTTAGCCTTAGTTATGGTTACTAAAAGGTGTAACGTCCCTGAAAAGAAACATGAATACAGATTGCAAAAGGATGGGATAAGAATACCCATGAATCAGCTATGAACTCCTACACAAGTTTTTCGTCGTTCTGCCATGACACCACCTGCGATAAGGCTCTTAATATGTGTGTGTCCACCACTAAATCGTCCTTGCTCTGCCGTCACTTAATCTCAAAGCCATAGGGGACTTCTGGAGAAATTCATCAGTTAAATAAACCCTATCTTAAAATGAGCTATCCAGCTGTGCAGAGCCAGACCTCAAGCCTCTGCTGAAGCAGGAGAGCTGAAAGGCTGGTTGTTGGACCAACAGTGAATTGTTCATAAATACAGTCTTCCACAACAAAATGAACACACTATTCTAGATTGGTTTCTTTTTTCTGGCTGTGAACATAATAGGTTCTTTGTGTATAGTCCTTGAGATGCCTATGGTCTTCAGAGTAACATTCTTGAGGTTACAATATACAGTAGGTTCTTCACATCCGCTTGTTTGGTTTTACAGTATTATAATAGAGGAAAAGCTAGCACATACTCTGACTTGTGATGTACAGTACACATACAACATGAGTTGGGATCTAGATCGACTCATTTCCCAATCCCACTCCCTTCTCATCTCCTGATTGTTTCCTGTCATCTGTTCACTATCGTATCCTTGCCATAAAAACAGATTTTTTTATTCTCTTTCATGTTGAGTGTATATGCATGGGAAAGAAAATACTAGCATGTGTAACCCTTTCTAAAACTCCAGAGAAATGTAATAGTTTAACGTTTTTCCTTTCTTTGCTCAGGAGATTTAACTGAGTTCTCAATTAGGTTTCATTGAATTACCAGCTAATGGGAAAATCAAAATTTCACTGACTTGATCTTCAAATCTCGTTCAGTCAACCAAACAAATCTTCATATATGATTTCCATTTTTTATAAGCAAATCCACTAAACAAGTCCACATACGTGATTTTTGTTCATATTCGTATTAATCCCTATATTCTCAGATGTTTCTCCTAAAATTCCTTTTTAAAAGAAATGGACCCAAATGGGACCTATATAAAAATATAGAGCTATAAACATTTTTTTTCGATATTACAGCTCAGATAACATATCAAGAATCAGACAATATTAGTTAATATCTCTGATTTTTGATTCCATAATCTTGGCAGAACTAGAGCAGTTGACATTCTCTGCAACTTTTTCTGAAATCCCTACCTCTTGTAAGAATTTAGACAAGAAGAATGTGAGATCATATTACAGACTTGGTAAATCTGTGTGCAGTTTGAGATGTTGTTGAGATCTCTTCTGTAACTCTATTCAACACATAGGCCTACATAAGATTACTTTTCTTTCCTACAATAATGACAACAAACTTGACTTGGACCATCACAGACGCAACAACTTTTCTGTTCTCCTATCTACCTGGTTGTTTATAATGGCTCCCAAGCGGAGACACCCGATCACGAATCCCATTTTCACATCAACCAACTAAAAACCGGTTTCTGATTGCTCTCAGGTACTGACTCTTGAGTAATGATCTGAATCCAGAACATCCGCAGAGGAACCCAGGTGTTCCCACCAAGTATGTCTCCTAACAGATGCTCTACTCCCTGCAGACACATAACAATTGTTCAAGCGAATCAGTTTCCCTCCCATCTGTAAAACTATGCAGCTCGTGGCCAGTTTGATTGATGACTTTTTTGGGGTGGCCTTGTTGTGGTGGTGGTTTCATTCCTTATAAACAACAGACAATCTTTAGATCACCATCCTCAAAAATGTGAGCACCGACAGACAGGATACAGCACAGAGCATACAGTCTCTTACTGAGTACACACTGCATTGCTACCTTTCTGGAGTGTTTTGCTGAATATTTCCCTCTATACTGCGGTTCTTCAGTTCTATAAAGTGATTCAGAGATGACTCACACCCTTTACACCCACTGACAGCACACAAACACACTTTTACACTTTTTCACAGGAGGGAAGAGTCGCCCTGAGCCAAGCCACACACCCACACACCCGCCCCTCGAAGCTGCAGCCCAGGACGCAGTGATAAAGCTCTGCGTGTGTGTGTGTATTATTATTCAAAGGTCTTTAACCTCACTTTCTTCCCCTGCTCTCTGTATTTCTGTCACACACACGCAGTCAATCCTCCCCAGCTCTGCCACATGTCATACTAAATACAATATTCATGTGTTCCCTTAGGACACACCCCGGAGACAGGCCTGGAATCCCCAAAATGCCTTGGAGAGCCTGATACGTGTGTGCGAGTAAATATGCTCTAATGACCTCCATAAGTGCGTGCTATACGTTTTCCACTCAAGCATACCAACATTAGACTCATAAACCATCAGAAAAAGTATCAAACCAAACCATCTGGGCTGAAAACCGCTAAACGACAGCCTGTCATTTCAGGCGAACATCCCAAAAAGCAGCTAATGCACCTTCCTACATGACAATCAATTATGAGATGTGTAGTGGAGCGAGAGAGCCGCGCCGTAACACGGTCTTTCATCTTTCTGTCAAGATATTTCAGCTGAAGCTGCAATTCTTTTTTTGCTCGTTTGTTAAAAAAATGTTTAAGTGAGGGATGCCAGAAAGGAAAATTAGTTCAAAGTGAATACGTTGAAATTCTTGAAGGGTTTTGAATTATATATAGGCCCTATCATTATATCTATGTGCAGGTAGCAGCCGGAGGGTTAATATATCAATTGTTTACCATATAGACAGGCATGATATAGCTACTGCTGCAAGCGTCTCAGATTTTTCTATCCACAATATGGCTAGGCTATACGTCACTGTATGTCAACGAATCGTTTAATTTGTTTCCCATTTTATTTAATAATAATAGTAGTAATAGTTAAACTTTGTGTCCAATTTTTTCCTTTAAAATTTCTAATAATAGAAACAATAATGATTTATTATTATTATTATTATTGTATTTACTAATCTATTACAGAAAATATATTATTTCAGTTTCAGTTTTCCAAAGGAATTTTAGGAAGGAGTTGATTTGATATATAATTTATTTTAATATATAAATTATTATTGTTGTTAATATTAATAATATATTACAGAAACATACAAGTTTTGTTTTTGCAAATAAATTCCAAAGGAATTTTCCATGGATTTCGAGGAAAAATCCGAGACAAAGTTGATATTTAAATAAGAATAACAGCCAGCCAATCAGATTTTATTTGTATAGCTTTATATTCTGTGTCGATAACTGAATTAAAAAACAAATTAAATTTTTATTTAAATTCATTATTTATATTATAATGTTAAAAATAATTATTATTATTTTATTATTTTACAAATATATTCAAAAGAAAAGGAAAAAAATCTCAAAGTTGATATTTAAATGAGCACAACAGAGTATAATGAGCCATAAAAGTGTTATCACTCAGTCATCTGTATCTATTCATCACAGGCATTCGTGTGATGAACGATTCTCAGCTGAATTGATTTTGATACCAAAATATCTCAGTAGGTGATTCAGGACTTGAATGGTCCATCAGCACATTTATAGGCTCCAGTGCACAGCTTCCAGTGTCGCTTGGTTATTATATTGAACACTCCTCTGAGGCAATGGCTCTATCTGAAATAGTGCTGCCTTCCAGTAAAACCACAAGCCACAAAAACACAGCAAACCAGGACCACAGTCTAACTGGGAAACCACAGAGGCTAGTTCTAGTTTAGCCAAAGTGCTCCACCCTGATCTTTACAGAGATGGAGGCATTGGCATCAAAGACGGGCCTCCAATCAGAAGCTGAGATGTTTATTTCTCTGTTCCCTGGAACGTGTTGGCCCGCACTGCAGATACATGGACTTTTCTACAAATAGAGCCTGAAACACCAAAGTGTGTAGAAAAATTCTACCAAAAACTTGAATAACAGAAACAATTGAGAGGTCAAGCTGGATGAACAGTCAACAGCATTAAAAATAGCTTAAATATACATATTTTGCTCATAACTTTATGTTAGGTCAATTTTGTTAAATTGTTACGTAATATTTCGATTAGTTCTCACAATAACAAAAATGAGAGTTGTGCCTCTGTTGCTTTTACCAAAGCATACCATATTCAAGGAAAGTGATGCACACTGGTTAGCCGTAGGAGATGATTATACATACACTAGCACTTATGGGAAAGAGCAAGAAAAAGAGAAAAAGAAAGTCAGAGATGGTGATAGAGAGATGGAGAGAAGAGGCTTGCTGCCTATGAGAGTTTGTAAGGCTGCAGTGATGTGACTGAGGGAACTTGATTAGATCTAAAGCCCTGCGGTCAGAAAGCTAATCAAGAGGAAGGAGTAGGCATACACACCCACAGACACCCTGAAGATGTGTTTCCAGCTGTTGCATTCCGAACACTGGAAAAAAGATGTTCGATCTTTAAATAGTGATGACATGAAGACAACAGCTGGCTTAATTATTTCAAGTAAATGTCTTGAGTGAACTTTAAAGGTCACGTTTCCATGACTTAAAATCTGTCATCATTCCAGCAATTACAAATTTAGGTTAAGTATCTCTAAGAAGTAATGCAAATTACAATATTGTGTCATATGTGCTTATGAAATGGATGGAGAGCAAAACATCACATGAATATTCAACTGGACAAAAACAAGACAAAAACCAAATGCAGATCTCAACGTTTGATGCAAAAATACAAGTGGTCATTTTAGTAAAACATTAAAATATTTATATCTGTAAAATATTTATTTTAAACAATTAAAAAAATAATTTTAGATATATATGTATATGTTGATTACTGTATTTGTAATGTAAATATAACTATACTATAACTATAACTGTAATGTTGACTACTGTATATATATATACAGTAGTCAACATTTGAAGTGGATCAAAACCTTTCATCAAAGTTATACATGAATTTTTTTAAAATATGGCCGTTCTTGTCTTAACTTTTTTGATCCACTTCAAATCTTGACTACTTTATATATCATGTGTATTATATCAAAGTTCACTTACAAGGTACAAGCTGTCTTCTATTGAGACATTAGGGAAAACACTACTTAGAGATCGAAGATTTGCGATATCATATTTTGTTATTTTATCCTTGATATTTTGAAAGTTTATCATATTGCAGTTCAAATCCCAAACACAATATTAAACTAAATTATTATAATGTGATATTTTTGGCCAAAATGTGCAGCTCTTAGAAATAATCATACAGAAGCAAACACATTGTGATTTGTTGGTTTGCAGTTGCAACATCTGTTGATAGTAGCCTTTTACGGTATTTCTCCATGGTATTTCAGAAGAGCAATCGTTCTGTTAAACCTTTTAAGTCTCCAGGGTACAGGCTGATCTACCATTACATTTCCTTCTGTATCCTTTGTCCCATCTTTCCTAAACACTGTTTATTAAAGGCCCAGCATGGCTCTGAGACACCACAACAACTGCATAGAGGAAAGTAATATTCATTCAAGAGCATTAAAAATGCAAGTCTGGAACCCTCCATTTACCAATTATCAGCCTTAGCTCTACCTCTCACTTGCTTGCATCTTCATGTCCATCTTCACAATCCTTCTCTTTCACTGTTCTTTCACATCTCTCATTAAATGCATATTAATCACAGTCTCAATGATTCCAGACAGCTTCCACATCTGGCTAATCAAATACAACACCAGACCAGTCCCTTCTTGGCAAGTCCCTTCTTTCTGAAGCCACACAGTTCAACCAAAAGGGAACCATTTTGGTTCAACCCAAATTTAAAGGGATACCCTAGTCCATATATAAATGAATATTGTTATAATTGAATCATCCATCTGTTTTTCAAAACATTTTTTTCTTCTGTACAACACAAAAGAAGTTTGAGTCCTTTTTTGTCCATATAATGAAAGCCAATGGGGTCCAATGTTTTTTTGGACCCCACTGCCTTTCACTGTATGGACAAACACGTTTTAAAATATTTTACAGAATAACTTATTTTCTGTTCCACACAGTCTGGAATGACATAAGGAGGACAGAATATTCATTTTGGGGTAAACTATCTCTAAGTCATGTATTGTGAAAGAAAAAGAAAGATTGTTACTTTGCTACAAATTAATATGCACTATACCTCCGTTAACCAGACACACACAACTCTACAATATGAAGAAAAATGCAGGTGCTACAATGTAAAATACTATTTTTATACTACAAAAATTCATGTAAGATTCAATGTGTAACTTGCTGTTTCTTAATTGTTTGTGAAATTTATCAGCATTTTCTATGTGAAAATTGTTTCTATACCAATTTTTTTTCAGTGTAAAGATCATTGCATCTTGCGATCATGAGAATGACAGCAAAATTGCTCCTATTTCCACATGATGAACACTTTAAAAAGTGTCGTAGAGAAAGGACAAAGCTGTTGGAGATGTCCGTTTTATTCCAAATGTTTTGCTGATTCTGAGTTTGTGGCACTCCAGGCAGCCTTCAGAGCACCGATACACTATTAGCAAGGCTTCAATAATGGCATTTAGAGAGGGCCATAGAGGGGGTGTGCTGAGTGTAATGTGTAGGCCTGGGGAGGTGCGATCAAAACACGCACAAACTCTCTGAGTCACAAACTGAGAAAATAGATTAACTATAAGTCACAGATGCAGTTTGACCTTAAGCTGATGTACATATGTACCCCTCCAACACACACGCAGACCAAAGAAGCCTGAGCCTCCACTTCAATTTAGCCTGAACCAGACTGATTCAGCTACATCCTGTCTCTCTGTGCTGCATTAGCCGTGCTATTAAATTAATCTTCTCTTCACAAGCAGGTAAAATTTCACAGCTCTATTTCCAGGTTATATGCTTGTAATTGGGACAGTAAGGATCAAAACCAAGCTGCTAATATGACTAGGTCGATTTTATAGCTTATATGTACACATCTGAAAGGACAAATCATGAGACAAATTGATAGAGAGCACACCAATAAATTTGATTGCAGTAACTGGCTGCACTGAACCTGGTACACAACAATTTGAATCCAAAATGAGGGCAAATATCCCTCCTGATAAGGCCTTCTTCTCTGATGGTTAGTCTCTCAGCTGTTCCCCACAGATGCTCACATTGACGCACAAATGTGTCAAGACACAAATGCGCACAAAAGACACAAACACTAGTACAAATGAAAAAATCCATAGCTTAAAGGTAGGGTAGGCAACTTTCGGCACTGCTAGCAATAGCAAGCTAGATTTGAAAGCATGAGATCCCACCCTCCCTTCAGAGCACTCTCCAAAGCCACACCTTCGTACGACCGAATCCGGAAAAAAAATTAAACTTCCACTGTTGTACCACAACATAAAAATAAATAAATTAATAAATTAAATAAAACACAACATGTTTCAACCGATCAAACGATCCCGAGACACATTATCTGTGTATTTTCCGGAATCTCTGTGTGAAAGGGGCTTTATAGTAACTTTACATTTGAGGCTTCCAGTGAACCAATGCAAAAGTCTATTATAGGGTAACTAAAACCCTGGTCAAAGCCTGACTCCACCCACTGCCAATATTTGAAAAATGCTGAAAAAGTGGGCAGACCCCAGCGGAGATAGGGGGGACGAACCGAGGGCAGGGCTGAGCGGGGGGGGGGCGTGCATCTGAGACCCGTAGCGACAGCTGCTGTCAAACTAGCTAAAATGGAGTGACGCAAGTAGCTTTGCAACAGAGCGGTCATTTGAAGTCAAGAACTTTTCTCCCCCACCTTCACCTGAAGTGAAGGAGGGTGAATTGTCTGTGGACACCAGCTCAAAGTGCGGTCTTAACTCCCGCATTGCGATCGGCATCCGATTATTCTTATATTCAGTCATTTTGAGGTAATTTTTTTCCAGGATTATTATTACTATTACGTTCATTGCTTTTATACCAGGGGCTGGAACCAGATGCTTTTATACCAGGGGCTGGCAAGGGCGTGGTGAGCTGGAACCAAGGGCGTGACAGAGTGACGTCAGAGAGTATTCTACGTCAGAGAGTACCCCTACTGCGAGATATATCCAGCTGCAGACCCGCAGCACCACCAGTTTCAGAACCCCAGTGCCAGAACCCCAGCGCCAGAACCGGAAGTGAGGGAGGGGCGGAATTATTTACAATGACACAAGCATGGTTATTTTTGCAAGTATTTAAAAATATTAAAAATTGTTGCACCTTTTAAATAATATTTAGGGTATGTTTTTATTACACAGTGAGTCACTGCTCGTTGTATGAACTATAACTGGTATGTGACAAATAAAGAGCAAGACAGTGCTCGTGTTGTTTGAAGACGTGAGAGTGCGCGCGCGCGGCCGGGGCTCTCTCTCTCTCTGCTCGTTAAGCGCCCTGTCATGCGCAGCAGTCATTCTATTCCGCCAAAAAGCGGACGATCTGACGGGTTTTAGAAGATTTAATACAACCTGAAACTAAAAAACAGACCCGACCTCTATTTGAGACCGGACTTATATTTACCCAGACCTGCAGCCACACCAGGCGTGTAAAGAGACAATCGTCTATTTGGGACTCGGCTATTATTTGAAGTACGGTACATTTTTATGGTTTCTTTTAAAACAATGCCGGATTTTCTCTCTCTTTTTAGATTTTTGACATTATTTTACATAAAGAAAAATGCATGCTGCACATGTTCTTGTGAAATAAAGTATATTTTATATAAAATGACCATAAGTTTCAAATATTATTTTCACGATCAGGAAGTAACTCTCATAATACAATAAAACGGATAACTATATAGAATTATATTACACAAAATCAATGTTTTAAATGCTTATTGTACTATACCTTAATGTATCATTATAATGGGTATAAAGTATGACATTTCGTGTGTAATAATGACGTTTCGTGTCTAAGCAAATTACGCTCCAAAACGTTAGGTGGCGTTACTCGGTTTAGAACGTAAGCTCCGCCCCTCACTTCCGGTCCTGGCGCTGGTGTTAGAACGTAAGCTCCGCCCCTTACTTCCGGTTCTGGCGCTGGGGTTCTGAAACTGTCGGTGCTGCGGGTCTGCAGCTGGATACTATTGCCTACTGCAGGAGCTTTCCGTTTAACCTGAAGAGGGCAGCACTCAGACGTTTTTACACCATATATTTGAAACACTTTATACCCAAATGTCAAAAAATGTACTCGAATCAATGAACAGCATTTATGAAGCTCCATTCTTACAGATTATTAACTAAAAAAAGTTGTTTTAGTGTTTAGTTACCCTTTAAAATGGCACAATATGCTGCTTTCATAACTTTCATCTTTTGCACATACATGCCCAGAGCAGAGGTGTTATTCTTACATTCTCACATATTTCTATCATATTAGTTCGACATGATATTAAGAACACTTTTGACTGATATCATAACAAGCCTTATATCACAGATCTGTGATTCATTATCGCACTGGGACGCACTCGAATCCTGTCATACAACCTCGATAACTCACTGCTCGATTTGTTATTCTGATGACGAATTTGGACACACCGCCCACGCCCACGAGAGCAGAGAAGGCGCGTAATGGCCCCCTCCGCCTCCGCGCGTCAAAGATTCTGCTTCTTTTCTTCAACTATACATTATTCACATTTCATTTATTATCCCCATAAAATTTAGATTACCCAATGGAAATGGTGATTTTTGACGCTCCATCACCAGCATTCTCATTATTGGCAGTGTATGTCGGAGTTCAAGCTTTTTGTGAAATAACAAAGTTAAATTCTAAAAGGTTATTTGTGATTATAGATAACTTAAGTAGCTGAAAGGCTATCTTTAGTTGGCCTAATTATGCGAGTTAGCATATGTATTAAACAATGGCTTTAAGGGCGTTCGACGTTTTAAAGGAATTTCTGTCAGCAAGTTTCTGTCGAGATTTGTAACATCTGTGCCCCTATATCTCGCAGTCAGCTATTTAAAAAAAACATTTTAACAAAACTTTAAAGCTCTTGTGATATATTTGTGATGTGTAACTCAAAAATAAATAGATAAATAATTACATTAATCGTGCTGTCATACCATCCCATACCGATCCTAACGGAAAGCGCTCGAGCAGCGAACTGTTGCTATGGTTACCTCCTCAGGCAAACGGGACTTCTGTTCGCTAGAGGCTATTAGTGCTTTCTGACTTGTAAAATAACTTTTGTGTGTACTGAACTAATTGACACACAAACATATAGTTGCAAGTAAAAGAAGACAGGCTACTTTTAAACGTTTTGTTTGACTTCTTTTGAGGGGTTCAAACCATTCAAGTGAGAGTTACAGACTCAAACAGTCCACCAATAATTCATTCCCTGGTTGCTATCATTAACAGAAGACACCTGTAGGCCTAAGCTAAAGAATGCCAAACTAGAACATAAACGATATGATATATATCAATACAAATTCAAGAATAGGCCTACCCCATTAGTATAGGCTAAATAATGGGGTTTGCGGGTTTATAGGGACCAAAACGCATCACGTACCTTTCATCCAGTCCACAACTTGACTGGGGCTCCATTTACTAACAGGTTCCATGACGAGAGCCATAACGAAACTTTCTGTGGTTGCCCCCTCGACACGGATGTTGATGTGGTTTCACGCAGCTCTGGGGAGCTTAGATCGGTGGTCTCACGTTAAGCGCCTAGATTTGGCCCCCGGTTACGCGATTTCATCCCATCCAGAATTGCGCATCCAATAGCGTCACACCGAACGACATCAAACACATTCCTAACCCTTTACTCCAGCAAACTCAAGCGTTTCTTATTATTAACACCCATATCTACGAGCCCAAACCTGGTCCCCGTTTCAGTTCAGATCCTGGCATAATGTGCCATGCTCTGCGCGGTCCCCAACAGTCGCGTCTTCATGCCATGCACCAAATGCAGTCTCTCTTGTTTCTCCCTTCGTTTTCTTCTCTTCTTTAGGAGTCTGTAGTTTTCAGATGTGGACTAGCGGGTGTGTAGAGTGAGACAGAGAGAAATGAGCGGTGTACCCACGGGGACTCATGTGAACGTCGCTTTCAAATGCAGCGGCGAGCGTTGATTCAATTGGGCGCGCGCTCCTCCTGTGGGTGGTGCGGCAAAGTGAATTTGACTCGCGCGCTCGGTTTATTTCCCACGAGGATAAAAGGCTTTCGGCCGTATTCATTTTAATGAGGGCACGCTGGTTCGCCCTGTTTAAGAAACTCTGTAAAAGCAGTGCACGCAAAGTATTTGTCTGGAATATGTTATGATGCTCATAGAGGCGCTGTATTTGCATGAGATTTGGGCACTTGGGACTATGCAGCCTAATGTGGTCTAAACCAAAATTATGGAGGACTATGGTAGCATAAACCATATGAGTGACAAGAATAACTCAAAGATTTATAAATGGGAGTTTAACCGGGGCTGGTTGTCACACGTTTCACTCCAGTGAATATTTCTCACGGTAGGTTTATTTTTGAAAGTCAATTTCTGTACAAAAACATTGCCTAAAGTCTTAAAAAGCTAGTAAACATTTCGATTTGAACACAAATTGCCTAGGAAAAAAGATGCTGTTAATGTAAGAAAACTTTGGTGAAACTAGATGGGCAAGTTGTCTCAATATAAGGGAACCTGTCATTTAACAGCCTATTTCAGGCTTTTCTGCAAAATGTAAAAACATGGCATTCATGAAACATGTAGGTAACATACAAAATTACATAGGCTATTGTTTTTGGCCAAAAAGTGGCCTTGGTCCTAAAATGAATTTTGCAAGAAAAACTAGCTTTTCGAAACCAACAAAGCCATTATTCACAAAACATAAAATATATGTAAATTTACAATAAGGTCTCGTTTGTTAACATCAGTTAATGTATAAACTAACATGAACTAACAATGAGCAATACATTTGTTACAGTAACGTTAGTTAATAAAAATACAGTTTTTCATTGTTCATGTTAGTTCACAGTACATTAATGTTAACAAATAAAAATGTTGATATGAATAATTTATTGGTAAATGTTAAATTAACATTAACAAAGATTAAATGCGTTAAAAGTGCAGTTCATTATTAGTTCATTTTAACTAATGTTAACTAATGAAACTTTATTGTAAAGTGTTATCATAATATATAACTCACAAACAGAGAGATTTGACAAAAGGCATTTTAATTTCACATTAAAATTTCTCAAAATTAAAATCCAAATCACATTCCTAATGTTAAAATAAACAGTTACAGCATCTATTATTCACAGAAAGAGCCCCAAAAAAGGTATACATTTTGAGCATAACAATTGGATACAAAAACATTGTTTAATGTGAGTTATTATTGTTGGCAGTCTTTAACTACAGCACAGTGTAAAGTAGAAAAAAGGCTGCTGTAACTGGTTCACTGAACTACAAAAATATTAAATTCCGTACTTAGTCACATGTAAAAAACTGCATTTATAGCATGTTTTTGTTGCATTTAGAATGTATTATGTTGAACAAAACAGTTCTATGAGTGTTTTCAATATAAATTGAAGTGGTCTAGCAAACCCATCCAACATGGACAGTTTCGCCAGTTCACCATCATCCCTGGCCTTCATCCTGGCAGCCTATTGATTTTGTTCCAACTCATCCTTACTTCAGAACCAGAGCAGATGGAGCCAGGAGGCTGGATTTGGGCCCAGATCAGGCCCCAGTATGTCAGCATGAATCATACAACAGATTCTGTGGAACCTCACCACAGAGATTCAGTGATCAGTGGGCTCTGCCCCATAAACATGCACTCTCAATCACACGGGGTGGGTAGAATCAGAGCAGGAAAAACTGGAGCTGTCGGATTCATTTGCAGACGATTGCATGCAGCACAGTC
The DNA here is from genome assembly GCF_051911475.1 of Siphateles boraxobius. Classification (NCBI taxonomy): domain Eukaryota; kingdom Metazoa; phylum Chordata; class Actinopteri; order Cypriniformes; family Leuciscidae; genus Siphateles; species Siphateles boraxobius. The sequence goes on from NW_027508876.1 coordinate 21,638,938, forward strand.
CAGCTCAGGGGCTTTTTTAGCACCTGCTTTCATATTTGTCATCTAAGTGTGCTCTTTTACGAGGGCACACCACTTCTTTTGAAATGGATCTTTGTCATTGTGTGTCATTTTGATTTGATTTCCGCATAATTGGGGTAGTGTGTGCCCCCTTCTGGCCACCCAGAGACATGAGCCAAAGTTGCAGGAGCTTTTAAGGTAAAACAGAAAGGATTGATCTCATTCTTTATTTGAATACTTTCAACGTATTTTACAGTGTCTCACCAGTGCAGGTTTATAGATACATATACAAGTTGTGAGAAACAAACTTGCTTAGAGTGAGATATGGATATCATAGTTAAGTTAAGTTTGTCCTTTGTTCTGGGATAAGTGCTATGCAAAGCAGGGAAAGCACTGCTTCCCATGGGACTAGGGAAAGTTGGATAGAAAGATTCTGTCAGCTCTGCTTCCTTACGGTCTTTTTGCTGTGCAAACAGGGTGGTAAACAAACACCTCCAGAAGGATGGCGGGGGTATCGGCTTCAGAACGCATTGCTGCTTTTGAGTGGGAGGAACTAGGGTGTTTTTATTTCCTGCCGGCCTAGATGTTGTGGAGACATCAAATGTATTCCTCTATCCATGCTGCTCCTCTTCTAGAATGGCACAAACAAACAAAAATAAAAATGAGCGTATGCCGTTTTGGAAAATGAAGTGGGTTAGCAGTGCTGTCTGACAGCTGCCACAGGGCTCCTTATCCATAATAAACACAGTTGGAAGGAATATGCTTGTCTGGCACTAAGATACCTGTGTGTATGCTGAGAACAAGCTGAGAGGTTTGGGGTGCATATTCATGCTCCTTTTTTCCATTCCATTTGAGTTATCTTTAGGAAGACTGATGTTAGAGAGATGTTCAGGGCTCAATAGAAGATATAAGCTTTATCAGCATCTCTGGCATGCTGTTAATTACTACAGAATATTTCTCCACAGTTTGTACAACAAAACAAAAATCGCATTACAGAAATGTTCTTACAACATACGTCTTACATAGACGACTATGGGGCAAATCGTGTTTAAAATGTTTTTTTCACTGTAAAAAATTAAAGCCACAATATTTAAACATTACTCATGTTAAATGAGAATATGCTGCCCTTTATTCTTATCATCAGTGACATTTTTGAAAATAAGGCATTTCAATAACTGAATAATAACCTTTTCATTGCCATTAAAGTGAAATTACTGAACCTAAACAGAGCCTGATAAAAATGCTCATTTAAAAGAAAAAATGTCAGACGGACTTGGAGGTTTTTGCATCTGAAGTCTTATACTGTATTAACTATTTAACTATTTGTTAAACTTGTCACGTGAATGGCTTTTAGAGATACTTTGTTGTTGTCGATAACAAGCATGACATTCATGTTAAACGTTTCAGAAGATAACTGTTCCTTCTTCTTCTTCTTCTTGTTTTTCATGGCATTTGATTCAGTGCTCTGTTTTCTGAAGTAGCATACACTAGGCTCCAGACCTTATGTAGCCCTGCCCCTTTTCAGCGCCACGCTTGTTGTCTTCTCATGTTTGTATTTCCATAGCATGAAGGTAAGATACGGATTTATCAATCTACTGACATTTGTTATGACATCTGCTTCAAACTTTACAATACTCTACAATTAACTCTACAATATGGAAATCCACTTCTCCAACTAACTGTAGCACTGTTAGCACAACTAACCAGTCACATGGACTATTTTAACAATGACTTCACTACCTTTCTGCGCCTTGAAAGTGCAGTATGCTACTATGTACACAAAAAACTCTCGGATTTCTTCAAAAATATCTTAATTTGTGTTCCGAAGATGAACAAAGGTCTTAAGGTTTTGGAACGACATGAGGGTGAGTAATTAGGCAAGGCAAGGCAAGGCAAGTTTATTTATATAGCACATTTCATACCCAATGGTAATTCAAAGTGCTTTACATAGAAGAAATTAAAATAATCAAAAGAAATCACAATAATTAAAACAGTTTAGAATAAAAGATAAAATACAGAAATAATCACTGACAGAATAAAACTGACAATAATTACTGACAGAATTTTCACTTTTGGGTGAGCTAACCCTTTAAAAGAGTGCTTCATTTACAAATCGAGCTTTGCTAGTTCTGATTATAAGGCCATGGAAAAACTTTTTCTCAGGTCATTAGTATTTCCCTTGCCAGCCAAGGATTTATCTGTAAAGTTTTACTGGGGCTTATTGTGTCAGAGTAGAATTTTCTTGATAATAATCACCCCTCCAATGTAGCTTATGGGCCTGGATTTTGAAAATATTTACAACTCAAAATATTAAGTGCATCAACACAAATGTGAGCTTTACAGTTCTAATTTTAGTACATGATATTACATCAGTGCAACTCAACCAAAGATTGAATGTCAGTACAGTAGTCAAAATAACTGCTTTAGAAGCTATTGGTCTCGCTGGTCTGAGCTCTCTCTCTCTCTCTCTCTCTCTCTCTCTCTCTCTCTCTCTCTCTCTCTCTCTCTCTCTCTCTCTCTCTCTCTCTCTCTCTCTCTCTCTCTCTCTCTCTCTCTCTCTGCCTGTCTCGCTCTCTCTCTCTCTCTCTCTCTCTCTCTCTCTCTCTCTTTCTCTCACTATAATAGCATAACTGCTCCGCTGATGGATGGCAGTTTCCACACAGCTAAACAAACACTCTCCAATAGAGCGATTGCAGGCCATTAAGCCATTCTATCAAGACCAATGGACAAATGTCTGGAGGAGCTGGGGTCCCAGTGGTGGGGATATAGATCCATTCTTTAGTCCCCCACCGTCAACAACTTTGTATTAATCTCCAGTTTGGAGTTCAGATCCAATCTCAAGGCCAATTTGTGTGGACCATAGTAACAAGGTTTTTAGGAGTCAATCGATCAAAGTTACTACCAACTTCCAGATCATTTTCCAGACATGACAGAGCGCCGAGTTATTTTCACTTAATAACTCACGGCATGTGGACTATTAATTATTCATTTGACAACTTCGGCAAAGGTTGAGCTGGAGGGAAGGGCCTTGGACTGTAATGGTGGGAAAATCCTCATTTCATCTAAATGGGGCAAATACACTCTAGAGAGTACAGTGTGGCCTCCTATCTGAGGCTTGGTCTTTTTTGCATGTTCTTTTAAGATAGATAATGACAGACAGAGTTTACTGGGGCCTCCATCAAGCAGTGGCTCACATAAATTACAATATTGTGTGTGTGCAGGCTACTGATAGGAAGAGAATGCTAATTTGCACCGTTTGTGCAAGTCAAGGAGATTTTGTTATTACTTCAGGAAATCAAACCTGGCAGGCAAAAATTGGCTAAATAAATCCCATAGACTTGCATTGATGGAGGTGGATAAATTTGAAGGTAGGCTGATTTGAATAATGCCATGTTCAAACTACACAATATTAGCTAGATTGTGGCACAATCCATTTCACGACAGAAAAGCCCAAATGTCCCAATTAAGAGACTTTTTTAGAATAATTGCTGAATTACACTTTAAAACATAAGTATTGGGTTTCAACTCAAATATCTAATGATACAAATTTAAAGTGGTTCAAATGTTGACATATCTTAATAATATGCAATTATATGTTTATACTCTTTACTATGTACAGAAAAGGACCATGGTGTCACAGTTTGTGAACCCTGTTTTGTTTTTTAGACAATTTTATGTAACTCTAAAAAAAAGTCCAGCCTACAAATGTTACTGCCACTCATCAACGGCAGCTGTCACAGTTGCTAGGCGACAAGAAAAATCCTCCGTATTCTAGACTAGGGGTGTGCGATATCACGATTTTTAATTGTGTATGATTAAAATGTCTCCATAATCTGCTTTTGAAGAAATATCGTAGTATCGTGCTACAGTGCATTCTATCAGTTGCAATTCTGGCGCTTCCGTCCCAACATACTGTACAGTGCGATGTAAAAGACCGGTGCCAGTGTCCGTTCCAGTGTCTGATGCCAGTGTGTCTGTGTCCGTGCCGGTGTGTCTGTGCCGGAGTGCCCGTGTGTCCGTGACTGTGCCGGTGCCTGTGCCGGTGTGTCTGTGTCTGTGCCGGAGTGCCCGTGTGTCCGTGTCTGTGTCAGTGCCAGAGTGCCCGTGTGTCTGTGTCTGTGCCGGGGTCTGTGCCGCTGTGTCCGTGTCTGTGCCGGTGTCTGTGCCTGTGTGTCGTGCAAGTGTGTTGGTGCCGGTGTTCGTGTCCGGTGTGTCAGTGCCGGTGTCAGTGCCCGTGTGTTCCTGCCAGTGTATCCTTGCCAGTGTTCGTGTCCGGTGTGTCCGTGCCGGTGTCCGTGCCGTTGTCCATGCCAGTGTCGGTGTCCGTGCCAGTGTCCGTGCTGGTGTGTCCGTGCCGGTGTTCGTGTCCGGTGTGTCAGTGCCGGTGTCAGTGCCTGTGTTTTCCTGCCAGTGTATCCTCGCCAGTGTTCATGTCCGGTGTGTCCGTGCCGTTGTCCATGCCAATGTCAGTGTCGGTGCCCATGCCGGTGTCCGTGTGCCGGTGTCTGTGTGTCTGTGCCGGTGTGCCTGTGCCAGTGCCAGTGTCCATGTCGGTGCCGGTGTCTGGGCCAGTTTCCGTGCCGGTGCTAGTGTCCGTGCCAGTGTCCGTGCTGGTGTGTCCGTGCCGGTATGTCCGTGCCAGTGGCCATGTCCGTGCCGGTGTGTCCGTGTCCATACCAGTGTCCATGTTCTGGCTCCTCTGTCACCATACTGTACAATGCGATGTACATTCACATCACGTTAACGCAGAAGTTGAGTTACACTCACGGAGTTACTGCAATTTACAAAAGTTAATTATTTGCATTTGCTTTTAAACCTTGCCAGTTAAACATTTGTCCGTGGCGGTGCCAGTTTCCGTGCCGGTGTATGTAAATTATTGTATATTGTATGTTGTGTATATGTAATGTGTATCTTTGTTCTTTTAATAACAAAGAAAATAATGACAAAGATTTTTGGCCTAAATGTCTGCCATTGTTTTTTATTTTAAATTGTGTTACCTTGTAAGGCTTTGTTTTTAAAACAGGGACATTAGTATGACTGTAATGCGCAGTCACTTGCAAAATAGTAAAACCAACATGAAGAAGAATCGTGCTAAAATCGTAAATCGTTATTTTCCTGAAAAAAAATCGTGATATGATATTTTTGCCACATATCCGGCTTCTCACTGACGCACGCCGTTAAAGACAGCTATAAAGCTACATGTAGTCTGACATGTTTCTTTACGAGTCAAAATCGTATCTGACACAGTGACTATCGTAACAGACAAAAATATTATATGAACCCGGCATAACCAGTAAGTAACCCCCTAGCAACCCCTCAGCACACCCTAGCTACCATATAGCAACACACACAAAAAACACTCAGAGCATGGTGGCAACACCCTGGCAACCAGCCACAAACCCTTGCATTATAATAGCGACTTTTACAGGGGTTGGTTTGCACACAAAATCTAGTCTTCCCTATTTCGAGCCTGTATGTGTATGTATGTGTTTCCAGTTTCTACCACCAAGAAAGATTTATGTACTTTAATAACAGGATGTTATTTAGACCTAAAGGTTGAATGAATCAGCTACGGTCTATTACACTTTGCATAATCAAACCTCTATATTTTTCACTCCAATCACTTCTCTCCTTCTCCTGTCCCTGTGGTGCTGTTTAATATCTCAAGCACTTCAATAGCAAAACAGCGTTAATTATGAAGGGGAAGTTTGATGGACAGATTTTTTTTAGGGCAATACTAAACCCTAGTGGTGAAGCATTGCAGTGCAGTGTTTATGATTTATTCATATAATTATATAACAGACAGGCACTCTCAAGCTAGTTTGTGAGCTGTGCCATTTATAACTCCATTTATAATTTAGAATACTCAGTTTTACTTTCCTTGCATGTCCAGGATCCTCTTCATGGATTAGGTTCTTTCTGTTCTGAACATGTTCCTGTGAGATTGTTCTGCAATAACAACACAGCAAATATGGCTGGGGGAAAAACTTTTTTATTATTATTTGAACCCACTGAAACAAAAATTACACCCAGGAGGAAAAGGCAAGCAATATTATTTTACGCCCCCTTTCTCACAGCAGAAGAGGTTCATTCAGCACACTTATTAAACAACATACATAATGTTAGTTATCAAGCCTGAATAAAAAGACTAAATGGCGGGTAATTTATATTCATGCTTTGTATTGCTGTCAAAATAGCTTTTATGATATTCCTCAGAGCGCTTCAGCTATTATTTATAACCTAGCGGTAGTGTAGAGAGGTCACGAATAGCGTTTGTTTTCTTCTATATAAGTGAAGGAGTCTCCCTGGAAGGGCAGGGCTGGTGGCTGGTTGTAGTTGGCCATTGTGAAGATGAAGATGGTTCCTAACGTCATAACTGGAGTGACCAGAAAGAAGCAGAGTCGGTCCACTGTCCTGGCAATCCCACTCCAGTTGTCCTTTTCCTTATATAGAAATGGTAAAAGATTGTAAATTAAGCATGTATGACACATATATTTTATATATAAATATATTCCATATATACTTCATATATATATATATATATATATATATATATATATATATATATATATATATATATTGTTTTTTAATAAAGATGTTCATGCAATGCATTTGCACACACTGTAAAAAAAATCACCTATACTGCAACTTAAAAACTTTAGTAGTTATAATTTGCTGTATAATCAAATTGGATGTACAAGTCATTTCAACATAATTATATTAATCTGGCTTACAAAAATCGAGCTGAATCTCAGGAAATTGGTCAGTAATGAAATGAGTTAAAGTAATGGAAAACGGTTTTGTTGATGTATTGTTTATCGTCACCGTCATTCTTGTTGTGCATTTAATTAAATGAATTGTTAAATTAAATGGAATTTATTAAATTAATCCTTAAAATTTAATTAAAAATTTAAATATTATTTTCATATCAAGATATATTTAGAGTGTATATATATATATATATATTTAGATCTAACATATGTATTTTTATATACGCAGCCTACTCTATAATTATTAAAGAATCATAATTTGTCATTTTATTTTATTTATATAATTCATAATAATGTAATAAACCTGTTTTCATTCTTTGAAATAAAGCAAAATGAAAAGGTTCCAAAAAAATGCATATCAATATAGGTAATATATATTTTTGTTATGATAACTAAATTACTATAAATGCCTGAGATATCAAATATGATACATAAAACATGTGTAAAATTCGGTTTAATATGTCAGGCTTTACAGGGTTAAAAACAGAAGGTCATCTCCTGCAAAGTGTTTACTGGATTTAATCGTCTTCATACCTCATTATAGTCATTTTTGTCGTGCATGTGCTTGACGATGTAATTGGCTCCTTCCACAGCTGGCTTCATCTCGTTGTACAGCTGTTCCGACACCTCTGAGTCATTACTGGATGTGTACGCTGGGAAGAAATTACTTTTAGTGGCACTAAACTGTGATAACACCTCAAAAACAAGATCATAATGCGGGTTTAAAGTATCATTCTGGTAATGTGGGACTTACTGGCTTTGGGAGTGGGGCGAGCGGCCATGCCATGCCTCTCAGACTGCTTCTCAAACATCAGTTCGCTGCGTGATTTAACGCTGTAGTATTCCTCGGCCTGGGCGATGTATCCCAGTGAGCTGGAGCGTCGCGGCAGCGCCCCCTCCAGGCTGGGTTTGTCATCGGACGGACGGGACATGAACAGAAGGCGAGGCAGACGCTCCAAAAAGAACTGTAGACGACAGGATGAGTTGTTGTAAAATAATCCAAAACAGGCTTGGAACAGAATCAATGGCTATGTTATGTGCAGTAAAGCTTTTAGGCACAATGTATCGCTACCACTGGTTCGCCCCATTTTTTTTAATTACCCATATCTACATATATTGGATTTAATTCTTCATGCTCATTTCCCATTGCAATGACATCTCTTCTTTGATGTGTTTACTGGCACGAGGGCGGGGCAACCTGTCACTCACCGCAATAGCAAACAACAACCATCCTATCAAATCCCAGTGGACAAAATCAAGTCCCTATACCTACATTTTTGTCTTGTGCAAGAAGCAGTTTAATTCGGGTAAACATCACAATAGGGAAGAAAAGACTATCAAAACGTTTCATGCCAAATTTAAATGTAATCTTTAGCAGATCATTATTTAAAACTAATAATAATAATAATATTTAATAATGTAGGCATACTTTACAATGTTGTGATGCTTCAATTCGCTTGTACAGTGTAAACAAATATTTTTCGAAGTTGTAAATAAAATCCGTTTTACACGAAAATACTATTTTAGTCTTTATACTTCAAAACGTAATGTTATTGAAATAGCCATTTCAATGCAATAGCATAGCAATCATTTCTGAGTGCAAATTGTTTAAAAGCCATTTTTTTCTTCAGTTCTTCAGTGTAGTATTTAAAATGATTGATTTTACTTTTTAGTGTTTTAATTTTCATTTATTTAGACAAAATAGTCAAGAATTTTAATATTGGACATAACATGTAAAAGATTTTCAATGCATCTCTATGTATATATATGCTACCATTACACCATCAATAAAAAGCGACATTTTCAGCAAGTTGACGGGCAAAACAGTCAAAGTTTGTACGTGTTTAAGATGTTTATGTCACATGCAAAAAAAAAAAAAAAAAATACATTACAGACAAGTGTGGGCCTGACCTCTCTGGTCCATTCTGTCATGACATGGGTGCTAGGGGTCCGAAAATGCAGGTTCAGCACAATGACGCAATTCAACACCACCACAGTGACCAGTACCATGATAAACATCAGATACCTGTCAAATAAAAATTTGTACTATTATCTAACTTCTCTTTCTTAAAAAAAAGGGATACTTTTATGCAGTATGTATTGAAAATCAATACTTAATATTGTCATAGTTATACTGAAACATTCTCATGTAATATATCGGCATACTTGACGATTAAGGGAACCGCCATAGACGTCTCAGGCAGACGCTGTGAAATCAGCAGCAGAAACACAGACTGAGCCAGCAGCACAGAGATGGATAACGTCATCTTCTCACCACCTGAAACAAAATACATTTTATGTTATATATTTATTCTAATATATGTTAACATGTTGCCCCAATTATGCTATATTAAATGTTCCTAATTTTGTTTTGGAGGTCTCCTACAATAAGTTTACATACATCAAAGTAAAAAAAAACAAGTTTCTCAAAATATACATTGCAGCATCACCTCATCTCTCAACGAGTCTGAAAACGGTTCGTTCGAAGATTCGGTCTCTCTAAACCCTTCCTTTCAAAGACTACTCTGCTCTGATTGGTCGGATAGCTCATTCTATTGTGATTGGTCTACCGCTCATAGCGCATGTCAGAAACTAAATGCCTATTACCATGTTTGAATTTCAGCTTGATTTCAGCTTCACCTCGGTGCTTGATACACAGTGATACGAATGAAGGCATCAAATTTCCTGTATCAATTCCAGCGTGAGTCCTCATCCTTTGGAAGTGCATACAAAGTGGATACGCAGCACTGAAAACAGTATTTTCAAGGCCAAACTCTTCCAAATCTCTGCTACAACTATAGTGTTTGAGGGCGGGTCAAAGTAGACGTCATTCGCAGACAGCCAATGAAGACCATAGGCTGGAATTATGCAAATTTGTAACATTATTACATAGGTATATAACAGAAAGTGAGACTGGAATTGCTGACGACTTGTTTCAGGCAGATCAGAATCAATTGTTTTTTAGGAGACAACTTCATTTGTGATGCACTTTGATCTTTAAAACTTTACATAAATTATAAATTTACAAACAGTTACATTACACACTTCATGAAAGGTAATATTTGAAAAAGCATACTGGGGAGCTTAAACATAAAAGTTTTGCCTGTTTATTTCAATATCCTGTCATTGTCTTTTTCAGGATGTACAGTATGAGCTATAATATGATGTAAATGGCAGGATCACTCACTGTCTGCAGGCAGGTAGTAGACGAGCGAGGCCAAGAAAGAGATGAGAACGCAGGGAATGATTATATTCACAATGTAGAACAGCGGTTTGCGTCTAATGATAAGGTAAAATGTGATATCCTGGTGCTTGTTGCTTTCCATTGGTATGTTTTTATAAATGTTTCTCCTGGCAGGCTTGTGAACGATTTCCCACTCGCCATTTTCTGCAAGAAAGGAGATCTTGTATTTAGATGAAATGGCAGAAAAAGAGAAAATCATCATGTCAGATCTCACCTGTGAATCCCTCAGGATCAATAACGATCCATTCCACCTTGTAGGACTTTCCATTATCCTCCTCCTCTTTCAGATGTATGCTAATCTCTCTGGCATTGTAAGTTAATGAGCTAATTGAGACAGAATAAGTGTTGTGGGGCTCATAAAACTATAAAATACATGAAGTAATTCATACAGTAGCCTAGTTAATGTGTATAGACATAGTAATAAACGTACCTGAACTTCAGAGAGCAGTTCTGCCAATCAAAAGGGAAGTAGTTGACGTTTATAGAGCAGGAGCTCCGAAATATAGCTGGAGGTAACCAGTACACGTATCCACTGGGATAGATCAATACGTTGCAGTAATAGGCCACCTGGAACTGGGCGTCGTTGCTATTTAAAAGAAACAATGAAATCAAAAATTCCTTCCTTCATTAAATAAATAATAAATACTGAGAAATAAAACATGGTGACGAAAGGTAGCATACTTGTTTTCAAGGACAATCTCTGGTAACCACACCATACTTGGCGGGAGACGAAGTACAGGAATGTTATCAAATTCTGATTCATTCCATTCAAGTCTATAATCAGTCCAGCCCTTAAAAGAACAAGAGAGAAATATATGTTGGTGAACACACATTAAATATTAATCTAAATATTATACTATATACAGTGTGTGTGTGTGTGTGTGTGTGTGTGTGTGTGTGTGTGTGTGTGTGTGTGTGTGTGTGTGTGTGTGTGTGTGTGTGTGTGTGTGTGTGTGTGTGTGTGTGTGTGTGTGTGTGTGTGTATTGCATGGAGCAATTCAAATAATGTACTTACATGCTCCATCCACACATTTGTTAGTAATGTCTCATCAACTTCTTTCTGTCATGGAAAAACATCTTTGTTAAACAGACTGACACAGAATCAAACTATAAACATCAATACAATGTATATTATATATATATATATATATATATTACAGTCAATGTTGGAGAAAGTTACTTTTAAAAGTAATGTTTTACAATTGCACTACTCTCTAAAAAAGTAACTAATTACGTAAAGTTACGTTACTTCACACGTATGCATGCATGACTGTGCATATGTAAGTGACTACGTTATGGAGAAGAGAGAGCATTTTAATTCAGTAGTTAAAAAAACTTTTAGGTAGCTTTTAAAACTTTAAAAAAAAATAATTTAAACATTAATGTGTACATTTATTAAAATAACAATTATTTGTTTCATCTAAAAAAAGGATTCTGATTACATAATGCATGTTACTCTTAATGTGTTGCACCCAAACACTGATCGCAGTATAGTAGTACATAATAATATCTCCCCTGCTCTTTGTACAAAAAAAGCTCATATTGCTAAAATTATGCACTCACCAAGGAAATTAGATTAGAAAGTGTTAGCGCCAGGTAAATATCTACGGTTTCATCTTTATTTTGGACCGGCCGAAGCTCTTTGTTGTAGCCGCGTTCCTTGAAAAGGTAGTTGATGAGTCGCTCCTCTTCGTTCCGTCCCCAACATTCTGCAAAACACATTGACAGGCCTATTTCAGGATAATCTATCAAAAAAAATCATTTCTGATTGATAAGATGTCTTCTATCTCAGAACGAGCTTTCTTTAACAGTTTAGAGAGAATAGCTATATGGTTGTTGTTGATTTACAAAAAACAAATTCTACATGCCTCAAAACAACTCTAAATGACAAGTATTTAGTTCACTGTAAAAGTGCAATCTAATTCGCATACAATCGACTTCCAAACACATTACGAATATATGATAAAGTGGTTGTAAATAAGTTGGTTTCAGTTTGAACGTTAGAAATAGTCCTAGTAGTTGTTTTACTAAATAAACACCATAGAACAACAGCTCACAGATGAAGGGTCATAAAATCCCATATAGTAAATATAAAATTATAAAATATGAATTTATATTGTCCTACCTTGGAAAAAGAAGAAAAACAAAGACACTGTCAACAGATGAAGAATGCTTCTCATCATGGCATGCCGTTGAATGCCTTTTACTGTTATTACTGTGCCCGTCCAGGGCTCTTCTGTACAGCTTTCCCCTTGACTGACACAGACAGGTGTGGAATCAATCCACAGAGGAAAAAAGCACACACGCAATCTCCTATGTCCACTGCCGGCCTTAAAGAGAATGTAGACAATGCTCAACAAAATACAAGGGCCCAGAATTAGAGGGCAAAGTAGTCAAGAAGCATATATGTGCTCTTACTTATCTATCCAAAAGAGTCAACCAAAACCACTCATCATCAGCTGTGAGATGCCAACTGTTTTGCTCTCTACTTTTGTCCACACGGCCCTGGTCTAAAAATGGATCACACGACATTCCAGTGGTGATCCTAGCAGGCCACCTGTCAATGAAAAAAAATGTGTTTGTACAGACCATAAGTCTTTAAGGCAAAAGTCAGATCTGAGATCTGATGGAAGCCATTGGTGCTACCTGACATGACAATGATAGTAAAAAAAGAGTTGGATTGTCTAGTTTTAACACTGTTTTCATGCAGCATAGCGTTGCTACTGTACACATTTTAGGATGTCTTTGAAATGTCCAGCAGAGGGGGCCAACAGATAACTGAAGGGTTGTGATTAGGAGATGACAGCATGGGCGGCAGCTTTTTACATATTTACCCATTCATGTATTTTTCTAACTACCTTTGGTATAACATTTGGGGTCAGTGACTTCTTAAGTTGTGCATTTTATAAATTGACTTATGTTACATGTGTGTTTCTGAAATTATTGATTAATTACAAATTAAGCTGTCATAGCTGCTTACTTTGTCACAATTATTCATATATATATATATATATATATTCACTCAGTAATTTTTTTATTTCAATTATTTTACTAAGTACTAGTAAAGCTTGAATTGACAAAATAATTAGTAACCTATTTTAATATAGTTAATCCTAAGAATGACTATACTAGGAGGGGGTAATTTCACTTAATGCTAAAACTTTGTACTGCAATTGCTTTATACATTAATAAAATGTATAATATTGTTGCTGTCAGGCAGAAGATTGAATCTCCATTTTTCAAAAATCATTACTATTGGTCACCCTTTACGTCTGTCTGAGGGTTTTGGAAATTTTTAATCAATGAAAAGTATTGAAAAGAGCTTGTGACTAAACTCGTAACTCCATTGGATCATCAAACTTTTGATAAAACCTCATAAATCCACCCCGCCTCTATTGTGAATGGCGTGCCAGATGCAGTTTTTTACCGTCTCTGCTTGTTTGTAAGGATAAATAAAGAACTGGTTTGTTGAATTAGTACCGCGTTTTCTTTACTCAAAAAAAGCTCTAACATTTTTTTTCCTTAAATATGAGGTATATTCTGGCCCTAATTCCGAAACATAAATTGGTTACCAGTTGGTTACCATTAACAAGTTACTTAAAGCGATAGTTTATCCAAAAATAAATAATTCTGTTATTAATTACCCAACCTCGTATCGTTCCAAATCCGTAAGACTTTCGGTCATCTTTGGAACACATATGAAGATCTTTCAGATAAAATAGGTTCTGTCCCTCCATTGACAGTCCATGCAACTAGCACTTTGATGCTTCAAATAGTTAATAAAGAGATCATTAAAATGTTCTATATAAATTGAGCTGTTTCGTCCAAATTTTCTAAAGAAACATGATCAATTCATATGATGAACAGATTGAATTTAGGTCTTTATTCACATATAAACAGCCTGGCTAACGTCAGACCTCATTGAGACCTGGGTCTGGGAACTACCAACGCTATCTCACGACCAATTCGTACGAATTTGTACAAGTGATTAAAAATTCGTACGACCTCACTCGTACGAATTTGTATGATTTGTCTAAACATGATGGGTAGGTTTAGGGGCGGGGTCAGGTGTAGGTCATTTGTACAAATTCATACGAATTGGGCAACTCGTAAGATGTGTACGCTACGATTTAAAAAAAAATCGTACTAATTCGAACGAGTGAGGTCGTATGAATTCGTACGAATTAGCCACCTTGTAAAATTCGTACGAATTGCCATGAGATCGGGCTGGAACTGGAACCACATGTTCATTTTCTCGTATATTAAGGCGTGGTTTACGAATGCCCAGAACCGTTTATTGGGTGCCACGAATGTCTTCAATTATACCAGATGACATATGTAGAGCTGCAGAAACTAGATGAGCAAGAAGACGATGGGTCAGAGATTTAACTAAACTACTTAGAACAATATCTAAGGCTGCATCGAAAGGTAACTTCGCATCTACTGCCATGTTGTATCCATAGGTATAAACAAACTGCTTTGGTGTGTCGCATAGACGTCGTCATCGTCTTGCTGCTCCCGCCCCGTTCTGTGATTGGTCCCCTCGCTGAGGCGAAAATCTGGTCCATGGAATCCAGACTGCCTAGCAGCGTGAATAAAATCGCGCTGCGCGCAAGGCAGCATGGGGAAACCCAGGCTAATATAAACATTCATCAACTCACACATCAGTTGTGGTAATTTGAAGCTCAAACATGTTCGCTTGACGTGCGAGAACCAATGATGTTCATTCTCGCGTGTTGCATCACATTTGAGCTTCCGCAAGAACCAATGAGGTTTGTTCTCGCGCGTCAAGTTATTTCGGTTGAACTTCTGTTTATGTTCGCTGATCAAATGAGAATAAAAGACTAAATTAAATCTGTTAGCGATCAAGTGATCAAGACTAAACCGCTCAATCCATATGGGTTAGTTTTACAATTCCTTAGAACTTTTTGAAGCGTCAAAGAAAGTGATAGTTGCGTAGCTGTCAACGGAGGGACTGAAAGCTATCATCTTGCGGGTGAGTAATTAATGACAGAATTTTCATTTTTGGGTGAACCGACCCTTTAAAGCTACTGGGATTTAATAGCAAAGGAATAAACACATAGCCTACCTACTGTAGTGAGTAGTCAATATTGGGGAAAAACGCTGAAACTAAGAAATATAGGATTTCATTAGCCTACTTAATATTAAACTAAATGCTTCTTAGTTTAGATCCTAGCAAAACGTAAGCTTAAGCTAATTAACTCGCGCATCTTTATTTATTTATTTCTCCCTGCCTGCAACCCTCCCCCATTCAAACCCGGATGGATGACTTCACTTTTCCATCTGGGTTTCCTTTCTGGTTTCGGGATCTCCCTCTATTTCTCTCAAGAGCTCACCAGCAGGCGAACGCAGCACTCCTCTCTCCAGATACACCCGACGGATCGGCCAGGAGAGATAGTTATTTTTCCAGGGTCTTAGTGGGACTTTATCTTTCGACACTGAAGTAGCCTGAAAATATATTTTTTTTAATTGATATCTACCTCCAAATAATACTTGTTTTTCCATACGACCTTAGCTGGGAACTTGAGTATATAATTGTGTATAGCCATGTCCGAAGTGCTGCCATACAACGAGGGGAAGATGAACGGCTACGGGGCGGACAGTGAAGTCTCCTTCAGCTGTCGACTGCAAGACACGAACTCGTTCTTCGGAACATCACAGTCCAAAAGGCCACCGAAACTCGGGCAGATTGGCAGGGCAAAACATGGTATGTATCAGCAATATACTGATAACCATAACATATCAAAATGGGTCTTACATGTAACAATGGCTAATAACATTGTTTGCGTGTTACAACAGAGGTTACACACAAACAAAATTAAATCAGGTCAACACATGATACTAAAACACGATACAAAAAAAGTGTTAATCAAAAAAGCATTAAATGTACAATTTTAATATCTTAATAAATTAAATATGAAGAACAATAAAAAAAATACAACATGTATTTGATCAAATGTATTATTTCACTCAAAATCATACGGATATTCATAGCTTTTTTTTCTTGCACATACAATATTTAAAAAAAATGAATTGTAAAATGTACATTTGTATTTAATTTTTACATTTACATTTCCTGTTGAAACTAATATCATTGTTTCACTGCATATGGTGAGGTAACCTACAGTTAACCAATTACATTATTTTATAGACTATTTATCCATAGCATTATTTTTCAATTAAAATGGTAGTTTTCCAAAATGGCTCTTTTCTTGTTGAAACATAGATATATGCCCTTTTTTGCCTCCATGCTTACTATTTAAAAGCTCTAAAATAACATCTGTGTCCTCTCTCCGCAGTGGTCATTGAAGATGACCGGATAGATGAAGTTCTCAAAGGTATGACAGACAAGTCAACTCCTGGCGTGTAAACCTGAACGATTACACCTCGTCAACCTTTTCTTTTAATCACTGGTTTGAAGCACTTGTCGCCTGCGCATGTGAACGAGAGGTGAAGATGATGGTACAGTGTACAAGTACAGGATGATGGATGAAGAGCCACTCTGGGCAGTGGGTGAAAATAGTGAGATTTGAAGATGCTGGCAATTCTCCAACTTAAACCCATCCCAAACTGCCGCTATGAAGAAAGCTGCTCAAGATTTCTGGTCATTTAGCCCCTTGTCTCGTAGAAGCCGTGGGTCTGGGTGTGAGATTTCATCCCGACATCGGCAAACCGAAGTCCCTGTTTCATAGGCATCTATCATGCTATGAGCTTCTCATTCAAGGGAGCTGTCCAGTTCAGCACCTGGCGCACAACTTGACTGTCTTTCCAGAGAAATAAGCTATATCTTGCATGGAAATGGGATGATGTATGTAATCGAGGGGAGACTGATTACATTTATTCACTGCTGTCATATCTACACACATTCCATTTTCAATCCTTGACTGTTCAAATGCCCAGAATACATTTTATAGCGAATAAAGCCACTGAAACGCCAGCAAGGAAGAGCTGAAGAATGACAGCAATGGAAGGAAAATGAGAAGGAGGAGTACAACTTCTTTTTTGATTTATTGCGTGTTTTCTATGACTGTTTTTTTGTTTGTTTTTTGGCGTCGTGTATAGATTATTATATATACGGTTCTCTTTGCATGAACTTTTCTCTTGTGCCATGGCGGGAGTTTCGAGCTCTTTTAAACCCAGGCACGCTTGTTTTTACCGAAATCAATATTTGTATTTTTTATATCTGAATATTTGTTATGATATTATCATCTAATTCTTAATAGTCCATCGACACAGACAGGGTATGTGTAGATACAGAGGCATAATTCATAATAATAAAAGGACATACTGAATGTTATTTTGGGGAAGGGGTTTCACACATCTGTATTAACATGCTTTTCATTGCAATAATTGATCATGCCTTTGTTGATAATGACATGATTAAGAAATATAATTACAGGGTATGTTCAACAGCACTCTCACTGCAATTACATCAATGTTTTTTTAAACATTTCAGTTGAATATTTATTTGTTTGTTTTTGTATTCATAATGTTCAGTGTATGGTTTATTGTGCATGAAATATGAATATCTTTCAAGCTTATACGTTTATGAAGCAAAAAACTGTACACAAATGTCTCAACATTCTACAAATGAATTAATAAATAAATTTAGAGGATTCATTCATCATGAGGTTTCATTTTTACATAAAACGTATTCAAATCACTGTTGCAAATACATATAGCTACCTAGTTAAATAAAAACGAGAAAAGAGTGAATTGCAGATCATGGGCTATCCTTTAATTTGAATATAAGCTGGTGAATTTGAGGGGTATCTAAGGGTCTTAATGCAGGAATGAAAATGGAAAGAGTTATTACTGTAAATGGGATGATTTCTGCAGTTGTCAGAAATTAGAGCGAATGTTGCCAAGCCGACAGCATGAGAACAAATCAGCAAACAAACAAACTTAATGGCTCACACAGTCTGCCAACCACACATGCGCTCTGGGCGTGCAAACCTTCAGGATTTTAAGCCTGGCATCTAAATAACCAATGCCAAAAAGCCAATGCACCTCTTTGTAAAAATGCCATACATTAAATATTATTACTGCTTTCTGGAATACCTGTTCCTAATTGGTCAATCACAGCATTCAGCGGTCTCCTTTTTTTCAGACCAGGGGTGTCCAATCCTGTTCCTTGAGGGCCACTGTTCTGCAGAGTTCAGCTCCAACTCCAGTCAAACACACCTGAACCAGCTCAAGGTCTTACTAGGCATACTATAAACATCCAGACAGATGTGTTGAGGCAAGTTGGAGCGAAACTCTACAGGAAAGTGGCCCTCCAGGACCAAGTTTGGACACCAGACATTAAATGTTGTCCATGGCAATGCTGCCACACAACAGCGGCTCTACTTTCATGGCCCTGTTCCAAATCGAACCCTAAGCCCATACAGTACAGTACATTCGTGACGTAATGCTGCTCTGACTGTCGGGTAGACGTGGAGATTGTAAGTCCACAAGACTGCAAGTGCACATGAAGGCTGCATCCGAGGCTGCCACGCCATCAAACTTTGTCAAAGGACGTCTCAATTTGAAGGATCCTTGGAAGGCAGCCTTTGTTTCTCCACCTTCTTTCAGGTCATTTTGAAGGATGGATCAAGTGTATCCTTCATGGCCTTCAATCATACACAATTCTCCGCAGACATTCAAATTCATGACAAAGAGTTGATGGAAAGCGAGTCGGCACTGAGCTTGTCTGAGTTCAAATCATGAACTCTGAGTTAACACTACTGCCAATAATGTGAGCTACTGGGAGACCACAGATGTTGTCATTCACTGTATTGCATTAAAAGAAAGCAATTTTTGGTTTAAATGTGATAGACTACATCAGTGATTTGCATAGTATTTTATAATATTATGCATACTTGCATTTAGCAGTTAAAATGTGCTTTCATCTGTTTTACAACAACAAATCCTGAACAAAGAAGGTTCATTTTCAGTTCAAAAGTTTTATTTGCTGTATCCGTTTTCGTGATGACCCAAACCAGTGCCTCCTAGGAGGTGTGTAAGGGTCCATGAAGTAGTGACTCAAATAGCACAAAAGAGTCTAAACAACCCTCAAGCTCAATTTCTTATCGAGCTCTAAAATAGAAACAAATTACATTTCATCAGAGGATTAAAAATGAATGGTTTCTGGTTTATTAATGCAGACCTCAGAAGAGTTTTGCGCTGTGCTGCGGCACGGTGTGGTGTTTGATGTTTCTCTGCAACGAATACAGAGGAGAGGCGTCGGAGCACGACACAGGCAGGGCACCCGGCATTCTCTGCAAGAACACTGAACCCTAATGTGCTGATCTGCATGTGGCGCACCTCTCTGCTGACTCACAAAGACACAAACATATCACTGTGTGTTTGAATTTAAGCTTGAATTTTAGATAATGGAAAACATGGATTTAGGGCAATGTTCTGAAAGGCTGAGTATGTCAAAAAAGAATACATACGAACATAAGAAAAGTCAAATGAGGGGAGACAGGAGGACAAAGAAGAGGGGAAAACAAAGAGGTTCTTGTGGAGAGGAAAGTCAGGTCTTGTTCTTGAAGTTAATAAATTATTATATCATTGTCATATCAACCATAATCTCAGACAGCATATTCTTTGTGACATTTGTGACTTACTGCTGTAAGTGTAGTTTTACTTAACAGTATTATTTGCCCACAAATATGTTATCATACACACAACATACAGGATTTTTTTCATGAACATAATAATAATAATTCGTGCTTTAAATGCAACCTATGAAAATGTGCATTTAATTTCCATATTTTAAAACTAACTATCATTTATGGTTAATGCATATTTTGTTATAATTAATTTAATTATTTATTAAATTACATATTTAATTTATTATTATTTAATTCATTAATTAATTTAGTAATTTAAAATTACATTTACTATGTAGTCTATATAATATACAAATAATTATTTTATTAATTTTATTTTTAATCATTATTTGTATACATTTATCAAAAACAATATGATGGACTTTTTTGATTAGGTTAATTGTTTTGACAGTATTAGATGTATTTCAGAATGAAGAAGCATATTGTCTAATCATGCTAAAGTGTTTTCAACATATGACAGAATATCCAACATCTTTATTATAATTATAATAATTATTAATAATATTAGATTAGGCTATGTTGAATTTCAAATTGAATTGCCAGCTTACTAGTTGTGGGTTTGTATTGGGTTAAATAAAAAAAATTGATATATGGCACATACTGACTTTCTTTTGTTTGTTTTTATACCTCACTCCAGGACCACATAGTTTAATATTGTTGTGAACTTTTTCTTTGTAGAAAAGTTAGAAGCTCAGACCAGGAGACGGTGGAAGTTTTCCAAGCAGAAGTTCTTTATTGCTTGTCGTTGCTGCAGTCATTCCAACATCGTCTGACTTCTTGAGTCAAACATTGTAATATATATACATTATAAGAGGGAGGGATTACATTGTGATGGTGGAAACTCGTATACAAGTTTAGGAACCTGTATTAAAAGAGAGAGGGAAAAACTTATTCAAACCCTGAGACTCCAGAACAGGAGTGACAGGACTCTCTCTTGCTAAGACAAAAGCTCGCGAGAGTCTCCAAGAGTTTCATTAACATGTTTCATTTAACTTACAATAGAAAGAAAATCCGTCTGACAGCTGTATAGAGACACAGAAAAAGACAGGAGTTTCGTGCTCCACAGCTGAATGCTAAATTCAATTTACAGAACTTTCTCAGTTTATATATGAAACTAAATTAAACATTTGACAAAGTTGTATTCCTTCAATATCCATCCCTACAAACTGTTGAGCAATAGTTTTGACTCATAACTATGACATTAAATGCTGTGAAGCTGATGAGAAGATATGTAAAGAAGGGAGTGTGGGGGGTGCGTGACTCGTCAAATCCGTAAATAGAGTTATGTACTTACCGTGTATGTTGTGGAAGCTATGTGTGGAAGTCGTGGCATAGGTTATTACTTGTTACAACGAATGAGATAGATTGACAGCAGCTAAATCCCGAAACTCCGGGTAATCACCTGTTTAAAAAAAATCGCTGAACACCGAAGAGTCTGCTGGCAAAAAGAGAACGACAGAGATCGCAATAAAACGAGAATACATTTTGGCTTTGCTTTTCGAAGATGAGGAGAACTGAGGGATTTTTAAATGTTGTAAAAGAGGCGCGATGGCATTTTTATTACTTGCATTAATATACCTATTACTATGCAGGTGAGTAGGTATTTTTTGAACAGATAAATTGCCATATGTAGCTCTCTAAAAAGAAATTGTAAAGTTATCTATTGCGAAGGGTCATATTCATCCGCAGTCACGCAGAGCCGAAGCACAACCAAAGTAGTATTCTTCCGCAAAATGCATGCAGTTTTTTTACGTTTTTTAAAGTTACATATAGTGTTCCTTTAATAGAGAAAGTTAATAAATATCGCACATACTCTGCTGTAAATGAAGTAAAGATATTTAAGCACTTACAGACACTTTCTCCAAAAGACAGTCACCTGAGAGGGTTTCTTCACTGTCCTGTGCATTGGGGAAAAATGGGTATTACAAAGTGTTGTACTTTCTTCCCTTTTGATGTAAGGTTAGAAAAAGTCTTCCTGCACATGCTTCAGCCAACACATTCTTGGGAACAGATACAAGTGTTGGTGTATTGTTTAAAACTGCACAAAAGAGGAAAACACAATTTCATTGCAATGAAGTACAATGGGGGGAATGTGATCAATAACTCATGGCAACATATTTTTTTTTACATTAACTACATGTAGTTTCACAATTGTTTCACAAGTCAAAGCAATTCATTACTACTCAACGTTTAACAGTTGATATGAGTGGACAGCCATTGGGCTATAGGCCTACTTAATTTAATGCAGCAACTAATTATTTTACAGTGTACTAGGATCATTTAATGCTCATTTACCAGTAATGAAGGTGTTGCTGCGACTGGCCTCTGGGTCTGAGGAAGAGCGGCCCCCGGATGCCCTCCACAATGGGTCGGTTCACATTTAACCCAAGGCCCAGCTCTTCTGCCTGGGTATAACGTGGGGTTGCAGGACCACCACCTGTTTGTTTTTCTTTTCATTTTTTCTCAGCTTTTTTCTTGGTTGCTTTTATAAACAGGCAAACATTTATTAGCAGTGCCTTATAAGTACAAATTACCATTAAGTAGAATATTCTAGTAATTTACTTTTACTTGTTCCCATGTTCTAGTAGTGGGTGGGTAATGACTGATGTAGTAGAAATTTTAATAGTCATTGATCCCAAACAGGTATCATAAGAGAAAGAACCTAATCAATGTATAAAAGTATGTGTGTACGTGCTTGTGCGTGACGTTTCAGGAACATATGGGACAGGACCTCTGACCTTAGGGACGGTCAGTTTTGGCCAGCTTATTTCAGTACCAGTTTGTGTCCTTAAGTAGAAACTGAGCAGCAGTAAGGACCTTATCTGGGTGGGTGAAAGGTACAGCGGGTGAGGAGGAACCTTGAAAAGAGTATAAAGGCTGTCTTATATCTTCCTGTGGTGTGTCACACAGCGTAACTTCTGTGTACTGGACTGAACATATTCTTGCAAGAATAAATACTTTCCTTTTTTATTAATTTGACTCTGAGTGTCTCTTACGCAGTGATGATGTTTAACAGAATTTTTGCCACAACACTGACATTACAATGAACAAAGTTATTAATTATTTAGATGTTGAAATACAAAAATATATATGCCTACTGTAATAGGCTACGTGATAAAAACATCTAACATGGTCACTACACACTTAATTTGGTACTTTTTGCCAGCCCTCTCTCCTGGGTTTTGCACATTTGAGGTTAAAACTTTTAATTAAGTTTTCAAATGCTGCATATTCTTCAAGCAATAACTCTTGCTCTGCTGCGGTGAAAAACTGAGCGCGCTCTTTGGCCACGGAAAACAGCCAATAGCAGCGTTGCTGATCAATGTTTCTACTATCGATACATATCCCCTTTTAAACCAACTCATGAACGCGGAATTATCTCAGGTAACTCAATCCAGCGATACTTATCATAAACAACAGGTGTGTTCGAAGAACCCAATTAGCCGGATCACGATTAGCACGATGATATCATCTTGGGTGTCTCATTTGATCTCGGATGTTCTAAGCAACGTACGAAAAACCGGCCCCAGGTAAGTAGCAGGGGCGGATCTACAGGGGGGCAAGGGGGGGCAGGTGCCCCCCCACTCTAGAGCCTTGCCCCCCCAGCTGCCCCCCTAACTTTGATGATCCAAAAAATGTACTTGTAAAAACAACTCGCAAGCTTCTCAAAACAGTGAACTAAACATACATTTACAAAAATTGAACAATTTAATTTTTATTAAAGCCCCTCCCGCTATCCCTCAAATACTTAGTACGTCCCTGATTCAAACGTGCAGTTCGCTCAGTCTGGCTCCCACACTCACACACACAGCGAGTCTGCTGCGGTGCGGTGGCCCTGCAACCCGACTGGACAGACTGAGCTGCCCCAGAGCCTCTGAAGGTGAAGTGAGTTTCCCAGGTGTAGTCAAAACACACGTTTAACTTAGTTACATTTTTAATGAATGCAGTGTATGCTAAAGACGATCCAGCATCAGCAAAAACAGCGAGTCTATTACGTTAGCCAAAATCAGCGGTCAAATCGCTCCCTCATGATTTGTAAGAGCACTCTTCCCTTTGATTAGCCTAATTTTGATTTTTGTAAAGACAAGAACAGCTTAATAAAAAATATAAATTGTTTGTATCAATAACGTTTACTGATGGTCGCCGTTACGTTACAACACACAATACAGTGCCAGTTAGGAGATCGATCATTTGATTAGCTAAGCAAATCCAATTGTTCGGTGCACGAATTTACACGTAGAATACACGGTATAAATATAAATAAAACTCTAAATAGCGATAAAATTCGGTCAATTCGTGTTTGGTCTGAACGCAGCATATTGAACAGACTGCGATGTCAATATTGCAATGCTGAACTGTGTGTGTACGCGCGAGAGAGGGAGAGGCGAGGGCGCGATCGAACTCTGTGTGTGTGTGTGAGAGAGAGAGAGAGAGAGAGAGAGAGAGAGAGAGAGAGAGAGAGAGAGAGAGGCGCGGGCGCGATCGAACTGTGTGTGTGCGTGCGTGTGTGTGTGTGTGAGAGAGAGAGAGAGAGAGAGAGAGAGAGAGAGAGAGAGAGAGGCGCGAGCGCGATCGAACAGTGGAAACAAAAACATACTCCGTAAACATATAATTCAAACTGCAAAGTGTTTACATTTGTGTACACTCGCAATAAAACACAACATTGTGCTTTTGTCACACTCTCTTTTCAAACTGTAACCTACAACTATCACCCAACCAAAATCTCACGCACGGACGAACACACACACACACACACACACACACACACACACACACACACACACACACACACACACACACACACACATGTAGTGTTTCCATGTTTTATGGGGACTTTCCATAGACATAATGATTTTTATTCTGTACAAACTGTATATTCTATTCCCTTACACTAACCCTACCCTATGGAGCGAATTATGTGCCATAATTAAACAAACAAATACCACATTTTGCAAACAAATTTGATTGCTTTGCAAAGGAAAACTCGACTCACAAACAAACTCGATCTGCTTTGCAAAGGAAAACTCGACTCACAAACAAACAGAAAGCAACAAAGGTCAATTTGTGCGAAAATGCAGTGGAGTAACAAATATGTATTGTGTTTTGCAAATATAAATAAATGAGCCTAGACAATATTTCACAAATAAATACAAACCATCCTACAAATTGCATCTAACCTTTGAACAAATACCAAATCTAGTGCATACAAATGCATATCTGTCTGTTTTGATTGTGAGACACTTGGCTTTTTATGAGATCTCTCGGCTCGATTTTCTCACAAATGCGTCCAGGCAGATTTTCTCACAAATGCGTCCAGGCAGATTTTCTCACAAATGCAGTTGAGCAACTTCCTCTTCTAAAACAGTAGATGGCGCTAAAATAGGGGATTAATTTAGCGCTAGTCTCCCGGGAGAAGCACTGATTTGAAACGCGTGCTTGCCTTTGCCTACAGCTGAGGAAAATAAGCGGTGAACAGGTGAGTTTCTGTCTTACTGTATCTATAATTTACCTTTTTGAGGTTTTCTTCTGCAAAATTTTATCACATATCTAGACAGAAATCCACATTAGTACTTAGTAGCACTTCACTTTAGGATAGAGGAATCTATAAACTGAAAGCTCTGCCATCATAATGTTGTTTTTACATTTTTCCTATCGGACACGTGCGAAATGACTAAATTAGTGATTGTGTCTACACTGAACAAGTCTATTTCTTTCATTCTCCATAAATTAATGAGAACATTTCATTTAATTGAAAGGAGTGTTTCATTTATCTGTCCAAAATAATCTGGGCACTGCATATGTCAGAGGCAAGTTAAGAAACAATTGTATATTTTTTTTTGTTCATTCATTTTTTTATTACATTAACAGTTAAGCTGACTGAATTCCAACTAAATAAATAAATAAGTGGGACCCTCATTTCAATTAAATGAAATGGTCTCATTGGAGAACTCATATGGAGAACAAAAGTAAATGTAACGTTTTTACAAAAATGTAAAAAAGCAACATATGATGGCAGAGCTTTTTAGCTTCCTCTATCCTAGAGAGAGTGAAGTGCTAATGTGGATTTCTGTCTATATATGTAATAACATTTTGCAGAAGAAAACCTCAAAAAGGTAAATTATAGATACAGTAAGATAGAAACTCACCTGTTCACCACTTATTTTCCTCAGCTGTAGGCAAAGGCAAGCACGCGTTTCAAATCAGTGCTTCTCCCGGGAGACTAGCGCTAAATTAATCCCCTATCTTAGCGCCATCTACTGTTTTAGAAGAGGAAGTTGCTCAACTGCATTTGTGAGAAAATCTGCCTGGACGCATTTGTGAGAAAATCTGCCTGGACGCATTTGTGAGAAAATCTGCCTGGACACATTTGTGAGAAAATCGAGCTGAGAGATCTCATTAAAAGCCAAGTGTCTCACAATCAAAACAGACAGATATGCATTTGTATGCACTAGATTAGGTATTTTTTCAAAGGTTACATGCAATTTGTAGGATGGTTTGTATTTAATTGTGAAATATTATCTAGGCTCATTTATTTATATTTGCAAAACATAATACATATTTGTTACTCAACTGCATTTTCGCACAAATTGACCTTTGTACTTGAACATTGCTTTATGTTTGTTTGCGAGTCAATTTTTCCTTTGCAAAGCAGATCGAGTTTGTTTGCGAGTCAATTTTTCCTTTGCAAAGCAGATCGAGTTTGTTTGCGAGTCGATTTTTCCTTTGCAAAGCAGATCGAGTTTGTTTGCAAAATGCTGTATTTGTTTGTTTAATTATGGCACATAATTCGCTCCATACTACCCCTAAACCTACCCATCACAGAAAACTTTCTGCATTTTTACATTTTCAAAAAACATCACTTAGTATGATTTATAAGCTGTTTTCCTCATGGGGACCAAAAAATGTCCCCACACGAACAAGGATTTCAGATATTGCCATCCTTATGGGGACATTTTGTCCCCATAATGTAGGGTTTACCAGGCCACACACACACACACACAGTTGTACTTTTAAATTACACATTCTGCATTGATTAAAAAAAGAAACTCAAATGTGGTTTTTAATGGTAGCCTAGTATTATTTTATACAGAAATCAATTATTTATAATTCAGATGAGAATAAAGTTAGGGTTAATTAAAATTAAGAAAAACAAATATATTGATCTGAAATATGGCAAAGTAATTTTAAATTCATTCAAACATACCAAACATATCGCAAGGTCTTTGTCTTTTTATTAATTTAATTAATAAACTAATTAAATTATATAAAACTATTGTCAGTGCACTACAAATAAACTGGTTCTATGCCTTTATTAATAAAACTTATTTAAAAAATACAAGGCTTAAGACATTTATAAAAATGCCTTCTGCATTTTTGTTTTGCTTTTCACTCCATTGTACCGAAATCGTACCGAACCGTGATGTCTGAACCGAGGTATGAACCGAACCGTGACTTCTGTGTACCGTTCCACCCCTAATACAAGGATAACGTACTCGGTTACTAACGTAACCTCGGTTCTCTCTAGAGAGGGAACGAGTACTGCGTAATATCTTACGCTATGGGGAAAACCTCTTTTCCACGAGATATTGAAGCCAAAAATTATCCTTTAATTTTGATTAATGTAAAACGCTGTGCGGCAGCGTGCAGACATAGGCAAGACGGCTCGCGCGCCTATTGGCTGCCCTGCGGCCACAGCAGCAAGCCTATCGAGAGAGGCCCTGCGTGACGTGACGTCCAATGGGGGTACTTCTCGCCCATTTCGTCGCGTCCCGCCAGAATAGGCGTGGCCTTGGCCTATAAATACGCTCGACAGGCTGATACAAACTGGTTTTCAACGTTGAAGCGAACCAGCGCTGTTGTATGCACGGCAAGATACGCAGTACTCGTTCCCTCTCTAGAGAGAACCGAGGTTACGTTAGTAACCGAGTACGTTCTCTTACGAGAGTATCTCTCGTACTGCGTAATATCTTACGCTATGGGGAACACAATGTAAGACGCCGTGCGTACTGGGATCCGACACCAAAGTCCCAAGGGCAGTAGCCCGGGGCTCATATAGTGCATAATCACCGTAGACTCACAGAGAGTCGGAGAAGAGAGGCTACCAGCATCATTCCCCACGTAATAGCATCCCATAGGAGCTAGTTATGTCAACAATATATCCCGCAGACAGGGTGAACGCGTTCAGCCTGAACTGGGCAAAAATACGGGCCATTCAACACCCATGGAGGTGTTCCATCGATCAGTGAGTGATACTCAATCAAAACTCAGCATTTTGCGCCGGCGCAGCGGGACAGATAGTACTGAATTCTAGACCGACAGCAGCTTGGCCTGTAAGGCGGGAACTTCTAGGTTATAGAACCTTATAAATGTAGACGGCGAGGCCCAGCCTGCCGCCATACAGATATCATGCAAGGAAATCCCACTAGACCACGCCCACGAAGAGGCCACGCCTCTCGTGGAGTGCGCTCTGACACCCAAAGGACACTGCAGGCCCTTAGAGGTGTAAGCCAGCGCTATGGCATCGACTATCCATCTGGATAGGCTCTGTTTTGATGCGGCCAGTCCCTTGGAGCGTCCGCCAAACAAAACAAAGAGCTGCTCGGTCTGCCTGAAGACAGACGAGCGGGACACATAAGCTCTCAGCACCCTGACGGGGCAAAGGAGATTAGCATCCGCTTCCTCATTGTTCACCGGGAGGGCGCACAGGGAAATAACCTGGGCCCTGAACGGTGTGTTGAGGGATTTTGGCACGTACCCGTGCCTTGGTTTGAGTATGACTTTTGAGTCATTAGGCCCAAACTCAATACAGGACGCGCTTACTGAAAGCGCTTGCAAGTCCCCCACGCGCTTCATTGAAGCAAGAGCCACAAGAAATACCGTTTTGAAAGACAGGTGCTTCATGTCTGACAAATGGATTGGCTCGAATGGGGCACCTTTCAGGGCTTCCAGAACCATAGAAAGGTCCCACATAGGGACTGAGGGAGGTCTGGAAGGATTCATCCTCCGCGCTCCCCTGAGGAATCGCACGACAAGGTCGTTCTTCCCCAGTGACTGGCCAGACGTCGGTTTTGCAAACGCCGCTATGGCCGCCACGTATACTTTGAGCGTGGACGGGGTTCTACCCTTATCCAGCAGCTCCTGAAGGAAGGAGAGCACTTCCGTAACCCCGCAGTCTACGGGTGTAAAGCCCTGAGCTTGACACCAGGTAGAGAACACTGACCATTTCGAGGAGTAGAGCCGTCTAGTAGACGGGGCCCTAGCCTGCGTGATCGTGTTTAACACTCCCTCCGGGAGGTTAGCGGGTACCCGTTGATGGCCCACACATGTAGGGACCATAACTCCGGGCGAGGATGCCAAATCGAGCCCTTTGCCTGAGAGAGGAGGTCTCTCCTCACCGGTATCGGCCACGGGGCAGTGCTGGCCAGCTGCATCAGGACTGGGAACCAGGTTTGGTTCGTCCATAGCGGAGCCACGAGCAGCACTGGGCATCCATTTTCCCTGATTCGTTCCAGCACTTGGGGCAGGAGCGAGACGGGGGGAAAAGCATAGAGGGGGCGTCGGGGCCATACGTGGGCCAGCGCGTCCCTGCTCTTGGAGAAAAAGTCCGGACAGTGAGCGTTTTCCTGGGACGCGAACAGGTCCACCTGCGCTCTGCCGAATGTCTCCCACAGCAGTTGGATCGTCTGCGGGTGCAGCGACCATTCCCCTGCTGGGACATTGTTTCTGGACAGTCTGTCTGGTCCCAGATTCAGGTGACCAGGCACATGCGCTGCTTTCAGTGAAAGCAGGTTGTGCTGAGCCCAGCCCAGGAGGCGTTTCGTCAGCCTGTAAAGGCTTCGGGACCTGGTGCCGCCCTGGTGATTTATGTATGCCACCACTGACATGTTGTCCGACCGGACTAAGACGTGGCGGCCTTTTATCTGGGGACAAAAACGCCTTAGCGCGTTGTCTACTGCCAGCATTTCTAGACAGTTTATGTGTAGGAGCTTCTCCCGTTCTGAC
The DNA here is from genome assembly GCF_051911475.1 of Siphateles boraxobius. Classification (NCBI taxonomy): domain Eukaryota; kingdom Metazoa; phylum Chordata; class Actinopteri; order Cypriniformes; family Leuciscidae; genus Siphateles; species Siphateles boraxobius. Next base: position 21,668,589 of record NW_027508876.1, read on the forward strand.
CACTGGCCAAAGAACGGTCTGCCCTCGAGCAGTGCTCCCCACCCCGAGGTGGAGGCGTCCGTGGACACCACCATCACACTCGAGGGAGTCCCCAGACTCACGCCTGACTGGTACCAGTCGGCTTTTTTCCAAGGTTTCAGAGCCGAGACGCATTTCCTGTCGACCCTGAGGCGAAACAGACCAGCGGCCCAAGCCCCGGGCGGAACTCGTGCTTTCAGCCATAACTGCAGTGGGCGCATGCGAAGCAGGCCCAGCTGAAGTACTGAAGATGCTGAGGCCATAAGGCCCAGCATTTTCTGAAACCGTTTGAGCTGGACTATAGAGCCGCGGCGGAAGGATTTCACGGCGCGCTGAATGTTCAGTCCTCGCTCCGGCGACAGACGTGCTGTCATAGACAGGGAGTCCATCACTGTTCCCAGGAAGGAGATTTCCTGGCTGGGAGACAGCGAACTCTTCGCCCAATTGACTGTGAGACCCAAATTCTCGAGATGCTCGAGTAATGCGGTCTTGTGTTCTATGAGCTCTGATCGTGATCGAGCTAGAATCAACCAGTCGTCCAAGTAGTTCAAAACTCGCATGCCATGAAGTCTCAAGGGTGCGAGAGCCGCGTCCATGCACTTCGTGAATATACGGGGTGCTGGAGACAGGCCGAACGGTAGGACTGTGTATTGATATGCCTGGCCCTCGAAGGCGAATCTCAAGAATCGCCTGTGACGTGACGCAATCTGTATTTGGAAATAGGCGTCTTTCAGATCTATTGACATGAACCAGTCTCCCTGGCGCACGTGCGCGAGGATTTTGCTGGTTGTCAGCATTTTGAACTTGCGTTTCAGAAGCGCTTTGTTCAATTGTCGCAGATCTAGAATGGGTCTGAGACCCCCGTCTTTTTTCGGTACCAGAAAATATCTGCTGTATACACCCCCTTCGCTCTGAGCCTGAGATAAAGGTTCTATGGCCCCTTTGCTCAGTAGTTTCGCTATTTCGGTTCGAAGTAGATGAGATACTTCGTTGTCCACCGTGGTTTCGACACGCGCCGTGCAACGGCGGGGACGTCGAGCGAACTGTAGCGAATAGCCTCTCTTTATAGTGTTCAACACCCATTCTGATACCCCGGGAAGCATTGCCCATGCATTCGCGTGGATAGCTAGAGGCAGAATGATATCCGGGCTCTGGCCGCGGCACCGCGGCGGCTGCAGAGCTTCGGTGTGCTGAGACATGAACACTGCGTTTAGAGTGCGCGAGGCGGGGGGCGCGCCGATCACGGCGGGCAGGCTGTTCGCACTCGCTTTCTCTATGACACATTGTGGAGAGAGAACGAGCGGGACAAGCCCCGTAGGGTTCAGCGTGTCTGTGAGTGAATGTGGGCGCGGGACAGCGGGCACATTTACTGCACTGAAAACACCGTCGGCTTGCGCTGACTGAATATGTGTTGGTTTCGTTTTTACAGAAACCGTGGGACACGCACTGTGTAGTGTTTGTGGGCACTGTGTCGTGGGCACATTCACTACGTTTGCACAATCGACATGAGTCGATTTTATTTGTGCTAGCCCTGAACTGTGGCGGGCTGTGTCTGTGTGTGGGAATGGGCACTGTGACGTGGGCATTCTTACAACACTCATAACACCATCGGCTATGGCCGGGACACCAGAAAATACACTCTTTATTGGATTTATCTGGGTAGCCGTAAAAACGGCTGTTGTGTGCAGGCAAGCGGGCAAATGAACCGACTTGTTGACTGCTAAATACACTGGAACAGTCACATCGCATGGAACTGGACGAGCGAAATGTTTCGGTGAAAATCCGGCCGCAGCGAGATTTGAACACCGTCGCTTTCCTAGGATGGCTAGGAAGGCTTTGAGACCTCGGGCTTGATCTCAATCCTCGGCCGGGGCCCGCGCTGAGGGGGGCGGCGTCCAGCAGAGCGAGAGCGCGGTCTCTGTTCTCGGGCCTGGCGGCACTGAGAAGCGGCGGCGGGTGGTGCAGGCTGTGGCTGTGAGCTGCGGGCAGACGGCTGTTTCGAGCGACCTGCTGCGGAGCTAGAGCGCTTCGGGAGGAAGTGCTTCATAGCCTGCGATGTCTTCTTAACCTCATGGAATCTGTCCGCGAAATCTTTGACGGCAGATCCGAAGAGGCCCACTGGCGAAATGGGCGCGTCGAGAAACACAGAGCGCTCCGAATCCGTCATTTCAGACAGCGTTAGCCATAGGTGTCTCTCAGCCACGGTGAGAGAGGCCATGTTCCGCCCAACGGCCTGTGCAGCAGATTTAGCGGCGCGAAGAGCCAGGTCTGTAGCGCTCCTTAAATCCGCAACGCTGATCGATCCCACGCCTTCCTCGTCCATTTTTCGGAGAAGGTCGGCCTGGAAGATCTGCAGGATGGCCATTGTGTGTAGCGCCGACACAGCTTGCCCGGCGGCGGTGTAAGCGCGACCGTGCATGGCTGACGTCACTCGGCAGGCTTTAGATGGCAACACCGTCTGTGCTCGCCGTCCAGCAGAGGGCGGGCAGAGATGTGATGCTACCGCTGCTTCCACAGGAGGAAGAGAAAGGTACCCTCTGTCTTTCGCACCGTCTACAGTGGAGAATGCAGCAGAGACAGATGTACGCATTCTGGCCGAGAAGGGGGCGTTCCAAGACCTCGCGACTTCTTCGTGAAGCTCAGGAAGAAAAGGCGCGGGTCTGGACTGTGATGGGGCGTGGTCCTTCTTGAGGAAACATCCATCCAGTCGGTTGCGCGGGGGTTGCGCGGGCGCCTCCCAGTCGAGGCCGAGGTTGTCGACGGCTTGAGAGAGCAGACGCATCAACTCAGACTCAATGCCCGCTCTTTTCCCGGAAGGCTCGCGAACAGCGGAGGGGAGGTCCACAGAGCTCGCCCAATCTTCGCTGTCCGACGCCAGGATAGAACAAGCCTCGGCTGTTTCGTCGATCTCAATGGCGGAAGCGGTGGCAGACGGCGGCCGCTGTCCATCGGTGAGTGACTCGAGCGATGCCGGCGAAGCTAGCGGGCGAACCGGCGAGCTTAGGCGGGCAGGAGAGGGCTCGGGAACGCGCTGAGCGCGGCGCTTTTTACGGCGCGGCGTCACAGCGGGTTGAAGTGCAGGCTCTGAGAAGGATGCCAGGCGAGTCCTCAGAGTCACCATAGGCATTAGCTCGCAATGAGGGCATCCGCCTTCGACGAGAGCGAGAGCCGCATGATCCTCACCCAGGCAGGAAGCGCAGATGACATGACGGTCCCCGTCGCTGAGTGTGGCTCGGCACGAGCCGCAGGATCTTTGCATCTTTAAAAAGACGCTTGCTCTTTTAGAACAGATAGAAAACAGAGATAGAGTGTGAGTCGCAGCGGCGAACACACACTCAGCAGTGAAAAGGATATGAACGCCGGAAAGCGTAGCAGGTACGGCGGCTGAAGGCGGCGAGGTGCAGGCCAGCGACTTCAGGCTCGAAGGCTCGTCCCGCAGAAGGCTTACAATCAGACGGCGCGGCTTCTCACTCCGGATCCAGCGATGCAGTAGTGCTTCGCTGAAGAGTTGAAAATCAGTTTGTATCAGCCTGTCGAGCGTATTTATAGGCCAAGGCCACGCCTATTCTGGCGGGACGCGACGAAATGGGCGCGAAGTACCCCCATTGGACGTCACGTCACGCAGGGCCTCTCTCGATAGGCTTGCTGCTGTGGCCGCAGGGCAGCCAATAGGCGCGCGAGCCGTCTTGCCTATGTCTGCACGCTGCCGCACAGCGTTTTACATTAATCAAAATTAAAGGATAATTTTTGGCTTCAATATCTCGTGGAAAAGAGGTTTTCCCCATAGCGTAAGATATTACGCAGTACGAGAGATACTCTCGTAAGAGAACCAGAGGTTTTCACATATTGACTTTTGCAGGCAAGAGTAGTTGAAGAAAATAGCTTGAGCCTAACCATTAAGGCTAAAAGTCCTTGGACACAATTATTGTACTTTGTTTTTTTATATTTTCATTTTGCTTGTTATAATTTTACTTTTTAAAAGATGCACGGTTTTGTTTTGTTTGAACACTGCACTGGGCTTATTCCTGTGGTGAATTAAAAACCTTTGTAGTGTGTAAGGGCATGATTAAACAAGAATACTTTGTTTTTGTGTTTGTTTTGTTAAAGCAATTCACATATAGGGATTCCCACCGTCTGCCCCTGCCACACTGCCAAGACCTCTTGCCACCCCTTTGCCCCCCCCCCCCTTTTAGTTGTGACTTATTGTACGTGTGAATGTGACCCATAATTCACTCTTCATTTGCTCACCATGGGACTTCCCTCAAACACCAGCTACTGGAATGTATTCAAGCTAAATTGGGCCACTGTGTCTCTTGACCATGAGTCAGCGTGTGTTTCTGTTTTCAGATGTGCGCATCTGAGGGGTTTCTATACTGATTATATACTGAATACAACCTGTTCATTGAGTTTGTTGTCATGAGGAAAACCTCTGAAACAAAACCAAAAGTAGTGCTTAATGATTTGATCATATTACTAAAACACAATTAGACTGACTCAGACTTATTAGACAGTGGATTAGTGAAATTTACACTTGTATTAATATAAAAAGAACAAACCTAATTTACACATGACATCTATACCTTTTGAATAAAATAAAAATAAACATTTGTATGGCAGTTATTAGAATAAGTAGTTGATTTCTGACCAGTTTTTAGAAAGCAGAACAAAATAGTATCATTTCAAATTGTATTAATGCATTCAAGTTAAATTATTTAAATTACACACAACTACATTTAAAAACAATACATTTATTATTGATTATTAAATATTTAATCAGTTGCTGCATTCACACCATTAACCGTAATTTCGAGATGACAACACGTGACGTTCTACTCAGATTGGGTAATAGCCTATATAAATTTCTTTCATTAAACTCCAGATGGCGCAGGCTGATGAGTACTTGTAGAATTACGAGTTTTACGAGGACGTGAACGTTTTTTACAAATTGGAATCTCTTAATTACGGTAACTACAACATGGCACGAACACTATATTGGACGGTATCAGTTTCTTGGAGCAGAAATCAAAGGAAGAAAGGAGCGAATAGGGAAGCTTTTCATAGAAGTCACAAAATTATGGAAGAACAAATTGAACTGGAAAATTTAATTTATTCTTCCATAATTTAGTGATTTCTATGGTTTCCATGGTTTTCCAAAACCCCTTCAGTTTTAAGTTCAGTTCACACCAAGGAAGATGACTATAACGATAACGATAAAGATATAGTTTTAAAAATCGTTATAAATGTAAAAAAACTGCAGAGTCTGAAACTATAACAATAATGGCAAAGAGAAACAAAAGGGAAGAAATTGGAATCTCTTTCACAAAATATTTGTCCAACTGATACATGATAAAAATATTTAACAGCCAATCAAATCCATCGTGCTTCAAGTGCTCGAGCATTTAAAGCGACAGATGATAAAACTGCACTGTGTGCTTATAATAAACAGACAACCGAAAACCAAAACAGTTCTCATTATAGTTATCTTTATAGTTATCGTTCTTGTTGTGAACTGGCCTTAGGAATGGTGTCCCTAATAAAGTGTACAGAACCAGAAAACAATCCTTTAAAATGTGCAGCACTGCAAAATGACAACACCTAAGGACACAGAATAAGTTTATGTATAATTATATCCTTTATGTTATGCGCTAAAAAACACAATTTCTATCCAATATACTTATCCAAACCACTTCATGTTTATCACAGGTGACCTTTTCACGTGTTATTGTTTGAGCACATCAGTTCTGGCATTTCTTTGGCACGAGTCAGACCATTTTCATTGAAGTGTGCACTGTCATCATCATGACAACCTTTCCTGGACTCAATAGCAGACCGTATTAAAAGAGTGAGACGAGAGAGGCTCTTTCTACTTGCTAGAAACATCCATTCATCATCACACAATATCTGAATGATCAAAATATTAAAATGAAGGAAGAGAAAAACATTAATAAATGCATAGCGTAACAGATGCATGAAACATCATTTAGCTGAATCACATTTCCGCTGAGAGAGGCCTCAAGCACATGTCCTTTTCTACAGTGTAATGTTTTAAAATGTCGCATAACTTCATATGTAGCATTGCTGTTTTCTCTACACCTGTATTAACCAAAAATGTCTTTTTGACAGTACCATACAGCTAAAAAAATTTAGGAGCTGGTTGAAACAGAACTCGCTTTTTTTAAATAGTTTTTTCATATGAACATTTAACGTTTTGATTATTTCACCGTGAATCGCAACTTTTTCTCATCAATGTTAGTTTCCACAGTGGACCAATCAGAATAAGCCAGGGGCTGGGGCAAGCATCGCCAGTGGGTTTACAGTGCCCCTGTCCCAAATGACACCCTAAACACATGAGGTCATGTGTTAAACATAGAGCGAGAATGATAAACAGATGTCAGATTTGACCACGGAATAAAAAATAAAAAAGGTAATTGCAAATTTTTATCTTACAATTCAGACTTTTTTCTTGCAATTCTGACTTTTTTTTCTTCTCAAATATTAGGGGTTAAACAGATTGTAGTTGATCCGTATGCCGCACGGACCAGGCCCCACGGTTTGGCACGCATGGGACTTGCGGATCAATTGCAAAGTTTAACCATCATGGAGTGAAGTTTATCATTTTTCACGTTTTGTATTTCCAATTTAGTACTCACGCGGTGTTATCTGTGTGCACAGCCTGAACCCTGCACACACAGAGAGGCGCATTTCAGATAACTGCATCTACTTGAATTTGAACCGACACACACAAAATTGTCAAGACACCCGTATCTGCAAGTATTCTCAAAAACACAGTCGGATATGACTTAAGTGAACGTAAACCGCTAAGAAAGAAATCTAATGTGTGTCATTATATTGGATCTGTGCATTGGATCTGTGCATTCACTCTTAAAGTGACAGCAGGCTATAAATATCTGCTGCTATGTCATTAATCAAACACCAAAACACAGCTTTAACAAAGCTTTATTATGTAATTTATACACTGTAGTGTCATTTTACATTAAGCCTAATTATTACATTTCTGTACCTGAATACTACAGTTAGACCTTGCTTTATTTGTAACTTTGTTATATTGTATTATTATCCATGCTTGTAATTAATGTATTTGTTTTTATTTTACTAAGCAGTTATTTATTTAGTTCTTTTTTCTTTCGGAACATTCCGAAAAATTTTCAGATCTGTGACTCATAAAGCCTAATATGATCCAAACTGTGCAAGTTTGTGATCCACTGAACCACTGTGAGATACACTCAGAATTGCTAGATGTTAACTCCCATTTCTGAGATGAAAAATCCCTTTTTTATATTAAACAATTGCAAGATGTAGACTTAAAATTCGGAGAAAAAAGTCTGAATTGTGAGAGGTAAACTTGCAATTTATAATTCGCAATTCTGAGGAAAAAAGTCAGTTTACATTTTACAGTTGTGCAATATAAATTAGCAATTTTGGAAAAATTTCTGAATTGGTAGATAAACTCTCAGTTGTGAGAAAAAAGCCAGAATTAATTGAAAAACACTGTCGCAACAACATTTTTTTTCTTCTTCTTTTTACTGTTCCCCAGAGTGTATGGTTTTTAAATGCATTAAAATGAATGCTTTTAAATGGCATTTATTGAATATGAAAAATATTTAAGATTCTGCAAAACGGAAGTATTTTCACTAGATTATATCGGAGGATATCACTTTGTTTGTTTTGTATCAGAACCTCTCTATGACAAGAGGGAACAGACGTTCAGCTGCCTTGTTCAACCAAGAGGATGAAATCTCTTTCCTCCACTGGGCTTTATATCACAATCTGATAATAAGTTGGGGATCATGCTCTTTTGTGTTCTTGGTTCAATCTATGGGGCCTTTGAGCAAACAAGTGGAATTATTGTGGTAGAGAGAAGCAAACTGGCAATAAGAGCCACACAGACAGTCAGTTGTCCACTGGCTCCTCACTGCCTGTTATGTAAGTTTCATGCTCTAGTACTATGCTGATAAGACTCGCAAAGGCCAAAACTTACATAAACACCCTCAGTGCTGAGACATGCTAAGAAAATATTTAGAATTGAGTTTTAAGGGGTAAATGCATGAATATTTTCAAATGTAAAAACCTGATTAACAGAATGTGAATCTCTTTTAATCACCAGTACATGCAATTATGGCTTTTTGAACAAGAAAAAATTTGTAGGGCGGGACTAGATTTTGTCCATCGGGAATTGATTGGATGGTTGTGATTTGCTGTTGCTGTGATGTCATGTGAGTGACAGGTTGTCCCGCCATCACGCCATTAAAAACATCAACAAATTTACAGTTACACATTGAGATGCCGAAGTTCTGATCTACAGTATATCCTGCTTCAAAATTAGTCTTGAGTCTCTCGTTCATGATATGAAAGCATGTCTATTGATTTATCTGCACAATCCGTATTAGAAGATATGATTTGAGCTAGAGTTGGCTCCGTCTTGTTTTCTGTAAAGCAGTTTTTATTATTATTGTTCAGAGGCTTCGGAAAAAGTAGAGCAAGCTGTCTGTCTCTCATGCCACCTCTGCAGGCCCCAGGGATGTGATTGTTCCCGGTGAGTAAGGGCGATCCTTGTGGGTGACAGGACACGTCTGCCTTGTGTGTTTAGCATCCTTCTGTTTTTATAGTCTGAATGGCTTTGAAATAAAAATCTGATGACAATGTAAATAGTCTCATAACACGAATCACGAGATCTGGAGCACACAGTTTAAGAACATGTCTTTCGTGCACATGACAAGCTTGCTTTGGTGTGAAAACTCATCTTGGGTGTCTCTCATGCCTTAAAGGTAGTTCACCCTCAAATCAAAATTATGTCATGTACTCACATGCATTTTGTTCCAAACCCATACAAATGTATATTTTTTTTATTCAATTCCAGTAAGACCGTTTACATTTACACAAAAATTTGTTCTTCTCATCTTTTAAGAAGCAGTACATGTTTTCCCTGAATTTTCCCAGTGTTGTTTGTACGATCAATGCTATTATATTCATGAGTGGCACATTTTTAGCTACCTCCTGTTTCTTGTATATCAACTATTTTAGATAAATCCAACCTTAAGAGTCACATACAAATAAAATATATTAGCCAGTCAGTCAGACGTTCTGCTCCAAGTTCGCCAGGATTTCGTTGGCAAATTAGACTATACTTTGGGCCCTATTTAAACGATCTGAAATGCAGGTGTCAAAGCGCAAAGCGCAATAGGCGGATCCCGTGTGGGTGGATCCCGGCGCTGTTGCTATTTTCCCGGCGGGATAAATGCCTCTTGCGCCTGGCGCAAATCTAAAAGGGGTTGGTCTGAAGTAGCTTCATTATTCATAGGTGTGGTTTGGGCGTAACGGGAAACAAACCAATAAGAGCTTTATATCACATTCCCATTAAGAGCATGATGAACGAGGTGCGCTTGTTCCATGTCGCAATACTATTATAACGGCGCATTTACCAGGCGCGCTTCAGATTTGGTTCTCAGCCGAGGAGATCGATGTTCTCGTCAGGGCCGTAAAAGAAAGAGAAGTGACATTGGGGATGGGACAAAGCCACCCAAATTAGCTTCGGTTAAACATGCATATAATAATTTGGGTAAATGTGTAAGCTGTATGCCTATTTTCCCCATCGTCATGGACACAACAATGATTTCCCTCATGTTTTAATATTTTTCCTTATAATAATGTATCATTTGCAAAAAGTTAAATGCATCTGTGTAGATGAGATAATCATCTACAGTGTATGCGCGTTGTTCACACTCTGTATTATGGCCAAGCATGCGCGCTTAAAATAGCCAGAGCCGGTCCGAGCCTTTTGGGGGCCCTAAGCAGAATTTGATTTGGGGGCCCCCTCCCACTACGCGAAGTCATCTGTGCTTGACGATTATTGACACAAATGTCACGCAATAATGATACATTATAAATTAATACAATGAGGTTATGTATTAATACAAAATAAATACTTAATAAAAAATAGATGTCAACTTAAAAAAGTTTTAACTTTTACTTTACTCTTTTACTAACTCTTTGACATAACTCTCAAAACATATAAAATAAATTATCTGCTAAAATGATGACAACTGAGAAATCTGAAACATAATCAAGAGATAATCAATGACAATTAGCCTATTGTTGAAAACTGTAAAAATATTATTATTTCTCAACTGTCTCAATACAGTATAACTGTCCTCAAAATCTTTTTTATTATTATTATTGTAACAGACTTTGTTGGATTGTACATGACAGAATCCAACAAAGTCTGTTACTATAATACCGGTAATGATGTACTGGCGCTCGTTGTATGTGTGTAATGTGTGTATGCAATCTATTTTTCCCCTCGGGGCTTGCCGTAGATAGGAATGGGTCGTGCGCACTTAGTAGCCTACTGGAGTGTCGCGGGTTTTTGGAGTTAGTGATCTGATGTGTGGTATAATAAAGTGATAAAGTATAAAAAACTGCTATGTTTATTATTTATTCAAACTGCTACCCTTACACCTAGAAGGTTAAGTTCCCCTGCGGCTATTTTCTCCAACTTAAACCGATACCGTGACTATGCGCAGTTGCTCACGACTTGTCTATGCACTCGCGAGGTGTCTAGATTATGCGCATGACTTAAACGCTGGCAGACACAGCAGCAGTTGTTGGCAGGTATATTTATCATGAAATCAGAATTTTCTTGTCTTGATTCATTCATTCATTCATTCATTCATTCATTCATTCATTCATTTATTATGTCACTTGTTTAAGTCATCTAAAAAAAAAAAAACTCAATTGGGGGGGGGGCCCTGGTGGCCATGCTTAGGCCTCGGGCCGGCCCTGAAAATAGCATCTGAAAGTACGCGCTACGCGCCACTGACTTTAGACTAGTTTTTTTTCTGGTCAGTGGCGCAGTTGTTTTATAGAACAGCAAAATAGCATGAGGGAAAGTATGCGCCAGAACACGCCTCCTCTTTGCGCTGAACCGCCCCGGGGAGCGCAAGTGTATTTCTTATTTAACCGACGTGTGGCTGTGGAGGGAAAAGTCCGCTTTGCGCGGGTGCAAAATAGGAATGATACATGCGTCAGTGTACAAAGTCATTTGCGCCGGATGCAAGATAGGGCCCTTTTATATCGAACTGTCGAGCTAAAAAAAAGTTTTAAAAAAAGTGTGATTTGTGCACTATTTCCCAAGTCTTCTGAAGTCATATAATAGCTTTAGAAGAAAATTTAGGTTAAGTCAATCTTCCATCCATTAGCTCTAAAACTCTCTTTAATTAACTTTGAATGGCCACCAACTCTTGTGAACGGCAGATTTTATTGCACATAAAATTCTAATCAAGCTGTTTTGTCAAATTGTGCAAAAAATGAAAGTTATTTGTGTGATTAGAAAAACTAGTTTTTGAAATTTTATTCCCACCACAGAATGTTTTTATATGGAAGCCCATTTTGACCACAAGAATTTTTGTTTTTTTGTAGATAATAATTGTGACACAGAATGTTATAATTCTGATGACATAAGCCATCATAATCATATAAGGGAAATAACTGTGACATAAACGTTATCGGTGATGTTAATTACTAAACCATCCGCCAAACCTCAGCGCTCCATGAATACCAGCGGAAATTAGCAAAATATTTAATTTTTTTCATAAGTTGAAATTATGAGATACAAAGTCATAATTGACAAAAAAAATTCATGTCTTAATTATGACTTTTTATCTCATAATTTAAACTTTTAATTTATTAACTTTTTCATAATTTTTTTTATTAATAATAATATTTTTAAGTCAAAATTATGCTTTACCAATGCATTTTTTCTTATGGGTTGGAAATGGGTATCCATAGTTTTGAGGTGAAGACAATGACAGACAGAATTCTTCAGTAATGCATGTGTATTTACCCCAGGACATTGTTGTTTGACAAATTATATAAACTAGTTACTTTTAGAAGTGTTTTAATGTATGGTCATTTCTAAAAGTCGACCGAGCCAAAAGTGCGGATAAACAAGAGTTAAAAGAAACCTTTTAATACATTTTTTATATTCAACAATGACCTTGTTTGCTATTTGTGTCCACATAAACTTAAACAAATGACAAAAAATAGCGTAGTAACACGTTAACTTTATCCTGGTATGCACTGAACTGAATTGTAAGTACATTAGCATTAGAGTCATAGCATACATTTGGGCCATGTGTCCTGAGTTGTTTTTCTAAAATTCCCTCCCGTTGATAACACAAAAACAGCCCATAAAAGCAGATTACAGGCGGCGTGTGTGTGTGTGTGTGTGTGTGTCCGTGTGAATGTGCGAAGCTCTCTCAGGAGGCCGGCCGCTTGCTTAAGGCTCACTTGCTCCAATCAATGTGGCAAGCCTGGGTTCTTAAGCCAGCTGGGAGATGTGCTTGCCTGAATCAATGAGCAAGAGCTGGCAGTCTGTTACTGACTTACTCCTATTAAAACAAAGCACAACTACACAAACTGGGGAGAGAAGTTGAGACAAAGCAAGTTTGTTGCGGGGTTAATGCCAAAGAAAATTGAAAAATGGTTGAATGATGATCCTGATAAGCCAACACCCATGCATTAGTCAATATACCAATGCAAATGCCTGACCTCATTTAGTTAGTTGAAGAACTTGGATCAGCATTATGTTTGCCCAAGGGAAGCATTAACCTTCCTGTTTTTCAGAATTATCTGAAATCTGTCCTTTAGCTATTGGTGGGGGGCCAGATGTTGATTCGGCCCCAGATGTCATTGACGTGTGTTTTCAGCAGAGGGAAGACGGAGGACATGTCCATGTCCTGTCCAATGATTTCTCTCTGAGCAGTCCTGCAGAATAGAGTGAGTGAGTACAATATCAATGTGTCCTTCACTGAGACAATAAACATCTCTGCCAATCAAACCACCTGATGAGGGAATCGAATAATCAATAATACTCTAGAGTGTTTCTGTGAGGTAATGAACCATGAAAATGTTTATTGTAAGTGACTATTACGTCAATTGTCATAATGGGGACAAGTCTTTTGTCAGCAAAGGGAATTTTACGTTCCTGGGGTTTCAATTTTTTTTCGTTTTTTTGATTCTAATGTTTAACTTTTGCCTCAGACCCAGGATTTCAATCTTAAGTTATTGAAACAGAAGTTTTCTTGCCTATTGTGACGAATATCCAAATGAAACCGCTTTTAGAACAAGAAAAAATGTCGGACAGGACTTTTGTCCATCGAAAAATTGATTGGATCATCGGGGTTTTGCTATTGCTGTGTGATCTCGTGTGAGTGATTGGGTTTCCTGCCTTGTGTCAGTAAATATGTCAACAGAGAAGAGAATAGGGAGGGAAGTTATTTTGATTAAATGGTCTAAATAACAAGTCCAATAAAATAATTATTTTAGAATTTATTGTTTTAAAATTATTTTTATGTATATATATAAAAAATTTTTTTTTACCTAATTATGACTGTACCTCAGTTGTGGCATCATTTCCACAACAACCAACAGTTTTGCCCATAATAAATGTTTTTCAATAGTATAGTGTCAAAAAGACAAGTGTCCGGAAAGAGATTGAGATGAAATGTGAAATATATGTGAAAAAAACAAGGATCAAAAAATCAAGGTAAATATCACTTGTGAACAGAATATTTGTTTTAATTCCAATGAAATTACGCAAAAAAAAAAATGAAAATATTTATTTTTGATAAATAAAATTATGAAATTAGCCTTAAAGCACCCCTTTATTTTATACATTTTTAAAAATGTAATTTCCACCAAAAAATGCTATTAAACACAATTGACCCTTCGCAAAGACCCGCCCCCCTTAGTTACTGTCGCTATGTCCGACAAGCTACGCCGCTCTCACGCACACACCATGTTCTCACGCAGTGAAAAATACATCGCGGATCATAGAGGAGACTGACAATACGCTGACAGACAGGACAGACCAGTTTACTTTTCGGTTACTTTTGATATTAGACATACTAAACAAAGTCTCACCTTTCAAATTTGGTCATTTTTAAAAAGAATTTTAAACAATAAATACCGTTTTGTGGCTCTTGAATGTGTCGTGACAGGTCGCTGTAGAGCCTCAGTTAAAGCTGCTCGTGAACCGATCATCTCTTCCTTCTAGTTCATTTATAGCATCAAATAAACATGAATGAACATAAGAAGGAATGTTGTTTTAACCGCGGAAATGCGTCAGTATATTCAGTTTTTCATGTTCAAATCCTCCCATGTTAATCTACTAACTCCCCTGACTGCTTTGTCGGACAAAATGGCGGATGGCGAAGTATGATTGGTCAGATCACCTGTCAATCAAGCTCCCTGCGAAGGGTCAATACATAGTTTGAAATGTGTTGGAAAATGTATGGCAAAAATGATAACTAATAAGTTAATAACATCCACAGGGACCCTATCCCATAAGAGCACTCTTCTTGTCGGAGACATAAACATACAGTTAAAGACTCTGAAGGACAACAGAAGTAGAACTTTCTAAGAAAGATCATTTGTTACATTTTCTTCCTCCATAACCTCAACTTCTCTGTGATCTCACTCAGTCTCTCTCTTTTCCCCTCTGGAGAAGGTGCATGTAAGAAAGCACAGTCTAATTACCAAAGTTTCTGACTGCTTACCCAACTTTTTCCCTGAGCAGAAGTTTTCACATCATCATGATGTTTCCTTTATTGTTATTATTTTACCATGATGTTTCCTTTTCAGTCAGATGCAATGAAACTCATAACATTTACTAAAATAAAATATGAGCTCAGTTAGAAACGCTACAACATAGGTGATAAAATTATTCAGGTTTTTTTTTAATTTTGCATATGCTTTCCAGATTATGTGCAATATCAGACGAGACTAACGAGACTGATACCAGACCACCATTATTCGTTGTGAGATGGCAACAGTAAGCAACCAGAATACGTGAAGAGAAACTTGGTGGGGTGAATCATCCTTATTAGCGTCGACAGTAACTTACCCCGCAGTGGTCTATAAGCTGAGGGTCAGAGATTGTCTTGGCACCTGCTGAAGTTCCTGTCTGTTTCTGTCATGCTCGTGTGACCTACATTTACATTTGCCGTGAGGCTGGATTCCCCCGTCTTCAAGAGAAAGAAAGAAGAGCTAGGTAGATTAGAGATGTGCTGCTAGGTTTACTTCACAATCTTCTCAATTTATCTAATATCTGCACATTATGCCTTGAGCAACACTTATTAAGGGAAAAATGAAATTTTTTGAAAATCACAATATCAGTCGAAATTTATGTCAGAGTAAGTTTTTACTGTTTAGAGGCAAGAGGACAGGGTTTAAACTCAAATTCAAGACTTTAAGATCTGCACAAATGAAATGATTACCATAAGCCATACAGAACAAACCTATACAATCTCAAAATAGCCTGTAGGCTAAACTCTCAGATTTTTTATTTAATTAAACGGACTGCAATACACATTCAAAGAAGGACTTAATACTGGTTATCACCAAAACAGTAACTGCAAGTTTAAAATACTTCAATGTTTTAGTCAATAATATATTGAAATTGGTTTGTGAAAACATTTGAATAAGAGGTTGACCGATATTGGATTTTTCTGATATGATGAGCTTAAAGAAAACACTAATAAAGAAAAGCAATACCCAGATTATTATTATTGTTCTAATACTTGTAAATCTACATACCGAATGTGTTAATGTTTTTAGGGTACGTTTACACAACAAAGATGTACTAAAACTGAAACGTTTTTGGTGTTTTTCGCGTACGGATGACAACATCGGAACGATCCCCGTTCACAAGGATCTGCGAAAACGTCTAAAAACACTATTTTTCTGCCAGGCCAGTAGGCGATATCACTTTTTAAAGAAACATTAAACGCTATTGACTGAACACGCAATACGCATGTTTGACGTCACAGTTTTCACAAGTTCGCGTTTTTTCGTGGATAACGGATAACGGTATTGTTTTCAAAAACATGCACTTTGAAACCGGATTTCGAAAGATTGTGTTTTCAGGCCGCCAAAACGGCATAGTTGTATAACTGGCCCCTCAGTCTTTTCTTGCTTCCTCTGACTAAAGCCCCTTTCACACAGAGATTCCGGAAAATACACGGATAAAGTGACCCGGGATTTGACCCGGGTTCGTTTGATTTTGGTTCATTCACACTGCCAGTGATTTTCCGGAATCAGAGAGTGCGTTCACACACAACCCGTAAAAATCCCGTGAAGACACGTGACATCGATGTGACATGTAATGTCTCAGCAGCGTCTATAGTTTGCTTATGAGCTGCGATTTCTCTCTGGAGAAACCACGCTTGTGCATTTTTTTCTCTGATTCGATCGTAAACTAGCGCATTACGTACCATTTCACTGCTTTCACTTCAGCGTCATCATTACGACACGGCATTGGTTACGGCTTTTGTTCACACAGCGCGCGTTCTGGGTCTGATCCCGGGCAATGTTACTAGGTCCCCAACCCGGCATCAATCCCGGGTCGTGTTTGCGTTCACATAGAAGGCGTTCTGCCAATTTCCCGGGATCAACGCGCTGTGTGAAAAGAAAAGCTAGGCATATACAACAGTTTACATTGAATTAAATTACATTTTATTGTGTACTCAGTAAACCCTACGCTCAGAATAATGAATTGGTTTGAGTAGAGCCAATCAAATTATAAAAATGAGTTCCATCAAATTATAAAAATGAGTTCCATCAAATTATAAAAATGAGTTCCATCAAATTAACTTTTATAAGTATTTAGAACTTTTTTCTTTAAAATTCACAAAATGGACACATTTTAAGTAAGTTTTATGAACTTGTTTCATTTAATTTAGGAAAATCTAAATTTAAGTGAAACTGGGCTGGGGTTTCTATTTCCCAGCATGCTTTGCCATGACAATCGAAAGGGAGAGTAGATGCTAAAATTCAGTGTTTTATGATGTTTTTTGTGCCATATTAATATTGAGTGGGTCATTTAGTAGTGTTCAATGTTTATGCTTGTTTAGAAGAGTTTCTGTTAGGTTTTTTTGTAGGGGGTTACCATCATGGTGACGATTGGAGCATAAGCTTGGTTTGAGAACAATGTATGTTAAATGTTTTATATTGCTGTACTCATTCAGCACGTGCTCTGCTATGCCAATGCAATCAAAGCATTGTGTTACCAATTAGCAAGTTAGCATTTATTGAATTAGCTAGTTAAAGCAAGTCATATTTCCACTATTTCAAATATTTAAATTGATATTACGTGATAATCTTAAATTGTGTATGAATTACTCAAATATTTCAAGTTAAGAGCAATTAAAATATGAGTATAAAATTAAAATCTGTAAGTTCTGCTTACTTAAACGTTAAATGTCTTAACTTAAAAAAAATTGATGTAACTGATTACCTCAAATTATTTGAGTTTTGACAACTTTTTCGGGTTTACAGTGTATCCAAAACCAATAATAAGAAAATAATAACCAATAATGGTGTACAGAGTACAGACCAAACGCTAAATCATTAATGTCACTTGTTTTGCGCACACTGATTGAGAGCAGATCTGAGGAAGTTAAGTTACAAAAATCGAATTATGTTATTTATGTAGGCTACCAAAATCTATGTGCTGCAACATATTAGATTTTAAACAAAAAAACGTATGCAGCTTTTGCCATAGTTAGTTAATAATGTTCAGAGTCTGTCAAGCATTAAAAACATGGACACCAAATTACCTCCTCTCCCATACTAAACTTACTTAAATATAAGCAAAAGTGAGAATAAAATCAAGAGTACTGAAAATAAAAGCATTCCTTGGGTGAGATCAGGAGCACACAGAAAGGTTTGGATGACTGACCCAATTAAAATTCACTGCTGTTGACAGCGGTGAAAGTCACTTATGCATGAGAGAATCCCAGTGCTCATTAACAGTATTGTGTGCAAGTGTTTGTGTGTGTGTGTGTGTACAGTACTGTAGGTGTGTGTGCATGTGAAACGAGCAGCACGTGCGGTGGATTCACATGGTGAGTCTGCACTCACTCACTCCACAGTTGCCTGGTTACCAGATTAAACCCTGAGCCTCCTAAACAGGATCTTTTCAAATTGTTTTGTTTCCTTTTTCATCCCTGCAACAAGAATAAAATGTCACAAGTTAAAGAAACACGTACAGTGTTTCCTTTTTCATCCCTGTAACGAGAATAAAATACCACAAATTAAAGAAACGCGAACAGCGCTCATATCAAGCGCAGTATATGAAATGTAATTTAGAGAGGCAGGTAGTAGATTTCTTTGGCTTGACCTAGAAATATGGAGAATTATCAGATAAAACTGGAGAGATCAGGATTAAGAGTACAGAGAGTGAAAATGGCTGATATTACGATGGTGAAAATGGCTGATATTACGAGGATCAGTTATGAACAGAAGTGACATTTGCAATCATTGATTTTAGGTTACTGCTAGGTTAGAATATGTCAATGTCATTGTTTTGTCTCTAGATGCAGACCAGTAATTATTTTTGTTTTTTGTTTAAGGCACATTTATAAAGGCTGCATGTCCTAATTGGGCCTGAGGAAAGTGTCATAGAAAGTATGACAGAAATTGCCTGAAAAAAATCCATGTATTGTTAACCTAAAACTGAATTTAATATTGATAACTAAATGATTAAAGACTGAATGATTGAATATGATTTTTCATTTAAGACTTTAATTTTCTTAAACAGGCCACAAAGAAAAAAGTCTATAGATCACAGTCTATTTTTATACCCCTAAAAGGGAAATGTAACCCCTGAGATACAAACATTTCAGACAGATTATTAAAATTTCAACAAACACAATAAGCTGACGCTTAAAACGACAACTTTTTAAACATGTAAGTCCCCTCTAAATATTGTAAATATGTGAAATATATCAACTTATATGTGAAGGTGACTAGATTTCCAATTACAGATGGTCATGTTGTTTTTAAATGGTGCCAATGAGCTAAACAAATAATGTATGAACGAAGTCGCCAGATCTAAATATTCGAAACAAACACCCTTTTAACATGAAACGTTAACCTGTAAAAATATTCATTTGTATGTGTGTATATATATATATATATATATATATATATATATATATAAATATAAATAATACACACACACACACACACAAACAGATATATATTTACAAACTTTTAGATGTGATTAATAGTGATTAATCGATTTGACAGCACAACTAAATATACATTTTACAGGTAGCAGACACAAAGCTGTATCATTTCTGGAAAAATATTTAGGCTAATTTAGGCTAATTAAAATAAATTTACTTGAAGCAAAATTGTGAAAGATATACATTTTTAAGGAATATAATATTTAAGAATGACTAAATATCCTAATATTTATGAATTAAATTATATCTTAATAGTTTAAGAAGTTTTATACATATCACAAGTGTATATCACATGTGGCATGACATAAAAAAACAAACAAAGTTTATAGCACAAAAACATCAAAAGTTCTCAATAAACTATTCGATTAGTGTCTTTTACTTGATCTGAATATGTCTGAAATGTTCAAGTCTAAAGCTGGCTGACACAGTTTGGGCTGAGCCAAAACACACATCTACCTCCTCTCCAGCCTCTTTTCTTCTCTTCCTCCCTCTCTCCGACCCTTCCACACCCACATGCACATCCATCATGAGCTGTGAGTTACCCATGTGGAAAAAAGCTCTCAGCTCCAGAGATTAACCAAAAAAAGAAAGAAAAGGAAACAAACAAAAAAAGCTGTTTTCCCAGCCATCAAGAGATTCTCTGCACAACAGAAGAAAGTGGCTGCCACTATCATTCCTGTCAATTACCTCCGGCCCCCTCAGGCATCTCCAGTTTCCACGGTAACTCATGGCACCCACTCTAGCTGGGATGCGCATCACCATGGCAACCTGAATCGAAGCCCGGTACCCCAGTGTCCGTTGCTTGTCTTCGCAGTGACAGTGCTGACTACCCTCATTACTGAAGGCTCATGCTGAGGCTATGAGAACCCTTTGATCACATGACCCAATTATGGCAAATATCCAGTATGTGTGACAACACCAGAAAGGCTAGTTTCAGCTAGCTTAATATTCCTGCTGTGCACAGATCACTTTTAACTTCCCTGAATGACAACTAGCCCTAGTCTTCTCAGTAATTCGTTTAAAATATAAGCAAACAAATAAAGTCTAATAACTTTATTAAACTCACAGCGTACAGTACACTTTCAAAAAGTAACCTCCGCACCTAAATGTTAGCTTATCTTGCATCTTACACTAAAAAAAGACACATAAGAGTCGAGTATACAAGATAATATGCAAAAGAAGCTACAGCCAGTTATGAGTTATTGATCGGCTTAGATTTGGGCCAGTTGTGGCTCTTGTCTTTAATCCAGATCTGGGCTGTCATTCTGTGGGCCACGGGATAAGTGGTTGTGTATTGGAACTGGGCCAGAAAAAAATTGCTATGAGGGTATATGTGTAACTTAATGTCAGTTGTGTTAGGGATATGAAACACTGCACTAAAACAAAGCTTCAGCATCAGTTCACTGGCAGGATACTATCAAACAATCTAACAATAGCAACCTGCAAGGCTCTGCCTCAGGCTCCATGAACAGTCTCTCTCACCCGATAATAGTTTATTGCAATAGTGCATATAATATAATTAAATGCAAGTGGATACTGAGGGCAGGGAGACAGACCTTTCCTGAGAGATTGCATAACTCCTCCAAATCACAGGCAACCATTAGAGATGACAGATGTTTGTTTTTATTTCACTCTGTAGTTTAGTCATGATACATCCACTCACAATGGCCTCTCAATGTAAAAATATTATATTTTAAGAATGCTTTGTCCTTCACACACAGTTGTTGATATCGATACGGAATTGTTAAAATAAAGAATAAGCAGTTACTTCAGTCAAGTGGATGTTGAGTCATGGGATCTGGCACACAAAAAGTGTTGGGTTTTCAAGTTTTAAGGGGGACTTTAGACATAATGACTTTTTGACTTTACAAGATATTCTATCCCTTTAACCTAAGCCTCACAGAAAACTTTCTGCTTTTTTAGATTTTCAAACACACACACACACACACACACACACACACACACACACACACACACACACACACACACACACACACACACACACACACACACACACACACACACACACACACACACACACACACACACACACACACACACACAAAATAGGGACAATGCATAGACTTTCTTTTTTAGTTCTAATCTAACCTGCACCCTAACAGAAAATTTTCTGCATTTTTGCAATTAAGAAAAACACAGACACACACACACACGCTGCCCTACAATATACAAAAAAATGTCTGCTTGCTTGATATAAAAATGTTAAGGTGGGAGTTCACATATAAACAACAGCCAAATTCATGTTAGGACACATCTGATGGTAGTTCGCTGCTGTATGAAGAACCACAGAGACAAGCGAAACAGTAGAGTGTATAGCTATTTTTGATCACATGATGAAATATTCACTGAGTTCCACATGATGAAATAGCTTTCATATTTTCTCTCTTCTTCTCTCCCACATACTCCATCTCTCAGCAGCTTCTCTTTTGCCATTGAAAAATGAGCTTCTGTCTCAAGGTTTCAAGCTTGTCACTCAGGTCCCCCTAAAAAACGTATTTACCGGTACAAATGGTTTGGGGCAAATGCCATTATTACCACACAAACAAAAGTACACACACAAACACATACACAAACTTTAAGAAACATCTGGTGGAAGCCACTGTAAATTACTGTGATTGTGAGCAGATTGCTCTATTCTGTGTTTGTGTGACTGTTGATGCCTCGTGTGTGTGTGTGTTTGGAGGGTCAGCGCTGATTCGATTGGCCGCAAAGACAGAGCAATTCATCACTCGCTGACCTCTTCTGTCACACAGGCCAATATCATTTGTCGTGTAAGTGGGCGGATGAAAGGGTCACTGTCCAGAGAACCTAACGGATGAATCATCTTCAAAAAATGTCCTATAGATTTCACAGGCACACTCCATGCATTACACTCAATTATGTGTGTACATACTGTAATGACAACAATTTAAAGGGACTATTTTTTTTTTTTTTTTTTGTGCTTCAACGCTAACTTGTTAACGTATGCGATTAATTTTTTTTCAGTTTAACTCGTTAAAAATATTTCTGTCAGGACCACTATCATCAAATACGATTGACAATTAGCACAGTTTGGATTGCCGGTACGGTTCTGTTCTGAGTGAGAACTCCCTGCGCATCCATGCAGTCTAGCATGAATAAGAGCAGGGAGAGCAGCAATTACCCCCCTTAGGGTAAACAGAACAGAACCAAAACGAATGTATTGCAGATATCATTAATTAATTTTTATATACAACATAATTAAAGAATTTTAGTCTGATTCAGGGGGAATCAGAATGGCAAATCCTGACTGACGAGAGGAGGAGCTGGGGAGGGAGGAGGGTAATTAGCTCCTGAGAAACGTGATCGCTGCTGCTGATACTGAAGGAGCTTATATGTATACTGTGATAGGCGTCGTATTCCTATAGGTAGAAATGGATCAGCCGAGAGTCAGCTGATGAGAGCTTGATATCGTGACCTGCCAGAACTGACGCTACGCTTGATTTAACGCAGCATCCGTTTTTTTCTGTCATCCTTTAGCTAGCATTACAATATACGATCACGCTCTTTTTCATGCATGCTTTTAAACCATTCAAGATAAAAGAATGTCTGTGAATGTCCTGTCTATGTGACAGCAAGACGCACGCCAGAAAGACGCACGCCAGAATCGAGTTTTTTCATAGCATACACATTAATGCCAAACTGTCCGTTTTGTTGAGTATCCTCATAAAAGCAGTCTTAAATGAGTTAAAGTCTTAAATGAACATAAAGAGTTGGGAAAATGGGACGTGTGTGAGACGTGTAGCGGCGTCAAATCTTAAATTGAAAGCAGTTCAAGTGTACTGACTTCAGTTCAGTCGGAGGCAGGTGTTCGTGAAGAGTGCGGGAGGCTTTTGTGTCAAACTAAAGGATGAGGGGTGGAAGAGAACATAAGGATGAATTGAGATGAAGGAGGTGTGAAGATTCGGGGGGATTTTTATTGTTTCTGGGCGTTGTAGGCATCGAAAAGACCCTGACTGTCGTTGTAAAAGCATGTGACGGCATGCATGTGGGTTTATTTGTGTTTGTGAGTGACAGCAGTGGGGTGGAAGAATCGCAGACTTGCGTAACTTTGTTAGCGTGCAAATGACTTGGCAATACGCCTCAGACAAAAATGTCATCTTAGGGATGAGAGATTTTATTCCAGGGAACCAACAGACAATTATCACTCAAACAGCAGTCAAAATACTCAAGCAATCCAGAGCCGAACAGAGATACCGTTACGTGATTCTCCCCAGCCATATGTGTTCTTAGAAACAGCTTGCGGCTTCCACTTACCAGACTTAAAGTTTATCATGTTAGCCAAAATTTGTTATGGCCGTAAGAAGATACACTGCAACAAAAAAAAAATCTTGTTTTTAATCATTTTTTTAGCCCTAAATTCTAAAAACTGCTGCAGATTTTTTTGTTATTTCCCACAAAACAAGACAAATTTAATGCATCTTAATCTTCTACTGAGATGCATGTTTTTCTGGCCTACAGTGTGTTCTGGGAAATTTAGGCCAGTATTTCTGTTGAAGACGGTGTATATGAATTATTTTTATGATGTCATCCAGTGCTGATGAAATGCCCTGTTGTTTTGGTGTAAACATAATTGTAAATCTTGCATGCACATCTGTCTCTGTCTCATGCACACACATACGCTTTATCTTGCACACATTCACATACCCGCACACACACACACACACACACACACACACACACACACACACACACACACACACACACACACACACACACACACACACACACACACAAAGGTCCAAATCTGCTATCAATGTTTGGAGAGGGTGAGCCTCACGAAACGGTTCCCATAGCAACAGTCTCTCCGTGCAACTCTTTGAATGGAGTATTTTAGATTTGCAAATGTATACCTAATGATACAAATTACTGGCACAGCCATCCTTCTTTCCTGACTGGTAAAAGATAAAGAGAAGAGATAGAGAGGAGGGAAATGATGCACTACTCGAGATTTCATTCTTTAAAGCTTGATATCGCACCCTTTCGGAAGTACTATCCTGGAAACACACACAGACAGAGGCATAAACGGGTCTGTGTTTGAAACTGTGATGCAGAGAGCAGCCTAACAGCCACCAATTACATTCTCCCTAAGGGGCTCAACTAATCAGTGATGATGAGGCTTCCAAATTGATCTGTCACAAGCAAATGCATCCATTATTTAAGCATGGCAGCACTCACTTAGCACACATGGGCAAACTTTAATTGAGTGAGTGTGTTTAGGTGTATGTGGGGCTGGTGTGAGACTGCGTGTGTATGCATGCTATGTGTGTTTAGGTACAGTAGACTGCATGTTGTCACGCTTAATCTAAGAGAAGACGGAGGTAATTCTAATATAAACATATAAGAGCTTAAACACGAACGAAACGGTGTGCATAGCACAAAGAATACCAGACAAAGAGGTAACCAACTGATGAACTTAAATACATAGGATAATAAAGAACGGAAAACAAACAGGTTTGTTTGTTAATGAACGTCCATGGTAACAGATTAGGGGCGGGACATAAAAGGAAACATAGGAAACAGGTAACAGACGAATACAAACTTAAAGTCCATGAAAACTAAACTAAACACACAGATCGTGACACATGTACTGTATGTACATGTTATATCCGGTTCTGCATGCACTCCTTTTAATCATATGTGATATTGAGCACTTCTAAACCTCGAGAAAAACGAGAGAAAGAAGTTTACTTCAGACGCTCTGATTTATCACATCCCTTCGATTTATACTGTATATCAAAATATCTGGCAAGAGACATATTTAATGTTTACATCACATTTGCTTAATTCATAGGCCAAATATTCGTTTCTGCATACTTTATAATGTACACTAATACAATGAAGGAAAGAGACTTGCACAATTTTCTATGGCATATTTTTTTTACAAGAAAAAAAGCTGGACTGCGGTCTTGCTCGTAAAAAAACTTTATCTTTATTTTTCTTCTCATTTTTTTGGTCTTGTTTTAAATATGAACCTCACCAGTTCTGTTGCTCTTATGCTTAAAAAAAAGCAAAAAACAAACAAAAAAACTAAACACTTCTAATTTCTTTAAAAAGCCTATATATTGTTTCTTTTTCTATTTTATTATTCTACATCTTAAAAAATGTCAATATTATTGTGCATATTTCATCAGTGCACATTATTCTAAATCCCCCCCCCCCCCCCATTTTAATTAATTAAATGTAGTGTATATTTGTGTGTATGTTTTTGTCTGCATATGTTTGTGTGTGTATGTCCATTCACTGAGATTTCAGGAAAGGAAAATGAGATTAAAGGGTTTACTGAGAACAGTCTGTCTCTTCCTGACCATTCATTTCCATTGAGGGAGTCTCAGGGTCCTTATACCAACACTCATACATATAGGTCTGTATTTACAACAAGAGCACCGATGCACACATACTGTATGTCCTCCTCTACAGGGCCTCACTACTGTATCTGACCCCTTTGCAGCATGTACCGCCATTATATTTAATGTTATATCTTCTCTAGAATAAGTTTAAATACCTCTCAAACTCCTCAGAGGACAAAGTAAAGCCAAACTTACAGCAGAACTCCTTGTTCTAGCCTGCAGTGATGCCAACAGTACAAATCTGTCCGGTCTGGCCTGTCCAGAAAGACAGCATTACAGAGCAGATTAAGACCTTCAATTTTCGGAGGAATGCTTTTGGGAACAGCAGCCAGAGGTCTATTACAGTAAGAGGAGGAAAGAGTCCAGCCTGTGGCGTTACATAACCGGTCCTTGGGGATATTTTAATCAGCGTGGACATGAGGCGGACCGGGGACTGGTTTCAGACCCACCGCCTGTCATTCGGCCTGCCCGATGCCCCACAGTCCTGGGGAAGTGCAGCAGATTATAGTCAAGGTCGGGATGTACCAAACATATGTCCAGAGTAACCCATGGGAGGAAAGGAGGTCAGAGAAATGATTGCATGCTGACATTGTCTTTCAGACTGTATGTGTCCATGTGCGGTCATGTTTGCTTGCTCAGATTTATCTCTTGCAAGTGGCATTGAGCGTCTTAGGTCGCACCGTAGTCCTATCAGAAAGACTCAAATACCCCTTTATCAACAGCGAACCTGCTGCATTATAATTAATATTACTAAAAAGGCCTGCTAAAATATTAGGGGGAAGAAATTGTCTCACCAATCACCAAAAAATGAGACAACTACTGAGCTAAAATTCACCTCTATCTGATGTCTTACTTTACAGTATATGCACATACACTATATTCTATTGTTATCCCCAAAAATTATAATATTAATAATTTCTTTCCACAAATAGGGTGAGGAATGTGTAAAGGCTTTACCTAAAATGAACTGCTATTTTAATAACATTATTTTGGTGTATTATATAAATAATATAATATAATACAAATATTAACAAATATAATATTAATATATATATTTTTTTAATTATTCATAATCTCTGTTCTTTATATGTTTCAACATTGATAGTAAAAAGACGTTTCATTAGCACCAAATCCGCATGTTTTCTGGCAAAGGATCATGTGACTGAAGACTGGAGTAATGATGCTGAAAATTCAAGCGTTAACATCACATAAATAAATTAGGTAGATGTATTTAAAAATATTAAAACAGAAAAAATATTTTTAACTGTATTAATATTTCACAATAGTTTTGTTTTTACTGTAATTTGGATAAATGCAGCCTTGGTGAACAGTGTCTGCAGAAAAAACAGGTCAGTGTTTAATAAAGACTATATATTGTTTGTATGTACATATGGCCATACAGCACAGAGCACTTTTACAGAGATGCAATCCAGGATAAAAAATCTGTAGTCATGCAACATTTACTGAACCCAAGGTCTTGTGTGTGTGTGTGTTTGAACCCTGATTGGGTTTTAAAGGCTTTTATTCTCTTGTCTGTTGCAAGCAGATTTTAATCACAGACTGAAGAGGAGAGAAAACACGAGAAACGGCGCGGGAGGGAAGAATCAGGAGTGCTGCAACATCAGATAATCTCCTGCTCTCACACAACCTGACGGACCATAACCTCTTCTCAACTAAGATCATACACTGTGGTCTCATCTGCACTTGGTGTCTGTGATCGCTGAATTTTAACGTGTTACAGAGGAAGTTACTTCTAACCTTTTTAGAATCCCAGAAACAGCCATATGTACCAGCTGAGCACACAATACATACAATCAATATTAACAGGATTATGTGATGGATAATACGTGTTAAGCTGCATTTTCCAAGAAGTAATTAATTAAATTGTTATTTCAAGGTGACCTTGGTGATTTGGCAATCAACTGGCTGGTGAGATTTCTGGCCAGGTTAACCATCGGTTTAGGTGACCTTGTGTACAGCATGGGACATCAAGTGATTCAATCAATTTGCAGTAATTCTACGAGCTAAATTCTGATTGGCTTGTTAATCTTAAAAAAAAAATGTCAGTCTATATCATCTGACTGTCTTCCGGTAAGAAAGTGTGTGAGTGTGATTTTGAAGGTGTGTGCATATTTCTGGGTGGGCTCTTCTGTTTTTAATTTAGTAGATCTTTGATTTTGATGTACAAGTAACACCTGCAGATTAACAGATAAATAGTTTATAGAATGCAACAGAAAATGATATAAAGCTTATAATGCAATCTATACTAAATTAACTAATTTCTACCCGCCCATCCATCTATCCATCCACTGAAAGTTCAGAACAGACAGACTGTGGTCATTTATTTTGGGTCTAAGAATAAGCTCATGCATGCCTCGATGACATCATCATGTCTTCTCAGTTCCACAGACCTCTGTCCCACTGACCTGTGCTTCTCAGTTGACAGTGACAGGACAGCATAAAGGCCTTCAGGGGCATTCTTTCACATAAGCATGAGATCTAACCCTCCTATCAGAGCGTCTCCAAAGCCACACCTCCTTCAAAACACATGAACGCACACAGCAGAGTTTGCAAAGCGTCACAAGACGAGAGATGTCTCAAAGCACATAGCATTACAATAATAATGAACATGAAGAACTTAAAGAGCACTGACCTGTACCACCTGACTGCTGCAGTTTCATTTCGTGTTGCCATTGAAACACGTGAATTCGAGTCATGAACTGCTCAGGGTAAAACGTCACAGTTTTGCATCTCTTCCAAATTACAGTAGTTTTGGCGTGAATGCAGCATCGTTGTTTTGGTTCAGGAGGAACTGTAAAAGGTAAAAGGTGGCTGCTGTTTCGGTTGCGGTGCTCGGTGACTGACGTCTGTTTAACTCTGCGTAGCATGAAACGCACTGATGACGTGTGATGGGTGCGTGGAGGTATGAATACACGTTGATAGGCAGGGTAGGACATTGTACCATTGCAATCGGACCAATTTATGGTCCTACGCCTTCCACAGACGATATGCATTTAAATACCTTTAGACCACTTAATTAGTGATTGCTATCAAGATGTTAAAGGTACAGTTCACCCAAAAATGTAAATTCTGTCAGTATTTACTCACCCTCATGTTTTTCCAACCCCGTACGACCTTCGTTCATCTTCGGAACACGATTCGGTACAAAAAGTATTCTCGTCGTTTGATAAACTTAAGATTTACCCACTGTAGTCACTTGGACTATTTTAACGATGTCTTTAATAACTTTTCGGGGCTGGCAAGTTTCAATCCCTTAAGAAGCCTATAGGAGTGATCCGGCTCTCAGATTTAATCAAAAATATCTTAATTTGTGTTCCGAAGATGAACAAAAGTCTTACTGGGTTGGAACAACATGAGGGAGAGTAATTACTAACCGAATTTTCATTTTTGGGTGAACTAACCCTTTAAGAGACTTTCAACTTGCATAGCAAAAATAATTGTGGAACGAATCGCCTACCCTGGCTTTAAGGGATAAATGTTAAAATGCTATTGACACTTCTCACTTTCTCTCTCAGCACAACCCTCCCCTGGGCTTTGCTGCCCAGGAATCAAGGAATTAGATGCATCTCACGAACTCACTGCATCCTCCCTGCAGACAGAAGCCTCCCATTGTCTGTGCTGCCGTGCGCATGCAAGCTGAGGCTTCCTTCTCTTTCTTGAGTCGTCTGTGATCTGAATGCAATTGGATTCTTTAGGGGGAGACAGTGGAGACCCTTTGCCTTCCATTCAACTCTGAATCTCATTCATAAGAAGCAACAACACTGACAGAAGCAGAACTACACAGGGGAGGGAGGAATCACCACAGCTCTCTGCTGCAAAACATCAATGAGAGCACAGAGAGCACCGAACCCAAGCGTGTACCTGCATACTAAGTAGGGGATGAAAGCGAAAGCACATAATGTAGTCTCTCTCATCATACAGATAAGTGAGGAAGCATTTGGATATTTTGAGCATATTGAGGGGTGCTCAACACACTGACATACACACACACACACACACACACACACACACACACACACACACACACACACACACACACACACACACACACACAAGAGAGTGCAGTGAATAACAGCTCTTGAGTGTAATTCATGCTTTAGCATGCTCATGGATATTTCAGCAGGGTGAAGCTTCTCCGGTTTCTTTCTCACTCCCAGCTGCAGGAAGTATATGAATGTTGGGAGCCTTGCTGGACACAAGCTAAAGCGGTCTGGCTTGCTGTGATACATAACATTGCAGCAGGGCATGATTGACAACACTTTTCCTGGCAAGTACAATCAACTAATCACCCCAAAACATTTGGATATACTGTATCACAATTGTTACACCATACTTCTTTGTCTCACCAAAAGAAATAAAGAAATGTGAAGATATTCATAAAGAAAATGTGATGTATATTAGTCAGTCATACATATATGAAACATGTAATATCTGCATTAAAAAAGCATGGTATAGCTTATTAACTATTTGCATCTGTTTGATTTTATGTTCAAACAGCATTTAATTAGTTAGAATCAGCATAAATCTAGCCAACTCATTGACAATTAATTAAATTAAAAAGTTTGAAGGAGGGTTGGGGTTAGCGGCAATCAGCTGGTAGCCAAGCATATAAATCATGTAGCAAATATAAATGTATTTATGAGTCCATGTAATGTGGCTAAATGTTAAATGTGCGCGAGCCTGTGTATGTATGGCAAAACATTAAACACGCATGTGTGGAGAAATATAAAGACACATGTTTCTATGAGCGCATGTATATCTACCTCCTCTTCCACCCTCCACCTTCATGGACTTCAGACCACATTACATGCATGTCAGTGCAGATTGAAGGGTGAAAAAATGACAAGCTTTGAGGGTGGCTGGCCTGGGCTGCCAAACTAAACACGCACAGGACAGAAACTCTATTCAATTAAGAGCAGAGAGGCGGTTGCAGTGACTGTCAGTGATTCTGCTCCGGTCCATTAAAGCGGAGAGAGTTCCTGTCATTCCCTAACACAGATTTTCAAGCCCCACAGGTGATGCTGTAGCCTACACATACATAAACTACTGCACAGTTTATCAGCGTGCTGCAACTCAACACTGGCCCCTATGGGCTGATGAGGATATTCACCATAAACAAAGCTGTCTGCACACGCAAGCTCTCTTGCTCGCGTACAGCCTTGGTTATACTCGACGCCACCGCACGAGCGCGAGTCTACGCTGACTGCGCGCGCACCTCTCCAAACGGACGAGGCGTTTGTACTTGACGCGCTCGCCGTTCTGCTTTTCTGTGAAACGACAGGGGGCGACTCGGAGTAATTCTCCTCTAAACCACCAGGAATCAGCAGTGAAGAAGTAGTTTGCCGTTTAGTTTATTAATTTCTTATTCATATAAAAAGAGTAATAAATGCAGTAGGTTTATTGTACTTTCATTTCATGTAAACTAGTTAAACAACTGAAGGCTTATTTAAGAGTGTTTAAACCTTAATTTCATCAGCAGGGCTTACTTCTGATATTGTAGGCTTATTTTGTAAATGTAAGCAGTTACTTTGGACAAGTGCAAACTGGGTGCTTAATGCAAATGTGTTCCTATTCACAAAATGAGAGGCTTTTATGGTCGCCCATCAATGCAAATGTCTCTGTGTATAGAAGGATCATAAATATGCTGGTACAGACGTACCAGTTCGGACAGATTCGGCTGGAAGTCGTTCATCTTCGGATGCGGCGCCGCGCGCGATGTTACAAAAAGTGCCGTGGCGTGCACACCGCCAGGCGAAATGGGGTCTTGCGCACACAACGCGCACGACCGCCCACACCGCAATGACGTCATTTTTGCCGCGCGCACCTTCGCGCTCTTGCGGACGCGTCGAGTATAAAGGTCTCTGCCGTGCGCGCGTGCGGTTTGAAGCACAATATCTGTCTCGCATGCACGCTCGCTTTCAGTGGCGGTTCTAGAGGGGGGGCCAGGGGGGCCCGTGCCCCTGTGACAACAAGCTTGGCCCCCCTAAATGTGGAGTGTGAAATAATTTTTACAAAACTGTTTTTTTTTGCTATCGTTGTTTTCGTTGTATGCATATTATTTTTTTATTATTCTATCTTTGTTGATTTGCTTGTTCACGTGACAATTCGCATCACATTCGCGGGAATCGCGGCAGAATAACGTCTGTCTCCTGCACGTGAGAGAGGAGAGAAGGAGAAAGCTGGTAAATGTCAGTTCAGTTGCAAGTTCATTCTTTATGTGCGTATCGGGTGTGCGATGTGTATTGTCTATTATGAAATTGTAATTAATGTTTTAACTGTATACGAGGCACTGTGAGCTGACATCGCATTTGTCTCTCTTCCTTAGTTCCTTTCACTGCTGTGTGCGGTTCATAGATAGGTAGGCTATGTCCCCAAATTAGTTTATGTCTTATATTTATATCATATTATGTTCTTATATTAGAATATCACATCAGCAAGAGTGCTGTTTTCCCGTGCACAATTGCAACTGTGATATTGATCTTATACAACAGTTGAATTAACAATAAGTTAACATTGGGCGTTACATTTTAGACACAATATTGTCAATATTGTTTGTTTTCCCTTTATTTCGCCGACTAGAATTTCAAAATGAAACCGTAGCAGAGTCTCAATGCAACAGACAGCGATGATTTCTTGACTGAAATCCACGTTTTGAAGGAATCACTTGCTGCTTTCCCGAATGAATCAGCCGTTTGAACGAATCGGTTATATGAATGAATCCCTCAACTCACTTATTAACACAGTGACTTGCCGCCGCCTACTGGCGGTTTTAGTTTCATATTTAAAGTACCCTTTAATTAAAACGTTAAAATTTGAAATAATTTCATGTTTAAATATTGATTTAAAAAAAATCTCATAGCTTTATTTATGCAATTGTGAATGGAGTGTAAATATATTAATGCCGCTTCTGTGTCACCTCTGCACTGCAAACATGGATTTTGATTAAATGATTTAATTTGACTGGTAACAGTGGTACGGTATAATTATTGTATAATTAAGTATTATTGTATAAATAAGTATAATTACTGTCTAATTTGTATGTTAGTATTTGACATAAAAGGTGATTCATAACTCTAAATAAGTTTAGAAAGAATGTCCATATATAGGTGAAAATGCCCCTGGAAATCAATTTAAGGTGGCGAATTAAATTAATTAAAAATTAATTAAAAAATGAATTTCGGTCCCTGCTGTTAACTGACCACTGCATAGAATATTAAAAAATATGAATATCTTTGTGAGTCTGCTGTCAACAACAGGCCTAAACCAGCCATGGCACCAGCACAAAAACACAATCAGTAAAATATCATCTAATTATCAACAAAACATTGAAAATATTGAGAAATATTTTTGTCAATATTGCACACCCCTAATGTACGGTATGAATTTTGATTTCTTCAGGTTTTAAAAAGCCTTAAATTCGATTTTACAAAATTGAGAAAGAAGGACATCATGTCAATTACAGTTACTGTGACTAATACTGAATATGTAATGCAAATGTAAAAATATAATGGAAATGCAAATACATTGTTGAATGATTATAAACATGGTATTTTGCCTGTTAAGGCCTGCAGTGCAGTGCAGAAAATGATATGACAACAATAAGGTCTAAATGCAACTGGCCCCTCTAACAGCACAACTGGCCCCAGCTTGGCCCCCCCAGTTGAAATGGTCTAGAACCGCCACTGCTCGCTTTAGATAGATTACGGGATATTTTAAAAAATTTGCGGTATAACTAATGGATCACGAGTGGCTCAACAGGTAGATATATATAAACTCATCTTTCAGGCATTTGACCGACCGGGTTGACACTTCAGCGTGAGAAATCGGGGGTGTGGCGTTTGAGCGTGAGAATTGGGTCAATTGCGTGAGTCTCACGCTCAATGCGTGAGAGTTGGCAGCCCTGTATTGTCTTTTTGTTGTTTATAGAGCTGATAGCTGTCGCAGAGAATGTCTGTGCATTTTTTTAAACTGTTTTTGGTTCACTGCAGTGTTAAGGAGAAAATACTCAGCAATGGTGTTGAATGCATTTGTACATTGTTTGTCTTAAAGCACATTAAAAACAACATATAAACAACTTGATTTTCACCACAGGGGGACTTTAAAATAATCGTTTAATGCGGCTTTATTTGGGCTGCTCATAGTAAAACAAGATTTCCTGTCTTATACTGACATCTTATGGTTATATATTTGAATCGCATGACCATTATTCTGCGCTAAAAACATAGTCTGTCTCTAGATTCTGAGAATTCAAATATATTTTCTTATTTTAAATACACTGTGTTTAACGTCTTGTAAGCAGTAGTGATTTCTTAAAGAAATCAAACTATTTTACCATGTGAATGGCAGGCATGTCTCTATTAAATAAATGTAGACATGAACTTGATATTTTGATGCATTTCTGAAGGTTTTTGGAAATATCAGAAAGCAGGTAAAAGGTCAACCTGGAACAAAGAATACGACTTTCATGAGAAGGATTCTGCCACAGGATTCTGCAGGTCTGAACAAAACACCACTTCTTTGTTGACTATTCCAGATAATGCAAAAAAAAAAAAAAAAAAAAATTATATTCCAGATAATGCACGTGACTCGGAAGAACGAGGAAACAATCTTCACCGTATAGGCTTAGGGGAAATGCACACTCTGCTGTTTTGCCATAGTGCCTTCACTCAAAGTGTGTGTTATTCCAAGTCATCTGTACTCGTACATGTTACCTAATTTCTGTTAAAAACAAAAATACATCCCACCAATATACACGCTTATAGTTGCACACAATTTCAGTGAACAAAGATAAACTCATTTAAAGCTTACAATTAGTTTATTTATGTGTGCAGAAACAAAATTCCAAGTTTAAACAGGTGCATACGCACATACATCTGTTCTAATGTTCATGAAAAGTGCTTTTTTATAGACTACACTGTGTTTTGGATCGTATTTGCCTACATTTGCATGTAAAGGCTGCATTTTGCCCTGTCATTATTTTATTTACTGTTATTTTGAAATAGCCCAACTAATACTTTTACAGTCAATTCAGTTTTTAACATAAATTTTGAAAATAAAATAGTTTAAAAATACTTATTTCAAATAATTTTGTTGTATGTGTGGTTTTAGATGGTTCTAAATTTCATTGTAAATGTGTGTGAATACATTTAACTGCAAACTTCAAGATCATGATTTCTGCACAAATTGTAGGCTAGAACGATTAGTAAATTAGACTAGACCCAATGTTTATCTTTAAACACGACGACCTTCTCAAAATAGCACAGCGACACGGCATGTCAGTTCTTAGAATTTCTTTTTCTTTTTGTCCAGTAAAATGCGTTAGGGATTGCGTTTACAGATTTATTAAACTCCTTCGGGGTCAAGCAAAACGTCACCGGACCAACTCATCGTCTTAATCATACACTCGATTTAATTATATCATATGGAACCGATCCAACCGATATAGATATTGTACCGCAAAGTGATGATGTCACTGACCACTACTTGGTAACTTGCATATTACGCACTGCTATAATATGTCATGCTGCGCCACGTTATCGACCAGGTAGAACAATTCGTCCATCCACCATAGATCATTTCTCAAATAGCTTATCTGAACTGTCCCAGCTGCTGCCTGAACCCAAACAAACAGATGAACTAGACGAACTAACTAGCACTATGAGCTCCATTCTCTCTAGAACATTGGATATTGTTGCACCCATTAGATTAAAAAAGGTCAGAGAAAAAAGTATAGCACCATGGTACAATAATACTACGTATGTTTTAAAGAGAGAAACCCGTAATTTAGAGCGTAAATGGAAAAAAACTAATTTAGAGGTCTTTAGAATCGCGTGGAAAGACAGTATGTCACGTTATAAAAAGGCCCTTAAAACGGCCAGGGCGGAGCACCTCAGCAAATTAATAGAAAACAACCGAAATAATCCAAGGTTTTTATTTAATACCGTGGCTAGACTAACAAATAAACAGACGTCGTCTGAACAAAATACCTCGTTACAGTTTAGTAGTAATGATTTCATGAACTTCTTCACCGAGAAAATTGAAAGCATCAGAATCAAAATCGTAAACGTTCGATCTCTGCTCGCGCCTTATAATTCAGCCGCAATTATCACCCCGCAAGAACAATTACAATGCTTTACAACCATAGAACAAAAAGAGTTAAATAAACTTATCACTTCATCTAAAACAACAACATGTTTATTAGATCCTATACCAACTGAACTACTGAAAGAAGTGTTACCTATAGTGGAAGAGCCTCTTCTCAATATTATTAACTCATCTTTATCTTTAGGTCATGTTCCAAGAACGTTCAAGCTGGCAGTTATAAAACCTCTTATTAAGAAACCACAATTAGATCCAAATAACCTAGCAAATTACAGACCCATTTCGAATCTTCCATTTATGTCAAAAATATTAGAAAAAGTTGTGTCCGCTCAACTCGGCTCTTTCTTGCAAGAAAACGACATCTATGAAAAGTTTCAGTCTGGATTCAGGCCACATCATAGCACTGAAACTGCGCTTGTTAGACTCACAAATGATTTACTTTTAGCTTCGGACCAAGGCTGTATCTCAGTACTAGTTTTACTTGATCTTAGTGCTGCGTTCGATACTATAGATCACACAATACTCTTAGATCGACTACAAAATTACACTGGTGTTCAAGGACAAGCATTAAGCTGGTTCAGGTCATACTTATCTGACCGCTACCATTTCGTCTACTTAAATGGAGAAAAATCGATTATAACTTCGGCAAACTATGGAGTGCCGCAGGGATCTGTGTTAGGCCCTTTATTATTCTCAATATATATGCTGCCACTTGGTAATATTCTAAGGAAACATGGAATTAGTTTCCATTGTTATGCTGATGACACTCAAATATATATTTCATCACGGCCAGATGAATACGCTAAATTATCCAAATTGACAGATTGTGTTAATGATATAAAAGATTGGATGACGCGTAATTTTCTTTTATTAAATCCAGACAAGACAGAGGTAATACTTATCGGTTCTAAAAACCGTCCACAAAACCCTTCACAGCACGACTTTAACATAGTAGGATGCCCTGTTACTTTATCCGCTACAGTAAAAGACCTGGGTGTTATACTAGACCGCAACCTGTCTTTTGAAAAGCATATTTCATATGTTACAAAAACAGCCTTTTTCCACCTTAGAAACATTGCTAAGCTACGTAATATGCTATCAGTCTCTGATGCAGAAAAGTTAGTTCATGCATTCATGACCTCGAGACTAGATTACTGTAATGCTTTATTAGCTGGTTGTCCTGCATCTTCAATAAACAAGCTACAGTTAGTCCAAAATGCAGCCGCTGGAGTTCTTACTAGATCAAGAAAATATGATCATATAACACCGATTTTATCATCACTTCATTGGTTACCTATAAAGTTCCGTATTAAATACAAGATATTGCTTTTGACTTATAAAGCTCTAAATGGTTTAGCTCCAGTCTATTTAACGGATCTTCTATCGCCTTACAATCCATCGCGCTCTTTAAGATCACTAGATTCGAGGCTTCTGGTCATTCCTAGGATATCCAGATCCACCAAAGGAGGCAGAGCATTTTCACATTTAGCTCCGAAGCTCTGGAATAGCCTTCCTGATATTGTTCGTAGCTCAGACTCTCTCTTCCAGTTTAAACTAGACTGAAGACGCATCTATTTAGCCAGGCATTCATATAAATTTTTATCTTACAGTTACTGTAAATTCGGCCTCTAGTTCATAAACGCCAGAGGAGAACTGGCCCCCGACTGAGCCTGGGTTCTCCCAAGGTTTTTTTTTTCTCCATTGGGTCATTTGATGGGGTGTTAGGACACCATTAGGTCACTGGATGGAGTTTTTCGGTTCCTTGCCACTGTTGCCTTTGGCTTCCTCAGTTGGGGATATTCAAATTAATTAACCAATCATACCATTGATTAGCTTTACCAAACTTGGATGTCTTTTTTTTCCAGTAATAAACAAACATTGTTAAGTTGTTTTGATTGATACTGTGAAGCATCTTTGATACAATCTGTATTGTGAAAAGCGCTATATAAATATATTTGACTTGACTTGACTTGACTTGACTTAAAAAATACATCCATGAGAAGGAACTCATATAGCCTTAAGCAGCCAGATTCCATCTAGGCACGTCTTGGCTTTTTCAACATCAATATGTCCATAAAATTTTCCCATGTTGCCAGTGGCGACAGTTTACAGTTCCTGCCCTGTGGTGTTGTGTATAGTAGTAACATCAGGAACAGTAGCTCCAGCTGGAGAACATTTATTTGCAGGTGTCTATGTAATTCAACACTTCTGCTCTTTGTTTGACTGTGGTGTTTTTGTCAGTTATCCGACGGTTTTTATTCAAATTGACTTAGTACACAATTTAATCCCTCAGCACACTGGAAGGAAACCAGTAAGACTTCATTGAAATACATGACGCAAGGCATGAATCACATTCACGTTCACATTATTACTTAGATTTAATCTGAATCCTTTGTGTTACCAAACCACAACTAAATCATGACCATTAGTTTTTCACATTAAACAACATACCAGATTTTTTTAACAGGTCTTTATGATTCAGGTTCCCTCGTTGAATGTATAATTTAAGAAGGGGGGTTTTTAGGTTCCCCTTTCATATGTGAAGCGCTATACCATAGGGCTCAAAAGTTCCAGTTTTGTTTCACTGTTCCACTTTTGTTCACAACACTACACAGAACAGAATCCTAAAACTTCTGTGGCTTATTTATATGATTTTGAGCACTTTTCTTGTGATTTTGGGTCAGTAGTGGGGTACGTCTTGGAGTTCTGGCATGGAAACCGCATGTGTTTAGTACGCGCCTTACTGTCCAAGCTGATACCTCTGTGCCTGTTGCCACCAAGTCTTGCTGCAGGTCTCTTGCAGTCATTCGAGGGTTTTTCTGAACCTGCCTTCTCAAAAATCTTGTTGCAGCTGTCGATAGCTTCCTTTTTCTGCCCCGTCCAGGTAGTGTAACCACTGTTCCTTTAAATGTGAACTTGCAAACATGCTTCCAACGGTGTCTCTAAGAATTTTTAGTCTTTTTTTATCTTATTGTATCCTGTTCCTTGTTTGTGAACGTGGATGATATCTTCTCTTAACTTTGTGGACAATTCTTTTGACTTAGCCATATTTCTAAAATTCAAAGTAACACTCAACAAACCTAGCCAGTTTAGATATTTCATGTGTTCTAGCTCAAGCACACCTGGTGCAACTAATGAAGCTCTTGATCAGTTGCATTGTGTGCTTGAAACACTATCTGTTTTGCAGATTTGTGCTGGTGTGAGGGATTCTATTCAGGGGGTTGAATATTTTGAGACTGCAGAAGTCATTAAAAGTTGCATTTTCAGTTGAATTTGGGGAAACCACTTGAAACATTTGTTGTGTTGAGCTATTTCAATTACTTTTGTTTGATTTGTTCGTTGCAAACAACTCGAAGTCTGTACATTTTGCCAATAAACCTGATTTGCAATGGGGGTTGAATAATTTTGATTACAATGTTTGTCGTGTGAGATGGTAGTTTCATAGAAATTCAAGGTTCAATAAAGAAAAAACAAAACAAATATAGTTTACAAACTTTATTAAGGAAAACGTATGCATATACACCAAATTAAGCTCTTGTATATTTCAGTTACTTAGAACAAGAAAATAGTGACAGTTTTAAACATTTCTACAATATTGTACTGGAATTAACACAGACAAAAGCAATCGCACATCTTTGGCGGGTTGTCAAATGTGTATCATTCCGCCACAAAGGCACAAAATGGTTATTTCTTTTAACACACTTATAAGTAATATCTTCTTAAATTGGCATGTTTTCTCTTGCCATAACAATTTTATTTTTTTGGACATACAAGTTTTTGGCATGCACATATAATTCAATACCCTATAAGGACTCATTCAAAAAGAAACTTTTGTATAATAATAAAAAAATCACTCATTCTGTCTATGGCTTTTAGCAACTGAAAGTTATCAGAAAAAGCAAGCCTATATAGCACTCACCAAAAGATACCAAACTCACATCAACTAGTCTATACATTTATTTACACAAAGTCTTTAAACTACACACCAATAAAGGTTAAAGAAAGGCCATGTGTTGTCGCCTTTGTGCGCAGGGTAAAACTGTAAAATTCCCAGAGTAAAATGAACAATGTGTTGTTCTGGTCTTGCAGCTAACAAAACTAAACAATACTTCTAACCAAAAGCAGCCAACAAAGCTGACATCACTAGTCTTAGAATCCCTGGCACAAAAACGCACAATCTTTTGCTGCTACGTCACTACACTGCATGCACAAACACTAAGCTCAGATTACTGTAAGAACAAAAAAAAGGTTTTTAGAGTTTTATAGGAGCTGAGAGTGTGAACTGGCCTTTTGGCCTGATGCATCAACATTGCAAACACTTACTGATACAGTAAACCTGAAGGAGGATCATATTTACATCCGGGACACTGAGAAATATTAAAACTTAAGTGCCTGGTTGGGGCTTTTGGACTTTGATCAAGAATAAATAACTTAAAAAGTGAAAGCACATATATGATTCACTTATAAACAAGACATTCCTGATTGTATTCTATATGCAAGAAATCATGTTTTCCCATAGACTAAATGAAACAGAATAAGCATAGGCTAACATCGTAATGCTTCATATGGCTGGCATTACTAGAAAAGTTCAGACAGAATATTTCTCAAACATGTTTTTCCCCCCCGATAAATGTCATGATAGTCGCAATTTCTACTACAAAATACAGAAAATAATTAATATCACCAGAAAACATGCATACATAAAGCAATATTAAAAGAAACACTATACTTTTGGTGCCTGGTTGATTTTTGTTTGCTATATACCCATTAGACATGGGAGCTTAACAAAAAGTGGTTCCTGCATATTCTGTCTCACAAACATCTGGTTGAATCTTTTCAAACACACTTATATACACAAATCCATCACAACTGAACACTCTCTCGACCAGTCACAAATAATCACAACATTCACCCATTTTAAACAACCACTGACACCATACATTAAAATACAATAGAAAAGTCAATAATAATAATAATAATAATAAAGTGGAAAAAATAAATCACCAATGGAGGAGTTTAACCGAGGGGAAGACACAGATTGCAGAGAACGGGAGATCGGAGACTAGCTAGAATTCACAGCTGTGAATCAATTTAGAAACATTTGTGTAATAGTATGCAAATCTATACAAAATATGTGTGATGCTGTCAAACTGATTCCTGATGGTAGAATGTAAAATGGTTGTGTATTTGTCAGTTTAACGGACAGCTCTCAAAGCTTGTGAACTGAGGGGGGTTGAGACAAACCGTACTTATCTACCTTACCTGTTGTAATGCTCCGTTATCTATAATAAGGCTCAGTTTATCTGCGTCACTGTTGTGAGTGAGCTTTTTAGTATCATGAATGGTAGAACTTCTCATTGTAGCGGTGAATGGTGACGCAGCCATGGTAAGAAATGGGGCGGGGCATGGCGGCCACGCCCGTGATGATGCCTGTGGACGGGTCGTAGCACAGGATGGTGTCTGACGCCTCGCCGTTTTCACCACGCCCACCCAGGATATAGATCTTGCCGTTACATACCGACATACCGCAACTTTCCTGAAAAACATAAACATGCAGGTCTGTTTACACAAGTGTTTGAACTGAGTGCAACAGATAGGATTCAATAGTACATTTTCTCCACAGAGAAACATTTTATTGTGTAAATATTTTAAGACAGATCTAAGGTGGTTAATGGACTAATAGATACTTCTGTAGATGCCGTAAGTCAGTGTGATTTCAATATTTTTTAATTTACCGTTTTCCTGATGAAGGACTACACTACTCACAATACTTACCAATTAGGAATGTTGCTGTTACTATCAAAAACGGGAATCGATGGTATTGTAAATTACTAAAATCACGTCATTCTCCCTATACTCTAAAACAATTTATATATTTGTATATTATTTATATTTTGTAAAAAATTGTTAAAATGTATGTGTATATAAGTTGTCATTTTATAAACACATATATACACACACACACATACATACATATATAAATATATATATGCGCTTTTATCCAAAGTGACAATAGAGAAACAAAATTAATATATGTATATTTCACAAAAGATTAAAAAAGTGGTATTTAAGTTTTAACTGTTACAAATGATTAATTATTCATTTATTACAAATTTCATTTGAT
The DNA here is from genome assembly GCF_051911475.1 of Siphateles boraxobius. NCBI lineage: Eukaryota > Metazoa > Chordata > Actinopteri > Cypriniformes > Leuciscidae > Siphateles > Siphateles boraxobius. The sequence goes on from NW_027508876.1 coordinate 21,710,291, forward strand.
ACATCAATTGTTATTCTTTCTTTTTTTATGGCTACAAATTATAGTTTGTAATGTTTCGTGTTGCAGGTGGTTTGTTTAGTTCAAGTCTTCAAGAAAAGAAGAAAAAAAGCCAAGTCACTTTGCGCTCTGTAGCCTTTCAAATTGCAGCTTCATTGCAGTCAGTACCTGTTTGCTGAAAGTGTGAACCACAAGCATCCAGTAATCTTCAGAGGGGTCATAGCAGTAGATGGATTTGGTCAGACCTCCAGCAACATAGATGAGATTGTTCAGTGATACGGCTGTGATGCAGCGCTTGGCGATGGGAATGTTGGCCCTTAGCAACCAGGAGTCGGACTCAGGGTCATAGCACTGAACCTAAGGGCAAACACACACAGTGACGTTAAAAAATTTAAATTCACTTAAAGAATTAACTATACAACTGGTAGCAAAAAAAGCCTTATTCAAGCTTGCCTCCTCAGGCTGCAAAACAGCCGCAACCGCAAACATTCATTAATCCCCCTGCCATCCTTGAAAGGAAGGTGTTGATAACAACTTCACATATTTTTGTGATCTTAAAAATATGAAACCACCCTGGAGGGATACGAACTCACAAAAACAGTAATCAGTGATATTGTGTCCTGATAAAAAGGAAACATAAATCGCACACAGACACAATATCTCCTGAGAAAAGCCTTGGGTGAATTTCTATCTTCCTCTCTGTGTGGAGTATGTAATAGTGGACGGGAAGGTATTATAGGGGCTTCACACATTTTAGAAATAGCAGACACTTGTGCAAGAGAATGCTCTGGGCACAAATGATCTGGCAGACTAATAGGACAGAAACATGACTATGACAACGGTAGTAGTCAAATTAAACACACAACATGACATTCAATGCTTTGACCAATCAAGAGTTGAGATATGCGCAAATATTAGTTACCATCAGAACTTCCTTTTAAGGAAGCAGGAAATGCTCCAAAGTTATGCAATTCTCTGAGGACATTTCCTACATTTAAATCAACCATCACAACAAATTTAACAAACACAACGTCAAGCTGTACAATTGTGGAATTAAGGGTCCAAAGAAGTTTTATTTGGGAAGTAAAGGTAAGCTAGTTCAGAACTAATCATATGACCTGCACTGAATCGCAGTGAAATACATTAAGGAAATATCTGCGGCTGAGTGTTTCTCTCCAAAGAGACACCTGGAGAATGTATCAGAGCGGCTGACAGATCCAGGTCAGATGGTCGTAACTGTTGATCTCCAGTAGGAGGCAGCGGGCAATGCATGTACATCTATTGTTCAGCTAAGGCAAAGTCAGGTTGTGATGAAGGAAAAACTCTATCTAACTACAATGTAAGAGTAAGCAAGCTGCCATCATGTAATAAAGGGGTAATCTAACAGCTGGTAAACTCAAGGTTTAGGCGATTGATGCCATTTTGGTCACACACAATGTTGTAGTTACTAGGCTTTGTATACTTAAACATCCTGTCATTCGTGAGCATAGCATATTTAAACGTAGAATGACCTCTGGTTCAATTCAATTATATACTTATAAGTTATTCAGCTTGAGCAAATAAGATAAGCAACTTAATTGAAGAATGCTGTTTTTCACCATACAATAAAATTTGGACAAAAGGAAGACAGAAAAAAAACACAGATATTTCTCAAAATATCTAGTCATTCCGGTCTTGAATGACATAAGAACGAGTAAATTATGACATCATTTCCATTTTTGTGCAAACTGTCCCTTTAACTGTGCCAAGTGATAACAAACAGACTTCAATAAGACATGAATTGTAAGGATTTACTATAGCAACAGCACTGGAATACAAATAAAGACATCACCCATTTCTCAAGAAAAACTATATAATCAGAGTTGTTTTATTTACAGCGGCTGGGTTTATGGTCGACTGCACTGTTCAGAGAAATGCCAAGATCACTACACTGGAAAACAAAGCATGTCAAACCCTGGTGAAGAAATGTCATGTTTACATGGCAGTAAATACACAATGACAAGCAGAGATAATAACAGGGTGGTTTCAAAGACTCCCTACTCCATGCCATGCATCAGACTCTTCTACAAACCTTATCTGAGCATGTGTTGTCATCGGGTCCTCCTCCAATCACAAACAGTTTATTGACACAGCTGATGACGGCTGGCGAGCTGACAGCCTCCTTCATGGGTGCCACTTCCGTCCAGCGGTTTGAGAAAGAGTCGTAGCATTCGACGCTGCTGAGTCGTGACTGACCGTCGTATCCGCCAACGGCATACACCTGTAGAAAAAACACAACGAGATGTTAACTTTAAATGATGACCCTGTACACAATACTCCATTTTAGTGTTGCGTAATGTAGGTAAGCTCAAACTGTTTTTGTCTGTTTTGAAATGTACACATGACGTTTACGTGGATGAAACAATCTGGAAGTCAGCCAGAGCGTGTGGATCTTGTCAAACAAGAACTACCGTTTACCCTTTCATTACATGTTTCTCAAATTGATTTAGTGACAAAATTGTTAGACACACGCACAAGCCTCGAGGCTACCACTGCATTAGCAAAATGACTAATCTGATTATACCTGCGTTTTATTGCATAAGTGGACTAAACAAACCTGATCCAGACAGAATGATGACAAATGTCCATTTGCAGGACACATTATAAATAGTCATGAGGTGAACATAATGTATCACATCTGAATGTGCCAGTGGTTAGAATCTCCTCGGTTACTCTGGAGTAGCCAGAGTCAGGTTTACTTTGAGTAACTTTTCCTAGCAGTTAGAGATAAAAAAAAACCTAGCTCAACACAAATGTAAAAGTTCTGAGTGTCAATTTCCTTTCCTACTTCCAATAAATCCAGTGCGTCCGATTATGCCTACTTTCTAGTAGGTGAAAAGCAGTACAAGAAATGAGTAGTATGTCTGAATTCATAGTGTTTGCAAAACAGTGGAAAATACACAGATGACCTCAGCCGAGATCCTTAAGTGCGCATCCAATGGACACTTTACTGTCCCATGAGGCCACAGGAAAGGAGTTGTGAATGACAGTGAAGCGAAACAACTGAATCACGTGTAGTTGTAGTATATCCGAATTTCATTTAAACTACACACATTCATACCATACATTTCAATTGTCGTGAAGTTTGTTCCTCATTAGACAGTATGAGATTTTGAATGAAACTACAGTTTTGATGATTCAGTGATTGTAAGTTAAAATAAAGTCTTTGTTCATTATTAAAAAAGGAATTCAAATATATTTAAGATAAAAATTTTTTTTTAAATAAATATAGCCTACTGAATGTAATTATTAAAACCTAAACTAACCTTTCCATTAGTATTTAAATATGAATTATGTGTGTGTGTGTGTGTGTGTGTGTGTGCGCGCATGCGTGCGTGTATTTGTTTTTTCTTCCAAGATTTTCAGCCACAAAAATAAGCTAATTACAAAAACCTAACAATGCAAGAAACCCTCCTTTACACTTAAAGGTTTTCTCTAGTTTTGATGTCAAAACATAAACAAACATGCCCTTATCGAATAAGTCGGCAGAAACATGCAAAATAGGGGTAACGGGTGGGAAATTTATGTGTGCAAATCAGGTTCAACTTAAATCATTTAAGACCGTTAAAAACCACCGTTCAAGGTATTTGCATAACCTGGTTATTTATCACAGTCAATGTTAGACTTATTGACCGCATCCAACAGACGCGATCAAAACATCACCGCAGCAAAAACATGACCTCTTTGAGTGCAAAACGTTGACAGTTCTGTGTTGTAACGCATCACTCAATCACTCTTGTTTGTGTAAGTCCCTGAAGAGATTGAGAAATTTCTCGCTCACTCTCAAATGAAAACACGTGGAACGCAACACCCTGAAGAGTTTGTCTCCTTCTCCTGCCTCGTGGCTCAGTTCTGTTAAAAAGAAGGTAAACATGTTTCCCTTATTGGAACACCATGAAAACCGGTTAAACAAGTGTTGGCGCACGAACGTGCTCGAACTCAGAGGGGCAACACATCACTTACGAAAAACACACCAATGTGCTTTCTGGTGAGCCTTTGTTCAGACTCAGATATTATTGAGACGGTCCTATCACCCCTGGGACTCGTAAGATGTTATATCAACAAACAGCTATAGAAATCATCATACAGGAATTATAAAATGTCTTCAGAGGAATTAGATTAGATAGATTAGATTTCCTGTTCAGTGTGTGCATAAGGAAAAGGCTTATATGCTGACAGGGTGTGAGAATGAGAGTCATTCTTTCTCATTTAAATGTTAATTATAATTTTATATCACACACTTGCATACACAATAATCACATACAGTATATCTAACCAGTGTCAGCATGGCTCACATCAGATTATTGCAGCTTAACCCTGTGGTCATGCATTTCATTTTTCAAGACTCAGTGTTGTGACTTCAGTTGATTAGATTCTATCTGTCAGTCATGAATCTTTCACAACCAACAAATCCAACTGCAGTCAAACAATCCATATGTCTGAAGGAGTTGCTGCTCAAAAACAAACCCAAATGATCGTTTGGGGTCAAATTAGCTTTTGAGAACAAAACTAGCATGGGCCTGAAACACAGAGTTGGAGAGACTATAGCAGACACCCAGAGACAGGAAGCTGGGGGAAAATATCTGAACAAGCCACAATACAAAGCATCAAAACAAACAAACTAATAGAAAGAGGCGTTTATGCAGACAGCAGGCTATAACTTACAGTGCATTTTAATTAGTGATTGCACATGTAGCTTTTGTTGGCTCAGTCCATTCCATTAACAAGACACACTTCATTTATTGAACGTTTGAGCCAGTTCCTCACCGATTACATAAAATGCATCAGATCTTTCGCAAACAGGACAGAACAAAGCTATTTAACCCCCTGCCAAAGTAAATCAGATTTCTGGAGCTGATTACATTCGTTAAGAAATGTTGAAAACAGCTCATGAGTGATGCAATATCTAGTCAACTACACAGATCCAAACTCTTTTGACAGCGCCCTTATTTAATGGTTCACATGACTGATCAGTTCAAAGTCAGTTACTGATTATTAAGAAAAAAGGCAGTGTAAGCAAACCAGCTCCAAGGGAGAGGTTAAAAATGAATAATATCATTGTTTAATGAAAACAACGTTTAATGAAAACAAGTTTCAAGCAGGAAAAGAAGAACAAATCGAGACTTTGAAAGTGATAGAGGAACTGAGCACAAGACAAGGAGCAGTAAATGAGAAGCAGGCAATCAATTATAAGGGTGGGAACTTGTTTGAAAACTAAACACGGATAAAGATACTCCAACAACCATTTCTATATGTGGGAAATATTCATTATTGTTAGAGGTATGTAAACCACAGGCCATCATCAAAATAGGAAATCAATGTCTTCTTCCTGTGGCATGACTTAGAGCCAAGACTTTAATTCATGGGACTCGTTGAAAAGGCAGCAAAAGCCAACAAAATGCCCTTAAAAGTTAAACACTGGAATGTATTGGTTTGTTATTGATTTCTAAATGTCTCTTGAATGGATTGATGGTTTCATGCGCTCAGCCGCCAATAATTCACAAAACACAACACATTGTGGTTGGCGCAAACAATGTTTATCCTTGCTACAAGTCAACTGGTAATAAATCTAGTCTTGTTCAAGTTTTTCACATTTGAGTACTTGTATATTTTTGTTCCTAGTTGAGGGCATGTGAAGCAACCTGTCCATGGTATCTACCAGAAGAGGGTTCCCCACATAATATGTTTCCAGTTAGGTGCTTCTAGTGGGCTATTGGTTAGTGTATGAATGTGGAAGTAGTTCAACTCACCTTTCCTAACAAGACAGCCATTTTGTGTCTCCAGCGACCCTTGTTTAAGGAGGCGACCCTGATCCAGATGTTGAGCTGGGAGTTGTACATCCAGACATCCCTGCTGTTGATTCTACCCCCTGAAATTGCAGCACCAATTGGTCACCACCATTCTTGCATGTGCCGTCACACACTGATTATAATCCTTGCAACAATGTGAAAAGGTAAATGACACACTTTGTGAATGTTCCTGATTTCTTATCTCATATAAACACATTATGTAAATAATAAAAACCATAATTGTGGATGTCCCAGTTCTGAGATAATGCCGGTGAAGTAACATAATTAGACCAGATGAACCAAAGTCATACATTTATGAAAACAAATTTCCAATGCAATAAATAAACCACAATTCATTATTTGCATATACACTACCAGTCACAAGTTTGAGCGTGACTGAATTTATGTTTCTCATAATCTTAAAATGTTTTAATACTTAAAACTTGAAATGGGTTTTGTATAAAATAAATGCATCTCTTACACCAGATAGTGAAGAAAAATCCACCAACAAGCATATGGCATGCTACTGTTTAAAAAGCACCCTAGGATGCACCTCATGAAGTTGGTTGAGAAACTGCCCAGGACTGCATTTCGCTAAATCACAGTAAGTAGAACGTAGAACTATTCCCACCAATGATCTCTAAGATCGACTTGGCTCACAATGCTTTTGGGAAACTCAGTCCTGAGCTGTAATCTAGACAACGTGTGGCTACATTGAAAAACTAAAACTATAAAGTAGCTTTGATTTGTGAAACATTAATTTAGTCACTACATAATTCCATTTGTGTTATTTCATAGTTTGAGTGACTTTACTAAAAATTACACAATGTAAAAATAGTAATAAAGACTGAGCAGGTAGGTAAGACCAAACATTTGAATGCTAGCGTATCGGTTAACGTATGCATCTGTGTGATTGTGCTAACAGAAAGTAGTAATCTACAAAACTGTTCCAGTTCTTCAGGAAGCACCAGGGTGGAAAGAACATACTAGACTCAGCAAAGCTGCTCAACCTGAAGCTCATCTTTCTAAATGTTTCCATTATTGTCTGACTTGCATATCTTAGTCTTGAGTTTGACATATATGCAGGTATAGTTAGACAAACACACAGGCTTCCTGCCTTGGAAAAGCCTGCCTGGCCCTGGCTTCCTAAACAAACTTCAAAGGAGGAGTATAACAAAATGTTTAGGGAAGAATTTAACTTAAAGGAGGTTGAAACGAGAGAAAAGGAGAGAGAGAGAGAGAGAGAGAGAGAGAGAGAGAGAGAGAGAGAGAGAGAGAGAGAGAGAGAGAGAGAGAGAGAGTTAACTAGCAGATCTGTTCTCTTGGAAACACGTGAGCGCTTGGCACATGCAGAATGTAAACTGATCGCTCAGGATTCTAGCCCCCTCACTCTCTCTCCAACACCTTTCTCGTGAAATAGCTGATCTCTTTTAATCATGTCTCTCAATCTTTTTTGCTGAACCTGCTCGCTGTTCAAAGTGAGCTGCTCTGTAATGCGTGGCGCCCTGCTGTGTCTAACAAAACCCTGCAGACTAAACCAGCCAAAAGATGAACATCAAACTGACATTAATTGAAAAATTAAGACAGAGGATATGGATAATTGACAGATGGAGGGCGTATAAAAACAGCAATTAAAAATTTCTAAATAATGCCTTTAACAGTTAGTAATCCATATATTAAAGACCTCACAAAATCAAAAATTAAGTTTTGTGAGTTGTTGTCCATGTCTGTTAGCTTTAATGTCATCTATATGCCAATGTTCCTCTAAAAACTGACAAAATTAGCAGATATACGCATTCAAAATGTATAGTTTTTCCTATGTTAGACCGAAAATATTAATAGCTCATCTTGCACTTACAAGATTTACTTATTTATTTAAAATGTATAAAACGTTTTATCCAACCAAATGCTAGAATGAGAATATTCTTCTCCATAATGCTAGCATTAGCAATCTTCCTGGATGTGATGTAAACAAAAGGCTACCGGCATTGAAAAAGGAACAAGGCCTTTGATATACCTTGCCTAAAATTCCTAAACAACACAGGGAAGAAAACCACGTCAAGCCTAACGACAATTGCCTACAAAACAATTTAGAGCTCAAGAATGTTACAAATATGCATGATTACCTGAGACCAGGATGTCGTTCCTGAGGGCACACACAGCATACTCTGACTTGGTGAATTCTGGGAGTTTGGCTAAGGATTTCCATTCCCCAGTTACCGGATCATAGCACTCGGTGTACGGCAGGTTGAAACCTCCCATTCTCTCACATCCTCCAACTACCACAATGACCTCAGAGAATCCTGTAGACCTGCAGGGACATGACAGGATGTCAAACTTGGACACATGGAAAAAAGTAAATCATTTAGTCCTTGTAACATTACAGAAAATAGAAAGTGTTCACATGGCAAGCACATATTTTGTCATACTATTAGTACGCACAACTCATTGTTTACACTTTGTTTTCTTGTCATTTTCAGTCTAATTGTTCACTGAATGACACTGAAATTAGAAAAGCACAGAACCATTTCTAAGAATAGCAGTAAATATCACTGTCTACTAGTGCCCAGAGCACAACATGCATTCTCTGTTCAAAGAACCAATCGGCAGGCAAACACATTTTTTCCAGAAACAACTTCCCCCATTTTTTTCCCTGAAATGCTCTGCCTAGAAGACTGTGCTCTCTGTGTAAATGATCATGGGGTTGGAGAAAGCTCAAGTAAAGATGCTAAAGTTAGAGTTGAACTTTGAATAACCTCTCTGGGGGAAAGAGCTTAGAACGAATAGAGCAAGTCGCCCAGTCAATTCATGCAAACATGGAAAATTTTGATCAGTCTTTTATGTGTGATGTAATTAGTGTAAATGTGCCGCACCCACATAATTCACTGAGAATAATTGGTGGAGATCAGCTAGGCCCATAATTCAAATTTAATAACCATCGCAAATCTGCCTGGAAACAGAAGGTGGAACTACAAATTTCTGCCAGTTGTAAGACGACACCTGTCTGAAAACTCGAATACAGTATGCTGAATCTGAGGTGGTGTTTCGAAAGTATTTTTTTTTTTCACCAAACCAAGGAATAACAAAGGTACATGGAGTTGAAAAAAAAGCACCCTTGCATTGTCTTGCATGAATATTTAGCACACTTTTGTAAGTTTAGCTGGTTGCGTGAGACTTCGGCTGCATTTATCCTAATGACTGTGCTACACCTTTCTTCAAGCAGTCTATAATGAGACGGTTAATAAATAAGCCCTTTAAATTTGGTGGTTCCTTCTGCGAATCACGTTCAGGCAGAATCCAGGTCACTATACATTTGGCTCTGAGAAAAACAAAACAGAACTCCCCTCCCCCTGCTCTCTCACCCCATGCTCCTCCAGACATAACAAAAACAGAGTGCACACTGCAAGCAGGATCAGGTCAACAGGAACATGTTTTGAAACTCAGGTGTTTACAGTGACTATTATAAGTGAACACACTTATGCTAGGCTCTGTATGTGTTATGAAGCTTGTGAAGTAAGAATGTGTACGGGCAAGCCCTGCTGAGACTTTTTCCCTGCCTGAAGGGGCCGTCTCTTCTTGCTCCATTTCAACTGTACTTAAAATGTGGCTTGGATTGTTCCATATCCATAAATTAGAGCATTGGGTTTCCAATGATCACCTATGGAGTGCAAACCTATAAAAAAACAAGCCTTCAAGTTACTTGTTAAATCATGCCTTCGTGTTTTGAGGATGACTGAATCTATAATGTAGCTTTCTGAAAAAGGTTGCAGAAGTCTCTGAGATCTTTAAGGACATAGCAGAACGTGTTTTATTTTCAACCAAGCTAGACAACTACAAATAACTAGTAAACTCTCATTTGCTTGATGTTTCTTGATAGCTAATCATTTGAAATCAAGTCATAGTAATCAAACACTTTGATAGTGACTTGAGTGAACTAGACAAACAGTTCAAGCAACGTATAAAAGACTCTTCTCTTTCTTGCAATCACTGGTCCATTTTACAGTTTAAACTGCTTTTAGTGTGTAAAGATTGAGGCTTGGATTAATATGGTGCTTGAATAGGAGTACATTATTAGCACAGGAAATGTTGCTAGAAATACCTGCGTGGACGGGTTCTAGGCGACATCATTTCGTTGCCCAACACATGATAGCGTCTGGCTTCGTGCAGAAGCTGATAGCACTCCGGTGCATTTTGGATCAACTGGTCACCTTCTACCGTCTGTACGAAATAATTCGGATGCAGCAGGGGCAGGCGGACATGGTTGAGGAGGTCTTTGAGCACGATTCTGCGGTGGTCCACATCGTAGTACACCCAACGAACCACTGCTTCAAAAACCGTCTCCTCCTTTCCAATGACTAGCTCGTCACTAGCGATGTACTCCTCCAGTTCTTCCTTACGCAAGTCCAAGAATTCTTCATGCTGGGCCACGTCGGCAAAGCTCTGCAGCGCGTAAGAACGGCAGCGGCTGGCCAGTTGCTTGAGGGAGTGCGCGTCGGCAAAACGCTGGATGCCCAGGCAGTTGCATGGGTCAAGTTGGTCCTCCAAGAACTTGGCACAGGCATCACGGAGAGTGTTGATCTGGAAGAGGCAGGAGGTCTCAAAGATGAATTGCACATTGTCTGTGGTGATGCGGGCACGTCCAGTGTAGACGTACTGTAGGAAGGTGTCCATGGCTTCGACACGGATGCCGTTGATCTCCACCAACATCTCACGGCTCTCACGGTGGTCATTGCAGAACATTGCACGGAAATAGCTGCTGCAAGCTGACAACACGGCGCGGTGGCATGGGAACTCACGACCCTCCACGCTGATCACCACGTCCGTGAACAGTCGGCCATCACGGAACTCATTAAACATCTGCAGAATGCTCTCAGAGTGGCACGGGCCAGAGGTGAAATCGAACACATCATGATTACCAACGGACTTGTTGTCCATTTCCAGAACCTTTCTTTTAACTGCTGGAGACTCACGGACTCCAGAGTCCTCCCGGTTCAGTCTTCTGCCCAGAATAAGTACCATTGCTATTAGACCAGTGAGCCAAGAGGCCCTGTAGACAATAGAAGAAAATGATGCCTCAGCTGAAAAGAAAAAGAGAAATATTATTTGAATCAGGAAATCCATTACAATGAGACACATTTCTGAGTCATTGCTTTTGTACCTAATATATCTGTATCAACTGAAAATAAGCTTAAAACTACAACCTATACAGCTTTTCGGGCTCAATGTACAAAAGGTAAAGGAGCTGCTGATCAACCATGCAATAACATACACAATGTGTTGCCATGTTGGCATCATGTTGCTGGCAAATTTTGTGACAAACATATGACAGACATTAAGTATTAAACCTTTTTTAATAACAGTTAAATGACATTTGAACTTCTTTTATATCAGAGAAGTAAAAACCGATGCCTAATTTACAAAAATGTAATTGTCATGACAACCTGACAAACTTTTGTTTGTCTCACAATGGCCTCTCATTGCCCCGGGGGAATTCACTAGACAACAGAATGCTGCTCTTCTTGTACTGCAGCCGCCTAGCGGTCACTTCCGTATTCAACAAGAGGATCAAAACAAAGAACTTGGGAACGTCAACAAAATAGAGGCTACTTCAGAAATTGACCTGCCACCACGTGTTGACTGACAAAATTAATCATTCAAATTTGTCCATAACACTTAATTTAAGATTAAATTCAATCTTAATGAAATTAAATTATTACGTTAAATTACATAATCGTATATGCTTTTTAAAACATATTTATAGCAGGCTGTAAACTTAGTAAAATTCCATAATTCTTGTGTCGCAGTTATGTCTTTTTTTCAACACGTTTAAAAACAGATAGCCTACCTCGGTATGACGAATTTTAGATGAAAATAGACAAATAGTATTTTTTTATTGCATTGGTTACGTGGGACTTAGGCTATATAAATACATGCATTATGAATACATATTACAATTAATTGTCACAAAATGTGTTTCATAACAATTCCATTTAAATTATCATAGATACAAAACTGTTACAGAATAGAATAGAACAGAAAAGTACAATACAATACAATAAACTTTAGGCCTATAATATTATAACAAGCATAAACTCACCAGTTTAAAAAGTGAAGACTTTGTTGTGGAAGTCTCTTGAATAGCCTACTTAAAGTCAGAAAATCAGTACATGAAAACTCTGCTCGTCTACCCCTCGGCAGTCATCTCTATTCCAGCAATGAACCCAGAAAAACGTCTGGGGAAAAAACGGTCCGCTGGGTGCTTTATTGCCATCATCACATCCGAAAAACACGAGCGGCAATCAGCTGATGACGCAGGGAGTTCTGTGAAATGCAGTCTTCATGTAGGCTGACAGAATGACGATAGAAGCTCAGGTGACTACAAGTTCCAGAGTGCCCAGAACGCCACATGGCCACAGATTGTTTGTAAACGTTTCAACAGTCACAAGAGTGGCGGAGGTGAATCTCACGTCGGAAAGATATTCAACTCGTTCTTTTTTTTTCCTCTTAAGAGTTTGAAAGAAGGTTATAAAATACATTCATATGCAAAAAAAGTAACACATTTTAGTAAACAATCATATACAACACGCACACATGACTTATTGACGTCTTTTTGTTTTTGTACTGCGCTGATGATATTTTCTAACGTTATCCCCTAACGACCGTAATCACAGAAGAGTATTTTTACATTTTCATTTATACATTGCTTAGTATGCTTTATTTAACCGTCTGAACTGAGATGAGAGAACACGGTATTTAAGTTTTTCCTACATTGTAAGAACATTTTTACTTTTAGAATATAGCCTACTAACTTATATGTGAAACCAAGACACGTGTGTTTAATTTGGGGAGCGTTGAACATTAACAATGTTTCTCTCTTTCGTTTCTATTGTATTGTATGAGGTTCAAGAAAAAGATTTCCTTCTCTCACAATCCTTTCAACACCAAAGGCACCATTTAAACAAGTTTGGCTCATTTGGAAAGCTGGTGAGGCTGTTTAACGTCCTCTCTTTTTCTGAATACCTGGAGGCTAAACGGTTATATGCCTAATAATAGGCTAAAAGGCTATAGGCCTACATATCTGTATACATACTCATCACTTCCTCTGAATGTCTACCCCGAAACGTAAACATACTTAGGCTACTGAATCAAGACATGTTCAGGAAACTGAACTTAAAAATATATAGCCTTACTGCTTCTTATCCATTTTCTAATTGAAAAAAACCCACCAAATTCAGGAAATTAGACTTACAAATGAAAAAAAAAACCTTTCTTAGCCCTACCTAAGATTTTTTCAAAGCCTTAGGCTACAGAATAGGTCAAATGAGGCAGTGAGCAGAAGGTATCAGAAAGCCACAGATTCAAATGAGTCTGATTCAGAACTACAGTAGAATAATTCATCCTGTGTTCTTCAAACACTAACAACACTTTTCCCCCACACACTTTTATTTGCATTGGTTAAAAAAAATGCACCCATTTAGGACTAAAGCGTTTTGCTTCAATACTAAATTTGGACTGTAAAGTTCTTTCAGATAAACAAAATATATCCAGTAAAGTCTACTTTAGTTTGCAATGGAAACTAATTGTGACTTTTTATCTCACAATTGCAACTTTTTTTTAATCTCACAATTCAGACTTTATAACTTCTGAGAAAAGTCATACAGTTATAAACTTGCAAGTGCAATGAAAAAAGTCAGAATTGCGAGTTTATATCAGAATTCTGTGAGATTAAATGTTATTAACTTTATTTTTTTTACACTCCGTGGCAGAAACGGAATGTAAAATTAAAGTGAATGAAAGTGTTGAAGCCTAAAGCATTCTGCTGGCAGACTTTTTCCTTCCTCTTTCAATGCTTTCTCCTGCTCTCTCTTTCTCTCTCTCTCTCTCTCTGCCTTATTTGTGTTCTCTTGCTATCGTGTGTCTCTGTTCTCTCTTGGTTTCCACCATTATTGCACAGCAGCTGACTGCACTTTCTGCGGTCTAAAGCACATTCCTCTGTCTCTGTGTGTTTATGTGATCAGTAGTCATTCCAGCATCAATAGTGCTATTATAGTGATCCACTCAGTTAAGCCTCATTAATGCAGAACAGGAGAAAGTCCAAAAGCAAATTTACTGACTTAAGCCAAGCAGAATAAGAAGTATGGGGGAAAGTACTATTTGGTATTTGAATATTAATTAAGGATGCATGGCCAAAAAGATTAAAAAAAATCACAAGTGCACTTCAGGTTGTAAACTGTCCTACACTGGCCACAGGGTGGCAGTAGTGATTTTGGAATCAGCAGAACAGGGACTTTGCAAGCACATGCAGGATAACAAAAGGGTATTTGGATTTATTGTTTTAAAAATAGTCATTTAGGGCCTGTAGGCTTATATTTTACAAATAAATCCATGCTACAATATACGTAATTATTTATTTAACATGGTTAAGGTCTCATCGGTGTGTTTTTGAGATACAATAATTTTGAGGCAAGTATAATTTCATATCCAAGAGTCCATGTTTGCTATAATTCTTACAGGTTGAAACAACAGCCCTCTATTTGACATTAATTTACACCGTTTAAGAATAGCCTAAGTAGGTTGACAAATATGGGAATATTACATTAAAATGTGGCATAGGCCTACGCTTTCTGACGTTTAAACCAAACACCGCCCCTACTGTCTCCCTACAGTTTACATCAGTTTCAAACATTTAAAGTTCTTTAAAAGTAACCAAATATGTTACACTCCAGTGATTACGCTATATAATGATCTGTATTGAGTAAACAAAAACCTAAAACCAGCCCACAGGTCCTCGCAACACAAAACATGTTTTTTAGAAATAATTACCTGCGATTTGCAGGCCCCAGGTAGGCCTATTTATTTGTGTAAAAGCGGAAAATCCCGTTCAATGGCTTTGATCATTACAGCGCATCCTTTCAGTTCTCGCGAGAACTTTCGGTTCACCAGCGCCACTGGGTGAGTGCAGTGATGGCAAGCTGGAGTTCGTAAAAGCGACGGAGGCAAAACTGTAGTGAAGCGCCTTACGGCTGGGGCAACATTCACATCATCTCTTCCCCCTCTTGCATTGTTGCCCCTGCCTTTTTTGCTCTTTCTAATGAGGGGCAGGATAATTAGTAAGAAAAATGCTTAGAAGCCGCGTTGCGCTTTCATTTTAAGTGATTATTTGAGGTATTTCCGACCCAGTGTGCTGCATCTCCGAAAGTAGCGGATTTCTTTTTTTCTTCTCTACATTGAAAACATCCTAGACAAACACGCCGCGTAAACAAGTTCATAAATGGGTGAGTACAACATATTTGGGATAAGTCCGTTCATTTTTATGCTAGATCTTGACCTCAGTGTGCTATTGATGTGTCATATAAAACATTAATGTAACTGATATCATTGATAGTGATTGCATGATGCGTTCGTCGCACTATTATAACTATAGAAAGAAGATCTGATCATTTCAAGATGTGGACACGTTTGCATGGTTTCCCCCCCTCTTCTCTGTTGCTCAAAGATCATGAAGAGTTAAAAGCTGAATTTCATTTCCCTCTGAGGTTTCCTGCTCTCCTCCAGCTGTCCGTTATGTTTCTCTTTACAGATGTGGTTTTTGCTACATTGTTTCATAAGGATGTGCAGGAACGCTCTTTTCATTATGCATATTATTTTATTTTGACCTAACAATGCAACGTAAACTGCTTATCACATTTAATCTGTTTTCCTTTTTGGATTACCTTGAATAGTTCTGAATAGGCTACATATCGACCGATATTGTTTCTTTATGACTGATTATAAAGATGCATGTTGAAATTACTGTTAATTGGCTAATTATTAGTTACCACACAATTATAAATACAAAATAGTTTGCAAAAAAAGGGCTTATATTAATTCATAAATAGTAATATACTCAGATATCGGCAAGCTGCTTAATTGGTTTATATTCTTAGATTGTCATTATCGGGCATTAACTGTACCCGATTGGCTGATTAATATACCTGTTCTTTCTGCTATTAAGGCCCATTCACACAAAGAACTATAACGATAACTACTGTATTAGCAGAGAACCTTCTGTTCATTATAAACATGCTGCAGATTTGTCTACTGCTTTAAATGCTCAAGCTCTTTAGGAGGATGGATTCTGATTGGCTGTCAATGTTTTTTTATCTTTCATCAGCTGGAAAAATAAATATTTTTAAAGTAATTCCAATAATATAATTCCACTGTGTCCTTAAGTTGTGATACGGAGTCTGCTATTATTTTAAAATGATATCTTTATCGTTAAAGTTATCGTCCTTGGTGTGAAGGGCCTTCAGTGTTGTTAATGGACAATAATAAGTGTTCATTTAAATTCAGTGGAATGTTTCCAAAAAGGAAACGTTTCTTAGTGATCAAAATGGTTTTGAGATGATTCAACTAGGGTCTAAATGCTAAAGATAGAACTGAGTCATTTCCTACATTTTTGTATTGACAATCTGTTTCACTCAGATGTACATCACAATACAGAAGAAAAGATCACACTTCTTCCGTTTCATTGCGACTTTAGGTAGAAAAGTGTGATTATCGGCAAATAATATTGGTCAAACAGAACAAAACAGGCCACAAATGCTTCTAACATTAGATTGTATCGGGTAACATCACGTTATGTGCTTTAAATAAAGTTGACTTGTTTGTATGTTTGCTTTTAAAAAGACAGCCTCCCTTGATGCCCACAAGCTCATCACAGTCAATAACTGGGCAGCTGCAGCCAAAACGGTTTTTAGCATCTCAGTCCAAAAAAAAAAGTCATAGGTGTTGTTTTCTTTTCTTATACTACACTGATGATACAAAAGAATGACAGACATTTTTGAGGAATAACACACTGTTGTGATTGTGAGATTTCTGCAGAGTCATCACTGTAGAGTACTCTCATGTAAGACTGTCGTACTTAGCCTATCATTGGCATTGGATTACAATCGTTTATGGTTTATATTTAACAAACTTAAAGCAACTTCTTATTGAATGAAGCGCAAACAGATGTACAATCCTCTTATGATCCGTTCTGTTCTAAGCACTCCCGTGATGAGATCATCAAAAAGGGGGGGGGGTGTCTTTGACAAAACACCAGCGTGAGACAGTAACACACGTGTCTCTGATCTCTTGGCAAGATTCATCAAAGTGTTTAGATCAACAGGGATACATGTTGAAAATTTAAACGGCACAATCTGGTTTTTGAGCACATTGCACATCACATTTGGTTACATTCTTTAGTGACTAAAGCCATCCGTGTACAAACCCACCAGAGTGTTTGTTAGGTTTGTTCATTTCTGTCTAAACATAAACGGTAACGGATATTAACGACCCAGGGCCAGCTGTGTGTACTATTTCAAAACATAAATCAATGACACAAACAGGACTGATATGATTTAAAAATCAATCTGACAAATGATCCATGCTCTGCGCTAAATATAGAAAAAATATATAACATGTAAGATGTTTGTACCTTATCAATCCCTAAGTGGTGCATATTAGTACCTTAAGGGATGGTTCACTCAAAAATGAATATTCTGTTATTATTTACTCACCTTTATGTCATTCAGAACCTGTATGACTTTCTTTCTTCTGTGAAACATAAAAGAAGATATATTGAAGAATATTTCACTGGTTTGTCGGTTCAGTGGAAGTCAGTGAGGTCCAAAAAAATATTGACGTTCATTTTATAGGGATAAAAATACGCTGAGACATCCTTCAAAACATCTTCTTTTGTGTTTTGCAAAATTTATGCAGGATCTGAATGACTTGAGGGCAAATTGGTGAATAACAAAAAGGGAATAACATGCACCTCTTTCCCCTCCAGCATTTAAAAATTCAATAAAAGTTGCCTGCCACCGCCTGCGTTTTTGATCAGATTCACAAAAGTTTCATGGCCCCCAGAATATTTTGTTGTATGAATATCTCATGCAATACATCAAAAGAAAGAACAAACCCTCTGCTTTTAGACAAAAAAAACCTGTTGTATTCTAGCTTCATACGTTCTTTTTGGGTAAGTTTCATAAAAAAGCAACGTTTTGGGCAAAAACAAATCACGTTTTTGTCAAAGAGTACGTCTGGATCAGATTCAGAATGATGATCAAAACACAGATAGAGTAGATCTAGTCCATCAACATCCCCAAAGCTTGCACAGTCCTATAGTTTGTCCCGGGTCGACATTTCATTCAGTAGCAGCAGGCAGTTTTGATTGATATGCTGTTTGATGTTAATGATCACATTATTTTTCATATGTGTAAGATCGCTTGTTTCTGTATCTTCTTCGCATGTGCTTTGATCAGAAGATTTAGTACTCTTTCAGAAGATGTGTCATAGCGCTCCTAGTGTATAACAGTTAAAACACGGAGACCTGGAAAATTTCGTGTTTGGCGGGGAAGCGTTTTCTCCCAAATAATGGAAAATGCTGTGTTTGGAAAGTGTTGCGGGGAAAAGATACGAAAGGTTTACTTTTGTACATTTTGAATCAACTATTTCAGACGACATTCCCAAAGACACACATGTATGAAATATTTGGTGACTTATTCAGTGATTGTTAACTGGCCAAGCCTAAAAATGAATAATTTTCAGGATAGTGTGCCTGACCCACCCATGTTTTCTGATTCAGCAGTGATCATACTGACTGCAGCATTCATAAACCACAACCTACATCCTTAAAAATATAATATAGCCTAATATTCGCCAAAAAACCTCTCAGTGAGCAGTTCTTAAAATAACAATTTTTTGTCTGAAGAACATTTTAATAATCTGAAGTACCTTTTGTGTAAGGAAAAGCTTTCATTGATATTTCAGGTTCTTCGTGGAACCGTCAATGACAATAGAGAACCTTTTTAAGAGTGTAGGAATTTATTTTCCTCTGTTTTGAATTAAACATGCTATCAGTAAGTGAATTCATAGTGATCAAGGGCTCCCTGTGAATCCTCATATCGCATGCAAGTTAATGAAGCCCTGGCTTCCTTTGTTACTGTTTTCGCCGCAAGCTCCAGCTTTGCTTTTCCTCCCCAGTGATGTGGTGCACTTTGGATTCTGGGAAGTGTTGCACTGCACTCCGGTCTCTTTACTGTCATGGCTGCTGTGTCATGCTCATTCATTGGCCTTTGGCAGAGAACAGGGAAGTGGTAAGAGAAGCATGTTTCTGTGTACAGTATGACAAGTTCCCGTTATAGGGGAGTATTTACACATCTACCACAAGTTCCTCCCTGTTATAGTTGCTCTTTTATTGTCTGTGGAAACATTGTAGGGGAACCAGTCGTAGTTGTTTATATATCACACTTTCCTGCCTAAAGGAGACTGGTTTTTAAGATCTACACATCTCCAACTGCTTTTTTTTTTTTTTTTTTGGTTACTAAATATTTTAGCTAATTTGATTATTCGTTCACCTTCTAGTTTAACACATCTTACCATGTTTAAAACCTTTACTGCTGAAAAACAGAAGGATGAAAGAGTTATGTGTTTTGGAGCACGAGTAGTCATTGATTTCTTAAGTCTACAGGAGATTGCTCCAAGTGTTAAAGTGCAAGACAGACTTAAAATGTCATGTGGTACTAGAGAAGATCCACCATGGCCAGTATAAGAGTTTTGTACAATACTGTGCTATGGCTCCAGAATCCAGATTTATTCATCAGATACAGTCGAAAACATCTGCTGAAAGAGCTTTTGGCGATTAATAATTTAAGTTTTGTTACACTCGCTGAACATTTCACTTTTAAATCATGCATTTAAGCTATAATGAAACTTTGTCTCTGCAGTATGCTCTCATATATCCGCATTAGGACATACAAACAACCAAGTGCTTTGTAATCACAAGCAACTTCATGATTTATTAACATGTTTGACTTTGGAGCAGTGACTTTAAAGAAGAGTTGTAAGATTGTTGTTTGTTAGCTTTAAGGAAGTAGTCTTACACTTTACTCTCCAGCATTGAGCACAAGAGTGTTTGTCCTACATACTACATAATTTATGTTTTATGCTTCTGGGAAACGTGCGTCATTTTGTGTTTTGCACAAATCGTATGTTAGTTTTTTTCTGAATTTCCGCACATGACCCAAGTCTAACCCTCATAATAAGTGGCTTGGCTGATACAATTTGGGAAGCCGGGACACATGGTGAGCCTCATCTGGTAAGAGGACCTTCACCTTTTCTTCTGTAAGGTCCTGTAAACAAAATATATATATATATATACACACACAGAGTTTTTTTTTTGATGATTTATAGGGAATATACATTTACGCATCATTAAGAATATTGCAGTGATTTAAACAGTTTGACTGTTTAACAGCAATATTTTTCTCTGAATGTTTGGATTTAATCTCAGTAGCAAAAAGTGTGATACATGTAGGAAGTTTGATTCATTTTTGAGATTCAGTTATTTCAAACAAGTTCATTTTAGTGAATTGCTTCAAAACACTGATTCGTTTGTCATCACATCACTTCCTTTCTAAAATGTTAGGAATGCGGTACATTATCAGTTATAAAATGGAATTACAGATTTAACTGATTTAGTATATTAGTCAATGGATATTTAATAGAAAAAATAGATTAAATGAGCATGAACATTTCAATTACCATCAGCATCTGATGCTGTTTGGAAGAGAAGAGACTTCGGAAGAGACTGACTCAGAAGAGAAGAAATTGTTGAATAAGTTTGTTAATAAATTTTTTTGCCCACAAAGTATTCTCGTCGCTTCATAACATTAAGGGCCCTATCATACACCCGGCACAATGCAGTGCCAAGCACGACGCAAGTGTTTTTTGCTAGTTTCAGCCCTATGCAGGTATCATTTTCATGTCCTGCGCCACGTTGTTTAAATGGCAAATGCATTTGTGACTATTTGTGCACCCAGGGGCATGCTGGTCTGAAAACGGGGTTTGTTCGGGGCAGCATTGTTGCCGCGTTGCTATTTTGAGGCAACTGAAATAGACTGCACCATTAAACAACAAAAACCTGGTCTAAAGTCAATATTTTCAACGCATTAGTAATCTGGGTCTATAGGCGGGTCCACAACATGCTTACACTCTGCTTATTGCACACACAGGGAAGCGCAGCAGCACACAAATACAAATATGCCAAATGAAAATAAAAGGACTAGAATGTAAAAGATTGTTATTGTGTACATAAATATATGGTGGAATCTGGCTTGTCCCATAGAAGTGCTTGCGAGCTTCTGTTTGCAGTAGCTCTGGAGACACGTTCAGTCTTTACATTTGCAAATTGTGCCATGTAAGTAGCGAATCCGTCAGGGCGTGAACGCAACTGGCTTTTAAAGGGAATAGGAATTACACTCTGATTGATTTTTCAACCATTTTTTCCCGTCGTTAAACTAGCAAAAGTGGATTCAGACACACCCTAAGAGCACTTGCACTCTGCGCTCTAGACCATTCACTCAGATCGTTAAAATAGGGCCCTAAGGTTGAGCCACTGTAGTCAAATGGACTATTTTAACGATGTCTTTACTACCATTCTTGGCCTTGAAAGTGGTTATGATGTTGGTGTCTATAGGGGGTCAGAAAGCTCTCAGATTTCATCAAAAATATCTTATTTTGTGTTCCGAAGGTCTTAAGGGTTTGGAATGACATGAGGGTGAGTAATTAATGGCAGAACATTTATTTTTGGGTGAACTAACCCTTTAAGCACAGGGTTTCCCTGATAGAAGGCTGTGCTCTGGTCAGGTGTGGTTGAGAGTCAACGACACCCAACCCACCCACGTCAAATCAGCTGATTAATGTATATTCATGTCAGTGTAACTTCTTCTGTTGCCCTAGCAACAAATCTGACTAAAGCTTGTACGAAAGGACATTGATGTCTCTCCTAAGTGCTAACCAGACCACAGCAGAGTGCATTTAGTGAAATGGGTCAGGACTATGCCTGTGATCACAGCACTGCTCTGAATGTTGTATGTTTGTGTTAGGGTCCACCACATTTCGTAGTGGTTATTTTTTTATCTGCAGTTATATTAGGCCTACAGTCCCTTCAATATACATTTGGAGGCGTGTAATAAGTCAGGGTGGCATGAAATGGTTTGGCTGTGAAGGATTTCAGCTGTTCATTTCATTGACTCATTGGAGTCATTTTGAGCCATTCGCATCTAATGCTGCTCAACCAGTCAGGCTTAAGCATGAGCTCTTTGCTGTATAAAAATACTTTTGCCAGTGTAATTTAATTTAATTCATGTCCGTTCCACTTAATGCAATCTAATACCGTAAATTTGATTAACCTTTAGGGAGTACATGAAGGAAAGGCAGTCGGCCTGAGTCAGTATGCGAGATTTACCAATTAAAATGTAAGTCACAAGCTCCCCTTAGACGGGAAACAATGAGGGATTTTATTTCAGTTCAATCACATCGTTAGCCAAAAAGGTTGTTCGTACAACACTGGAACATTATTGATCTTGTTCTGAATCAATGCAACCTAACAATAATGTGTGTATGTCTTAACTTCCAAGATTTATGCAAATGTTGTGCAGTGGATTAAGGCTGTTATGCTTGTATGACAGGGAATGGATCAGGCATACATGAATTCAGTGAGTATAGTATTGCACATCGACTGTGCTGATGTTTAATGCATAAGCTCAGAGAGTTGTGCTGCCTTGAAAAGTGAAAAGCGCATCACATGATTTTACTGAGGTCCTCTTAAGCAGACAAACACTTGACTCACATCAGTACAAATCAGCTGAGTCCAGACACACAGGCTAAAGGAGCTACTTAAGAAGAGGAGTTATGCCTATTTATAGCTGCTCATGGAGATGACTAGCATGCAATGACGCTGGTAAAAAAAACAATAGCTCCAATCTTCAATGCACACACATGGTGCAGAGGTCATTTTTGTTCATTCTGAGTGGTGTTTACCTGTGTATAGGTTGTAGGTGGTTGCCAGGGTGTTGCTATGCAGTTGCTATGGTGTTCAGAGTTGTTTTTAGTGCTTGCTATGCATCCAGTTTCTGATGTGGTTGCGGAGTTGTTTTAGGTTGTTGATTTCTAGGACATTACTATGTGGTTGCTTTGTTGTTGCTGGCTCAATTGTCTATTAATTAGATATTACGTGGGTCTATGTGATATTTTTTTAAACAGCACATTCATGATTGGAAATCAAATTTTCCAATTGCCTAAAATATACGGCCTGGAATTGGCAACTACCTCTTGATATAATGCACATTGTAATATATATATATGTCACAAATGTTCGCGATACTTCCAGTGTAAGAAATTAACTTTTAAGTGGCAAAAAATTTTCCCTTCATGGGGACTTTTTTGTAAAGTATTTTATTTGAAAATATTTTATATATTATATTTTAAAGAATATATGTTTAAAAAAATTTGTTATACTTCATCAAATACTTCATCAATTCACTAACACGTTCTCAATAAATAGATTGACAAAAATCAAAGGACATTTTTTAAATAAAGTTTTCTTTATGGGGATATTTTTATTTTAAAATATTTTATTACAAATATATATTATATAAATTATTTCAAATATAGTTTAAATATATTTCCTTTTATTTAAAAAAAATTATGTTATCCTTCATGTCAAATACTTTAATATAATCAATTAATTAACACGATTTCTTGTAATTATTTTGAGAATGCATTTCCTTTTACATATCATGATTTCATACCCTGGATGTGTCACTAATAACTGGATCCTGATTTAGTCTCTCTTGTGGCCAATAAAAAGAAAGACAAGAATCAACAGGAAACAGCTTTGTTGTTTATGTCCGTAATTCTAGTGTGTTGTTGTGTGTGAGTGTGTTTGTGTAGGTCAGTTGTAGAAAGGTTGTGCTGAAAAGTCAGACAGAGGCTGACATTTGTGGGTGTGACAGACATTCAAGACAAATGCAAGTATTCTTGGTGTGGGGGAGTTTTTTTGGAAGATGTATTACTCTAAACATGACAGCTGTGCTTGGTCACATCTTTATTTCTAATCCAAATTTCAAACAGCTGGAGAGAGAGAGAGATGGGCCAACTCGATGGTCATCATTCAGGATGTCATCAAAGTCTAGCATAACAGTTCCTTTAGAGAATGAAAGCTCCAATATGGTGTTCAAGGCCTGTGGAAAGGTCAAGTATGAATTGTTGTGATTTAAGGTCATGTTATGATCCACCTATGTATATAACTATGCCATCAGATCTCCATAGGAAGTGCCGCTGAATTTGTATATGAACTCTGGCTATCTAAATGATGATTGACAGTCCATGCAACTATAGTAGCACTCAAAAAGTTTGTAAGTTTGTAATCTACATGAATTGAGCGGTTTAGTCCAAATTTTCTGAAAAGACTCGATTGCTTTATAGTTTGAACAGATTTAAAGGCCTTTATTCACATATAAATATTCATCAAATCACACATCAGTTGTGGTAAACGGAAGCTCAAGCGTGTTCGCTTGATGTGCGAGAACCAATCAGGTTCATTCTTGTTACGCAGCACGGGTGAGCTACTGTTTATGTTCGCTAATCAATGTTGTTTATATGTGAATATAAGACTAAATACAATTTGTTCATCATATAAAGCTATCAAGGCTCTTTAGACTAATTTGGACTAAACCGCTCGATTCATTCTACGATCTTTGTATGAATTATATGAAGCATCAAAGTAGTAGTTGCGTGGCTGTCAATGGAGGGACAGAACTGGATCAGATATTATTAAAGAAATCTTCATTTGTATTCTGAAGATGAACAAAAGTCTGAAGGGTTTGGAACGACACGAGAGTGAGTAAATACCACCCACCCAGATTATCTCTTCAATCTCTTCAAGGGTATTGATATACCATTAGATATTCAAAAATGCATAACAGCATGGTCTATAGGATCCCTCAGATGACCCTGCAGAACATTCTGGAACATGCTGAGCTGTGCAGGGAGAAAAGCATGAGGTTGTATAAAAGAAATCGGTCAGCCCACCGGCATAACAAACACAAAGGTTCCGAATACTTCCAAACATCTGGTGGAACGCGCCTACGCATATGCACAGATATTTTTAAAAAAAACTGCCGGCACAAACCCACACACACAATATAACTGCAGAAATGCAACCGTCTATGTTGTTATATGGAGATGTATTATCTCTAATGGCTGATCAGGACCAGATAGAATCACTTCAGAATTTTCTTGCATTTTCTCCATTGCTTTGTTGGAAAAACTGTAGAATTTGGTTTAAAAAAAGCTTAAAAGGTTATTGTAAAAAAGAAAATTCTGTGATCATTTACGAAACCTGTTGTAAGTGTTGCTATATAGAGCAAAGATTGTATAGAAGTCACAAAGGATGTTTGCAATGTCCTGCTGTGTGTGTTTGTGTCTGTGCAACATGCGTTGCATTGAAGCGAAGCGTGGGTGTGATCTCGTCTTGTGTGGCATGGCTTGATGACTCATAAACACATCATTGTGATGTTATATCTCCATCTCTCATCCCCATCCTGATGGTAACCCCTTCCCACCATCATGACCTCATGCAAACAGACACAATTCAATTCAAACCCGCAGTGTCACAAAGCTAGGAGGTGACATGCTCATCCTGCAATTCCCTAACAAAAATAGCACCTCTGTAGTTCAGTAGAGTACAAAAAGCTTCCTTTAAATATAATGAACTATAACATAAAAAAAATCGTGTCACTTTAATTTCTTGGTTCCTTGTTTTGTTGCTTTTGCTCCTGCCTTGATCTCACCTAGAGGAATCCTCCTTTTATCTGCAGTGAAAACATGATGCCTTCTGATGCTCCAGGGGCCTGTCAGCTCTTATCCTTTCGGAAGGACTCATATATTTCTCTTACTATCTCAGTAAATGTTTTATTATTGTGTATATATATATAAATATATATGTTTATGTGATAAAAGACATGAAGTCATGATGTTGTCAGAGCACACATGACAAAGTATTTTTTATGGTAAGCATCACTATTTGTATTGCTCTAAAATAACCCTAAAATAACTTAGCAACACCCTAAAAACCATCCAGAATACAATAGAATCACCTAGAAACACCCTAGAAACAACCAGAACATGGATAGCAGCATAGCAGTACACTCAAAAAAATTCCAAACACCTTAGTATCAACACCCTAGAAAACATCAAGAACACCTTATACTCACTACTACTCACTTATACTCCAGTATGCCCTAGAATCATCCCGCAACACCCTAGAAAAATTGAGAACACCCTATTATCACCTATCTATGCACTTCAAACTGTCCACCCTAGCAACACCCTAGAAACAATCCAGTACACATAGCAGCATAGCAACATGCTACAAACACTCCAAACATATTACTACATGGATAGCAATGTCCTGGCAACCACCCACAACAGCCTAGAGTTGTTGCAACAACTTAGGCAAGCACCACTAAAAACATCTAGTTTTACTTTACTATATAAGATAAGATAAAACGGTTAAGATAAAAATGTTTTGCATCTCCTATAAGGTAAAATGTAATGATGATTAAAATTACATATTGATACTTTGAGAAATTTAAATGGATCTCCTGTAGGTGGAGTTTTGTTTTTCACTGAATGGAGAAAGTCTGTGTCTACGTAAGTCTCGTACAGTAATACTGAATATCCTGCTTCCTGTGTGTAACTACGAGCACTAAATCTTTGTTTGCTTTCCTCTCTCTCAGTGGAAGCCATTGTGGAGTTTGATTACCAGGCCCAGCATGATGACGAGTTGACCATCGCTGTCGGTGACATCATCAGTAACATCAGGAAGGATGACGGGGGCTGGTGGGAAGGAGAGTTGGACGGTCGGAGGGGGCTCTTCCCCGACAACTTTGTCAGGGTAAGTGCTAAACTCAGCGTTCGCACTTTTGACCTTTCTCTGCAAGAGGTAGTGAATGAATTCACACCACAGTCTGACCACATTTTCCTTAATTTAGAATGACCAAGCTATTAACACTAAATATGTAATACGTGTGTGTGGGCCAAGTGGGCTGACATGCTTAAAATAAAAAAATATATATGTATTATAAATTCGTACATCGGCGGCCCATTCGTTCAGTTTTGTTTTGCTTAATTGGCGGCGCTGGGATCTTTGTGCCGGTGTAATGCATTGGACAAAAAAAGTCAGCTAGGTTTTTTTTTTTTTTTTCTCACAGACCGCCCCATGAAACACGTACATCAGTGGCCCATTGGTTATTTTTTTGATTGACACTGGGCTGAGCCAATCACATCTTTAAACTCCTCCCCCTCTAGGCTCTGAGCGAGCGTGCAGTGTCAGTGTGTATCTGTCAAAATAGTCCGAGAGATGGAGAAGAAACGCAAGGAATGTGCGGAGAAATAACATGAAAAAAAGAAACAGGCCCTTCAAGTGGCTGTTGAGGATAGTGAGGAGGATAAGGAGAGAAATTAGTGAGTGTTAAGTAATTGCGGTAAGCAGGACTAGGCTACTTTCAGAACACTTAGGCTATGAGTGTAGGAACCAATTACCCAGTTACGCATTATTTCCACATCTGCATATTTGACGATTATGCATTTTACTAGAATTGTAATGAGACGTGTTTGTAAACCATGTTTTCTGCCAAAATAAAAGCTTGATGTAGTTTCCGTCAAAATAAAAGATCATGTGTTTATTTCAATGTATTGAAAGTATTGAAAGTTAGTATTGAAATTAGTACAAAACTAATTATGCAAGTTTATTTTATTTTTCAGTGCATTTGTTTTACAATATACTGTATGGCTATTACTGTCATGGGATTAATATAACTAGTATTATGTAGAAGTGTAATGTAGACAGACACAAACTCAAAACTCTTTTAGTTGTGATATTTTCTTTGTTCAATTGGCACACTGAATATGGGTTGGGGCTCTTAATTTTGAACTCTCAAGTGCACCAGATTGATGAATTTAACATTAAAAAGCACAACATTTTTATTTGTTTTGCTATGCCAGTGCAGCTTATAGCTTGTTTTAGGATTCATCACTGTGGAGTGTAGTTCAATTGTATTTTACAATTAGTAGTTATTTAATCTGTTAACTCTTACTCATTCCTACTCACTCATTACATGGCATTAGTGGTTTTAAGGAAAAGGAGTTAGTATACATATTCAAGGGCGTGCAAAGACCGGTTGTGTTTATGATCATATGTAGGGCCGATCTGGGCCAAAATGCCAGGGCCGATTTTTTGTTTTGTTTGTCCCAGTCCAGACCTGGTTATAAGGCATTACTTTTAAGTAGACCACTTAGACGTGAAATCATTAAAATGTCTTCAGGGTATCCTGATCGGAGCATCCTTCGCCTATTGTGTGTTCACAAGTCTGTATGTTTGTGTTAAACTGAACTTAGCAGGCAACCAATGCTGACCGTCAGAAGATGGTGAGGTTGTTTGTGTTAACTGGAAGAGCAGTTGGTCAAACTGAGCAGCACTGGAGACGAACAGGATGCTAGTGTTGATTTGGAGAGAAAGAGAGAGCATCTCTGTGACTTGTGCGTTCTCTCTCTCTCTCTCTCTCTCTCTCTCGCTCTTATTGTACGTTTGTTTTGTTAATTCCTTACTGTAAACACACTACTTTTCAACAAGTAATACCGCAAATGTCAGTGTGAACATTAGTGATAATCATGTGGTTGGCAGAAATGTTAGCAGCTGTGTTAACAGTTTTTTTTTATTATTTTTTTATGCAGGTTAGTTTTATAACCCTATTGCAAGGTGCAGAGTTATTTTAGTCTTTGTTTATTTGTTCATATGATATACATTGTGCACATGTAAATGAAAACATGTGAAGTTTTACTTTAATCAAAGTTGGCAAGGAAGTAACTTCACCAACATCATTGAATTACTTTGGGCAAGTTTTTTTTCTGTGAAATCTCTCAAGTCTTTGAGTCATTTGAAGTCTGAAACAAGTCAGTTGTTTAAGAGTCTAAATTTAGTCTCAAATCACTATTCTTTATGCAAAAATATCTTTAATTGATGATACAAATTAATCGTTAAATCTGAGTTTTAAATTAATGAATTGAGCTTAAAAACTTAAACAACATATTTGCTCCTTTCCTGTTGTATGAAAAGAAAAGATTGCAAAGTAGTTAAAAAAACCTTCAGCTTGTTTGTACTGTAGGCCTATAAACTATGCAGTTTATGCAGTGAGACTGCAGCTTTGTGAGGTCACTTCCTCTTCTATGGTTAGAGGGAAGTATAGACTTCCTCTGATGGCACTGGGGAGGGTAGATGCAGTGAGACGGCGAGAAAGTCTACGGGTGCAATTTAAACACGCTTTCTCAGCTTGAAATGGGCATTTCAAACAAGCAGTCACTCTAAAGACACTAAAACAGTCATCATAGAAGTAATTCCTTAAAGACAAAAAGATTTTCTTCACACACTAGAAGCATATTATAAAAAAATATGCAGAGATAGTTCACCCAAAAAGGAAAACTTACCCTCACGTCTTTCTAAATTTGTCTTTCCACCTTTTGTGGAACATAGAATTTTTTTTTTTTTTTTTTATAAAATGAGTCAGCGGTGTCCAGTGTTGCATTGACTTTCAGTATATAGACAAAAAGAGTTAGAAATTCTATCAAATATCTTCTTTTGTGTTTCACAGAATAACTTTATACAGGTTTAAGTTGTACTTCACATTTAAGATCATTTTCATGTGATGTTGTTGTATATTGTATATTTAATGAGAAAACATTTGAATGTGGGTGTTAGATTAATGTTACTCTCAATTAATCTGCCTGCTAGCTTTTATTTATCACTATCACATTGCATCACATATACAGGGTTCTCAAGTTGTATCAAAACCTTGGAGTGAGATCACATGCGGTTAGGGGATTTGTCCTAATGGAGCCCCACCCCCATCCCCGCCCCCAATTTTACCCATTGTTCATAATTAACCGGCACAAATTGAAATTATAACAATTGGTAAATATGATAAATGACAGAGCAATTCATCACATCAAATATACTCTTTAATGTTATATTTCAAAATTACAAAAACTACAAAAATGTAACAAATTGCTTCAAACAGTTCTGAAAAACAAATCTTTTTGCTTTTTCCCTGACATCTTTGAAAATTACAAATGCAGTGGCAATGATTAATGTATGTTTTGACAGGATATAAAATATTACCCAGAGCACTCTGCTTTATTACATACAATATTAATACAGTATATAATTTAAAATAAAATGAAGAAATACATCTTCATTCATTGATTCCTTCCTATACCCACTATTTCCCTTAGTTTCAGATAACGTAAGCTAGCCAAACTGAGCCAAAGCTTCTGGCCTGGTTGCAAAGTAGTTGTAGAGGTTTTGACTGCATCAATAATAATGTATAGCCTACGATGGGCTATATATTAAATGTTCAAGCCTAAAAAAAATGTTAGACGAGCTTTCTTCGTGTGTTCGCGCGATGTTGTTGTTACCTAGTAACGAACGTACGGTGGCTGAGAATGTTACGTCAAATTCCGTTTGTCCGCGCATCTATTTTGCCTAATAACGAACGCAATCTGGCCGAGATACGTGCCTGGCGGCAGGAAATTTCACTTTGTGTGCCTGCGCCTCGTATACAACGTTATATATAAAGCTTGCATGACAACTTGGTTGACATTGCCTTTTCAGCGTGAGAAATACACGGTGTGGCGTGTGAGTTTGTGAACTGGTTGAATTGCGTGCGTATCACGGCCAATGCGTGAGACTTGAGAACCCTGCATATGTTAGCTAAGCTTGTTTACTGCTAACATATATGTATTGTATTCTCTTAGCATGCTAAAATTGGGCTTGCCAAATAAATGGCCATTAAATGAGCTAGAGGAAAATTTCCATTCTCAGAATGGTTTGCATAGTGACCAAACACCCACATATGGATGATCAACTGTTCCAAGCCCATTTTCAAAACAAAAACACTAACGCAAACAGCTGATCTTGGCTGCAATGGAGTGTTTCAGAAGCGATTCATGGTGCCTTCATACTAAAGCAGGGCCAGTTTTGTTATGTTCTCTCTGTGGGTTTGGATTGTGCTGAGTTGGGGTATCAGTAAAAACGGTGTGGGAGTCATATTTCCACCTGAACAGCTCAGAGCACACACACATCATGCGGCTCGCAGTGGTCTTGAAGCAGCTGAGCGAGGTTGGAACATTTGCACTTATTTGTGTCTACGCTAACTTAACTCATCCACCGTGTTTAGAGTTCAGCACCTTGATGACCTTAAAAATATTTCTCAAACAGCAGTGCCCCCCCGTCGATGACCCAATGCCCCTCCAGTAGATCTGCCTTGGCGCCGACTCTTAAGATAATGCTGCCTCAATGCTTGCTATTACCTTAATAGGCTTTTTATCTAGCTAGCCCCCTATTTGCGACTGCATAACAACTTAGTTATAATCCCACAGTTAGTCAGAAATCTAGAATCCCACCAGATGTGCCTCACGCTCCATCTAAACTGGGATCTAGTATGTACTCAACCCTGGTTTGCTGAAACATAAGACTTTACTTAATCTACTTGAGAAAATAATTTCAGAGTAATTCAGAGTAAAATGTATAAATTTATTATATCAGGTAAATGTATCATGCCAATTTCATAATCAGTTCAAAGATAATCAATACAATAACATCAAATGCTCAGAGATAAAGAGTAAAAGATGTAGGTTAAACCTGACATTTCGAAGAGTATATAATGCTGAAGTCTTTGAGATTCTTCGACATTATGTCATAATCTGAGTTACAGAATCGCCCTTAGGCTCTTGTTACATTTCTTTATATAGACTTATAAACGTCTTTCATATGGAAACATTTGCTAACAATGGGAATTTGCATTCAGAGTTTACACATTTTGGGAGCAGAATGCCATTTGCCTGGAAGACACACTCTCCGCTCCATACCTCTTAACCCTTCTTTAGGTCTGAGACATTTGTACCAGTTGCACTGAAAAATTTCAAATGATATCAAACATGTATATTACTGTATGATAATAATCTCAGCATGAGAGAGAAGGAGTGGGGGAAGAGGTAAAGAGATGTATTCTGAGGTGAGACTTGCATCTCAAATGGTGATGCTAACTTCACAAGAGAGAGTTCAAATGTTAATTCCCTTCGTTTTCTCAGAGAGTTGCCCTCTCTTCCAGTTCTTACAGTTTTTACAGTCTTATATATACTGTATATATATTATTTTATTTTTGTCAGGAGAAAAATTTGAGAAACAACTCAATTCTCTTTATTTAATCTAAGTAATCTCTTATCAGAGCATTAGATGGTCAACTTTGTGCAAAGATGCAGTTGAGCAGCTGTGACTTACAAACCAGATTTTGAAAAAGAAAGTGCAGTTCTTTGCTCTTGGGCATCTCATGTACATAAGTTAATTTATTGTTTTTATTTGGTTTAAATGTCTATTTATTTAAGGCTGTGCTTTAAAAGGAATCCTTTTAGCTTCGTTTTTACTTTTTTACTTTTAGTTTGTTTTTGAACTTCTCTTTCAGTTTCAGCATGCTAAATCAGAGTGTGCTAAAACCCTCTCAGATAAGTTATGTCTCCAAAGCAAGCTAAACGTACTACTCAACCATGCTTAATCAACAACTTAACTAGTCAAAGATAACCAGAGGACCATCTGACTCATTCTTGTGTGATTTATAAGTGTAAATGTGCATTTATCTTTAAGAGAAAGAGACACAAGAAAGCATGTTGCCATCTACAGGTGTTTCCTGTTTGAGGTCTGCCACAAGTAAATCTCACCCTTATCCTGTTTGTCTGTCACTTTGTGCTCTACCATGATGCTTGAATCGCTTTAACAAAGCTCAGGCAGATCTCTTGTATTTCTGTTGAGCCGCCACATGCTACGGGGAGGTTATGACCATGAGTGATGATAAATGACAGTCGCAAGCACACCAGTGGGCCGGTCAGTTCTTGTACGGGGGGCTTCCTCTCTGGCAGATTGGTTCAGTCATTCGTGCATCCCAGCTTCCTGTTTTGGTGATGTGATAATGGGCCGCTAATTTAGCCTATTGTGATTAAATGAGCGATGTAATTTTGAATAGACAGGCATCACAAGCACTCAATAATGGACTCATGCCATCCTGCTTTTCTTTCTCTTTTTTTTTTCTCTGATTCAATTTGACACAGCTGGCAAGGATTGTTTCAGTATCACGTTTTTAATTAAGATCAGATAATCTGCTATTCTCTGAATTGAAATAAGGAGATTATGTTCGGTCATAAATTACTTTTTCACCTTTCATTGTCCTATCTCACTTTTGCTCTCTCCCTCTGGCTTATTATTTTACTAGATTTTATTTTTAATTAATTTTATATTTTGGATTTCATCATATTGCATAAATGGCATAGATAGTGCTTGTTGAACATAAATAGTTTTTTGTTTATGCATTTTTTTTTAAATTTGTGTTTTGTTTTCATCAACTAGGGTTTTGAACAAGGGTAACATGAATATATATTAACGTTTAGCATTAAATAAATAAAAATTTAATAAAAAAAACTTTTTCTAGAAATCTTCGCTTGTCTGGTTTATGCTACTCTGAGCAATGTTTGAACTTGGTATTCTGAGCACATCTTGCGTTGTTTTTGCCTCTCCACGATGACTCGCTTGGTTTAATCCTCAAATGTAAGTCGCTTTGGATAAAAGCGTCTGCTAAATGACTAAATGTAAATGTAAATGTAAATTGTAACTGCCATTACTCCAGCATCTCCAGAACATTTATGATTCAGCAGAACAGGCTCGATCTGCTCAGATTTTGTCAGATGGCCCACAACGCAGAAATCTTATTACTGGATTTGCCAAACGTTGCATGATTCATGGCATTGAGTATTTGGAATATATTCAAGAGGATGGGCTAAATGAGTCTCTTAATTTCTATGTTGTTGTCTTTGCAACTTTTCACAAAGACAGTTGGCATTATTTATTGTTAATATTATTGTAGCATTATTCATTTCAAAGTTACGTATCCTCACTGTCCCATTGGAAGGTTACCAGATAGATGGATGGATGGATCTTCATCTCTGTAGAGGTGCTTTACATTTTACTTGGTGTCTGAGCTGTCTAAACTAAATCCTTCAAAATCATGTGTGTATATGTCTACATGCATGTGCATATTGGTTTTTAAACGTGTACTTTTGTATGAGTGTGTCTCAGCGTGGGGCTCTGTTCTCACTCCACTGCACTAATAATCCATTGGGGCGGCAGCTCATGAAACTGTGTCACAGCCAATGAAGCGTTTCACCCTGAAACGTGGAATTCTGTATCCCGCCATTCTGAAGGACTCGCTGATGTAACTGGGTTGTAGAGCATTAACCTTTTAAAATAAGAGGGAGGTTTTGGTGGTGTGCTGGATTGTGGAGTTTTAAGTCATTCATTGTTCTTCCTCCATTCTTCTATTCTAGTCAGAATTGCACTTCACTGCATTCTCGTCATGATACTGACGAATTCCCACCCACCATACTGGTTGCTAAGGACCTTTCGGGTCACATTATTTTGGGGGAAATTTCGCAAGCAAAAAAGATCCATTGTCTCTAGTCAATAGTTCAGCAATGTATGCAGCACAGCTGGCACAGAAGTCACTTTCAGACCAAACAACTTTTTTTTGATCAACATAGCAAATTTAACCTATTGTGTCTAATTGAATCTATTGTGAAATCTGTGCGGGGAAATCTTTCCCCCTCACGTGAACGTCCTGTCTGCATGTATTCCTATTGAAATGATATCTGGATTTTACCTAGGAATATTTGCCTAACATCGGTAAATGTCCCTTATTTATACCTATATTCTGGTATATAAGAATATAAGAGCTAAGTGGAATAGAACGGAATGGAAAAGAAAGTGGAGCATAAAAAGAAGTTGAGCCAACAATTGTTAAACAAGAGGATTATACACTGCCAACTGTCTAACAGTTAAGTATAGCACACTGCTAGCATGCTAACTAAATCAAAACATAAGAATGAAACAAGTTAACCATCTTGGCCTTGGCCTTGATTTTATAATGTGAAGGGTCTGTATCTTTAAAGATCCAAGTATTGGATCAATTTACCTTTACCTATATAAGACTGCACATTGTATCTGCAAATTAGCTTGCTAGCTGCTAACTTGCTACATTAGCTGAAATATACATTTGACCCTTTCCTAATGCCGCAGTTGATGTGAATTTGATCTTGCATCTTTTTATAGTTGCTGTTGAATCTTGATGTGCCCATTTTGCCCAGCCCAGGGCGCAAGTCAATTAAACATGTTACATGCTTCAATTTAATATCCATCTAAGGTACTTTCTTTAAAAGTACAGTATCTGACCCTATTGTTGTTGCTACTTCTGTATCCTGTGTTGATCAAACCAGATCAAATACCTGAGACTTTATGGAATAAACATTGTTAAAACAGCTGTTGAGACATGTTTTGGTGGTTCACATCCATTATTCACCTCCTCTGTCTTCCAACGTGAAATTTGTTTTTATGGGAGTAAATAAATTTTTCGTACATCGTGCAGCCTGGTTCTCAGCATGAGCAGGCCCGTGGCATTGATCAAAGAGCAGCGCTAGCATACCAAGGTCGTCCACACTGTTGTGTGTGAGAGGGCCTGTCATTCCCCGAAGCACATTTCCTCCTCCCTGTGTAGTGGAAGACCAAGGAATGATGGGATGCTGTGGAAACCAGCAGTACAATTGACCATTGAGGGGAGGGGAGGGGAGGGAGGGAGGGGGGGGGGTGGGTTGTAGATCACACACACTTTGAGAGCTCTGTTAATGCTCTTGCGAACAGGAAGTTGGTGAAAGGGAGTCTCGTGACAGTCCTGAGTATGGGGTCAATGTGTGTGTGTGTGTTTGTGTGTGTGTCAGTGTGTTCAAAGAATAATCATGTTTGAGATTCATGCACAAATAGTCGGTCAGTATGTGGTGGAAGTTGAATTCGTTGTGGCCTGAAGTATGCAAGTATGTGAGCGCCCCATTCTAGTCTGTTCCTTTGATAAACCCAGACTGACTGAGACTGACTTTCAGGTGAGTCTGATTAGGCATCTGCTGTTCCCACGATGCATTGCAAAACTGCTGTTTCTGCTGGCAAGTTTATTTTTACAGTTTAAAAGGAAAAGGTCTCGTCTGGTCTGGTCTGTATGTCTGTGTGTATGCGTACAGTATCGTTTGATGGAGCGCACTGCAGAAGTTTGCAGCTACAAACTGTGGTTTGACTTTAGCTTAGTTGAAGCCTTGGAGTTTGGCAGGAAGTGTATATTAAAAATGTGAGCCTTGCAGCTGCGAGATGAGCGAAAAACAACGAGTTGTGATTGTCCCCTCTACAAACACCAGTTACCATCTTAAAAGGGTTTTTGTGCAAACTTACTTTTTTTATATAGTGCATAGAAAGTTTTAACTAAAAATGATAAATGGTTTTAATATAGCTATCCAAAGGTATCCTTGAGTAAAACCACAGCTTGTTTGCATGTTAGTGATGTGTTAAACTGTGTATTTTCACAAATTAACAGGTTGATGGATTGCCTAAACGACCAGTCGATTAATCTTATCTTTAGGAGGCCTTGTGTAACAAGCTAGTTTGGTCACTTGACCCTGATCAAACAGGTTTCTTTGCATTCAAATACCACACAGTAGAGCAACGCAACGCTTATAATTGACCTGAACCCTCAAAAAACGAAACACTGTGATGCAGTGGCCAAAGATTTGTTTGCATGTGTTTGGCTATATCGACGGTCCATTAAAGAGGATGAATTTAAGTATACAACTTTTCCAAGATCCTGTACATTAGCACAAGTGTGTGCGAGTGTGTGAGTGTTTGAGAGTGTGTTAGCGTTATTGTAACTTAAGTTCACTTGACAGGTTTTTTAGTATTTACTAGTGTTTGTGCTGAATGGTCCGGTCGTCTGCTGTTCAGACTCAAGTTGTGTTTCGATGTTTGCTACAATCAGGAAGTGTACTTTCTTGGAGCAGATAAAATAAAAAGGGAGTTCATATATCTGTCTGCTTGTATTAATTGACGAAAATTAGCATGTGCAATAATATTGAAAAGTGAGGTTGCAACGCATAGTGATATCGAATCGTTGACATGATAACCCTAATCGAATTGAATTGTGAGACCAGTGATGATTCACACCCCTAGCTGTAACATGAAATAAAAATGAACAATAATTTGACATCATTTAGCAGCAGAGTTTCATGTTAAATTGTGCTTATTCTACTGTTTTTTTTAAAGAAGTCTCACCAAGGCTGCATCTATTTGATTAAAATAAAGTAAAACGATAATATTGTAAAATATCATTACAATTAAAAATAAATGTAATTTATACCTTTATGCACTTATTATACATAATACACTAAAAAAAGATTGAATTTATTAACTTTAGTTAAAGTTTTACCAAAATAATCTAGACAAACTTTTTTTTGGGGTGCCTAGTCGGCCATTGAGACCCATTCCTAATGTGTTTATGGGTCTACTTGATCCTCCCCATTCTTCTTGCTCAAGTTTCAGTGTTTGACCTACTATGTGATCTCCAGCTGTACTTCGGCCCCTAGGGGCCTGGCTTTAATAAGTTGCCATGGAAGCGACACCATAAGGTATGCAGGTAGACCATTACACATATGCCATACCATCCATGCTTTTATCAGTTTGGATAGAGCTGCATCTACATTGTAATAACTTGTTTACTACTCTCTAACCAAAACCAAGTGTGGTATTGGTTAGAATCAGGTCAACCTATTTGGGGAGAAGCTCCAACAGCCACAAAAAAAACAGTTTCTATCCTGAAAAGCATTGTTTGTTTTTGAATAATTCAGGACTGATTACTGGGTTTTTAACGATGACAGTACTTTAACACTAAACAGTACTTGCAGAAACACTCGCTTTGCTTCTGAACACTGTGACGTATTCAGATGTTTTCAGAGTTCATCAGCTCCATGCTGACGGCTGGCACCGGCTGATCCGATTCGAACAGTAGGACTTTGTGAGATATGGAGTTTGGAGACGACCCATTAATCAATGAGCTCGCCTGTCTGCAGTGCTATCTCAGTGACTGAGAGAACTTAGCACACTAACAGTATAGTTAATGCTAGGACTGCAACCCAATGCAAACAGGCGATATTAAATTCTGTATAGTGTATGCTAAACATTTGTGTTCAAAAATAGCTTAAAATATAGTGATAGAATATAATCAGGTTAATCTAAAAAGTTGTTAATGCCTACATTTGATGTCCAAAGATAT
Source organism: Siphateles boraxobius (assembly GCF_051911475.1). Taxonomy (NCBI): domain Eukaryota; kingdom Metazoa; phylum Chordata; class Actinopteri; order Cypriniformes; family Leuciscidae; genus Siphateles; species Siphateles boraxobius. Next base: position 21,748,221 of record NW_027508876.1, read on the forward strand.
TGTTATGATGAATGTTTGCATTCAGTTTCTTTGTTGTGCTCCATTTGATTGACATGCATGATTACACAAGTATTCTAATTTTTATAGTCCAGCTAAACTCGCACCAAACCAGCACTAATCATCATAAACCAGTCTGAACTAGCATGAAATCCTTCTGGGTTTTTTCAGCAGGACGGTTGCAGTGTGTTCTTCTCATCATAAATAACTTGATAAGGCAGTTATGGCAGAGCGAATGGAATTTTGTTTTCAGGGTTTTTTCTTGGAAAGAATGTTTCTGGTATACACACAGATGTGTCTATACACACTCACACACACACGCAAACACGCAACACAATACGGACATTTATAGGATCCAGTGTGATATGTTGCTCAAGGTCAACTCTTATTTGCTGTTGAGGGCTCTGTCCTTTCGATCTGCTTGGTTATCTCCTCCTGACTTTTCAGCAAATATGTGTGTGTACGTGTACATCTTTTTTTCTTACCTATATTCCTCATATTTCTAGGGAAAAAAATAAAGCTTTTACCAATATATCACATGCATTTAAAATATCCATTCTTTCTCTTCCATGAAAACGGGCCAAAAATATTGATTCCGTTCTATTTTAAGCATCATATTTGTGGGCAACACCAAATGTAAAAGGAGTTTATTTGCATAAACCATAAACATTGCAAAAATGTCAGCTGGATTTCATCAGGAAACATTATATAGAGATATAAAGATATAAGTTGACATTTAAATTGTGTGATATCAGGAAAATCTTGTGGTCTGTGTGCATGTGAGTGGTCTGCTGAGCGGATGTTAAATGCATGATTTTTATGGTTTGATATCTCTTATACAGCATTTTCTCTGATACCTTTTCGTTTCACGCCTAGACTGTTCACCCCTCTCTCTCTCTCTCTCTCTCTCTCTCTCTCTCTCTCTCTCTCTCTCTCCATCACTTTCTCACACAATCATGCAGTCGACATAAAGAAAGCTAACTACTGAATAAAATCAAATTTTCCTTTGTGAGAGACACTTCCTGTTTGTGTGTCATGATAAATTCTGATGTGTCTTCCCATTTTTTTATTAGCTTTTTAAAACATCTATTATTTTTTGGATTGTTGAAACATTAACTAGCTGAAAAATATAGCACCTTTGTTTTTACCTGGAGTTAATGATGTTTTGAACTAATTTAGATGGGAGAGACTTGGATATATGAAGATTTTTGTGCTTTATCCATTAACGAAAGACCATGAATCCAGTCAGCTTTATGTGGTTATACCTAAACGTTGATCAAATTCAACAAAAATATTGATTATCTTTGGATATGTCCTGGCTATATATTATATTATATGTTATGTCCTGATATATCTTTCGATATGTCCTGGCTTAACCTTTTTGTTTCAGAAGGAAATATGTCACCACAGAAAAAAGGAATTGCATATATTAAACCAATTTGGTCTTTAATACGAGCCAGAGATATGTGTAGAGACATGAGTCAGATTTTAAAAATGTAAGATGTGTTCTTGAAAATATAGTTGAGATTAATGATGTTTTAAAATGTCCACCTGCAGAATGACAATTTAATCTGTAAGTATGAAGCATACAGCGAGCAGATAGTCTGCTCTTAATCCTCTAAATAAATAACCATGTCAGAGTGAGTGAGATAGTAAAACACACAGAAAGAACTTACAGCGAGAACAGAGAAAAATACCATGCAGGAAATTGAGAAAGGGTGACAGCTCTGTGTGAGCCAAGAGATGCTCGAGATCTTTCTCAGCAGTTCTCTTAACCTTTACACAGGCCATGAAGTCAGATACCCTACATTCACAATTCCTGTGTGCAGAACGAGAGAATGAGGAGGGTAGAGCAATCATTGTGCTCTTTAAATTACTATCACATATTGCCGATCATATATTGTAATTTGACCAACAGTCAATGTTCAGTTTGCAGTGTAATTTTCATATTCTCCATTACAAATGCTCACTGTGGGTTCACTTTATTTTCACATCAGCACAGGTAATGACATTTTTGACCATTACAGTTTGCCGAGTTCAGAGAAGATGAGCACATTACTTCAGATTTGGAATGAGGAAGTTCAACTAGGTCATCCTCCTTAATGCAATGGCTTTACCAGACTGCCTCTCTGTTAAATGGTGTGTTCAAGTGAAGAAATTCAAGGCAGAGACATTTACCCCGGTATCCGACAAGGCTTAAGCCTAGTCCCAGTCTAAAATGTATGTTTGTGCTGTTTTAACAGAAAGCAACTTGCACTGATATATCTTCACTTATGTCAGTGCCATTGTTTTGTCTCAAGATACACTCCAGTAATGGTTTTGTTCTAAGGCACATTTATAAAAGATACTTAAATGTCCTAATTAACCTAAAGCCCAATCCTGGCTTAATCTAAACCCTGTCTGTGAAACCGGGCCATATTATTGTAAAATAATATTTTTCAATGCAATAACAATTTTAGAATATCCAGGTGAGCTTGATTCCAGAATATTATTATTATACATGTAATAAAACAAACACTTAAAATTGTATTTAAAATATATACAAATATTTAAAATTTATATTATATTTTTGCCATTAGTATCAGCAGTAATTCTACCTTGATCACCTAAATCATAGTTTAGCTTTACAAGTTTAATGTGAGCTTCACTCACAATAGACAACTAAACTAAATAGACAATTAAATACTTAGTCACAAATATTTGAATTAATCACCAAATCACCAGTCACATTTTCACAACCTTGACAGCCTTAGTGGAGGCAAAGAGAAGGGCAGTACAGACAGAGCTGCTACTTCTGCTAACAGACGTACAGACAGATGGAGAAGTGTGTGTGTGTGTGTGTGTGTGTGTGTGTGTGTGTGTGTGTGTGTGTGTGTGTGTGTGTGTGTGTGTGTGTGTGTGTGTGTGTGTGTGTGTGTGTGTGTGTGTGTGTGTGTGTGTGTGTGTGTACTCTGAGTCACTGTACGGCCCATCCAGGAAATGCACTGAGGCCTATCACCGCCTCTCTGTCTTTAACACACACTGAATGAGAATGGGCCAGTGCTCCCCCTATTGTTTCTCTACATTTAATGCCCTTTTTCTATTTTAGGAGATAAAGAAAGACTCGAAAAAGGAGATGAAGAAGGAGTCCAGCTTGGCCGGATCGAGATCAGACCTGTCCAATGGCAGCGCCAGCCCAAAATCAGAACCCAGCCTCAGACCTACCAAGAAAGGTAGCACATCTGATCTGAAAAGTAGACCAGTGCTTATTCAGCACAATACAAACGCCCTCATGTCTCACAGGACAGGATTTGGGGGCTGGTTAAAGTTTCTGTGGATCAAAGATTCAATTAAACAAAGATCTGGCTCAGATTTGCTTCTCGCAGATGAAAAGAGAGACTGTTAAATATATAACAAAATGTTGCAAAGACTCTTATCCTTCTTAATTGTGCCAAGTCACCCATACGCGTCCAGAATCTGTCCATCAAACCGTTGTGTGTGTGTGTGTGTGTGTGTGTGTGTGTGTGTGTGTGTGTGTGTGTGTGTGTGTGTGTGTGTGTGTGTGTGTGTGTGTGTGTGTGTGTGTGTGTGTGTGTGTGTGTGTGTGTGTGTGTGTGTGTGTGAGATTGATTGATTGATTTGGGCTTTTAAGAGTTAGTACAGTATTACTCTCCTGAGATAAAAAAAACATTTACTCCTACCACTTCCTGTGTGTGCGTGTGGCGGTACACAATTATACATTATTAAATCACCTTTACACAGACACAATTACATAAACATATGGATGAAAATATAACCATCAAAATAGTACGCATTCTTATAATTTACTTAAGTAAATAATTTGGGTAATAGAGATATATTTAAAAAAATATATCTACTGGATACTATTTTCACTGTTTTCTATTTAAATGTAATATCTGGTTTCTGAAACAAAGAAACATTCTGTTTAGAGTCCTCAATGTACGTATATCACCTGATTTTCAGACAACAGACCTAGTGTTGGTTCATGTGACTTTAATTTGTTTTGCAGATAGAGATGTTGGTTTCCAAAGAAAACGTGAACCAAAATACAGTATGTGTGTCTCATTGGTTTTCACCAGAGTATTAAGTATTGAAATATTTCGGCATTCTCAGTAGTGTATGGCATCAAGATATTAATATCGATTGGTCAGAGTTGGGATGCCCAGTTTCTCCATTCTGTAGAGAACCGAAACTTTGAGTATCTATTGTCAGAGGCTGATTCATGAGCTACATACAAGTCTGTATGTATAGGGATCAGCACTGGAGTAAAATGTATTGCTAATTGTATAGCATAAATTAAAGAGAAGAGCGACACCTAGTGCTAGAATGTGTAAGTGCTGCTCTGTTTTGTATTTTGTTAATGAATGGATGATAGGTAGATAGGCAGCTCACATCATTTATCCATGTGTTTTTCATGTAAACAGGTGAGGCAATCCGAAAAAGACGCTGCAAAGCTACCTTTAGCTACACTCCTCAGAATGAAGATGAGCTAGAACTGAAGATCGGAGATATTATTGAGATTCTGGGAGAAGTGAGTACAGTACAAGACTGTAGTTTAAAACAAATACATGACCATCATATTTCATGTCACAGATTGTTTCTAGCAAATATGGAATTTCGAATTCTTAAAACTGCCTTTGTGTGTGTTTTTTCGCTCAGGTGGAGGAGGGATGGTGGGAGGGATCTCTTAGCGGCCAAACTGGGATGTTCCCCTCTAACTTCACCAAGGAGCTGTTGGCTGAGGCTGAGGATCTGACCCCACTGGAAGACACACGTGGCACACGAACCAGTCAGTCTCTACACCATATCTGAAAATGCTTCCTCATCTTACCAACCCAATGTCTGTGAAAATTCCCAGGGATCCAGGTCATGATAGAAAAGAATGGAATATTTTGGGGAGCTTGTTTTTCTTCTTATTGAAGATATATTGGCTTATTGAAGTGACGATTTCCCAGCAAACAAGCAGATGGAGAAACATGAAAGTTTAATCCCATCGCATATGACGGTCATGATTCACACCATTAAGCGAGCGACTCCCACAGTGATTTGTGAGTCTTGTGATGTTACAGAGTGTAATGAGGTTAAGTGTGGGGAAATCTCCACCTCCTCCCAACAGCTGATGAAGTCACTTAGATAAGTGGGGAAACATTTGTAACACATGGAAGAAATGCATCCAGATGCTAACCCTAAACGTTTTACAAAATATCCAGCCTCATCTAATCAGTCATGTTACATGCATCTTAGCATTCACTTACTTCTCTGCTTTTAACCAATCACAAATAATACAATAATTTAAAAAACAATTAAGATAAATCACTTACTAGAAGAAGTTTATTTTATTTGTTTAGCTACATGTCATGTTGACCATAGGCCAGCATCAGAGAACTGTGAACATGAAAATGTGGTGTTTACTTATTGAAGTATTAATGGAGTACTTAAAATAAACATTTTATTTTAAAGGGGTTCGGCTGGCAAAAAAAAGTTTTGGAATCCCTGGGCTAATAAATGCATGCGCAAATGTTGCCATTTTAAGTTCACTGATTTTTTTTGCATATATTTGATCAAAAATACAATAAAACTGTAATATTAGTAATATTGTGAAACATAATTACAATTTAAATACATTTTAAACAAATTATAGGAAATATTTTTAAATATATATTCCTGTGATGGGCTGAACTTTCAGAATCATTACTTCAGTCTTCAGTGTCACATGATCCTTCAGAAATCCTTATAATATACTGATTTGCTGCTCAAGAAATCTGTAAACAGTTATTTATCCTTATTGTGACATTTGATCACTTTAATGCATTCTTGCTAAATAAAAGTATTATTTTCTTTAAAAAAGACTTTTTAACAGTAGTGTATATTTATGTAATAAAATTAAACTTTATAAATAAATTGTGTTCATTAACATTCGTTTTAGCTGTACCATTTACATATAATACCGATATCAGCGAAATTTCGGGATTCATTTACCAAAATTCACCTACTGAAATGCACAAGCGTGCACAGCACTATCAGCAAGGATTCCTGGACAGATCTACTCTAACAGTCCAGCTGTTAAGAATGCTGTATTCAAAGCTGCATGCAAATGCTTTCAGTCCTCCTTTGAAACGTGTTTGTGTATTTGCAGGTATAAAGGACAGCACCGGCTCAGAGAGTGATGGCGGCGACTCTAGTAGTTTACGGTCTGACACTGGCAGTGTGTCCTCCAGTTCTGAGATTCAGCCCAAAAAGGTTCGGGGGTTCGGCTTCGGGGACATTTTCAAAGACCAGCCGATCAAGCTCCGCCCACGATCTGTAGACATGGACAATGATGTGGAGAAGGTGAGTTTGGAATATTGGTATCTCTGTGTTTTAATGAAGCAAAAGAAAAGTGGATGTGCGGCTCTCAGATTTTACGACTCTCTTCCTCAGTAATTACATTCAGGCCGTCTCTATCTCGATCCCCTGCGTTTACTCTGCCTTCGGCCCCACCGTCTCTTGTTCATTAAAACCATCCTGCCTTCCTGTCCCACTGAGAGTGGCATGCATTCCTTTGCTCATTTCCTAATTTTCTCTACCCAGCGTTGGCTCTCTTTATTAGTCCCACATATAATTTATGCCTTTCGTTTCTTTTTCTTTGGTTGGTGTTATTGTGGAAACTGATTTTTTGTACTGAAATTTTGCGTGTTTGTCTCCTTCTGCCAAGTTATTGCTCAGAAGTGTGAGTCTGTGTAGTTAAGAAGTTAATACTTATGTGTAAAATAGTAAAAGAATATTTCTGCATTACACAGTATGTACCATATTCATATTAACTTTCTATGTGCTTAGAGTACTCTAGGGATGCGCAATATATATGTAACATTGATTATTGTCCGATATTAAGTATTTAATTATCCATGATAATTAAATTTCCCAATATTTATAATATGCTGATTTGGTGCTGAAGAAACTTTTCTTATTATTATTAATGCTAAAAACAGTTGTGCTGCTTGCCTGCTTAATATTTTTGCGCAAATCTTGATGTATTTTTTTCAGGATTCTGTAATGAATAGAAAGTTCAAAAGAACAGCATTTATTTGAAAAAAGAAATTGTAACGTAAATGTCCTTAGTCACTAATTAAAATTATTTATTTATTTTTGAGCAGTAGTGTGTATTGATTTAATACTATCCGCTATATATAAGTACCATATTGATTATTGCCCGGTATTAAATATTTAATTAGTCATGATAATTTCCCATATTTTGACATTTACATTCTTTGCAATTATCTAACACCAATTTAATGGTAATCTTTGACTAAATTCACTAGTACCATTACATTGTTTTTTAAATTGCATCATAAATTAATTAATTTAAACAAAACTATTTCTTATAAAACTTTAATGTGTATAAAAGAATTATTAATTGGTTAACAACACAGTAATCTGCCCTCATTATTGTAACCATAAATGTGCTCAACTCGATCTTCTTTTTCCTATGATAACTGAATCAGGGGTAATATCAGAATTTTACACTTCCACACATTATTACACAAACTTAGATTAAAAATACAAAATAATCATATTTAACTGATTCAAACATGCAACATGAGGTCAAATGAGATATATACATGTGAAGAATATACTGTACCTTAATGCTGTTTGAGATATATATATATATATATATATATATATATATATATATATATATATGTGTGTGTGTGTGTGTGTGTGTGTGTGTGTGTGTGTGTGTGTGTGTGTGTGTGTGTGTGTGTGTGTGTGAGAGAGAGAGAGAGAGAGAGAGAGAGAGAGAGAGAGAGAGAGAGAGAGAGAGAGAGAGAGAGAGAGAGCTGGGCCGGTACTCTCTGTCACTAAGAAAGGAAGTCTTTGTCAAGGAAGCATTTATGGGACGTCTTCCGCACTTTGTGTCTCTCGGCCTCACTTTGTTTAGTCCGAAAGAAAAGGAAATCTCTTCAGATCTATTATTATACATTTCCGTGCTTAACTCTTCCACCTGTTACAGACAGAGACAATTTTCTTCTTTGCAAGGCAAGTGATTATTGCAATATGGAAATGCAGTGTCGTTTATAAGCTGAAGGTTTACCCACATACAAATTTACCACACCCTGACACGGCTCTCTTTCCATGTCCACCCCTCTCCTCCTCTCTTCCTCTCTCTCTCTGAGTGGTTTCCTGACTGAAGGGTTGTTTTAAAGCAGAAGTAGGGCTTGTAAGACTGTAAGAGACTGTCATGACTCAGGGGGGAGTGAACTGTGGTTAGACTGAAAGCTTGTTGGAGGTTCCTGTTGCAGGCAGGACTTGCGCACACAGTCCTATGAATGCACGCCGGATATTTCTGAAGAATTGTTTTTGTCATTTTGAGCAAAGACAAAGGTAAATAAGACCTATTTTTCTCTGTAACTTTCTTAATCTGTCCGTCTTTCTACAGAATGTTATTGTTAACGATGCTAAAACTGTGGCTTCCTCGCTAGAAGTGAGCTGGTAAATACGACTGCCGAGATGCGTTTCGTTTCATGTGGCGGTGATTTGGGCTTCAAGACAGGGCATTATGGGTGTTCGGGGGTGGAAGTCACCATAGGGCCTTCACAGAGATGACATGAGGCCTTTGAGAAGAGCAGTGGAGCCAGATGTTGTAATGATGTTCTTATTATGTCGTTTAAACATTTGGGTGCCACATGGCGCTTGTTAGTCCGACTCCATCATGACTGCTCTAAATGAGAGGAAAAGGAAGAGAGGGAGAAGGAGGAAGAGTGGGTACGTTTTTTTCCTGAGTGAACAGCGAATGTGTGTGTTAAGGCCACATTGGGAGGGCAGGATGTTAAAGAGCTTGTTGTATGTCAGGTTGGATTGATTCCCTGCCATGTTTGTGGAAGGATTGTGGCTTCCCTGTGGGAAAGAGGCCAGATAAACAGTCAGCTGGACAGTAGTATGCTATTCACACACGTATGTTTGAATTCACTGGGCCCCTGACAACTTCCTTATGGCCTCCCAACTGCACAATAGCTTTTGATTAATTTTGCAGATTGTTCTTTGTTATCAAAAAATGCTGAATATTTTGTGAGACTGATGGACTCGGGGTCATTGTTTCTAGTTGCCCTCATTGACTGTCATGCATACTCAACAGCATTATTATTTTTTTAATAAAAATTAATATACTTCATAAATCTTTAATATACTTCATAAATCTATATTTATATATATTTTTAACTAATTATTCAGCAGGGACACATTCATTTGATCAAAAGGGACAGTACAGACATTTATAATGTTGCCAAAATATTTCTATTTTAAATAAATGCTGTTCTTTTTAACTTTCTATTCATCCTGATAAAAGTATAACAGTTTCCACAAAATATTAAGCACAATTGATAATAATAAGAAATGTTTCTTGAGCACCAAATTCTTTGGGATTAGAATGATTTCTGAAGGATTATGACACTGTAGACGGGAGTTATGATGCTGAAAAATGGCAACTTTGTCGTGACAGTAATAAATGGCATTTTAAATTATATTCAAACAGAAAAGAGATATTTTAAATTGTAATATTTCACAATATTACCTTTTTAACTGGTAATAAATGTTTTATCTTATTTTTATCTTACCGACCCTAAACTTTTGAATGGCATGTTCGAAGTAGTATTTAATATAATTATTTGATTCTCCTCAGCCTCCGATGGTGAAGAAAGTCGCTCCAGCTGTTGCCCAGGAAACCATGAAGGCGGAGCCTGAAAACAAGGCCAAAGGTAACAGGATTAGATCATACCTGTTCTGTGGATTATTTCAATGCCTAGATTGTCCATGTACTCAAACTGTATGCAAATACGACATAATTGTTTCTTGATGTGACTTGTGGCTGTGAACATTTAAATTACAGCAAAGGAGTTTTGCAAAGTAATATTCCCGTATGAAGCTCAGAACGAAGATGAGCTCTCAATCAAAGAAGGAGATATTGTTGCGATTATCAATAAGGTGAGTATGGTGATTGAACACAAAATTTTTCTAAAACCTATATATATATATATATATATATATATATATATAGTTATTCATTTAATGACCACGCCCACTGTGAAATCTCATTGGTTCAAAATTTCTCTCCAGATAACTATACAGTATTTTGATCATCAAATATGTTCTGATTGACATTTCTGCTTTCAGTGTGGTTGACAAATTGTTACTGACATCATGTCAGGCTTGGTTAGAACACAGACAGACTGCTGAAATGTGTGCTTCCATTGTTTGTTGTTGTGTGTAGGATTGTGCAGACGCTGGTTGGTGGGTTGGAGAGGTGAACGGCAAACAGGGAGTGTTTCCAGACAACTTTGTGAAGTTATTCATTCCTGAGGTAGAAAAAGAGGTGAGATCTTATTTTTGTCTCTCTTTGACACACTTTAGCTGTTTTCAACGGGGAGCTCCCGTCCTGTATGTCAACGGGCCTCAGTCTCTGAGCCAAAGGAGAGCTGTGGTGGAATAAACACACACACACACACACACACACACTCTCCCCACTGCCCTGTCTTTTTGCCTCCCTTCCTTACCCTTTGCCTGATTAAGCAGCATGTCCTTTGATGTTTGCTGTTTGGCCTGAAGGCATTGTGTTTTTAATAGGACAAATGTGTATGTTTAATGTATGTGTTTTAGTATGAGTTTTAAAGGGCGATCAGTGTGTTAATGAGTGTACATGTGTGTTTTAATAGGTGTACTGTGTGTTTTAACTGTGTGTGTGCTTACAGAGACCTAAGAAACCACCTCCTCCTGCAGCACCAACCACTAAACAGGTCACAGGTAACAAACTCCTTCCCTTTTCTTTCTGCAGATGTAAAAATGTGTAGTATACAGGCAGAGTACTCTAGATGTGGTACTGTATCCTACTATGCATTACTCTCGACTTAATCCTTTTCCATTTCTTGTTTAACAAATGTAAGCAAATAATTTATTTCTGTCACTAAATTAAACATGCAACGTGGTCCTATGAAGTCATATGAAATCAATGTATCAGTTTAAAACGGATTTAAAAAAAATCCATTATATTATTCTGGCTGTTCCTTGTGGCTTACAAATCTTTCAGCTGTCTATTTAATAATCATAGGAATCTTTCATTATGATCTATCATAATGATCTTCTCTGTCATAATAGTGTTCACTTGTTTATGGATATACAGTATGTATATACATTATGGATATACCAGCTTACTCAGAATTCACTTAAAATATAAATAGGCACGAGTTCCTTATAGCTTCTCTTCAGAGGTTTTGAAACTTGGCCCACGTAATCTTTGTATAAACGTACCATGAAATTGGAGTGAGAAACAAAGGCTACGTCTAGGGAACACAGAGATTATGCAGTAGTTATATTTCCAACACTAGTATATGGAATAGTGATGGACAGATATTTGACCATTTTTGCATTATCAACCAATTTATATCAATCAATATTGTTAAAATTGAGTATTCATATATTTTCAGTTCTTTGCTTGTATAACCGGTCTTAGCGACGCGCTCCGAGTGTGAATCGAACTGGGGTCTCTGGTGTGGGAGGCGGGCTCGCTAACAATGGCGCTAAAGACAGCAGCATCTAGCTTCAGTCGCTAATATGCCTCTTGAGGACAGGGGAGTGAGGTTTACACACCTAGCACTTACTGGTCTATGTCCATTATACTCACCCCCCTAAACCTATTGTAACCAGTCCTATTCGACCCGCTCCGAGCGGGATTCAAACCAGGGTCTCCAGTGTGGGAGAGTGTGCGCTCTTTAGTGTGCGCTAACAAGGACACTAAAGACCGCAGCTGCTGGCGTCAGTTGCTAGTGCGCCTCGAGGCCAGGGCAGTGAGGTTTACACACACAGCCACACACCTGCAATTAAATTGTTTGATTGGGTGCCAAAGTTTGAAACTGCTAATTAAAATACTTATTTTTCCATCAATAATTATATTAACAGCATAATATATAATGGGGTAAAAAGAATTATAAATATTAACATGGATTCCACACTGTTTCAGTCATGTAAAATAGTTATATAATCATAATATAATAGATTGTATTTTAAAACCTGTTTTAAACTGTTGCATGCTACATTGTTTAATAAGACTTCACACGACCACGTTATTTTTGTGACAGAAATAAATGATTAAATCCTTCTTGCTGACATTTGTCTCACTGGAAATGGAAGGTCAAGTCAAGACTATTGCATTGTGGGATAGCTTTATACTACAATGCAATACTCTTGACTTTACCCTTTTGCTTTTATGTGCTTTTTGCTTCAGTGACAGCAGCACTCGAGCTGCATGAACTCCACAGGTTTGTGTAAAACCTGATGATCATAATTATTCTCCTTCATGATTTGAGAATGATCCAAAGAACGTCTTCTGCTTCAATGGAAGCAAGAACATCTGACTGTCTGTACAAAGAGTCACATGATCAGTGTCACAAATATGTTTATATGATTAGTGACTACACAAATAGTGCAGAATCTAATGTATTTCTTTATTTTACATTGTAACGTTCCTTTGTTTCATTTTTTATTTTATTTCCATGTTTAAATTGGATTTCAAATCCTAGATATTCAATTTGTGCATGTTTCCAGTGAGTCAGCTGTTGAACCCTCATATTGTGTGTATTGATCCCCAGACAAAAAGACAGAGGCAAGAAAGGTTCCACCAGAACGGCCCGAATCTCTCCCACACAGAGCTGAGGAAAAAGGTTGGTAGCGTCTTTCAGAATTGTTTTAATTTGCTTTGGTCAACTCTAATTCTGTTATTTAGAACTTTTACTGCAAAACTTACCTTCCTCTAAAAGGTTTAGATTGACATAGTGCTTGTGTTTTCAAAAACTTCTTGCTTCTCTGAAGTAAACATAAGTTGGAATAACATTTTCTTATCTGCTTTGACAATCTCTCTTTTAGTTCCTGTAAATATCCATGTATTACATTTTTTACCCGTTAGTAATGATGATGTAAGTGATGATGGTTTATTACATGTAGGTGAAGAGTCGAAGTTGGGTGAGATTCTAAAGCCGTCCCTCCCAGTGTTCCTCCCAAAGAAGCCTCTTCCTCCGAAGAACAGCAGCATGTCGAATCGACCGTCATCCCTGCCACCCAAACGCCCAGACAGACCTGAGAGACCAGCTGTACCCAATATACCGTCAGTCTCACACACGTCCTAGCATCTAGACATTTTTTATTTTATAACAAGTATCTGATTCCTGCCTTTTACGTATCACATTCCAGAACTGGAATAGATTTTCGATTCCAAAACCTATGCATCATGATATCGTATCATGTATCAGATGATATTCTTAATTTTTAGACTAAGAACTCTATTTATTTGGCACAAAGAAGGAACTCAATTAGTGTCACAATTGAACATTAACAGATAACATTAAACTTTTAACAGATGAATTTACACTAAATAATACAATTAAAAATACCCTATTTTACATGACTGCGTCTCGAGACTCAAACATTTTATTTTTGAACGGATTCATTTAGCACCATCCAAATTACTTGTAGTGATTCCAGTGAGTCATTTCATTTTAGAGTGGACTGATTTAGAATCAACCATAACACTTTGTGCAGTGATTCCAATGAATGAGTGAATCATTTAGTTTTTGAATGGATTCATTTTATTTTAAACCATCCAAACTACTTCTGTTCAGTGATTCCAATGAATCAGTAACTCATTTCATTTTTCAATGGATTGATTTATAACCATTCAAATGACTTCTGGTTGTGAATCAGTGAGTCATTTTGTTTTTGAATGTATTCATTTAGAAACATCCAAATGAAGCAGTTCACTAGAATGAATCAGACTTATAATGCTACATACTGTATTAGAAATCCTATTCATCTCTTATCACATTATTACTCCATTTTATTGTCATTTCCAAGAACATTTGTGCTATTTTTGTGTTTTTACTAAAGCTAATTTTGGTTTAAATATCTTTTGTACTGTAGTGACAGTCCGAAGACTGACGGTGTGGCGGCTGACCGAGGCTCTGCAGACAAATCCCTAGATCTCGGTGAGTCCCTGTTCAGAGCTGCCTTTCAATCCAGAATAACTCATGACTATTAAGACTTATAATAGCCTAATCCACATCTAATAAGATTAAAACAGCTCTCTGTCCAACTCACTTCATTCCTTTCCATTCTGGAGATGATGGTCTGGTGTGTTTTTACCTGTGTTCGTGATGCATATGCACGTGATTTATATGTGGTCCCGTGTTTATCTTTGTATTCGTGTGACTCTCGGCCAAAGATGTAGAAGACTTCGACTCCGTCGTCTTATCCACAGAGAAGCTGAACCACCCGACCGCATCACGGCCCCGTGTGATGGACCGGCGGCCACGATCGCAGATCTTCACGTCTGTGAGTCCACGGATTTTATTTGTGCATTTCCGTAATTTTGCATCGTTTATCAGATGTTGACTTTTAGTTACCATACCTCATGACTTAATGCTGGTGTTGGATGTCAATTTGATGTTGGAAAACATTGAAATGTTGTTATACCACAACTTAAAACCAACAAAGTATCAATTTTAACTGTTGCCAGTATTCTACAGAACATCAAAATGACATTGGATTTTTAATGGTTTTAGTTTCTGTTAACTATAATAACTCTGCCACACATGCTTGCTTGTTTAATGTTATTTTGAACTAATCAGAGTGTCAAGTCAATTACATTTGTGGGATTTTCACGCATATCAGATGCAATCAACTGACAAAGTGTCATAGATTTGTAACTTTTACAGGTGTTCAGTATTAATCCGTCAGATATGATTGTGCCATTTGCTATGTGTGAACGTCACATGGGCTTACACCGCTCTGCCTGTCTATGGGTTATCTGGTCATGATCACTTAAATATCTCTCTACTTCCTAGTCCTCTCTCTCTAGTCCTGACCTCCTGGACTCCCCATCTCCAGAGGAGGAGAGGAGAGACAAGGAGATGGGAAAGGAAGAGCAGGACTCATTCACTCCCAAAACTCTTGACAACTCCAAGAAGATGCCCAAGGCAGTGCCAATCATAACAGTAAGCCCCCCTCCCTCGCCCCTGTCATCCACCCCCTTAAACCCCACCTCACCTTTTGCATGCACATCCCTGTCCTACCACAAGGGAGCACCCTTGTCAAGTATTTTTATGTACAGACACAAAAGGTATTACTTTTGGATACTTGAGTCACACTTTTAAATGATTTCTTTAAAAATTATTACATTTGAAGTGTGTCTTAGAGGGATAGTTCCCCCCAAAATGAAAAATATGTCATTATTTACTCACTCTCATGATGTTCCAATCTTGTAAGACTTACTTTCTTCTTTGAAAAAAATATTTTTTTTGTCCATAGAATAAAAGTCAATGGGGTTCAATAGGTTAGTAAGTTATGATCACCCTGGTTCGACAAAAACTTAATTTTATTATTTCATTGGCATTTGGATTATTGCAGAATATACGCTTTGCGACCAACAAACGTTCATGATTCTTTCAGATTTTGTTCATCATGATAATAATCTTCAATCTTTGAAGATCTTAAATGATAATCTAATCTTGGAAGCCTAAATACAAAACGTAAGCTATAAACAAACTACACACTGGTCACATGACCACCAATATTAAGCTTCCAACAACACTTCAGCTCTTTATAGAAAAAAAGTTAGAGTTAAAACAGTTTGCTAGAGAACAATTATAAACACAGTCTACCTGTAAAAGCAGATTATAGAGAGGAGATGAGTTTACCTTTTAGGTGTGATGATGTTTAATGTCTCCAGCAACTTCTGCAGTCCCATTTAGACATGTGCCTTTTTCAAGACAAGTCAAAGCTTTAGAGAAAAATCACAACGGGCTGTTATTGATGTATTTTATGTTACAGAATAAAGCATGAACATATCCTGTGCTTGTGTTCACCGTAGGCCTTATTTCAAGCACTTAAGCAAAAACCCACTGGATGATGGAGCCGGAAGTGCTTAAAAACTCGTTTCTAGGTTTTCACCTCCAAAAATATGTAGATCCTACAGCACTCCATTTGTTGTTTTGGACCGCATTGACTTTCATTGTATGGATAAAAACAGTTCTTAAAAATATCTTCACAGATGAAAAATAGTCATGCGGGTTTGGAATGACATGAGGGTGTGTAAATAATGCTAGAATTTTAATTTTGGTGTAAAATATCCCTTCAAGTGTCCAAATACTTTACGGATGCCACTCACACACACACAAAGAGAGACTGGGGCCCGAAATGGAAGACAAACGCCCGAGAGTGATTGTTTGATAAGCTCTTTTTCTGATATCTCATGGGGGTTTTCCACAGGCTCCTGAGAAATCGTCTTTACCCCCTAAACCAAGTGTCCCTCCATCCTCTTCTGGGTCCAGTGGGGCTTCTCTCCACCAGGGCGCCGCTGGTTTGCGGCCCCATTCGCCTTCCGTTGATGCGAGAGGGAAGAATGAACAGGGTTCCACGCTGGAGGACCTCAAAGCACAATTACGAGACCTGAAAGGAACCGTGGAGCTCATGAAGAGCCAGCACAAGTATGAACCAACGGGATGGGGATCAGGGGTGTCCAATCCTGCACTTGGCGGGCCACTGTCCTGTAGAGTTTAGCCCCAACCCCAATCAAACAAAGTCTGACTAGGCAATCTAGAAACTTCCAGGTAGGCAAGTTGGAGCTAAACTTTGCAGGACAGTGGCCCTCCAGGACCCTGGTTTGATGGAAGACAGATGGAGTGAAGTAGTGAAAGAGGGGAAATTATTAATCGGTGTATGGAAGTATTGAAGGAAATGTTTGAGATGAGATGTGGGATGAATGAGTTGATTGACTGATGACTGTCATCCTTTTAGAAGGATGTAAAATATGTTTAATTCCCAAACTTGTTTTATCAGACAAGAAATCAAGCAGTTGGTGAGTGAACTGGATGAGGAGAAGAGGATTCGTATTTCACTGCAGGTGAGGGGATATTAGATTAGTCACTAACCAGGTGCAACACGATAAAGCAATATTAACAAGCCTAACATAAGCCATGTTTCCATCCTCTTGTCAACCGAATTATCTGAAGTTCGGTAAAAAAACTCATGCGAATAAAGCTGGTGAAAGTGTGTTTCCATCCAACGGCTTTAAAGCGAATAAAAACCTGTACGTAATGACGTCACATGCTGTTTTGCGATCAAATTGGTATATCGAATTGATTTGAGACATTTTAAGGTGTTTCCATTCATTTTCGCACTGAATCGAACAACATTCAAGCAAACTTTTGCGAACAAAGTTTTGCTAGACAAAACGGAGCCTAATAGTGCTTATGTGCCAGCTGATAGCGACATATGTAAGGGAAAATGTATATGCCAGGCGGTTGTTAGCCTGAAGGGGTTGTATTCGCTAACAACCGCCTCCTATACATTATCCTGCTTATTACATGGCTACCTACCAAATAAATCAATAATTTGACACAAAATATTAACTTAAAAAGGAGTTTATTGATTTAAAACGAGTAGTGCTAAAGAAAATAGTCTGTTCCGTCTCTGAACTGCGTCCATGGCAACGGTGTGTTATACTTAACAAGAAATAACACACCGCATTCTACATTAGAATTCAACCAAGCCACGTAATAACAAGCAAACCTAACATAAGAAAACAACGACTCTATAAACGCATTGCTATGATGATGCAGATGCACGTAAATGCCCGACGACAACGGAGCCAGCCTGTGGTGTGGGAACGACAGCGCTCCATCAGTTCTGGGAGATCGTGGTTCAGAGACACTTCACGGAAACCCTTTGGTTGAAGCATTTTTTTGCTTTGTCCACTTACATCTGTCTTTGTTGACATCCGCCATGTGTGCGCAAACAGAGCGGGAATACTGGCCGGAAATGAACTCGTCTTCTTCTATGTTTTGTGGCGTGTTGCAACCATAAAAGGGCCTAAAACTTAATCGCAATTCATTATTTATTCGGCAAATAACGTTTCCATCAGCTTTTATCGCATTTGCCGTATATCGATCAAGATAAAATCCGATGAGACCGAACGTATTTCATTTGAGTCGATATTCATGAAATTTAATCTTATTTTACTGTTTCCATAAGGCATTTTTCATCCGATATCACTTAATTCGGATAAAAAGGTGTGGATGGAAACATGGCTATACACTGCTCGGCAAAAAAAAAAAAAAGTTGCTGTTTGGATTTAAATAGGCAAATGCTTAAAGGGTTAGTTCACCCAAAAATGAACATTCTGTCAGTATTTACTCACCCTCATGTTGTTCCAACCCCGTAAGACCTTCATTCATCTTCGGAACCCAAATTAAGATATTTTTGATGAAATCTGAGAGCTGGATCATTCCACCATACTAGTCCATAGGCTTCTTCAGGGATTGAACTTGCCGGCCTCTAAAAGTTATTAAAGACATTGTTAAAATAGTCCAAGTGACTACAGTGGCTCAATCTTAAGTTTATCAAACGATGAGAACACCTTTTGTGCGCAAAAAAAACAAAAATAACGACTTTATTTCAACTATTCATTTCCTTCTCTGTGGGCCTCGAGTCAGGTTACTAGTTTAACAGCGTATGATCTGTTGTTGTACGTCACACGCATCACACACATGACCAGCGTCGACCAATAGTGAGCCTACGTGTGACGTCCCTCTATGCAATTACACTAGTTTAACTGACTAGAGGCCCACAGAGAAGGAAATGAATAGTTGAAATAAAGTCGTTCGTTATTTATGTTTGTTTTTGCGCACAAAAAGTATTCTCGTCGTTTGATAAACTTAAGATTGAGCCACTGTAGTCACTTGGACTATTTTAACTATGTCTTTAATAACTTTTCGAGGCTGGCAAGTTTCAATCCCTGAAGAAGCCTATGGAGGAGTGATCCAGCTCTCAGATTTCATCAAAAATATCTTAATTCGTGTTCCAAAGATGAACGAAGGTCTTACGGGGTTGGAACAACATGAGGGAGAGTAAATACTTACAGAATTTTCATTTTTGGGTGAACTATCACTTTATGTCTATGGATCAGTATTGCAGTGGTTATTGTTATGTTTCTAGCATGTTAAATGTTTCGCAATAGTTCTTCTAACCCTAATTGAGTATGTAGATTTTCATTTATTAAACAACCATGTAGGAAGACACATCATGGCCATGTTCCATCATGACAATGTCAAGATTCATCTGGCTCTATTTGTAAAAGAATGGTTGGGAGGGAGAATGAAGAATCATTTTCACACATGAATTGGTTTTCTGAGTCCAGACCTTAAATTCATTGAAAGTCTTTGGGATGTGCTGGAGTAGACTTTACAGAGTGCTTAACTCTTGCATCGTCTATACAAGATCTGTGAAACTGGGGGGAAAGAATCTTGAATCTTAACTTGTGAAGTGTTGTTTATATTTCTTATGGCTGTGTTTAATTGACTCCTCTTTGTTTTATGCTTTGTTTTAGATTGAAGTGGAGCAGATTAAGAAATCCCTGTCTAAATGAACTCAAGCATGCTGGATTGTATCAGATGAAGGATCTGGCTGAGGTTCCACACCACAGCCCGAGTAGATTGTGCCAAAAAAAAAGAACAATGTATCAGAAGAATTGCATAAACAAAACAACTGTTTACCCCCCAAATCCCTTGTACTCTTTCAGCTTTCGTTGTTTTAAGAAGCTTATTTTGCGTGTTATGCTCAGACTGGGCGCTGACTCACAGACCCGTTGCCCGGGTGTGGCCTTATGGTGGGTCATGTGATTAAAGGGTGCCGATGACCCACACCTGGAGACGGGTGATAGCGGTTGCCATGGGGATTAGCTGGTCTCCTGCACAACTGTGACACAGTTACCCCATTACCCTCTCTAGTACTGCCTCTGAACGCTAGTCAAAGAACACATCAAATGAAGGAGAAAACAGTGTGTTTTACTTAAATACTCTTCACCTTAAGTTCTTTTCTTTTGACTTGGAGGCCTTCTGTTATTTTCTCTATATGCAAAGATGCGTTTGATTTCACACCCCTTGCAGTTTCCACATGCAGCAAACCCACATTGAGGCCTTGTTTATTTGGAGCATAGTCTTTCCTATTTCTTTTACGTTGGTGATGACAATGAGAAAACTCACGTTTTGTTTTCTTGACTCGGTTGTTTTCTTTGAAAAACTTCTATATATACTTTTATATTTTAATGTACTAAATACAATAATGTGTGCAGATTTTATTAAAAAAAAGATACTTCAAAAAAGTAATTTTCTGGTTGTTTGTTTATTATATACGCTTATGTCCTCTAAGTGTTGCACCAGGGTCAATTATGTGAATCTTATTGCCCGGATTTATTAAAAATGTATTATTCAGAATTTATATAAAAAACATTTTTTTAAATAAAATCATATAGACAGTGACTTGGACATCTCTAGGGGTCAATGACTGAGAATTCAACAATGTGAATGTCTCAACAGTGCATTATTTGTATTCGGTGCATTTCACTGTGGGTTCCCTTATCGAGTCGGTCTCTCGACATTACGTATGGGGAAATCCATTTTCCTCGAATCATGAAGTCTGATAGAATAACTCTTTTGCTTGCAAATAGCCAATGGCGGTCCCGCCATCACCTGATTGGCTGACACTGCTCAATATAGGTGACGGCGGGCGCCAGAAACCTCAGAATCTTTTTTCTTCACTCAAGTCTGTTTTCACCGTTGATGTACGCATTCAGAGCGGAGTATATTAAGGAGTTTTAATTCCCCTCTCGCGTTCCGGTGGATTATATTATGTCTCTTTGTCGCCCGTGTGGTGGACCCATTGAATCCCCGGACGCACACAACTTGTGTGCTGTGCCTGGGTCGGGACCACGCAGAGGCGGCACTCGAGGGATCGGGATGTCCCGCCTGTGAGGAGCTTCCCATCAGATCCTTCGTGCAAGGCTGGCCGTTACACGTAGCGACGACCTAGTGTCTCCTGCCTCTCCCCAGTCTGCCGCCGTCGAGCCGCGGACCGGGAGACGGCAGAGATCTCCATTCGCGGGTTCTGTTGAGGCGCTGACGTCGGCCCAAGGTCCACGCCATCCTCACGTGGCAGAGCCCGTGAGTTACTCTTGAGGCCATTTACCGCCCTCTTGAGGAAGCACGGGAATTATCTCGTTCGGTTACGACGATGACGACGCCTATAGTCCGAGTCTCCGTCTGAAGGCGCCCTCGCCTCTTTGGATGCGGAGCTTATGGCCATTCTCACTGAGGCGGTGGCAGATATGGTGCTGGAGTGGACAGCGCCCAAGGAGTTGCCGTCGGAAAGGTGGCCTCGGCGCGGGCCGTAAAGCTGAAGCGAGAGGCAGTTCAGGAAGTCGAAAAAAAAAAAAAAAAAAAAACAGCGCTCCTGATGTGCGTGTCAGGGAGGAAAGAGCGCGGGACGTGTTCGTCGGACCGGTGCGAAGAGGGCGTGTTCCCGCCCAGAGTTCGACGAGAATGTGTTGTTTCTGAAACCGCTGTGTTCTGTTTCAATAACAAGGTACATTACATGTCTCAGCAAAAGAGCTTCTCTCCCCAACATTATTACCCGCCTCATAGACGGGAGACGCATCGCAGAGCGGAAGCTCGGGGAAACCCGAGGAGATGGCTATCTATGTCCCCGTGCATGATGCCGCGGACGAGCTATACCATTTCATATAGCAGTCAATGCTTTCCCGGTGGCTGGCGCCCAGCCCCCGCCGCAGCATTTATTGCCCTGTATGGCGATTCTGATTACTACGCAGTGTGTATTCACAGTTGTTGCGCGATGCAACTGACGCTGTGTTACGTACACACCACACTGTTATGTGTAAGGATTTATGCCATTATATATTGCCCTGTGTCCTTCAGTGCAATGGCTATTCTGTTTACTGCAAGTACGTGTTCACAGTTGTTGCGCAATGCAACTGACGCTGTGTTACGTACACACCACACTGTTATGTGTAAGGATTTATGCCATTATATATTGCCCTGTGTCCTTCAGTGCAATGGCTATTCTGACTACTGCAAGTACGTGTTCACAGTTGGTGCGCGATGCAACTGACGCTGTGTTACGTACACACCACACTGTTATGTGTAAGGATTTATGCCATTATATATTGCCCTGTGTCCTTCAGTGCAATGGCTATTCTGATTACTGCAAGTACGTGTTCACAGTTGTTGTGCGATGCAACCGACGCTGTGTTACGTACTCACTACACACTGTTATGTGTAAGGATTTTATGCCATTATATATTGCCCTGTGTCCTTCAGTGCAATGGCTATTCTGATTACTACACCGTAAGTATTCACAGTTGTTGCGCGATGTAACTGACGCTGCTTTACGTACTCACTATACACTGTTGTGAAATGATTTATGCCATATATTGCCCTGTGTCCTTCAGTGCAATGGCTATTCTGGTTACTACGCAGTACGTATTCACAGTTGTTGCGCGATGCAACTGACACTGTGTTTATGTACACACTGCACACTATATGAATTTGCCGTTGTATATTGCCCTGTATCCTTCAGTGCAATGGCTATTCTGGTTACTACGCAGTACGTATTCACAGTTGTTGCGCGATGCAACTGACACTGTGTTTATGTACACACTGCACACTATATGAATTTGCCGTTGTATATTGCCCTGTATCCTTCAGTGCAATGGCTATTCTAGTTACTACGCAGTACGTATTCACAGTTGTTGCGCGATGCAACTGACACTGTGTTTATGTACACACTGCACACTATATGAATTTGCCGTTGTATATTGCCCTGTATCCTTCAGTGGAATGGCTATTCTGATTACTACGCAGTACGTATTCACAGTTGTCGTGCGATGCAACTGACGCTGTACACACTGCACACTGATATGTTTAATGATTTATGCCTTATATATTGCCCTGTGTCATTCAGTGCAAATGGCTATTCTGATTACTACGTATTCACAGTTCGTGCGCGATGCATCTGACGCTGTGTTACGTACACACCGCACTCTGTTATGTGTAATGTTTTATGCCATTATATATTGCCCTGTGTCATTCAGTGCAAATTGCTATCCTGATTACTACGCAGTGCGTATTCCAGTTGTCGTGCGATGCAACTAACGCTGTGTTTGTGCACACTACACACTGATATGTGTTATGATTTATGCCTTATATATTGCCCTGGGTCATTCAGTGCAAATGGCTATTCTGATTACTACGTATTCATAGTTGTTGTGCGATGCAACGGACGCTGTGTTTGTGCACACCGCACTCTGTTATGTGTAATGATTTATGCCATTATATATTGCCCTGTGTCATTCAGTGCAAATGGCTATCCTGATCACTACGCAGTGCGTATTCATAGTTGTCGTGCGATGCAACTAACGCTGTGTTTGTGCACACTACACACTGATATGTGTTATGATCTATGCCGTCATATTTTGCCCTATCCTTCAGTGCAAATGGCTATTCTGATCACTACGTATTCACAATTGTTGTACGATGCAACTGACGCTGTGTACACACAACATGTGATATGTGTAACTATTACGCCGCTATATATTGCCCTGTATCCTTCAGTGCAACTGGCTACTCTTTTACTGTGTAGTCACAGTTGTTGCGCGATGCCACAGACGCTGTGTTATGTACATTGATATGTGTCTATGATTTATGCCGTTATATGTTGCCCTGTATCCTCAGTGCAGCCGGCTATTCCGATTAACTACGTATTCACAGTCGATGTCGCTATGCCTCTGACGCTGTGTTTTTTGTACACAAAAATGTAACTATGCTTGTGCATAGTCTCAGTCGTCGCTACGGCGACTTGCATTGCATCTGTGTAGATATTGAAGCGTTATGCTGCCCTTCAATGTAATGGACCATTGTGTACGCATATTCATGCAGTTTCGGTCGCTTCAGCAACTTGAGCTGCATTATACACACAGATGTTTAAAATGTGCACACTGATGTGTTATGCTGTTATGTTGCCCTCTATCATTCAGTGCAACAACCAGCTATCCTATCTAACTGAATATTCAGTTTGTCGCTACAGCGACTACACTGCACTTATGTACGTATAAGGACGTGTGTTGCTATTTTGTTGCTCTGTTTCTTTCAGTGCAAAACTAGCTATCTTAATCTACTGTGCATACTCACAGTTTCTGAATTTATGTACGTACACGGATGTGCAATTTACCATGTGTTATGCTGTAATGCTGCCCCGTTTCCGTGCAGCTAGCCATCCTGATCGAACTGTACATCTCAGTTTCTGTCTCTACACAGTTCTGTCGCTACGGCGACTTATGCTGCGTTATGTACATGCATGGATGCGCTACAGCGACCGATGCTGTTACGTACATGTGCTATGCTGTTATGTTGCCCCGTTTCCTTCAGTACAACTGGCTATTCTGTGCTAACTCGTCTACTCACAGTTGTAGCTACGGCTATGTGTTTGTTGTTTACTGAGGTGCTATGCTATTATGGGGCTATTATCTACTGCGTATATTCATCAGAGCCCAGGTGGTTGCAATTCCAGCATTTTGCCCGGATGAGGTCAGTGTTCCAGAGTCTCAGAAGTACGCTTGTGCCCCATGCGTGCCCTGCGTGCTTATGTGAACAGAACTAGCCAGTTTCGAACTTCAGAGCAGCTCTTCGTCTGCTACGCGGGTGCTAAGAGGCGGCGCGCTGTCGAAACGGAGGCTATCTCACTGGATAGTGGAGGCTGTGCACTGGCTGGCTTATGCTTCACGGGAAGCCGTTTCCCTATAGGGGTGCACGCCCACTCCACTAGGAGTTTGGCGTCATCATGGGCGTGGGCGAAAGGCATGTCTATTCAAGACATTTGTTTCGCGGCAGGTTGGTCGTCTCGTAATACCTTCGCGAGATTCTATAACTTGAATATCCCTTCATTCGCACCACATGTCTGTCAGTGCAGGGAGAGAAAGCTGAGCTGTCGTTGGACTAGGCTAGACTGCCCCGATGGCGCGCGCTCTAGCCACGGTTCGACTAGTCGTCAGACAGTGCGAGTTATTATTAGCATAGCTATCATGTTCACTATATTGTGCCCTTTGTTATGTCCGCATTCATAGCCGGCAGTATTTTCCTAAGCACCAATCACTTGCTGCAATCTCCCTCCATTCAGTTCAGCGTGCTTAGCTTGATGGGAGGGGCCTTCGTTGGTGCAGATGCCGAGTTGGCTCGGTGCCAATAGATGTTTCAACCAGGTCCGGTGTCTCTTCCTGAGAGCTGGGCGGGGTTTCTCCCACACGGCGGGGGTTTTATTGTTCCCCATACGTAATGTCGAGAGACCGACTCGATAAGGGAACGTCTCTGGTTACTCACGTAACCGTAGTTCCCTGAGAGGAGGGAACGAGACATTACGTAACCTGCCGTGTGGGAGGGACTCTCAGTCTCCTTACTCTCGTTCAGCTAAGATTCTGAGGTTTCTGGCGCCCGCCGTCACCTATATTGAGCAGTGTCAGCCAATCAGGTGATGGCGGGACCGCCATTGGCTATTTGCAAGCAAAAGAGTTATTCTATCAGACTTCATGATTCGAGGAAAATGGATTTCCCCAGACGTAATGTCTCGTTCCCTCCTCTCAGGGAACTACGGTTACGTGAGTAACCAGAGACGTTATTTGGTTGTTGCAATTTCGCCGCAGGCTTTGCAAACAGACTTTTACGATATGGATCTGCCTGCAACGCCACACACATGTAGGTAACCATTTATTCTAATGCCTGTGATCAGTGATTTCTGATGTAGCCTATAATTATTCAAGTTCAGATTGATTATCTTCCTCTCAAAATCGTTCAATACTGTTAATGCATCAGCAAATCAAGCTACTAAGCAACTTAAAGGGTTAGTTCGCCCATTTAAGACATGAAGTTGTATGCAATCCTTACCAACACTATAGTGTATACACACTGACCCACTCTGTTGTCCCCCCCCTGGTCCGAGTTCTGACCGCTGGAAGTTTTTGAATGAAGTAATCCCGGCTACTTTCCGGGGCCACAAAACTGTGCGTTTTTACGTGAAAAAAAGATTTGCGTTTCAAAGCTTGATTACTTAAACACACAAAAAACACGCCGGGCAAAATTCATACCTCAGTTTTAATGCGGCGTTAATCATAGGCACGATCTGATCTGGACACTTGCCAAAACTCGTTATGAAATCAATGATGCTGTTACACTGCACAACAAATCACCTACTGTATTTACATTGTGTTTGCATTGTTATTTGGTGAAATCATTCGTGAGAGTGCAGAAATTGCGTTGCAATGATGAGATCACTTAAAGGATTGGTTCACTTTTTCTTTTGCTGATAATTTACTCACCCCCATGTCATCCAAGATGTCCATGTCTTTCTTTCTTCAGTCGAAAAGAAATTAAGGTTTTTGATGAAAACATTCTAGGATTTTTCTCCATATAATGGACTTCACTGCTATGTAACGATACCAAACGATCCAAGGTCCAAATGACAGTTTCAGTGCAGCTTCAAATGGCTTTAAACAACACCAGACGATGCATAAGGGTCTTATCTTGCGAAACGATCGGTGATTTCAAAAATAAATAAAAAAGTTTAAGTTTTATAAGCACAAATGCTCGCCTTGCTCTGTTCTGTGATGCACGTTCGTGACTCTCCTGTTCGAACTCGTTCATCAAAATGAAAAAATCTTTTTTCGAGTCATTTCGTTCATTCAACGAACAAAATGAACGAAATGAATCGAAAAAAGATTTGTTCATTTAGATTTTTTTTAAAAATGAACTAATCCTTTAATTCATGGATCATCAGACTGTTTTTTCATCTGCTCAATGCTCGTCATCACTGCAACCTTTCATGTGTTGGGTATAAATCTAAATAATGCTATAATCATTACTTTACACATTTCGTTAATCTAGATAGCTGTAATAGAGAAAAAAAGTAGTAAAAGATTTGGAGAGAGTTCCACATGTAATGCTAGCTATTTCATATACAAACATGTTAGCCAATCACATCAGTGGGCAAGTCTCACAGCAGACACGCCCCTTCAAACCAGTTTGAACCATGATTTTGAACCATGTTCAAATCAGAGGCTAAAATCAGGCTAGGAAAATGCCTTTAGTGCTAAATTTTTGATGTAAAAATCATACTAAGGGCACCCCAGGAAATATAAATTAATTTTAAAAATTCCAGGTCATGGCCCCTTTAAATCTAGGGGTTAAACTAATGTCAAAGTTAGGTTGTCTGACATTTTATTAATATATATTTACTTCAAAAGTATTTTTTAAGTACAATCTTTGAAGTAGTTTTGTTATACATACATATATATATATATATATATATATATATATATATATACACTCACCTAGCTCACCTCACTCACCTCACCTGTCACGGTAGACGGATTCACTGGTTCCTTCTTGTCTTGTGTTTATGTTGTTGTATGAGTGCACGTGTGCTAGAGGCGTGTGTAAGAGGCGTGTCTGTATGTCATTACCTGATCCGCTCCAGCTGCCCATCATCACTTCACCAGCTGCAGTCAATCTCACCATGCTATTTATACTCACCGCTGTTCTCTCATCTTTGTCAGATCGTTGTTTGATGTTTCCCTGTCTGGTCTTCTGGTTCGTGTCCTGCCTGGTGTTCCTGTTCGTCGTCTTCCTTGTGGATTTTGTCGTCTCACCGTCTGTCTGCACTTCACCGGATTTGACCATCGAAGTCCCTGCGTCACCATTCCACCAACCGACTTACTGTTCTGGACTTTGTGACTTTCCCAAATAAATTGTTTAACTCGCGTTTGCTTCCTTACGTCAGTTACTATGACAGAACGATCTGACCAAGGAATGGAAGCAGCGAGCGTCTCTCACTCGTCATTAGAAGAATTCATTCACCACAGTATCCGAAGAATGGATTCACAGGAGTGGGATATGTTCCTGCATGGGCTGGCTGACCACGTCCAGAAGGAGATCTATGTCCTGGATCTTCCCACCACCCTCAATGGACTGATTGACTTGGCTCTGCGGGTGGACAGTCGGCTATCCAGGGTCGAGTGTCGGATAACGCCCACTCGCAACCTCGGGGGGTTCGACGGTCCAAGATCCAGCGGCAGGGACGTGGTCAGCCCCACTTACGATCACGAGCCCATGCAGGTGGGTCGAGCTCGGCTTTCCCGAGAGGAGAGGGAGAGGCGGAGATCCCAGGGCCTTTGCCTGTACTGTGGAGGAGCCGGACATTTTGCCCACAGCTGCCCGGTAAAAGGCCAAGCCCGATAGTAAACCTGAGGCTACTATCGGGTGGGATCTCCGCCAGGAAGACCCCATCTACGACTACATCGACCTCCACCCTCCTCTCGGTAAGACTAAGATGGTCAGTCCACCAGCACGATTGTCGAGCACTGTTGGATTCGGGGGCCGAAGGTAATTTTATGGACCATAACTTTGCACGCAGATTTCAGATTCCTTTCAAATCCCTCACTCATCGGATTCCAGTTCACGCACTCAATGGTCAGGAGCTTCCCACTATTTCATTATCCACTGAAGAAATCACTCTCATCACCTCAGGCAACCACACGGAAACTATTTCATTTTTTATTCTGGACTCACCCTTGGCACCTGTTGTTCTTGGACATCCTTGGCTCATCCGACATAACCCCCGAGTGGACTGGATTAACAAGTCGGTGCTGGAGTGGAGCAAGGAATGTCATAAGTCTTGTCTCATGTCTGCTTGTTCGTCTGTACCTGTTTCTGTGTTTCAGGAGGAAACAGGGGATCTGTCTAACGTGCCCACGGAGTATCTGGACCTGAAGGAAGTGTTCAGTAAGTCTCGCGCTGCTTCTCTTCCTCCGCATTGTCCCTACGACTGTGCTATAGACTTACTGCCAGGTACGTCTCCGCCTAAGGGCAAGTTATATTCACTTTCGATTCCCGAAAGAGAGGCCATGGAGAAATATATTTCTGATTCTCTAGCAACCAAGTTCATTCGCCCTTCCTCTTCTCCAGCGGGGGCGGGGTTCTTTTTTGTGGGGAAGAAGGATGGTTCTCTGCGACCTTGTATTGATTACCGAGGGTTGAATAACATCACGGTAAAGAATACTTATCCTTTACCGTTGATGTCTTCAGCCTTCGAGAGGTTGCAGGGAGCATCCATCTTCACGAAATTGGACTTACGTAATGCTTATTTGGTCCGCATTAGGGAGGGGGATGAGTGGAAAACTGCCTTTAACACCCCCAGGGGGCACTTTGAATACTTGGTCATGCCTTTCGGGCTGTCCAACTCCCCAGCAGTTTTCCAGGCACTGGTCAATGACGTGTTACTAGATATGATCGATCAGTACATTTATGTCTACCTGGATGACATATTGATTTTTTCTTCGTCTCTCCAGGAACATGTGCAACACGTCCGGCGAGTGCTTCAGAGGTTGCTAGAGAATGGGCTTTTTGTCAAGGCGGAGAAATACGAATTTCATGCACAGTCTGTTCCTTTTCTAGTGTAGATCGTGTCGTCTGAGGGAATGCGGATGGAACCTGAGAAGATTAAGGCTGTGGTTGATTGGCCAAGCCCAGATTCCCGCAAGGCCCTGCAGAGGTTTCTGGGGTTCGCCAATTTTTACCGGCATTTCATTCGCAACTTCAGCCAGCTAGTCGCGCCTCTGACTGCCTTGACCTCCCCCAGAACTGCGTTCAGGTCGTCGGACACAGCCGAGGCTGTGTTTAAGAAACTGAATGGCCGCTTTGTTTCAGCCCCCATTCTCATTACCCCTGATTCATCACGTCAGTTCGTGGTGGAGGTTGACGCATCAGAGGTGGGAGTAGGGGCAGTGTTATCCCAGCGTTCACCTGTAGACGACAGGATGCACCCTTGCGTGTTTTTTTCTCATCGTTTATCCCCAGCCGAGAGAAATTACGACATTGGTAATAGAGAGTTGTTGGCAGTCAAGTTGGCGTTGGATGAGTGGCGCCACTGGTTAGAAGGGTCGGGGGTACCTTTTATCGTCTGGACCGATCATAAGAACCTTGAATATATCAGAACTGCTAAAAGATTGAACTCCAGGCAGGCTCGGTGGGCACTTTTTTTCGGTCGTTTTGATTTTTTCCTGTCATACCGTCCGGGGTCCAAGAACATCAAACCCGACTCTCTGTCTCGTATATTTGATTTTTCCGAACGCCCGTCCACTCCCGAGTGTATTTTACCTGAAAGCTTATTTGTTTCAACTCACATGGGAGGTCGAAGCGAAGGTCAGGAAAGCCTTAGAAGGGGTAACGCCTCCGCCCGGGTGCCCACCGAATCGGTTATTTGTGCCGGAGGGATTACGGTCAGACGTTATCCAGTGGGGTCACGGTTCCAACATAGCTTGTCATCCAGGAGTTAATCGCACTGGGTTCCTAGTCAAGCAACGATTCTGGTGGCCACTTATGGCTCGTGACATTCACGATTTTGTTTTGGCTTGTTCAGTTTGCGCCACTGGTAAGTCTTCCAATCGACCCCCAGACGGGTTACTCCAGCCGCTGTCGGTACCTTCGAGACCCTGGTCCCATATCGCTCTAGATTTTATTACCGCCCTCCCACCCTCCCAGGGTAACACAGTAGTTTTGACTGTGGTGGACCGATTCTCGAAGGCGGCCCATTTCATTCCCTTACCCAAATTACCCTCAGCTAAGGAGACAGCGGTTACGATCGTAGATCACGTCTTTCGGTTACATGGCCTCCCGCTAGACGTGGTTTCCGACAGGGGACCTCAG
Organism: Siphateles boraxobius; assembly: GCF_051911475.1. Classification (NCBI taxonomy): domain Eukaryota; kingdom Metazoa; phylum Chordata; class Actinopteri; order Cypriniformes; family Leuciscidae; genus Siphateles; species Siphateles boraxobius. The sequence goes on from NW_027508876.1 coordinate 21,778,835, forward strand.
TTTGTGTCCAAATTTTGGTGAGAATTTTGTAGATTACTGGGGATTACGGTTAGTCTGTCTTCCGGGTTTCATCCCCAGAGCAATGGTCAAACTGAGAGAGCCAACCAAGATTTGGAGAGAACGTTGCAATGTTTGGTTTCCAAGAATCCTTCCTCATGGAGCCAACAACTGTCTATGGTGGAGTACGCACACAACATGTTGCCAGTGTCAGCTACGGGTCTATCTCCGTTTGAGTGTAGTGTAGGTTACCAGCCACCTGTCTTTCCCAGTCTGGAATCCGAGGTTGTGGTTCCCTCCGCCCACGCCTTTGTCCAGAGGTGTCACCGCACCTGGACTAGAGCCCGTGAGACTCTACTCCAGGTGGGGGCGCGCACCAAGGCCAAGGCCGATCGCCACAGGTCAAGGCCTCCCGTATACGTCGTTGGTCAAAAAGTGTGGCTTTCAACTAAGAACATTCCTCTTCGCACCGTCTCTAATAAACTTGCACCCAAATGTATTGGCCCGTTTACTGTCACCAAGATCATTAGTCCGGTGGCAGTCCGCCTCAAATTACCTCCCGCGTACAGGAGGGTTCATTCCGTGTTCCATGTATCCAAAATCAAACCCGTATTTCATTCCCACATTAATCCGCCTGTCCCGGTTCCTCCCCCACCGCGACTCGTAGATGGGGAGACCACATATTCGGTCAACCGTATTCTGGACTCTAGGCGGAGGGGACGCGGATTTCAGTACTTGGTGGAATGGGAAGGTTACGGTCCGGAGGAGAGAAGTTGGGTTCCTGCTAGAGACATCCTGGATCACTCCCTTATCGATGATTACAATCGACAGGTAAGGGGGCCTGGGAACGCCAGGAGGCGTTCTTAGGAGGAGGGGTACTGTCACGGTAGACGGATTCACTGGTTCCTTCTTGTCTTGTGTTTATGTTGTTGTATGAGTGCACGTGTGCTAGAGGCGTGTGTAAGAGGCGTGTCTGTATGTCATTACCTGATCTGCTCCAGCTGCCCATCATCACTTCACCAGCTGCAGTCAATCTCACCATGCTATTTATACTCACCGCTGTTCTCTCATCTTTGTCAGATCGTTGTTGGATGTTTCCCTGTCTGGTCTTCTGGTTCGTGTCCTGCCTGGTGTTCCTGTTCGTCATCTTCCTTGTGGATTTTGTCGTCTCACCGTCTGTCTGCACTTCACCGGATTTGACCATCGAAGTCCCTTCGTCACCATTCCACCAACCGACTTACTGTTCTGGACTTTGTTACTTTCCCAAATAAATTGTTTAACTCGCGTTTGCTTCCTGTCGTCAGTTACTATGACATCACCTAAACGATTATTAGGAACACCTGTTCAATTTCTCATTAATGCAATTATCTAATCAACCAATAACATGCCAGTTGCTTCAAGTGGTGTGGTCCTGGTCAAGACAATCTCCTGAACTCCAAACTGAATGTCAGAATGGGAAAGAAAGGTGATTTAAGCAATTTTGAGCGTTGCATGTTTGTTGGTGCCAGATGGGCCGGTCTGAGTATTTCACAATCTGCCAGGGATGCAAACAGCGCGCTTTTCGGCGCCTCACGCTTTTTTCACGTCAGTTTGGGTGACTTGGGTCTGAGACTGAGAGGGTCTTATTATAATTTTACAAAGTCATCTGAAGCCATTCCATAGCTTAATGTGAGAGACAGAAGTCAATTTAAATCATTAAATTAAAGTTTACGGAAACTCGTTTTCCCCCCTCTGCGGCTGTCAATCATTCTCCATTCAGTAATCAAACAGCGCGCGCGCGCCTCGTCCGGTTACAGCAGCATACATGCACGGTAAAACTCTGTCCAATATGATATATTCACATTATAATGCTTGATCTGTAGATAAAAGGCTGTGGATTTGCACAAAATGACTTTATTTTGTGTATTTGTATATTATGTTTGTTGCTGTTTTTAAACGACTCGATCGCTACCGTATGGACTATGAATCGGCATCAAACGCACAATAACTGGAATTTAAAACTGTGAAGAAACATATGATCAATAAACTGTTGGACAGATATACACTAGCATCTGTGCGCTCGACATTTCTTCGCTTTGTGCAATGAACTTTTAAATGCACACTTGTGCAGCGCAGTGCTGCACACTGTGACTTCATGTTGCTTTGAGCACATCATTCTGCACCCGCGATGCGCATACGCGCTTTGTGCGCTCTGTTTTGAAGCGTTCATGGTTTTGCGCACTGAAAGATTATTAAAAGCCTATATTTCTTTTATACCTATCCTGCACAATACATTTAAAATAAGTATACTTTAATTGTATATTATTTCTGTGTAATGTAGTGTAGGCTATATAAATATATACACTTCTGAATTCTTGACATTCATATATAAATATAAAAATTGTGAAATGTATGATTGCATTATTGAATTTTATAAGAGTACCAGTAATTTGTTTTTATTAACATGTTTAGTTTTTATAAAATTACTGTGCAGATTTTTTCAAGAATTACTTTTTCTTGCTGATTTATACACTCATTAAGTTTAATAAAAATACATAATACATTTATGTAATATTTAAAGGTGTTAACTGTAATCTTACACTGCAAAATGAAAACTTACAAAGGATTAAATTCATCATAATTATGGATATTTGCCGCAGGGCGAGGGCTTCGATAACCTCTCTCTTTTTTGACCTTACATGTGTTTGCATCCCTGATCTGCTCAGTTACTGGGATTTTCACGCACAACCATTTCTAGGGTTTACAAAGAATGGTTTTGAAAAGGGAAAAACATCCAGTATGCGGCATTCCTGTGGGCAAAAATGCCTTGTTGATGCTAGAGTTCAGAGGAGAATGGGCCGACTGATTCAAGCTGATAAAAGAGCAACTTTGACTGAAATAACCATTTGTTACAACCGAGGTATGCAGCGAAGCATTTGTGAAGCCACAACACGCACAACCTTGAGGCGGATGGGCTACAACAGCAGAAGAGCCCACCGGGGGACCACTCATCTCCACTACAAATAGGAAAAAGAGGCTACAATTTGCAAGAGCTCACCAAAATTGGACAGTTGAAGACTGGAAAAATGTTGCCTGGTCTGATGAGTCTCGATTTCTGTTGAGACATTCAGATGGTAGAGTCAGAATTTGACATAAACAGAATGAGAACATGGATACATCAAGCCTTGTTACCCCACTGTGCAGGCTGGTGGTGATGGTGTAATGGTGTGGGGGATGTTTTCTTGGCACACTTTAGGCCCCTTAGTGCCAATTGGGCATTGTTTAAATGCCACGGCCTACCTGAACATTGTTTCTGACCATGTCCATCCCTTTATGGCCACCATGTACCCATCCTCTGATGGCTACTTCCAGCAGGATAATGCACCATGTCACAAAGCTCGAATCATTTCAAATTGGTTTTTTGAACATGACATTGAGTTCACTGTACTAAAATGGCCCCCACAGTCACCAGATCTCAACCCAATAGAGCAGGGGTGCCCAATCCTGCTCCTGCCAATCGACTGTCCTGCACAGTTCATCTCCAACCCTATTCAAACACACCTGAAGCAACTAATTAAGGTCTTCAGGATCACTTGAAAATTAAAGGCAGGTGTGTTTAATAAGGGTTGGAGATAATCTGTGCAGGACAGTCGATCGGCAGGAGCAGGGTTGGGCACCCCTGCAATCGAGCATCTTTGGGATGTGGTGGAACGGGAGCTTTGTGCCCTGGATGTGCATCCCACAAATATCTCCAACTGCAAGATGCTATCCTATCAACATGGGCCAACATTTCTAAAGAATGCTTTCAGCACCTCGTTGAACCAATGCCACGTAGAATTAAGGCAGTCCTGAAGGCGAAAGGGGGTCAAACACAGTATTAGTATGGTGTTCCTAATAATCCTTTAGGTGAGTGTATATTAACCAGATTTTGTACCTTTTTTTTTTACTAAAGTTTTTTCTCATCATCTTGGAAATCTGTAGTAACCCACCAAAGAATATAATTTGATAGAAAATATAATTACTAGAAAGCTCATTTCCCTTTCCAGAATAAGTCAGTAGCCTCCATCCAAGCATCAAACAGCTGATCTGTGATCAGATTTTAAATTCTTGTACATCTTTTTGGATAGGGGTTACTGTTATGTATCATTTCAAAGGTCAGGTATATGTGAGATGTTTTGAGATGAAGGTCATTTTAAGTTCAGCTCCTAAGGGTAAGATCACACACATCAAGCGGTTCAGATACAAACAAACACTCAGACGGCCCTCAGAAGCGCTCACCGTCTGCAGCTATATGGACCCCTCTCTCAAACACATTTAAGACATTCACTGATATCATTCCATAGGCATCCACTGCTCTTTATGGTATTTGATCTGGTAATTGAGGATCAGGTCTCCTGGTTGCTGGTCACTGAGGCGTGCAGATAACTGCGTCTCTAAGGACGGTTACATCACTAATGATGCACAGAACCAGGAGATGTGAGCACACCTCAGAAATGTTTTAGAATCCAATATGTGAATGATGTTGTTTGGGTCAATCATTTGAAAAAATATATATTTTGCATTTGATAATGCATTATATTTCTTAAATACATCTAATTTATTTGATAATGCAGATGTATAAAAGATAAATATCAGTACATTTGCAGGTGGAATAATTGAAAACATGCAGATTTTATTTATAAACAAAACATACATCATTCTGAACCCTCTCATTACACCTTTTGTCAACAAGAGTAAAGTTTGCATGAATGAGGAACTATTGTAGTTTGGCATTTCGCCACAACCACCAATATTTCTAAGTAGTTTCTGTCAATGATGCCAGTATGTTGACAGCATTTCTGAAGAAATAATCCTGTGTTGTAATTAAAATATATTTTTGTAATTTGTGTGCGTTAAAGGATGTGTTAATCATGTTGAGTCCCTTCTGCATGATCTCATATGTGTTGTCTATTTGTCTGTAAACAATGAAATAAATGATAGCTTAAGTTAAAATTAGAGTTATTCTTTAAATGGCATTCTCTTAAAGAATAAAGGACACATTTGTATAAATATTTTATTATTACTAGTAGTAGTTATAATATAACAATAATCACAATAAAAACAGCAATAATCACAATTATTATTTATATTTTCTATAATTTTTAAAACTGAACCGCTCTAGACCCTCAGATGAGTGGCAAGATCAATAAATCTCTTAAAAACCTTTTAACATTTACAATTTAACCACTAACTTATATATTTAGTGGTAAAATGACCCAACTTGTAAAAAAAAACAAAAAAACAATCATAATAATTCAATGACTTAAATATATTTGCAAACTTGTGTATGACTATAATACGTTCACTCACAGATTATATATATATATATATATATATATATATATATATATATATATATATATATATATATATGCCTACACACACACACACCATATACTATAGGTCTATTTAAAAAATATATTATTGTTTAAAAACATAATAAATAGATGGTGAAATAAACAAAATCATCTCAATATTTATTGTGTGAAAATAATTTAGGCTACATCAATTACTGCTGTCACCACGGTTATGACGTCACGTTGCCGTTTTGCGCCTAGTGAAGATTAAAAAACGTAGGCTATTTGTTTACCAAGAAGGCACCCGTGTCATTTAACAGTGAGATAAAATGTGAATTTTGTGACGTGTAAAGAAAACCAAGGTAGGCCTATCATTTGTGAATATTTTACAGAATATTTTCATGGTGCGTAATTTTTGAATTACGAAAATATTAATTCTGTGCAGGCTATTCATGATTCATAAAATGCTAAAATAGCGAAACAAAAGCAGTCGGTAGCTTTATTACTAAAATGGGTAAAATGCAATTTCCACCTCGTCATTTCTACACTTCAAACGTGATGGAAATGACAGAATTTCAGAGGGAAAAAAAGACAAAACTCTTCAATGTACACTGTTAGTGAGCTTGTGAAAAGTTTCAATGAAGCCTTGCAATGTAGCCTATTGGAATTGTTTACTTCCAGTTTCTCGATTATCAAATGAAATGAAAACAACAGAAAGTAAACCAGTTTGGCGAGTTGGAGCCCTGGGCTATAAGGACCTGGTAGCGGTGCTCTGTTTGCCATGCGCGTATCAACACGGACAAGTTTTATATTTAGACATCTGCTCCAGATGATTCAACATGCAGCAACAACCGCGAGACGTTCCTCGCGCACTACACTCTTATGAAATATACTTACGCCTGAACGGAAGGACAGACGTTTGAGGAACTGATCAGGTCAGTTTGCAGAGAGGGCAGGAGAAATGACTTCCTCTAATAGGATGGTAATGCCTGTCTTTGGAGACATCGAGTGCGCGGTGCGGCTTAAGTTTGTCTGACTTTCTGCACCTTCCGCGTTAATTCACAAGAGCTGCATTTTGTATAATTGCACAACCGCTGGCGCAAACGAGATAAAACTGGACCGGATTGTAATATGTAGTGATGCGCGCTGCTTTAATGAATCGAAGACGCTGGACGTCACAGCCACTCACCTTTCCGTGCCACAGGTGCGCACTAAACTTTGGTTATTCATTATAGATTAACGGCGCAAAGAAAAGGAGGCACGCGCAGAGGGAAAAAACAATTAGCTACTCGCAGTATGGAGATCATGTCCAATCAACCCACATCAGAGACTGGTGGCGACCACACCACAGCGGTTTCCATGTCTGCAGGCGTGGAGAGGACTGATGTGACCAGCCCGAGTCCGGTGACCAAACAGAGGTCCCTGCGAGCGGTTTATGTGCTGAATGATGGACTGAAAGCAGTGGCCGCGAACAGCCCGGAATCCGGGGCGCTCCAGTGTCTCCAGCGCGCCTGCGACGCGGAGAGTGCCATATTAACTACAGTGACTTTTGGACGATTAGACTTTGGGGAGACAACGGTGCTTGATACCTTTTATGACGCAGGTGAGGCACTGCAATGCAGGTTTAAGGCATGGGTGCTCAAGGCTATAGTTCTAGAGCCCCCCAACACTTTACCCTTTGGGTGTCTCACTTATCTGGCACACCCAGTTCAGTTCTTGGAGCCTCTAACAACGAGCTGATGCGTTGAATAATGTGTGCTGGATTACGGAAATATCCAAAATGTGTAATTTTGGAGAGCCACTTGGACCAGGAGTTCCATAACATTCAGCTCTGCAGGATGGTGCATCTCTAGAAGAATAGAAATTCATTGGCATTGGTCATGTAAGATTTAGAGCATGGGTGTGCAATTGAATTAAATTACTTTGTAAGTATAGTACTATAGTACTAATGGTACTACTACTATGGTAATATTATGCAAATACAATAATATTATATCAATAATAAAAAATCAAAAGTTAAACAAAACTTCATAAAACATCATTATAAATAAATATATACAATTATAAGTAATAAATAAATAAATGGTGGTGATATACATATGCAAAAACATGTAGTTGCTCTCTTATAATTATTAATTATAAATTAATTTTAAAATGTGAATATTAGTAATACCATGCAAAAAAAGAAAAAATATATTAATTAAATAATCAAATAAAACAATATAACAAGAAAAAACAACAATTATAATTATTATATATATTATAAAACACAGTATATTATACAGATTACAGACAGATAATACTACAGGAAAAAAAGTTTCTCAAAAAGTTATTATGCTAAATTGTTAAGGGTAATGTGATGTTAGGGATCAATGGGCTTTCCTATGGGAAAGCTATTACTAAAAGGTCATGGCAATCTCTTTCAAGGGATATTAGGTGTGCATTTGGGATCTTCTGCCTCCAGCACATTCCTTTCCTGGAATTTACTCGCAAGGTCTAGTATGAAGTCTCTCTATCTCTCTCGTGGGCGTGGCTGCACGCATTACTCTGGGTGATCAAAATATGTTTATATATGAGCTTTAGGAGGGTGAGAAAAAGGGAATGTTTTTAAGTCTGATGCTGTTCCCTTTTGTGCATGCAGAATTTGCCACAGCATGGTTCAAAACATTGAATTCTAGTTCTGCAAAAAGTGAACAAAACTCTCCATATACAGTTCTATAGACTAGTCTTCTTGTTATTGTATTTCCGTCTTCTCTTTACTAAGAATGGTAGTCATGCATCTTGCTGTACATCAAGTCTGGTCTTGTATTTTTGAGCTTATTTAAACAGGATTTCAGATGTTTGCATAGTTTCAACAGAGTAAGCACAGATTGTGTTTGACTGGAAACGAACAAATATGACCACCATATATAGTAGAACAAATATGCCCTTAGGACTAACTTTAAACAGACAAACGGTTATTTAAAGCGTTTATTGAGTGTGTTGTCATGGACTGTCATTATAAACAAAAGAATCTTTAGAAATAAATGTTTCTTAAATAACAGGCACTGAGACTGATGCTTAAAGTATGCAAAACTAGAGTGTACTATAGTGGGATTCTGCATTATGGTCTCCCCGAATGCTTACTGTGTCTCTGATTGATTGCAGACATTGCAGTTGTGGACATGAGCGATGTGTTCAGACAGCCATCCCTGTTTTATCACCTGGGTGTGCGTGAGAGCTTTGACATGGCCAACAATGTCATCCTCTACCACGACACGGACCCTGACACGGCACAATCCCTTAAGGTGAGAGTCTTAAACATGCCCTTTTACAAAGTTTTGATTTTGTTTTTAGGGTCTACTAGAATAGGTTTTCATGCTTGAATGTTCAAAAAACACCTTATTTTTCACATATTAAAATACAGCCTGTCAGTAACACTCTGTTTTTTTGGTCTTTATGAAATCCCTCCTTCCAAAAATGTGCAATGTGCTCTCATTGGTCGGCTGAACCAGTGTGTTATGATAGGTCAACCGCTTCGAGCATGTTTCGGAAATGCCACTCCCTTTATCATTACTGCAAGTTTCAACACAACACAGCCAGGCTTCCCCACTATTGTGTAGTATTGGATATTGTGATGTGTACGTTCCTGGAAGAAAACTCAAGACTATAATCATGGTGTTTCAGGGGGTTCAGAGATAGTATGCGCTGATATAGATTATAAGTTCATAAGTGGAATTTGTGATTTATAACTTTGCAGGCCTTTTTCTTGCTCAAACCGCAACATTACACACTAAAGAAATGCAAAATAAACATAATATATCACGTTTAAAGGTGCTGTGTGTAACTTTTTTAAAGTTCGATGATTTTAAGAAAGCCATATGTAGTCTGATTTTCCCTAAAAGAGTAAATGCTGATTTAAATAATATTGATTTAATTAATAGTTTTAGTTTGAGGTAGGACTACCTGTACAATGGAAGATCGGAAACCTGTTTGATAACAGTCAGTTTTTTGCAATTGTTTAGTGCTGTTGATTGCAGAAAAATGAAGTGCTACACCTTTAAATCAAGCTAATTATAATTGCTACAGATGTTTTAGACTAAGAATTATCCAAAATCACAATCTTACCCCTAAAGAAAATCCTATTTATTAATAATGAAAAAAACATTTACTTTCCCCTTTTAAGACATCCACAAAAAAAGGTTTTGTCTTATTTAGCTGATTTCTTGAAAATATATATTTTTATTTATTCATTTAAAAAAAGCACATACTTTTGCCCTTTAAAGATGTCCAGAAAAAAACTTGTCTTATTTAGCTATTTTCTAGAAATGTTATAAAAAAATATATATTGAATTAACTACTTTTCACCTAAAAAATGCCCACAAAAAGAGACTTTGGGCAAGATTTACTAATAGCTTGCACCAGTGCAAACTCTCTTTTGGCGTTACGAAACTACTGTAATGAATTTTCTAAAGACACGCAGGGTTATTTTTGTGGCTGACTGTATTGCATATGCATTTAAAAGAGTTTCCCTTTCAGATAAACTCCATCCTTAGCTAAAAATAGCAGATCAGGCCTTTGCTGCCTAGTAGTGGACGGCCTCTTTGTTCAGATGACAAGGATACTAAAATTTTGAAAAAGTTATGACAGGAATATATAATTCCTAAGTTGGGGGGTGATAAAAAATGGCATAATGGCCTAAAAAACATGTCTTAAACCAGACACAAATTTGCACTCCTCTTGGTTGATTGCGTTGGTCATTGTGGAAATGTTTTTAGGAATGTGCTTAGGAATCACATATTCCCGTCATAAGTTTTTCTAAGTGCCACCACACAAATACTAGCAAGGATTGATGGGAGGTTAAACTTTTGAGCCCTCAGACTAGTATCTTTGTCATCCGAACAAAGAGGCCGTCCACTAGGCTGCAGGGCCTAACCTGCTATTCTCAGCTTAGGAAGGAGTTTATCTTTTCTGGGCACCGGACAGTAGAGCTGCCTGAACAACACGGTCTGTATTCGAGCTAAGGAATGCTATCAGCCCGGGACAGCTGCTCATAGCCACATTGCCACAGAGACATTGGAAGGCATGTGTTCTAGCATACTGAAATGATGACAATCACACATGGGGAGGAGCGTCACACGATCTGTTTGTGTATTTGTTAATGTTCTGTCACGCTGCTGTGTCCAACTGATTCAGTCCGGTTTTATTCACTGCACCACAAGGCCATCAGTCATGGAATAAGTAATAAATGGCATGACCGCAAAACTTGGGAAGTTTGGGACTTAAATAAGATAGTCCTGGACAGTCCTAGTCCTTGAATATGATTGGTTGAGCCTCATTCAAAGCCATTGTAAATGACTCTACAAACATACACCTGTGACCGGATCACATCAATATTACTGCGCCACTATGTCTCTGTGTTGCTTGTTCTGAAGAACTATATTGCTTGACGGAAGAGTTGTGTGTGTGTATTTATTTTATGAAACCTTGCCAGGTATGTAGAATAATCGTTTTATAAAAACAATACGCCCTGTGAAGTTATGGTTTACAGTGAATTTAGAACAGCTGTGGGGGTTTTGCTCTGCGTCGTTCAAATTCACTGTAAACCATAGCTTCTTGAGGCTTATGGCTTTAGAATGCATGCATTTTTGGAGTAATATTTTCTTTTCTTTTTTTTCTTGCATAGGACATGGTGGCACAGAAAAACACAGTAAGTATCAAAAGGATGTAATCTGATGAGGTTTGGAGTCTGTTGTTGGTGCGCCAAGAGCTTTGTGTATGAGACTATTTTTGGAGCTCTTATGTCATACGTTTACATGCTCTTCTGTGTCAGGGCTCGAAAATATATCCTCCACTTCATTAGGTGGGCAGATCATTTCCTGAACTCTTCTTTATGCACATACAGTACACTAATGTCAGTGGACACAAGGTCACCGTGTCCAGGTGTGAAGACTATTGCGGATTCTGATGAACCCATAAGGGCTCTCAAGGTGTCATGGCACTCTGAGTTAGTGGTTTTGAAAAAGGAGATGGTCGTTGAGTGTTAGTCTTTAAATATAAACCTCTTCTATTGAATGGATAAAGAGCGGAATCTGATTTTTTATATAAGCTTTTTATATCTATGTGATTCATCGAAACGGTCCAGAAACAAGCAAAAGTGTGTTAACTTCTTAACATCCGTTTTGTGAACACAAATGAAATTCAATGTTTGGTCTTTAATATTCATTAGGAATTATTCAGGTATCTTTCTCAGGAATCGTTTACCCAAGAATTCTGACATTATCTACTCAACCTCATGTTCCAAACTCGTATGACTTTCTCTGTTCTGTAGGGAAAGACTGTGCCTCTGTTTTCTATGGTGAGTGAAACTTTCAAGCTTCAAAAACCTGCAAAAAAACTCTAAAAGTGTCATAAAAATGGTCCATATGTCTCATGGGCATCTGGTGTCATGTGATGGCTTTGTGTGAGGAACAGGGTGAAATTTAAATCTGTATTCTTTTCGGGTGACATTAACTTCCAGTAACTTGATCACTGTGTGAATAATAATTCATGAATAAATTATAAAAAGAGTAAGACAAATGAACTGGATCAGCCAATTCATTGAAAAGAGTAATTTCCAAATTGCTACTTCTCTCATGAACTCTCGTTAACGTACCAAGGATGAAGCTAGGATTTGCAGTGAATTTGCTTAAATATGTTTGCTCCTCACTCCAGTGTTATTTTAGTTTTAATTACATACTTTTATAGTATTTATTATTTTGTATTAGCTTTTATTTTTATATTATCAGTTTGCATTTTAATTTCAGTTTTATTAATTGTGTTATGTCCTTGTCATTTTTATTAGTTTTAAAAATATATATATTTTTTATTTAGCATTATTTTTATATCAATTTTAGTTTTGTTAATTTTAGTGCTTTAACTTACACTTTTATTTGCCAAGGCAAAATTTGATTTTTTTTTATGTTTTATTTTTTAATTTTTAAAGGGGACCTAATATGCAAAATTCACTTTTACTTTACTTTGAGTATCTTTGACATAACCGTGTATGTATTTGACAGTTTAAGCACAATAAGACATGAAAGAGAACTTAGTTTAATACTCACGGGACGTGGCATCTGACAGCCAGCTTTCTGTGCGAGTACTTCGGATGTTTGCTCTCAGAAAACCATATATATCAGAAGTTTAGACTGATATGGCTTTCAAACTAATGCAGATAATAACTGCAATGTCATGTGACCGCGATAGAGATGATAATCAAAACCAAACAGATGTTCTAGTTTTTGGCACGTGTCTGTGGCATGTGCTGTACAGGCTCCGCCCTCTTCTGGAAAGTGGGGTGGGGAGCAGCAGCTCATTTGCATTTAAAGATACATGCATTTTTTCTTTCACTCAAAAATCAGCATTTACAAAATGGTATAATAAATGATCTGTGGGGTATTTTTCACAGCTGAAACCGGACAGACACATTCTGGGGACATCTGAGACTTATATTACATCTTGTAAAAAGGGGTCATAATAGGTCCCCTTTAAGTTTTTAATGTAATATCTATAGTTTATTTCATTTCACTTTTATTTCAATTAACAAAAATGTTTTAGTAGTTATAGCTTTTATTTAACAATAACACCACTGCCTCACAAAGGTGTTGTGTGGTTTCTAAATGGCTTCTTATACAGAGCATGAGTTGTATGAACTACATCTTGAATATTTTTAAAGTTTTTACATCTCTTTGAAGCTTGAAAAGTCAACTCCCTATTCAGTGTAAATGCATGGAAAAGTGACTAGTGTTGGAACAACATGAGGGTGAGTAAATTACAGAATTCTTTGGATGAACTTTGCTTTTGTCTTACTCCGCCTTTATTTTCCTGTCTTCAATTCATACTGTGCAGTGTAGTGTATATTCTTTCTCTGTCACTCTCTTTTTCTCTTTTCCTTTCAGTTGCCTTCACTGTTTGCTCTCCTTTTCTTTCTTTCTCTCTATCTCATGTGTTACCTGGAGTAGGTTGCAAGGCCTGTTAAAATAGGCTTCCCATGGGTCCAGTTGCCTCCTGAGTACAGGGGCTCCAGCCTAAGGAACAAAGTAGGTACTGCGAGTGTGCTAGTGCATGCTGGGAAAATCCCATATTCATGTATTGGTATGAGAGTGACCACTGATGTCTGTCACTATCACTAAAAGAATCAAAGTCATTGAGTTATTTCTTGCTGAGAAACAGCTTGGTTAACTTCATCATTTCCATTAAGTGGATCCAAAGGCTTGGTAGTTTTTTGAGCCTCCATGCCCTTGTGGCCCCTTGGACCCCATTTTAAAAACCACAATGCTTAGCTGCAATTTAGCTGAAGAGTCTGAGAATTTAAAATGTGCTCAGTAGCTATAATTAGAACACAGTCCTAACAGTTTAAATATTGTAGAAGTGTATGGTGACCATTTGACTTGAAAGAGGCTTTAGTTGATTCCTTGCATTTGAGGTGTTGATATGGCAGATTGCTAAGATGTGCTTTGGCCACCTCCATTTCACTCTGGAACTCTGGGACAGTACATGATCACAAAGTTGTCAACAAGATTTCCTTTGGCACTTCACATCGCTTGGCTGGCAGCTGCTGAGTACATGATCACTAAGACAGAGTCATTTCTGACAGACAGTTTGTACTTTTACACAGAGGTACAGATTTCATATTCTCTAAAGTGCTCCTACCAGCAAAGAATAGGTCTATATTGCATTTTTTCACAGATTTAGAATTTGTTTCTCTTTCTTAGGCCTCCAGTGGAAACTACTATTTCATCCCTTACTTGATGACGCCCAACAACGAGTACTTGTGCTGTGAGAACGTGGCCCAGCGAAGAGCATCGGAGTACATGCAACCCAACTGGGACAACCTTCTTGGACCTCTGTGTGTCCCGTTGGTGGACCGATTTGTCAACTTACTCAAAGACATTCACGTCACATCTTGGTATGACTGCTCACATTATGGTCACTCTTGGCAGGATGCCTACTCTATGGTCTTGATTTCAGAAGATCCTTTACAGAGTTACGTAACGATGTCATGACATTTTTGCTGAACATAAATCAAGCAAACATCTTCTAATTTGTGATTGACTGTTAAACTTTTTTTTTTTTTTACACATCTCGTTTTCCCTGAAGTGAAGAAATGGGACTCAGCCCAAATGGGATGTAGCAGTCAGATAATATCATCAAGACAGACATGCACAGGTGCATGCAATATTTATTAGGAACTACTGTAGCTTCTAACAGGCATCAGGGTGTCCTTTCACCTAGAGCTCTGGTATCAAATTTTAGAACTCCCGCAGATTGTAGTGCCCTGATTTCAGCACCCTGTTGCATACAGTACAGTCTCATGTAGATAGATTTTTGTCTATTGCTAACCCACTTTTTAGCTGGCCAAGAACACGTCAAAATTAGTTGTTGTTGCATGATGTTTAGATGCATCAGATGATTCCAAAAAGGGGGTTTCTTTGGGGGCCGAGGGTGCTCAATGCGTTGCAACTGAAAAAAAGAGCTCTCTCTGCCACCGCAGTCTTCGCAGCGATGCCAGAGGAGATCCTTTTTTTGGTTCCCCAAAGAACCTTTCAGTGAACAGTTCTTAAAAAAAAATAACTTAAATAACTTGTTAACTTGAAGAACATTTAATAATCTATAGAACCTTATTCCACTATAAAGAATCTTTTGTGGAATGAAAAAGTTCCATGGATGTTAAAGGTTCTTTATGGAAACATAGATGCCAATAAAGAATCTTTACCTTTAAAGGGTCGTTTCACCCAAGAAATCATTAATTTCTCACCCTCATGTAGTTCCAAAGCAGTAAGACCTTTGTTCATCTTCGGAACAAAAATGACGATCTTTTGTGATCTAAGACTTTTTCTATGTACACAAAAGGCCTATTTATCTCAAATATTGTACACAAATCTGTCTAAATCTGTGTTAGTGAGCACTTCTCCTTTGCCGAGATAATCCATCCACCTCATTGGTGTGGCATATCAAGATGCTGATTAGACAGTATGATTATTGCACAGGTGTGCCTTAGGCAGGTCACAATAAAAGGCCACTTTAAAGTGTGTAGTTTTATCACACAGCACAATGCCACAGATGTCGCAAGTTTTGAGGGAGCGTGCAGTTGGCATGCTGACTGCAGGAATGTCCATCAGAGCTGTTGCCCGTGAATTGAATGTTCATTTCTCTACCATAAGCCGTCTCCAAAGGCATTTCACAGAATTTGGCAGTACATTCAACCGGCCTCACAACCGCAGACCACGTGTAACCACACCAGCCCAGGACCTCCACATCCAGGATCTTCACCTCCAAGATCGTCTGAGACCAGCCACCCGGACAGCAGCTGCAACAATCGGTTTGCATAACCAAAGAATTAATGCACAAACTGTCAGAAACCGTCTCAGGGATGCTCATCTGCATGCCCGACGTCCTCATTGGGGTCTCGACCTGACTGCAGTTCGTCATCGTAACCAACTTGAGTGGGCAAATGCTTACATTCGATGGCGTCTGGCACTTTGAAGAGGTGTTCTCTTCACGGATTAATCCAGGTTTTCACTGTACAGGGCAGATGGCAGACAGTGTGTATGGCTTCGTGTGGGTGAGCGGTTTGCTGATGTCAACATTGTGGATCGAGTGGCCCATGGTGGTGGTGGGGTTATGGTATGGGCAGGCATATGTTATGGACAACGAAAACAGGTGCATTTTATTGATGGCATTTTGAATGCACAGAGATACCGTGACGAGATCCTGAGGCCCATTGTTGTGCCATTCATCCACGACCATTACCTCATGTTGCAGAATTATAATGCACGGCCCCATGTTGCAAGGATCTGTACACAATTCCTGGAAGCTGAAAACATCCCATTTCTTGCATGGCTAGCATACTCACTGAACATGTCACCCATTGAGCATGTTTGGGATGCTCTGGATGGGTGTATACGACAGCGTGTTCCAGGTCCTGCCAATATCCAGCAACTTCACACAGCCATTGAAGAGGAGAAGTGGACCAACATTCCACAGGCCACAATCAACAACCTGATCAACTCTATGCGAAGGAGATGTGTTGTACTGCGTGAGGCAAATGGTGGTCACACCAGATACTGACTGGTTTTCAGACCCCCCCGGACCCTCCCAATACAGTAAAACTGCACATGTTACAGTGGCCTTTTATTGTGGCCAGCCTAAGGCACATCTCTGCAATAATCATGTTGTCTAATCAGCATATTGATATGCCACACCTCTGAGGTGGATGGATTATCTCAGCAAAGGAGAAGTGCTCACTAACACAGATTTAGACAGATTTGTGAACATTATTTGAGATAAATAGGCCTTTTGTGTACATAGAAAAAGTCTTAGATCTTTGAGTTCAGTTCATGAAAAATGGGGGCAAAAACAAAAGTGTTGTGTTTATAATTTTGTTCAGTATATATGCAACTACCACTTTGATGCTTGAAAACTTCATAAAGAGAAACTAATCCATATGAATTGAGCGCTTTAGTACACATTTTCTGAAGAGACTCGATCGCTTTATATGATGAACAGATTTAACTTAGGCTTGTATTCACATATAAGCATTGATCAGTGAACATAAACAGAAGCTCAACCGAACCTGCTTGACGCGGGGAAAAAAATCTTGCGCTCAGATTTCATAAAAAAAATCTTCATGTGTGTTCTGAAGATGGACGAAAGTCTTACGGGTTTAGAATGACACATGGGTGAATAATTACTGAAAGAATTAAATTTTTTGGGTGAATTATCCCTTTAAGAGTATATCTGAGGTTTATACTGTAGTACCTGCAGATTTATCAGTGTATACTAAATCCTGTTGTAAATTCCTCTATTACAGTGCTTCTTACAAAGACACTCTTTTGAATGACATCCGAAAAGCTCGAGATAAGTACCAGGGTGAGGAGCTGGCCAAGGAGCTTACCCGGATCAAACTCCGCATCGACAACACTGAGGTTTTGACTCAGGACATTGTAATGAACCTGCTTTTCTCCTACAGAGATATACAGGTAAATACTATAAACCAAAAACATCTAAGCATTAAAAACCTTTACAGCCGGGTTTTAATGGTCATTGGTTCCTGTTTTCAGGACTATGATGCCATGGTTAAATTGGTACAGACCATTGAGATGTTGCCCACTTGTGACTTAGCCATCCAGCCCATGATTCAGTTCCACTATGCTTTTGCGCTCAATAGGTGACCACAAATCTGCATTGTGTGGTATATTCTCCTATTCATATGCTTGGCAAACAGACATTTAACTTATACAGCGTTTGATCTCAGGAACAAATGCATTTATTTTTGTGTGTGTGTGCGAACGCAGACGAAACAGCCCTGGAGATCGAGAGCAGGCTTTGCGTGTGATGTTGCAGGTTCTTCAGTCATGTGAGCACCCTGCACCTGATATGTTCTGCTTGTGTGGGCGCATCTATAAAGACATCTTCCTCGACTCTGACTGCAAGGACACCAAGAACAGAGAGAACGCCATCCAGTGGTGAGTGAGTGAAATGAGCTGCTCGAAGCTTACTTTTCAAAGGTCATGTTATTTATTTATTTATTTTTAATGAAGGAAATCCTTAAGGTTGTGCTCTAGAACAAATATCTTCATTATTTGCATTATTTTACACTAAAACACCCGGAACATCCTAGCACCCAATTTAAGTATGCTAAAAAAACACCCAGAAGACCCTGACAACCTCATTACATGTGCTAAAACGCCTAGAACACCCTAGCAACTGCATTAAAAACTATTAGAATGCACTAGCATTAAATGTGGTAGAACACCCAAGTAGGTCTATTGAATATGCTAATAACACAGATTACCCTAGCAGGTGCATGAAATATAATGAAACACACAGAACACTCTAACAACCGCATTAAGTGTGCTAAAAACACATTAGCAACAACACTGAATGTGCTAAAAATACTGAGAGCAGACACATTAAATGCACAAAAAACAGCCAGAACATCCTAGCAGCTGCATTAAATGCGCTAAAAACACCCAGAAGACTCTAGCAGCTGCATAAAATATACTTAAATACCTAGATCGCCCTTGCAGCCACATTAAAGGCCTCGATATACTCAAGCCGAAGTTCTCTTTCGTTCTTCACTTACGGGTAGATTGTTAAAAGCAAACAGCTTTAACGTATGAAACATGAAAAACTGTCAGTGTTTTATTTCATCCGAAGTACAACTTAATTTTCTATATAAAGCGGCTCTCCAGTGGGCTCATGTTTTTACCCACGGACATCTGACTCCAAACAAACTTCGAAATGATGTCACATCAGTTTTTCGATTTCACTTTAAGTATATCGGGGCCTTAAATGTGCTAAAACACCCTAATAATTGCATTAAGTGGATTAAAACACCAAGAACACCCTAGCATCCACATTAAATCTACTAAAAACACATAGCAATTACAGTACTTAGCAAAGCACTGGCATCCACCTATGACACATGTTAATGTGTAGTGTGTGTGTGTGTGTGTTTGTTGTAGGTATAGAAAAGGCTTTGAGCTGCAGCCCACTCTGTATTCAGGCATTAATCTGGCAGTGCTGCTTATAGTGTCCGGACAGCAGTTTGAGACTTCCATAGAACTCAGGAAGATCGGTGAGGAGGAGCACACTTCCTGTATCCTGTTTCTCCCAGTCCATTCACTTCATTAAGAGCACAGCTCCCACCTTATCACCCTCTCTCTCTCTCTCT
Source organism: Siphateles boraxobius (assembly GCF_051911475.1). NCBI lineage: Eukaryota > Metazoa > Chordata > Actinopteri > Cypriniformes > Leuciscidae > Siphateles > Siphateles boraxobius. The sequence goes on from NW_027508876.1 coordinate 21,797,843, forward strand.
CTCTCTCTCTCTCTCTCTCTCTCTCTCTCTCTCTCTCTCTCTCTCTCTCTCTATCAGGTGTGAGGTTGAACAGTCTGCTGGGCCGTAAAGGCAGTCTGGAAAAGATGAATAACTACTGGGATGTGGGACAGTTCTTTACTGTTGGCATGCTTGCCAATGACATCCCCAAAGCTGTCCAGGCTGCAGAGAAACTCTTCAAACTCAAACCACCCATATGGTACATATACAATATACCTGTAGAATATTTATTCTATATGTTAAGTTTAAGAAATAGAGTTGGAGCTGTGGCCAAACAGTTGTGTCCAGATACATTTCGCCAAAATGCTGGAAATATGAATTTGAATTCAACCTCCTTCTTCTACTCATAATTTCTTTTCACAGCTCAACTTTCTAAAATGGCAAAATTGGGCTTTAATGCAACTCAAATTCATTTAATCTTTCAGGTACCTGCGATCAGTCGTCCAAAACCTTCAGTTGATTCAGCATTTTAAGAAGCAGAACACTGAGCATTCTCCTCAAAGAGAGAGACTCAACTTCTGGATGGACATTATCGTGGAGGCCACACAGGGAACCACAAATGGCCTCCGTTTTCCGGTACTAAACCGCCTGACATTAGTGTCTTATCCAGGACCACAACTGAATCGGCCGAACAGGATTTAATAGACTCGTCCCTTTTTTTCATTACGCAGGTGTTGATTCTGGAGCCTACTAAAGTGTACCAGCCCTCGTATGTGTCCATTAACAGTGAAGCTGACGAGAAGAATGTTTCAATATGGCACGTGTCCCCTTCTGAGACGGTCAGTGGTTTATGTGACGTCATGTTTGCTGAAGAATTTTATTTTGTGTATCATTGTTTGATTTTCCGAACTGGTTACAGAAGGGAATACATGAGTGGAACTTCACAGCGTCATCCATCAAAGGCATTAGGTGAGATTCTGTCTCTACTTTTTTTCTAAGGTTAAAAACCATACATTTTATTTCTAGTGTTTGTTTTTATAGGTAATATAATATACAATTTTAATATCGGCCAAAACTTGAAAATATGTTGTTTCAGCTGCAATTCTTCCATTTAAATGTGATTTATTCATGATCTCAGAGATGCGAAACAAATCTTGCATCCTTTCACTCTCTAGCATCTCAAAATTTGATGAGCGCTGCTGCTTTTTGTATGTCCACGATAACTCGGACGACTTCCAGATCTACTTCTCCACAGAGGAACAGTGTGGCAGGTTGGTGTTCAGGTCAAGTTTCTATAAAATATATAAAAATGAAATGCAAATGTGATGTTTATCTAAAGTCATGTTTGCTTATTAGTATGGTTGATTGGATCATTGAAGTTCAGAAGCAAAGATATTGGTTAATAAAGTGAGATTGAATACATAAAGTATATTTGTGTAATTTAACATTTATTTATTGCAGGTTTGCCTAATTTTCTGAGTTTGCAATTCACTATTTTTATCCATTTTGAAGAATATACTCAATCTGTTTTTGTGCAAGTGAGATGAGCAAATGTATGCTCACATTTAGTCTAGAACTACAATACCCATCATGTTTACACAGCGCACACAACACCTCTGCACTTACTCACGATTTACCTCAACATGGGGATTGGAGCGGTGTCAGTCAATAACTTTGAAAACAAAATAACTTGTTTTATTTGAAAAAGTAATAAAATATATTTAAAAGAAATTAGTTACTTTACTGGTTATTTGAAAAAAGTAACTGCTTACTGATGTGGGAATGGTTGTCTCCTGTTTGAAGGTTCTGCTCCATGGTGAAAGAGTTGATCACAGACGGATCAGGAAATGCTGTCGAGCTGGAGGGGGAGGGAGACGGGGACACCCTGGAGGTGAACGCTTCAAAGTCTAACTAGTTTGACTAGACTAAAAACTAGTCGATTCTTGTTGGATTTGTGTGGATTGGTGTACTTAATTCCTGAATTGTTCTGTAGTACGAGTATGACTACAATGAAAATGGCGACAGGGTGGTTCTAGGTAGGGGAACGTATGGAGTGGTCTACGCAGGGAGAGACCTCAGTAACCAGGTGCGCATTGCCATCAAAGAGATCCCAGAGAGAGACAGCAGGTGAGACATTTTGTATGACAACCCTTTTGAAAAGGCCAGCATAGATGTTCACCAGCATGTTGTGTTATGGATGCTGGTGTTTCCATCAGGCGTCTTAAAGGGGTAAATTTGTCATAATTTACCCTCATGTTGTTCCAAACCTGTTTGACTTTCTTCTGTGGAACATTAAACAAGACATTTTGAAAAATGTCTCAGTGTTTCTTTTCTCTCCATACAATGAAAGTCAATGGGCTACAATGTTGTTTGTTCCCAACCTTAAGAAGAAACCCATACAGGTTTTTAACAACATAAGAGTGAGTGAGTGAGTGAGTGAGTGAGTGAGTGAGTGAATGAGTGAGTGAGTGAATGAGTGAATGAGAGAGTGAGAGTAATTATAAAAATGATAATGTAATGATTAACAATAATTTTAATTAATGAATAATAATTTTGAATGAATTTAAAATGTACAATTAATTAATCTTGTTTAAATTATTAAAATTAAAAATAATTGTATTGTATTTTGGATTTATTTGGAGCAATTCCAACCCATTTCCAACTGAAATGATATTTAACCAGAAAATGTTTTGGGTAGGACTTAATTTTATCAATCTGGAATTGATTTGATCGTGAAAAGTGGTCCCTGTATGACAGACAGAGAAAAGGTCCTAGATGGTCTTTTTAGTAGGGAAGATGAATAGAGAATTTTATTTTTTCGATTGTAGTTCTACAATACTAAACCATAAGATACATATAGGTGATATCACCTCTACAGTGTTGTTATTGTTAACTAAAACTATTAATAAAAATGTTGCCTTAGCAAATAACTGAAATTAAATGAGTTTAATTTAAAGTATTACACTTATTATAACCGAAAGAAAAAAAATCTGAAATTAAAGCTTTAAAATCTAGTAAAAATGACAAAAGAAATCACTAAAACTTATTTAGAATATTAGTAAATACTATAGTATAATTTAAATAATACTATGATAAAACTGATACATACAGGTATTCCCAACCACTGCATGAGGAAATAGCCCTCCACAAGTACCTGAAACACAGGAACATTGTTCAGTACCTGGGCTCTGTGTCAGAGGATGGCTATATCAAGATCTTCATGGAACAGGTCCCTGGAGGTACATGTGTGGTTTTCTGAAAGAAGAATATTAAGTATGTCTTTTCTACTTTAAAAATATTTTATAATTTCTCCTCCACAGGAAGTCTGTCAGCGTTGTTACGTTCAAAGTGGGGTCCTCTTAAAGAAGCCACCATAATCTTCTACACTCGGCAGATCTTGGAAGGACTCCGTTATTTGCATGAGAACCAAATCGTTCATCGGGACATCAAGGTAACAACTGTGACAAACCTTTTGGGTCTTTATTTGCGGCCAATCAGAACCAGAAGTTCAATGCCCGTTCATCTGTTCACAGGGAGACAATGTCTTAGTCAACACCTACAGTGGCGTTTTGAAAATCTCAGACTTCGGCACGTCCAAGAGGCTGGCTGGAGTCAATCCCTGCACAGAAACGTTTACTGGTATTTCGCCTATATAGCCTTTTGTTGGTTACAGAATGTGCTCTCCATGTGACCCTCTCGCCTGTTCCATTTGACCCGTGCTGTGTGTCATGCATCATACATCCTGGTGGTCTTGCCAGGTCAGGGTTTTGAGCTTAATGTTCAGTCCATCATTAGCCCACCAAACAGGATCCGGGGGAGTTTCATTCCTCCCCTTTCAGTGTCATGGCACCTCCTCCATCCCAACACTGACAGCATACATCAATACATTTTAGAATGTGATTTCCAATATCAGTATCAATGCTCTACATTAGGGGTTTTCAAACTGGGGTCGATGGAAAAAGGTTGAGAGAAAAATAGTGTAAAAATGTAAAATAATAAAAGTTAGGCCCATGTTTCATGTCAGTCATGTTTCGTGTCTTGCCATGTGATTCCTTTGTCTAGTCTTGTGATCCTCTGTCATCAGAGTCCACTAAATTTCCCCACATATGTTTCCAGGAGACCATTCCCCTGGCAGGTTCACATGAGGGCAAGGGAATCACATGACAAGACATGAAACACGACTAACGTGAAACATGGACCAAAACACTGCTATGACCTGACAAATAGCTGCTATTTAATTAATAATAATAGTTGATTAATCATTCCAAAAAAATATTTATTTAATAATTAATTGATTTAACTATAATAATTTGACAACAATTATTTGACAGAGAAGTCTCTTATGCTCACCCAGAATGCATTTATTTGATCAAAAATAGAATATAAACTGTAATATTGTGAAATATTATTATAATTTAAAATAACTGTTTTCCATTTGAATTTATTTTAAAATGTAATTTATTCCTGTGATGGAAAAGTTTAATTTTCAAGAAACATTGCTGTTATTATCAGTATTGGAAATATTTGTGCTGCTTAATATTTTTGTTAAAAAATTTGTTTTAAATAAAAATCTTTTGTAGCATTATAAAGTCATTACTGTCACGTTTGATCAATGTATTGCATCCTTGCGGAGTAAAATAATTAATTTCTTTAAAAAAATCTTAGTGACCCCAAACTTTTGAACAATAATCTATATAGCTCCCTTTAAATTTTAGAAAGAGTCTCCTCCATATTTCAAAAAAAATAAAAAATAAACACTTGACTGCTGGTCGTTTTGCTATCCAAACCACTGGTGTGGACTTGGTCACCTTTCCATGACTTAGATAACCCTTATCTCCTGACTCAAAATAGACAGCTTTTCTTCTAGTGTGGTGAGCAATTCTGAGTCCTGGTCACTGGTAACACGAGAATGTCTCCTGTGGGAGAGTAATTAGATTAGCATAGCGTCTGAGACAGGAGTGTGTTTGTGTTTCATTAGTGACTGCTGAAGCATCAGAGCAGGTGCACTCATCCGTCCTCCCTCTTGCCTTCCACTGTCATCGTCATCACTTCTCAACTTCTCTCCGTTATTTATTGTATGTATCATCCTGTCACAGCACATTCTTATCTACTGAAGTTCTGCTCTTCTCTGGTAAACCTCTGTCCAGGCACGTTGCAGTACATGGCCCCCGAGATCATTGATAAAGGCCCTAGAGGTTACGGGGCACCTGCTGATATTTGGTCCCTGGGCTGCACCATCATAGAGATGGCGACAGGCAAACCACCTTTCCATGAGCTGGGAGAGCCACAAGCTGCCATGTTCAAGGTATAACTATATTTGCTTAAAAAAATAGAAATGAAAAAAAGGGAATGTACTGATACTTCACATTTGTACAGTATGTGTATTCCCAATAAATATATCTTTACATATTTTACATATCATTAAATAGAAATTATAGCATGTTAACGGCAACTTTGATTAAAAAAACTATACACTAATTATTCACTACTGTTATAAAGTTTGGGGTCAGTAAGAATTTTTTTTTTTTTTGGGAAAGAAATTAATACTTTTATTCTGAAAAAAATCCCTGAAAATAAATCATATTAGAATGATTTCTGAAAGATCATGTGACATTAGGACTGGAGTAAAGATGCTGAAAAAATTCAGCTTTGCCATATATAAAATTTAAATTATATATATATATAATTTATAATAATTTTTTTATGTATATGGGTCTTGAAGGTACTATAAAGGTACTATAAAGCAATAATGTCTGTGTACATATGTGTAATATATATTTTTTTAATGTATTAATTTATTGGATCTTTTAAAGTAATATATAATTACTACAGTATTTTTGGAGATCTTTTTTTTAGAAATCATTTTGTTTAATAATCTAGTTCTTTACAGAAAATTTGGATTTGGTTTCAAAGCAGAAGGTAACCGACCAGGAAAGGATTTATTTGTATGTATATATAATTATAATAATAATATTAAATTATTTATTTATTTTTAAAATGATGAATAAAAACTAAAATAATCCTTTCCTCTGAATAAAAAATATGGATCATCGCAGTATGCTTTTTTGATTTTAGAGATGCATTGTTATTTTTTTGTAAAATATTATGTATTGTTCATGCTTTTCAATAGGCTATTAATCAGAGAGCATCTCCTCCATTGATCTCTGTTTTCTTTTCTACCAGGTGGGCATGTTTAAGATCCATCCTGAGATCCCAGAGTCTCTTTCATCAGAGGCCAAATCCTTCATCCTTTCCTGCTTTGAGCCGGACCCAAATAAACGAGCGACGGCCGGGGACCTGCTCAAGGATCTGTTCCTGCGTCAAAACATCAAAGGCAAAAAGAGCAAGATCGCTTTCAAACCCTCAGGTAACATCTCTTACCAAGTCTAACATGCTTTCCACAGCTGTGATAATAATGTGACCTGGGTTGACCCTTCTGCTCATATCCATGGTGTGTAAGACATTTTGGGTCTGTGAGAGAGCGCACATGGATCATTTCTCGCAGGCAAACACACAGAGCTTTCAAACCCCCCCCCCATAGCCCGGCATTCATGCTTCACTGCGCTGTCTGGGATCTTCGCAACAGGTCTGAACTGCTCTCAGCCGGCAGACTGCGTTCCAGATGGAACTTACACAAGAGATGGGTTGGAACAACAGGACTTGGAAAAGGGGAGGGGTGAAAGGAAAGCCCACAGTACGGCCTCACGCTACCATCACAAATTGTTTCCATCCTGCTGCACATGTCAGCTACCCCGCTGTCCTTGAAAAGCATTCTCAGGGTGTGGTGTTTCACACAAACATACACACTGCTTTCTTAGAAACCACTCAGATTTCTCTTTGAAATGGACAGAAGAGAACAATGTTAGTGAGAGACAAGCTGTTCCAAATACTAGTGAGCTGTCTACTGCTTTCTGTCGTTTAAGCTCATGAGTGACTCATTTGAGAACTCTCCATGTAGTGAACAACATAAATACCTTTTTGCACAGAAGCCATGTGTTAGCATGTTGCTAAGCTAATGGTTCGATACTCTAATAAGCATAAAAATATAAAGGCTAGCCTACATAAATATTTGGTGACATTTTTTAGTATTTTTGGTTTCGATTCTTTTTTAAACACTATTTTTGTTAATAAATCTAGGTACTTTTGTATACATTACCATTCAAAAGTTTTGGGTCTGTAAAAATGTATTTGAAAGAATTTGTTATTGCAAGTAAGGTTATTGGAATGGTTTCTGTGACGGATACATGCTACGTTTTACCTTAAAATTTGGTCAACAAAGTCTCCTCTTAGGAGGAGGTATATTTTAAACAGCCTTTGCATCTGGAGCACGCAGATGATAACAAATCAATATTTCCTTCTCCCTTCACGCCATCCAATCGGCTGCTTGGATTCTCTGTGTAACAGTGTGGCAAGGTTTGTGTCTCCCATCTATGTGTCCTTATGTGTTCTTGAGGACCACGATATCATAATCATTGATATTTTCCTGGTTTCTGGTGATTGTATTGAGTGCATGTTCTTTGTGTGCTCTGGTTCTTTGTGACATATTTTTCCTAATTCTCTTGATTTTTCTCTTCCTTTCTGTTCTCAGTGATTTAATGTTGATTTGGTTTTAGGGGTTTAACTTACTATTGAAGCTTTTTAGAAATGTTTTGAGTAGTATTGTTATATTGTGGGTAACACTTTACAATAAGGTTCCATTAATGTTAGTTAATAATATGCATTAACTAACAATGGGCAATTTGTTTCAGTATTTATTCATTTTTGATAATGTTAGTTAATAAAAATACAACAGTTCATTTTAGCTCAGGTCTATTAAAAAATATGAACAGATACAACTTTTGATTTTAATAATGTATTACTTAATGTTGAAATTAACATTAACTAAGATTAATAAATGCTTTGTAAATATTTTTTCATTGTTTATGTTAGCTAATGTAGTAGTTAACTAACATTAACAAATCAAACCTTATTGTAAGGTGTTACAATGTTGTGCAAATGGAAAAATTAAATTAAGTTAAATTGGGGACTGTCAGTCAATTATTATTATTTCTTATTAAATCTAATTAATTGCAGTCAAGCTCACATATTTGCTGATTTAAAAACCCAAATGTAAATATATTCATATTAATGTGGAAGATGAGTTAATCATTGAACAGGCATTGACACGTTTTGTAATGCCTGTTCAATGATTAACTCATCTTCCACATTAATATAAATATATTTACTTAGACGTAAATAAATTGTTAGTTGTTTATGTATTTGTATATACAGTAGGTATTTCTGTTGTATATGTCTATTGTATAGTCTATTAATGGCCTTTAGGAGGCATGATTAATTGTTAATTTTAAAATTTAAAATTAAAAACAATATAAAAAACATGTTGAATTGACAACCCCAATAAAATGTTTCGTTTTAAAATTAATTTAAAACATAAAACTTTATTATTTAGGCTATTATAAATATTTATGAAAGGTTTGAACAGAGTGGGAAAAAGCCAAAAATGGTGGTAACTCTGGTTTGACTGAATGAGTATATATGTGTGGGTGTGTACGTGTAACCGTGTGTGTGTTTTACTCCATTTAGACTACATCCGCAGCGTTTCGTTACCAGTACAGCTACAGACGGAGGCCACGGGGAGCAGCAGCAGTGAACCGGGCTCCGTGTCTCCAGACTGCGACTCCAAACAAGACGTGTTTTTCGAGAAGAAAAAACGCTCTAGCTCCGAGAACCTCATCAAACCACCCAACTCAAACTTCCTCAGGTGAGCTCAGAAGAATCCTCGCCAGAGCACTAAGATGAATGCAGAGCCAAAAACCGGTCCAGACGAGTTTTGGTCATGCACTGGTCAGCGATAGCTGTAGTTGCTTAAGTGTGTATATGTATGAGATTATGTGAGCGTTGGATTAGCGTCTGGAATGTTAATGACGTGACTGTGTTTACGGAGCTTGAGTACCCGCGTCTGCTCCGGCTCTCAGCCCGACAGTAAATCAACTTCCTGGGCATGAGGCGCTGAGGCCTGTCCTGACAGCTAGTCGACTCCTTGGAAACGCTGTTTAATTAACACGGAGGAATGAGGAGACAGGTGTGCTGGGCCGCGGTTTCTGGGCAGGTGTATGTATGTATGTGTGTGTAATGAGATAATGCCTTTTACAACAGGCGCTCTCTGGTTGCTCATAAAATAATCCCATGAACACTTTACTGACCACTTCTTCACCTCGGTTTCAATGCACACACCCAATCACAGAGCTGTCACACATTAACCCCGTTTCCTCTTTCCTGAAATGAAATCACGTTTTTAATCACCACTCCAGATTTATTTATAGTTTGACTGCCACAGTTAACATTTACTTTTCAGATAAATTACATTCACAGGTAATTCATTGATATTTGAAAGCTCAAAAGGTATGAGATCACCTATGGACAAAAAACTGTTTGTAAAATGTAATAAACTTTCGGCTGCTGACTAGTGACACATTTTTTTTTCTGTCCTAAATTTAATACATTTTTATTTCATTTTTAATTTAATTCTATCTAATATATTTTTAATTACAAAATGTCCTTTTTACACTACTCACCAGAAGTAGTAGATCATCCGTGTACTTTTTACCTATTTTATGAGAACTGTGAATTTTCGGACATACATATCTCGTGCCTGGGGCTGATAAAATCATACCTGCGATTAAATCCACCATGCTGTATTTAAAGACTGTCTGCACTTGATGTCAATCGAGCACAACGTTATGAGATTGCTAGATAAGGACAAACTTGTCAGGGCTTTTGCAACACTCCGTCATTGGAAAGCCAACTTCTATCCGTATTCATGTTGTATTACTAATTCCTATTACCCCTTATCTAATCCCTGTTTTCTCATTTTTATTTCTTTGCTCTAAAAACCTAGGTTTTTGGTCATGGTTGTGATTTCGGCAGTGATTGGTCGTTATTGTGGTTCAAGAGATAGTGGTACATAAAATGCGTTTATAATTAGACTATCAAGTATAAAAATAAGAGATAATAAAGTAATTACAGTTGCATACATTTGTCTGTCTTTTTTTCTCATTGAGAATTTTTTTCTCATTCTCTTTGAAATCGGCCTCAGAATTGAAATGGCCGTCTCTGTATATGGTACTTGAAAGTACTTCTGAAAGTACTGTACCATTTATATGTCCAAAAACACTGTATTACCATAGTAGAATCAATGGTCAAGAACCATGGCATTTGTAAGTGTATATACACAACCATTCAGAAGTTTTTTGTTTTGTTTTTTGCTGTTCCTTTGAACATTTATTCAGTCACAGTTTCCACAAAAATATTAAGCAGTACAACTGTTTTCAACATTGATAATAAGAAGTGTTTCTTGAGCAGCAAATCAGCATATTAGAATGATCCAAAGGATCATGGGACACTGAAGACTGGAGTAATGATCCTGAAAATTCCGCTTTACCATCACAGGAATAAATTACATTTTAAAATGTTTTGAAGTAGTGGACTATTTGGATTAATATGTTCTCACTGAATCAGTGTTAAATGTGTGTGATTCAGTGTTCCAGATGAGAGTCCTACAGCAGAAGACCGCAGCTCTCCAGCTTCCTCCGAGAACAGCGACTCCGGCCTCTTCCTGCTGAAGAAAGACAGTGAGAGACGCGCCATACTCTACAAGGTCCTCAATGAGGACCAAGATAAAGTGACCTCCAACCTCATGGAGAACCACATTCAGGTGTGTATCCCTGCGTATTTGTCTGTGTGTGTGTTAGTGTGTGAATTGTCTGAATCATGCACTGATGATTATTGTGTCCTTGTCTTTTAGGGTCAGGAGGAGCTGAAGTTGTCGGTGGACCACATTAAACAGATCATCTGCATCTTACGGGACTTTATACGTTGCCCCGAGCGACGCGTCATGGCAACCACTATATCAAAACTCAAATTGGACCTGGACTTTGACAGCACGTCAATCAACCAGATCCAGCTTGTTCTGTTTGGTTTCCAGGATTCTGTGAGTGGATTGCAGTATAAATAGTATCTTTTTCTAATGCTGCTGCAGAACACAATCTCAGTGTCTTTCCCAGGCATGATACACAATTGATAAAATCCTATTTATCTCTCGGAAGATATGTTGTTGCTCTTGTTTTTGTTGCAATGTGCCACCAACAGAGGATTTTCAGTGTTCCATAATCGCACAGCTGTACATGGAACATATGATGTGTGATTTTTATCCACCTTGTTGTGGGACAAAAGACGTTTTTGAAAGAGATTTCTCTTTCTTCCTTCATCAAAGAGATTCTTCTTTTCTCTATAGTGATCAACATCTTGGAGAACATTTTGCCTCAAAAAGTAGATCAAATCTTCTAGTAAAGAAGGGGCTTTCGCGTCGGGTAATTCTAGGAACTAGCCGCCAGGGTGGTTCCCCTAGGAACATTTTCCTGGTTGCATTCGCACCGCCAGTAGGAACTCTAAAGTGACGTAAGCCGCGCTTGTTGTTGTGACTATTATTTTGACGGCGCTCGGCGCAGAGATCACCAGCCAGAGAATGAGCACACATCGCTCGCATCCTCCGTGTTCATTAGTTTACGATGTGTCTAAAAGTCCTGTCTGATACGTTATTAAATAGAACTGTTATACTTCTATATAGAAAGTAGACAGTAATGAAAAGTTATTAGCATATGCCGTGTGGTTGATGTCCAGTGTTGCTAGTTGAGCAGAATTACATAAGTAAATCATTTTTGGATTGGTGCCCTCAAAGTTGCGTTGTATTTTCTCCTCACCGTAAAGGTTAAGAGGCCCATTTATCACTGTTTTCCTTGTTAGTAGTGTTAGTTTCTGGAGTAAATAAATATATAGGCTATAATATGTGTGTTTACAGAGCTTTTTTTAAAAATGGCGGGTGTTGATGTTTCTCATCGTTCGGCCAATCAGCATACACTTAATTCACTGGTAGTTCCTACTCTGAAGTAGGAGCTAAATTAGTCCCTCCAAAAGGCGTTCCTAGAACTAAAATTGCTCCTAGTTCCTGCATGCGAACACGGCAAAATCCGGAAACTTCCGCCAATAGTTCTAGGAACTATGAAAAGGTTCCCTCGGTGCGAAAGCCCCTTATGTTAGAACCTTGTTAGTGCCTCATTTTTGTCTTGCCTCAGTGTCTCCCTCCTATGTTTGGATTGAGTTTGATGGCATTAAAGGGATAGTTCACCCAAAAATGAAAATTCTGTCAGTAATTACTCACACTCATGCTCTTCCAACCTCGCAAGACTTTCGTTCATCTTCGGAACAGAAATTAAGATATTTTTGATGAAATCTGAGACCTGTCTTACTCCCTCATAGGCTGCTAGGTAATTGCATCTGCCGGTCCAGAAAGTTAGTAAAGTCATCGTTAAAATAGTCCAAGTGACTACAGTGGCTCAACCTGAAGTTTATCTAGCGACGAGAATACTTTTTGTGCGCAAAAAAAACTAAACTAATGACTTCAATTATTAATAAAGGCCTCTGACGTGAGTTCATGAGAGCGCCACGACACATGCGCGATATTTGATGCCGATATCTGTATTCTGTTTCGAATAAGTAAGGTTGGTTAAAAAAATTCAAGTCTTCATCTACACCGAAATCTGCGGACATATTTACGAAGACAGTTTTATGTACAGTGCTCATCTTCCTCTGCTTGTAAAAAGACAATGTAGCGCTTCCGGCTATGTCAGGACGTCATCATCTCAGTTCTCGCACATGCGTCGTGGCGCTCTCATGAACTCACGTCAGAAGCCCGCATGGAAGAAAATGAATAATTGAATAAAGTCGTTATTTTGGGAGTTTTTGCGCACAAAAAGTATTCTCGTCGCTTGAAAACCTGAAGGTTGAGCCATTGTAGACACTTGGACTATTTTAATGATGTCTTTACTAACTTTCTGGACCGGCAGATGCAATTACCTAGCAGCCTATGAAGGAGTGAGACAGCTCTCAGATTTCATCAAAAATATCTTAATTTGTGTTCCGAAGATGAACTAAAGTCTTACGGGGTTGGAACAACATGAGGGTGAGTAATTACTGACAGAATTTTAATTTTTGCGTGAACTAACCCTTTAATATCCATCTTTCCTCACTGTTTGTGTCTCAGGTGAATAAAGTGTTGAGGAACCACCACATTAAACCACACTGGATGTTTGCCATGGACAACATCATCAGACGGGCTGTGCAGGCAGCTGTTACGATTTTAATTCCAGGTGTGTGAGTGAGAGGCAAGGAAAAACAAGGAAAACCAGGGGACTGAGACCTTTTTCAACAGTCTCTCTCTCTCTCTCTCTCTCTCTCTCTCTCTTCTAGAGCTGCAGACACATTTCGGGCCTGCATCGGAAAGTGAGGGCGCAGATAAAGACGCGGATGAAGTAGATGAAGAGGATGATGGGGATTTTGGATCAGTGGCACGTACGACGCAGGAAGATCAAGCCCTCACGTCTGGAGTAAGCACCCTGAGTTCAGTCATATCCCATGAGGCTCAGCGGCCTCAGCACCCGCTGGGAGCCCAGCTCGGACGCCTCAAACAGGAGACTAGCAGGTACACACCGCAGTTCCTTCATAAAACACTCAATATCATTCTAATGAAGGTAGTTAAATGTAGAAATAAATTTTTGACATCCGTTCGAATGCGAGTGGATTGAAAAACAAAACTCAAAACTAAAATAAAAAACTACTCATAAAAAAAATTCTTGGGCATGTTTATTTTACTTCAAATACCTTGCCATTTAAAGGTTTCGGCTCAGTAAGATTTTTTCTTTCTTTGTTAAATAAATCTTTAAATAAAATTTAAAGACATCTCTTTAGCTGACAAAGGCTGCTTTCATTTGATTAAAAATACAGTAAAAACAGTAATATTGTGAAATATTGTTATAATTTAATAAAGAATAAAAAAAATATTATTTGATGATAAGAAAGTTCAAAAGACCACCATTTATTTGAAATAGAAATCTTTCGTAAAATGTAAATACATTACTGTCACTTTTGATCACGCCAATGCATCCTTGAATAAAAGTTTTAATTTCTTTAAAAATAGAAAATCTTGACCCCAGACTTTTGAATGGTTATGTATTTTATATATTCCAAAATATACTTTGAGTATGTTACCAAAAAATTCCACTATTATTGACAATTTAATTATTTACTTGTTTTTATTCATATTTGTGAAAAACACTTATAGATCTTGTTCCTTGCATTTGATACAAAATAAGACTCTCCCGTTTTACTTTTGAGTGTAGAGCTTGATGGTTTTATGTTGTTTTTAAAGTGTTCTGTGTGCTGACATTTTCTGTTGTATTTAGTTGGTGAAATGTGATCTTTGAAGACTACAATTTGTTCATAATAAAGACTATAGCTTGAATAGTTTGAGAGACTGTATTTAAATGCTATGTCTCCCTCTGCAGGCTGCTTGAAGAACTGGTACAGAAAGAGAGGGAGTATCAGCAGGTACTGAGACAAACTCTCCAACAGCGGGTTCACGACATCGAGCTTATCAGGATCAGACAGCAGTCTGCTGCAGGTTAGTTTTGTAACCAAATCACACACACACTTATTGATTTAGATTTGCTTATTATGCCTCTGTCTTTATTTACACTGAAATCATACATAGGCCTGTACGCTGCGATTATAGAGAAAGTGTTCAACTCACCACTATCTGATTTCCCGTGTCCCATTCTGACCTCTGGAATTGTTTACAACCAGTTTATAGAACAAAGCAAATACAAGTTCTGTTAAAAAAACTTGCAAGTCGCCATGCTGTCTGCTGCCAACAATGCCAACCTCCTAAATATCACAGAACCCAACAGTGTTGTGCAGTGGTTTTCTGAAATGAGGAGGCAAAGTCCTCAAAGTCATTTTAATGTTTGTTTGTTTTTTAATAAATTTATGTCTTAGTTACACTTAATGTTGATATATTTTTTGACACCTAGTTAAATAAACATTAGCTACTTTACATAACATCAAAAAAAATGTATATATATATATATATATGTTTACATTTAGTGTAATTAATGTTCCATTTATTAAAACCAAGAATAAATATTTGTACACATTTTTACTTTTTAATTATTATTTTTTTTACAAAAATAATAAAGGCAGTAACAATTTAAACAATATATTTTTCTAGTGAACTGATGTTCAGCTGTTTTTTTAATAGTCAACTTATTTTTATCAGTCATCAAGCTCTGTAAACACTGATCACAGCCACAAAGATGTACCTTTAATTTCACCAAGCAAAATGCTGTTCAAGTTTGATTTTGATGTGACATAAAGCGGTAATATCTAATACCCCTTTTCCATCAACAAGAACCAGGTGCTGGTTCAGAGCTAGAGCTAGTGCCGGTTCGGAGTTGGTTCAACTGACGAGCTTTCAAAGAACCTGGTTTGCCTTTCCACGGGCTAGAGAGCCATCACAGAGCCAGATCTTACGTCACTGTATACATCTCATGTTGCCCAGCAACGCTAGCGCGGCACACACAAACACACCAGGCTTGTTCGAGATGGTTCGGCACTGTGAATCTCGAACTGCGAGAGCGATCCAAAAGCCGAAGGAGTCGTATGCTCTCCAAACACTCCCGCAGCTCCGATCAGTCCATGCTGCTCCGATGCATCTCGAACAAGCCTTCCATCAACAATGGCGGTCGTTGGGTTACTATTTATGCTCATGGCTTTGCAAACCTACATCGGTATCCAAACACGGCGAATCCAGCACGTTCGTGCAGCTCGCCGTAACTTGCATTAACGGAGATTACGATCGAGCTGCAATTAGCACGATTAGCTGCTATTTAAAAAATGGCGGTCACAAGTTTCTGTTTGTCTTGTTGGTCTGGGTAACCCCGCCCCCAGCCGCTGACGTAAGCTGTTCTTACTTCATTACCCCTTTTCCACCAACAAGAACCAGGTGCTGGTTCAGAGCTAGAGCTAGTGCCGGTTCGGAGTTATTTCAACTGACGAGCTTTCAAAGAACCGGTTTGCCTTTACACAGGCTAGAGAACCATCACAGAGCCAGATCTTACGTCACTGTATACATCTCATGTTGCCCAGCAACGCTAGCGCGGCACACACAAACACACCAGGCTTCTTCGAGATGGTTCGACACTGTGAATCTCGAACTGGGAGAGCGATCCAAAAGCAGAAGGAGTCGTATGCTCTCCAAACACTCCCGCAGCTCCGATCAGTCAATGCCGCTCCGATGCATCTCGAACAAGCCTTCTATCAACAATGGCGGTCGTTGCATTACTATTTATGCTCATGGCTTTGAAAACCTACATCGGTATCCAAACACGGCGAATCCAGCACGTTCGTGCAGCTCGCCGTAACTTGCATTAATGGAGATTACAATCGAGCTGCTATCACGATTAGCTGCTATTTAAAAAATGGCGGTCACAAGTTTCTGTTTGTCTTGTTGGTCACGGTAACCCCGCCCCCAGCCGCTGACGTAAGCGGTTCCGCCTTCTAGACCAGCAATGATTTGGTGCTAGTTAAGAACCACTTTTACTGGTTCGGAGCTGGTGCTTTGGTGGTCGAAAAACAAATGGCGCTTTTCCATTACCAGTACCAGCTCGACTCGACTCGACTCGCCTTGGCTCGCCTCGACTCGGCTCGCTTTTCGTTCCGTTTTCCATTGCAGAAAGTATCGCCACAAATAGTACCCGGTCGTCATAGCGACGCCTTTCGTTCCTCGTTGCCCCATCAAGCTCTCGCTGGATCCTCTCTAGTTCGGCAACCAAACAAAGGAATGTCTGCACCTCCTCGTTTGACCACGGCGTATTCTTCCGAGTTGCCATAATAATAGTAGTAAGTTTAGTAACTATCTCTGGCTAAACTATTTAAAAAAGGCGGGGTTATTCTGGATACTCCATCTGGCGCGTGCAATGATGACGCATTGAATAGTGACGATTCTCTCTGACCAATCAGCAGTCGGCATTGTTTTCACGTCACATTTTAGTATCGCCTTAGCTCGCCTCAGCTCGCTTAGAACCTCGCCGGAGGTGGTACGAAAAAAAGTACCCGAAAGCAGGTACAGGTACAACTTTTACACAGTGGAAAACCAAACAAAGGCGAGTCGAGTCGAGTCGAGCCGAGCCAAGGCGAGCTGGTACTGTGTAGTGGAAAAGCGCCAAAAGAACCAATTTGAAACTAGGCTCTGGCTCCGAACCAGCACCAGCTCTGCCTTGGTGGAAAAGGGGTACTAGACCAGCAATGATTTGGTGCTACTTAAGAACCACTTTTACTGGTTCGGAGCTGGTGCTTTGGTGGTCGAAAAAACAAAGAACCAGCACCAGCTCTGCCTTGGTGGAAAAGGGGTATAAGTGGCTGAGTTGTTTACTTACTTTTGAATTATTCTTACCATTAATACCTTTAATTCTGTCAGGACCACTATCGTCATACACGATTGACAATTAGCATATAGTTTGGATTGGCGGTACGGTTCTGTTCTGAGTGAGAACTCCCTGCGCATCCATGCAGTCTAGCAT
Organism: Siphateles boraxobius; assembly: GCF_051911475.1. Lineage (NCBI taxonomy): Eukaryota > Metazoa > Chordata > Actinopteri > Cypriniformes > Leuciscidae > Siphateles > Siphateles boraxobius. The sequence continues at coordinate 21,815,272 of NW_027508876.1, forward strand.
GAATAAGAGCAGGGAGAGCAGCAATAAACCCCCTTAGGGTAAACAGAACAGAACCAACATGAATGTATTGCAGATATCATTAATTCAAGATTTTAAAGTACAAATGATTCGAGAATTTATTCTGATTCAAGGGGAATCAGAATGCCAAATCCTGACTGACGAGAGGAGGAGCTGGGGAGGGAGGAGGGTAATTAGCTCCTGAGAAACGTGATCGCTGCTGATAATACTGAAGGAGCTTATGTATGTATACTGTGATAGGCGTCGTATTCCTATAGGTAGAAATGGATCAGCTGAGAGTCAGCTGGCTGATGAGAGCTTGACTAACGTGACCTGCCAGAACTGACGCTACGCTTGATTTCAGACTGATTAGCGCACGAAAACAAAATATGGGATTTATCGGACTAACCGATTATAGCCAATCATAGAGAGACGCGTTGTCCCGTAGTAACTTTACCTGCTGGTGTCCCTTTTGGACAGTGATTTATACACTTCTTAATTATTTATTAGTCATATTCTGTCATATTTGCACTGTTTTATTTTTGTAATACAGATTATTTTCTCATCCAATTACTTTGAGGAGGCAATGCCTTTTGAGTGCTCTGCATAGTCTTGCTACTCTGTGAGCCTTAAAATGCTGTCTAAAAGGATCTTAGCATCTGTGCTTAAATATTCCTTCATCTTTTCTTTGTCCTCACCAGAGACGCCCTCCACCCCCTCTATATTTCACGTTGCTGCACAGCCCGAGCCTGACAAAAAGCTCACTGACTGGCTGAAAGAGCAGGGTGCTGACTCCGAAACCATAGATAAGGTGAAAACATACTAAATACTGAATCACACTATGTGAATAGTGTATTTCCCACGATATAAACATGATGACTCACTGTTTAAGCTTTCAGTGATAAACGAACAGAAGATTCATGCCAAGTGCTTTTGGTTTCTGACAGTTTGTTGTAGAAGATTATACACTCAATGACATTCTCAGCGATGTGACTAAAGAAGACCTTCGCTGCCTCAGGCTTAGGTGAGGGCATTATTTTTTTAATGTTTAATTGAGTGATTGATTGTGTATACTATTATTTGCATAAAATGACCTCAATTATTTGATCACGTAAGCCACATTTAAAATGCAATAAATATAATAAGGTCGCTGCACTTTATTTTACAGTGCGTGCACTAACCTAAACTATTGCAGTAGATAATTGCATTTTTTTTTTTGTGCATACTATAGGGGTGGAGTGCTGTGTCGTGTCTGGAAAGCCATTCAGAGACATCGAAATAAAGGGCATAGAAAGGTCAATAATGATGAGGGAAATTCAGAAGGATGAAAGCAGCAGGAAGTTGCTGATACTGAACACCTGAGCCAGCACAATGCATCCTCACACACATCCCTATAATGAGAGACTTGTAATTATGTCATGCTCTCTCCTGGTTGGACATGTTTACTTGTCTTTCAGCTATGACCTAATGTTTTTGTGGTTTTTTGTTTGCTTTAAGCCTCTCCAAGATTTACATCTAATTTCCATTGAATTTCAATAGGAAAACCCATGCGGATGAAACGGCTCAATCTAGGAAAGATCGTACTTTCCGCTTTTTACAGAGAGGTGTTGCCTGTAAAGGAATGGCGCTCTCCAAGTGACTTGGGACTGGGCCTAGAATGCAAGAGGAGAAAGTGATACCTACTTAATGTAGGACTTCAGATCATGCCATTTTAAATGATAGAAAGTCTATATAGGTTACTGTTTGTTTCAGCCTTAAAACTCTGGTAAATGTGTGGAGTTCATTCTAAAATATTACGTGACATACTTTTTTGAGGGACTGTATGGACAAAATGACCACAGACTTCTCGGACCAGGGCTAAGGAGCTTCTTTTAGATGTATTATAGTAAGTTTGGATGTAATTACCCCAGTACGTAGATAAATACTTAAACGTAAACTCATAATATTCAGTTGCAGCTTTATAAACTATGGAACTATGTTACTACCTGTACTTCAACCGTCGCACAACTTTCATTTTTTATAAAAGTATGTGCAAGACCAGTCTTGCAGAAAACAAAACCTTTGGCCTACTTAAACCGCAATTAACGTTCCACAAACATGTATCCAATTTCTTTTGAACGATGAGACCTGTTGTTTCAGTAGTTCTCTTATTCAGGTTCATTCCGCCTTAATGTAGTGATACAGAGCTGAACACCATGACCTGAAAATGCAATGACTCAAAGCGCCAAAAATGTTTGTCTTGGATTCACAGATTATTATGTTTGACTTGATTGTTCATCTTTTGTTTTATATCTCAGCTGTCGTGTTGCAATGTTAATGCACCGCATATGTTGATCTGTTGTGTGGGAACGGTAGTGCTTGAGCACCAATGTTCCGTCTCAGCTATTTAAAATATTTCTCTACTTTGTGCGCTGAAAGTGATGTGATGATGGACGATGCCTTTCTCTGACTTTTCAAAATGATTTGTAAACTGGATATTCAGGCTGTGTCTGAGATAAAATGACGAATTACTTCTCTGATTGCCAAACTCATCAGGTGAATAAAGTTCAGAGATGCAACTGGGTTACTAAAATGTCTGCACACAGCAAATTGTTTTTCCATTAAATGTAACATGAAAGTTATTAGAATAAGCAAGTCATTTGACTGGTTAAAATATTTGCCATAGTTTGGAAACTAAGCTATGGAAAATGTTGCAATCACTGGGAACATTCTTAAGGTAGAAAGACATGCATTTAAAATCATAAAATGTTAAATCATTTTTTTTAAAGTTAAATGAAAAGTTTGATTTTATTAGGAACAAAAACATTGTTATTGTAAAATTTCCTGTTCTGGATCATGTAAATTTAAGAAAAGTGGCAGGTATCCCGTAGTGGTGTTTTTTTATCTCAGTGACACAAATACACTTTTGCATAATTTTGCATATATTCATCCTCAACTGCTCTCTGGAAACATGTAATGTTTTGGAAAATGAATCAAATTTGAAAGTCCTTGGATGATCTGTTTTTCAGTTCTCAGTCTAAATGTCAGATGCTAAATATAAAACTATAATCGTTAGCATCACAACCATTCATTGGCACTAGATTAGACAACAAATTTAGGGTGCTTTCAAACTGGCAGTTCAGTTCGGAACAGTGCACGGTTTGCATGAAAAATCGGTAATGTGAACGCTGTTACCTTGGTGCGCACTGGGGTACAGAACCCGAGACTACCTGGAGGAGGTGGTCTGAGTTCGTTTGCTCCCGAACCGTGCTGCGGTTAGCGTGAATGTGAAAGCAACACTCGGGTGCGCACTTGTTCAGGAAGTAAAGTAGGCTATACTGGGCATGCGTTTTAGCCGATTATGATGTATATAGTTAAATAAAACACACGTAAGGGATGAAGATTTACCTTGGATACCATACACATAAAAAATACGAAATTTAGCAATAACAAAGATAACTAAACTGATGGATCCTTTATGGTAATAGCCTACATATGATATGGTACAACTAAAGTACAATGCAAATAGTAAATATAAGATAAAGTGAGAAGTAATAGTAAATAGTTTAGTCAATAAAATAAACAAGCAGTAGCCTATACTGCAAATAAAATAGTAATGAATAGTACAATTATATAATATCATAAGTAGCTACATAATATAATAATACAAATATTGATAATAGTATTTTATGTATAGTTTATGAATAATACTATAATAATAGCAATGGAATGAGAAATATCAATTAAAGTATATAGAGAATAAAAATAATAAGTTAAATAGTAACTATGAATAGTACAATCATTTAACAGCATAACTGTAATAGATTGATAATTGCAAGTGGTATAATATTACAATAATAATAAGAACAGCAAATACAATGTAATATCAATTGCAGAATAATATAGATATGAAAAAATATGAACCATTATAATATTGATCATTAAACTGACATCTAACAAAAAGATGTGTGTAATTTTATTAAAGGCCTACATACAGTGAAGAGAATGTATATATAAAATAATTTATATCTTAAAATATTCCTACATAGGCTATTTAAAATAAAATGTCACAACCCTGTCTCTTTTTGTGAGACCAAAGATCGCCCGTTAGATAAACACAAGACGAAAGGTGGGGTATGTGATTTTCTTTTTTGACCATTTTTTCAAAATTACTTGAAATCCTATTCCTGACCCACTTGCTGTCTGTAAATTAGAAGCACTGAAATGAAAATTAAGCAATTTAATCATCTGTGGAACGGGCAAGACTCGAAAAACTCCAGCCAATCATTTTCAAGACCGTCTAGAATCATTGGACAGAGAATGCGTCACTCAAACGGTCTTCACATGTCCCCCCTCCCCCCACCCCCCTCGCGCGCGTGTCCCGTTCGTGCGCATACTCAAAACTCCTGACACAGTCACAGGAAGTGCAAGTCGCCCCGGTACAGAGAGAGAACGAGAAGGTATAGTTGCTTCCGTTTGGAGAATGTCAGACAAGACACCATCACAGAAAAGGAAATCTATTTTCGAGAGAGCAATTGCGTACAAAACGTCCGAAAGAGAAAGGTCTAAAACAAGGGTCATTCTAGGCGATGCTTTTCAAACGTTGGCGGCAACTGAAGGACCAGGAAGGACTACCAACAGATGCGGCTGTGGCATTTTTTCTGCTTGACAGGTGAGAAGCCGATTAACTTGTAGTATTTCATACTAATCAGGGAACTGTCATTACTGACGATATGCGCACGAGAATTTTAGCTGTTCTAACGTTATAGCCCAGCCATATGTAGAACTAGCTAGCTAAACAACCTGTTTGGGGAGGAAGCTAATGTGAGCGATTGTATCTATGTACAATCAGCCTGTGGCACTGCTGAGGTGTTATGGAGGCCCAGGATGCTTCAATAGCGGCCTTAAGCTCATCCAGAGTGTTGGGTCTTGCGTCTCTCAACTTTCTCTTCACAATATCCCACAGATTCTCTATGGGGTTCAGGTCAGGAGAGTTTGCAGGCCAATTGACCACAGTAATACCATGGTCAGTAAACCATTTACCAGTGGTTTTGGCACTGTGAGCAGGTGCCAGGTCGTGCAGAAAAATGAAATCTTCATCTCCATAAAACTTTTCAGCAGATGGAAGCATGAAGTGCTCCAAAATCTCCCGATAGCTAGCTGCATTGACCCTGCCCTTGATAAAACACAGTGGACCAACACCAGCAGCTGACATGGCACCCCAGACCATCACTGACTGTGGGTACTTGACACTGGACTTCAGGCATTTTGGCATTTCCTTCTCCCCAATCTTCCTCCAGACTCTGGCACCCTGATTTCCGAATGACATGCAAAATTTGCTTTCATCCGAAAAAAGTACTTTGGACCACTGAGCAACAGTCCAGTGCTGCTTCTCTGTAGCCCAGGTCAGGCGCTTCTGCCGCTGTTTCTGGTTCAAAAGTGGCTTGACCTGGGGAATGCGGCACCTGTAGCCCATTTCCTGCACACGCCTGTGCACGGTGGCTCTGGATGTTTCTACTCCAGACTCAGTCCACTGCTTCCGCAGGTCCCCCAAGGTCTGGAATCGGTCCTTCTCCACAATCTTCCTCAGGGTCTGGTCACCTCTTCTCGTTGTGCAGCGTTTTTTGCCACACTTTTTCCTTCCCACAGACTTCCCACTGAGGTGCCTTGATACAGCACTCTGGGAACAGCCTATTTGTTCAGAAATTTCTTTCTGTGTCTTACCCTCTTGCTTGAGGGTGTCAATGATGGCCTTCTGGACACAGTCAGGTCGGCAGTCTTACCCATGATTGCGGTTTTGAGTAATGAAACCGGCTGGGAGTTTTTAAAAGCCTCAGGAATCTTTTGCAGGTGTTTAGAGTTAATTAGTTGATTCAGATGATTAGGTTAATAGCTCGTTTAGAGACCATTTTCATGATATGCTAATTTTTTGAGATAGGAATTTTGAGTTTTCATGAGCTGAATGCCAAAATCATCAGTATTAAAACAATAAAAGACCTGAAATATTTCAGTTGGTGTGCAATGAATCTAAAATATATGAAAGTTTAATTTTTATCATTACATTATGGAAAATAATGAACTTTATCACAATATGCTAATTTCTTGAGAAGGACCTGTATATATCCTTCATCACACATAATGTGTCTGGTCACTTTATATCTTATATAAGAATATTATTACTGTTAAGCCTACTATGGATATTAAAATACGCCGAACCATGTGTCCTGTATCATAGCTACATGAATGACCTTTGCAGCAAAAAAAAAACGCGTGAAAATCAGTTCAGTATTCAGTGAGATATGATTAATTTAATGCGCTGACAGCTCATTTCACCTGCCATTCAGATTACACTGAGCGGAGCGGGTGACCGGTTTAAGATGGCGGCTCCCATTCTCGTCCGTGCCAATAGGCAGTAGTGGTCGATAGGGCGTCTACCTATATGATGTCTATGGCCAGAGCCATTTAGAGAGAGAGTTGTGACAACGGAAGTTCTAAATGCTTGGTTGTCACGTGATTCGCGTAGACCTCAGATAGTTCCAGGAAGTGCTTCGGCGCCAATTCAAATCGATGGAGTTAGAGAGCAGAACTGTGATTTCTTGGTAGTTTGTAGTCAATAAATGCGTTGGTTTGCAATATGTATATAATACATTGACATTTGGATGTATTATGTGTATGTAGTTACAGCAATATTGTTTTTAAAAGATAAAAATCGGTTAATATTTAATGTTTATTGTGGTCAACCAGCGTGCCTGCCTTTGTTAATATATTTTCTGGCTAACTTTACCTTGGTTACAGACCGTTTTGCAGTTGTTTGGAGGTATTTTTGTGTTCTTAAACTTGTATGTTATTTAAGGGTTATCATGTAATGTTCACTATGGTTTCACAAGGACAGGAGACTTGCAGGAAACATGTGATTGTCTTAAAAAGCCATTGCAAACAAGTAAAATGTAAAATTGCATTCATCTTAATGTTTACAATGCTTACTTATTACTATATAAATGAATACATAATATATTTAATTTTAAAACAAAACATGATTATACACACACACATACATTATTTCCTAAGTGTCCAAGTACATTATTTTCTTAACATAATTTGTTAAATTCATGACATGCATCACTTTAATCTATAAAACCTATTTAGTTTAAATTAATTTTTAGTACATTTAGATAATACATATTTAATGTTTTGTTATCTTAAACCCCCCAAAATGTCAGGTTGTGCAACTGTCCGCACACATGAACAGACTAAAATACTCATTTAAATGGAGTTTTAAGAATAAAAAAATAAAAATGAAATTCTATGGCATCATTTTACCCTTTCATATAAACAAATTTAATTCATTTCAGTAGATTTATAGCTGTTGAGAATTGAACCTTTTTTCTAGCAATTTGCATGTCAGGGTGGCACAACTGCAAACATGGCTCTCTTATTATGGTAATTGCAGTGTGCATGATAATGCATTGTCCAGAGGAGCCTTAATGATCCTTGTAGATCTCTATCAAATGCTGGTAAAAACTGCTTTCAAGTATGGGTAGGTTGGTATACTTTCAGGTGAATTTAAAAACTTAGAAACGTTCACAACTGAAACTTGTTTAAATACATTGTTCATGACACAAATATACATCAGTTTTGAAAAGATTTTTTAAAAAACATTTATTTGTCAATGACCTATATATATTTATATATAGACTTCTGCACTGATTTAGCACAATGGGATTTATTAATGTCTAATAAACTGCACGTCAAGCATGTTATCTGCCCTTTCCTCTTTGTTGTTCTTGTACTGTCCGACACAGAGAGCAGAAAATATGCTTGAGTCAGGAGCAATTTGAATAGAACTAAACATTTTGTGCTAATCATACTTTGTGAAAAAGTGCAGATACACCTAAGACCAACACTGGGAAGTTTAATGTTTATTAAAAATAAGGAGCAAGTAAAGTCTTGCAAAATCCAAGGAGCTGAGACTGAAGGTGAAGGGTACAGCGTCAGTGCATGAGTCTTCAGGATCCACTGAATCCCCTTTGTGCTTCTTGTGTTGAAAGAGATCAAGGAAACAAAAACGGGATAAATTATATAGTAGTTAGTATATAATACAGTTATGGTATTTATAATACCCCATTTAGCCTAGTGTGATTTGATCTAGATCACGGCTTGCTGCCGTTTTAAGCATGGTTTTTAATCTTACTTTATAAACTTCCATCTCCCTTTCCGATCAATACAAATCAGCTGAGCTGAAACATAATATAGACAGGTAATAGTCAACAGAAACACAATTAATAAAAAACTCCAACGTTTTTGCTTAACGTTACTTAAATATGAAATCTAAAATAAGGATTTTTTCCCGTTATTGCACATTTGGTTTCATTCCATATTAAATGTGCAATAACGGGATTATTGCTCTCTAACTTATGAGTTTTAGGGGACGTTATCAGGTTAAATAAAGGTCACTGGATAAAGTTAGTACCGCATAACAAACCACGAACAGCCGTTCTATTAATGCATGTTTACCTTATCCTTTGTTGTGTAATAAGAGGGAAAGACTTCTAAACAACATTTATTTACATATTCAAGAATGAATATGGAACGAAACCATATTAAATGTGCAATAACGGGGAAAAAATCCTTATTTTAGATTTCATATTTGAGTAAGCAAAAACGTATGGTTGGAGTTTTTTTATTAATTGTGTTTCTGTTGACTCATTTTATCAATTACAATTATCACACTCCCCAATGTTATATTTAACCCCTGTTTAGAAGTCTTTCCGTCTTATTACACAACAAAGGATAAACATGCATTAATAAAACGGGTTTAACCATTAATAGGCTGTTCGTGGTTTGTTTTGCGGTATTAACTTTATCCAATGACCTTTATTTTACCTGACAACGTCCCCTAAAACGACTAATTTAGAGAGCAATAATCAACTAGCATGCTTTAATAGATGAGATAATTTGATTCAGATGTACTGATAATATACAATCTTATTCTTTAAACGTCTTACCTTTTAAAAGTGCATCACAAACGGTCTGTTCTGCTGTAGCTCTATCGCGCTGTTGCTACTTCCGGGAACTATTAAGAGGCTCCGCGAGCCGCCATTGCAGTAAAAAAACGTTCCATTGGAGTCAATGGAGTTGTCGCAACTCTCACTCTATATGGCTCTGGTAGCAGCTAGGACCTTATGAGTTGTGTATTATCAAAATCTGCCGGCCGTTTTGCAAATCACATACCCCACCTTTAACCACTAACGTTAGACTAGAGACATCAGAACCAGCGACACACATAAGAAGCACTAGCCGAGGTAAGGCTGTTCCAGGCGGGGTACATGAGCGCTGAGCGCCCGGTGAACGCCTCGATCTCACAACAAATCACATTTTTAAATAGGCGCTATTTTAATAAATAAACCACAGATTTGAGCTTTAAACAACTACATTGTCGACTGAAAAACTATTAAAACTACATTTCGTCAGACAATAACAGTATTTTTAAATTTCGCGGCTTTCCTTCCCTGAACATTACTAGGCCTATTACTAATTATATCATGACCAAATACAACCAGAAACAAATGTTCAGTCTTGCTTGTGAAAGATAATTCCTCGAGACCTGTTTTCAATTGTGTGGCGATTTGTACAGCCCCAAGCAGCACACGAAACAGGCATTTTTCTCAATCATCGTAATGATAAGTATTATAAAGTTCCCCGGCCTTCCGCTTACGCCGCCTTCCCACTGGCAGTTGAAATCAGCTCCGTAATACGCAATACGCACCCAACGGACGTCGTACTACACATAACAATGAAAAGCGTCGGAAGCGGGTAGAACAAAAATGGCGGAGAGATTAGAAAGGTTGATTTTGTCAGTTCTGTATGATCTCTCTGATGATGGTTATAGAGATATTAATAGGAAGGCTGCTGCGTGAGGAAAGTTGCTCAGGACGTTGACATGTCAGGTCGGCTAAAAAATGCAGGGCTCTCAAGTCTCACGCCTTGAGACACACGCATTTCAACCCGTTCACACGCTCACACGCCACACCTTGTATTTCTCACGCGGAGGAGTAAGGGAACCTCGGGATAAACAGAGAGACTAATATTAGCGTAGACGCCATCCTTCTTATGATGTACAAAGTACATCAGGATTTATGGGAAGTGTTCCCGGTTCCGGCTGATCTAAACTATGCAGCCTAACATTGAATTATAGCAATCTATAATGTGTTATGTGTATGCTAAGCCAAAGAGATGTGTTTTTAGTCTAGATTTGAACTGACAGACTGTGTCTGCTTCCCGGACAATGTTAGGAAGATTGTTCCAAAGTTTTGGTGCCAAGTAGGAAAAGGATCTACCGCCAGCAGTTGATTTTGATATTCTAGGTATTATCAACTGGCCAGAATTTTGAGATCGCAATAGACGTGAAGGACTATAATGGGTTAAGAGCTCGCTCAAGTACTGCGGAGCTAAACCATTTAGTGCTTTGTAAGTAATCAGCAATATTTTAAAATGTATACGATGTTTAATAGGGACCCAATGCAGTGTTGACAGAACCGGGCTAATATGGTCATACTTCCTGGTTCTGGTAAGAACTCTAGCGGCTGCGTTTTTGGACCAGCTGTAGATTGTTTATTAAGCGTACAGGGCAACCACCCAGTAGAGCATTACAATAATCTAGCCTTGAGGTCATGAACGCATGAACTAATTGTTCCGCATTTGTCAATGTGAGCATATGACGTAATTTAGATATATTTTTAAGATGGAAAAATGCGCTTTTACAGATACTAGACACGTGACTTTCAAATGAGAGATTGGTATCAAAGAGCACACCCAGGTTCCTAACTGACGACGAAGACTTGACAGAGCAGCCATCAAGTGTTAAACATTATTCTAGTTTATTGCGTGTGGAAGTTTTTTGTCCAATAATTAGAATCTCTGTTTTTTCAGAATTTAGTAGTAGGAAATTACTAGTCATCCAGTTTTTTATATCAGCTATGCATTCCGTTAATTTTGTGAATTGGTAAGTTTCGTTAGGTTTTGAGGAAATATAGAGCTGAGTATCATCTAGGGGTGGGGGAGAAAATCGATTCTTAGATGCATCGCGATGCGGACGTGGACGATTCTGAATCGATTCACAAATGTCAAAAATCGATTTTCAAAAAAAAAAAATTTTTTTTTTTAGATATGTAGCCTATTTATAATGACGTAATATTGACGGAACGCAAAAGACGGAACTCTGAAGCGCGGAAGTGCAGTGCCCGGACCGTCTGTCTGTGGCGTGCGCACATAACAGAGACGCGATGGCTGAGCGCGAAATCCAAACACCCTCCTCGTTAAAAGCTGACGTGTGGAAATATTTTGGCTTCTATGAAGTTGAAGGGGGAAAGGAGCTGGACAAGAGCCACACTAGTTGTAAGCTTTGTAGAATAAAACTAAAATATTTCGGCAACACGACAAATATGAGAAGCCATATGACACGTTTCCACCCAGAGGAGGAAAAACACTCGGCTGTACCAGAGCCGTTTCTCTCTATGGCTCTGGGCTGTACCGGTGTTCAGACGATTTCTGCTGCCTTGTCGAAAAATGCTACCCAAACGCAAATCGATCATAGATAATGTTGATTCATTCTCTATTGTTTCCATAATGGTGTAAATCTCACAATATTATAACATCGTTATTTCATTTTAATCAGGGTAAGTGTATGGGGAGCATATTTGGATATTTTAAATGAACTAGCAATTATCACATTTGATATAACAAGTAAAAATGATATTATTATATGAAATAAAATTATAATAAAATTCGAATTTAAGAGTACAGTATAATGTACTGTTTTTATTTTTAAAACGGTGTGAAAAGTAAAAATTATCATCAAATATTCATCTTTGACCTGTCAAAGTTTCCTACAAGTATCCACAGCAAGGATGCATAGATTTATGGGCGTGGTAAGCAGAAGAAAAATGAGTCTGCACATGCACCAGTAAGTAGCACATCTCGATGGGTAGCATGAATCATCAGAACACCTGTTGTTGTTATATTATTAATTTACTACAAGTATGCTGCTAGTTCAGGCACACATTTATTTTCCTGTTGGTTCTTTGCAATGTTAATAAAATATATTGTACGTTAATTCTTTATGGGTCATTACTTTGTACTTTTAAAGCAAAGTATTTATATTCACACACACACACACACACACACACAAAATATTCAGATAATCGATAATCGCTTTTGAATCGAATCGCAGGCCTCTGAATCGTAATCGAATCGAATCGTGAGGTGCCTAGAGATTCCCACCCCTAGTATCATCAGCATAACAGTGAAAACTAATTCCATGTTTCCTAATGATATCTCCTAACGGTAGCATGTACAGAGTGAACAGCAGCGGTCCTAGTACTGAGCCTTGTGGTACGCCATACTGAACTTTTGACCGATAAGACATCTCTTCATTTACTGCTACAAACTGATAACGGTCAGATAAGTATGATTTAAACCATGCTAGTGCAATTCCACTAATGCCAACATAGTTTTCTAGTCTATTTAATAGAATGTTGTGGTCAATGGTGTCAAATGCAGCACTAAGATCAAGTAACACTAATAGAGAGATACAACCACGATCGGATGATAAAAGCAAATCATTTGTGACTTTAATGAGAGCAGTCTCCGTACTATGGTCTAAATCCGGACTGAAAATCCTCGCAGATAGCATTTCCTTCAAGAAAGGAACACAGTTGTGAGGATACTGCCTTTTCTAATATCTTTGACAGAAAAGGTAGATTCGAGATCGGCCTGTAATTGACTAATTCTGTAGGATCAAGTTGCATTTTTTTAACAAGCGGTTTAATCATAGCCAGCTTAAAGGGTTTTGGTACGTATCCTAGAGACAAAGACGAATTAATGATATTGAGAAGAGGATCTATGACCTCTGGAAGCATCTCTTTCAATAGTTTAGTCGGTATAGGGTCTAACATACAAGTTGTTGATTTAGATGAGTTAACGATTTTGCAAAATTCTTCTTCTCCTATAGCAACAAATGAATCAAATTTTTCCTCAGGGAGACTACAATTAGGGCTGCAGCTATCGATTATTTTTGTGATCGATTAATCTAGCACTTAATCGATCGATTAATCGAGTAATCGGATAATTTTTTGTGTGTTTTTAAACAACTAAAACAAATAATGCATAACGAAAATGATGTGGCTGTAAAATGATCAAGCATTTGGCTTTTATTTCTCAAAAAAAAACAACAAAAAAAACGTATTCCAACTCCAACATTTGGCTCCAAAACTAGGCCTATTTATTGCAATTTTTACCCATTGTTTACCTATTGTTTTTATTACCTTAGAATGAGGCATTTATATCTACATAGGCGCGGGAATCCTCTTCTATGAAGGTCGACATATTGGGACGTCATGTTTCTACCGTAGCCGACAGCGAACAAACAGCGCTACAGAGTGCGTTTCGTCACAACCTTGAAAGAGAAGCAGCAGAAAGCTAGAAGCTAGCCATAAACACCGTGAGTAGTGACTTTTCCCTTGTCAGTGGTGTAAAATATGTAGTTGGATTGTTTCATGTAACTTAGTTCTTCTCCCTCGCTGTGTTATGGCTTTGCTATGTGGGGATAAATGTGCTGCACGTTCGTGAGACAGCTGATTAGTACTCTTGTCATTGACCGTAAAACAGTAACGTTACAGGAATCACCAACCAGTTGATCTTGGAAGCATTTTAAGTCGATCGCGAAAAGTTTTCAAAATCAGAGAAAAAAGCCTATTGTGTGTAGTAAATGGTGTCTAGGGGATGCGTAGGCGCGTGCACTGTACAATCATGCTATTTTTGCCGCGCGCACCTTTGGGCTCATGCGGACGCGTCGAGTTTAAACAAGGCTTTACGCTTTAACCAGCTCAGCCACAGTAACAGCTCATATTGAGCCAGCTAAACTTTTACTTTCCTGTTAGAAACAATATATAGTTGCATAGTTTCATGTGGTTCTTCTCCCTCGCTGTATTATGGGTTTGCTATGTGGGGGGAAACGTGCTGGTTACGTTTGTGAGACAATCAGCTGATTACTATTATTATTATATTATATATTAAGACCCTTGATCCTCACCTGACTATGGCTTTGTAAACTTTATCCATGATGTGGTTTATAATGGACTGTGGTACAGAAACAGTGACAATGTTACACCCTCTTGGCTTACTCTGGCTATTCTCTGCTGTCTCAGACGACGATATGTTTGTCCAGTTTCAGGCACCGTAGCTTCTTCGAAAGGGAGGGGTGAGCAGTGGGCTGAGCCCTCAGTGCAACTCGCAGCCGAACTGCTAGATGTCGCTAAAAATCACACACTGCACCTTTAAAATGTCTTCCCCAAAAGTACGAGTGGATTTGGAGAAGCAGGCTGGGGAATTTCATTTTTTGTTGTTGTCTGTAACTATTTGGAAGACATGACATACAAACAAGGTCTCACAAAGACTGCAATACAATATGTGTTCCTCCATCACGTTGCGGTGTATACAGTGAATGCATGCTGAAATTATTGTTGCGTGGCTACATGAAAGTATAAGGGCAATTCCATGCAAAGGTCATCTTTACCATGAAAAAATAAAGTTTTAACCAAAAGAACAAAACCCTTTTTAAGTTGTCCATTTAGGTCTGTAATATACTGTATTAATGTGCTTTAACAAAAAATTTAAGAAAATTGCCTTGTTTATCCACCAGACATGAGGTGAGCAACAATGCTTAAATTACATTTTCAACCAGCTATATTTCATGCTTTCAAAAAAAGGTATCAAAGACCCCCCTTTTTAAACTTTATTTTAGCAGTAAGCATTTTGCAAAAAGATGGAGGAATGCCTGAGAAATAAATATAATAATTTGGTCATAACAGCACTGCCTGTTGAATTTATAAGGGCTATCATAAAGAGGTCTTGACGCTTCAGTGCACTGTCACGTCCATAACGTTTTAAAGGTTTAGCCTAGTTTATTTAATATGACAGTTATAAATGCAAATAACTTGAAACTTTATTTACAAAGCTAAATTATGTTTATGTTTATTAGGATAGACAATTCATCTCACTACTTTGCTCTGAACAACCATAATAATGCGTTACGGACGTGACCGTTACGGACGCTTCATATTAAATCATGCATATGACTATTGTGATCTGTTTCAAGACAGAAATGATTTTATATATAAACATGTGCGCGTCTCATAACAGAAACTCAACGTAGGCTATGCCTCTCAGAAATATAGCATATCTATAGAAAGATTGCAAAGATCAAAACGAAAAGAAGTGGGCAACTCTCTGATTGTGTAATCTGTATGTGCTTTTTCCACCACCACGTTCCTTTAGAGGATCGGTACGATCACGCTGACAAAATAATAATAGGCTAATAATATTGCGTGTCAATTATTTTGTCAAATCATATTTATACGAAATAAAATGTGATGATTTTGACTCGCGACTGTGCATTAACATCCATAAACTGGCCGAAAACCGTGCGATCATTTAGACACAAAAAACGTAGGCGTTACATGATTGCTAGTGACTCACATCTACGGACAATAATGTCCATCGGTTCACCTGACTGTGGAGGAAACTTGTGATTTGAACTCCTATATGACAAACATTAACTGTTAATGTATTTTAATTTTGACTGTCTTCCGTAATAGTTTCTGCTTTAATGTTCCGTCTATGTGTTTATAGTAGCCTATTCACGTCCTAGTCTAGAGGCGTCCTGCAATTGCGCGAGGAATCTGATTGGTTTAGGCGCGAAACAGGCGCCCTCTAATTCGCTCGCGCTTCCTGTCATTCAAGCTCAGGTTTTGACAGCTCGAAGATAGCGTTATCTTAAAGCTAAACGCCTACCACAACGACAGATGGATAAAATGGTAAGATGATACTAAAAACCGCACACAATCAGGGAAAATAAATTGAATACAAGTCTAGTTATATTAATGTCATATCAAATAGCCTTGTCACCTCAGAGTCATCACCTCAGATAAGATACCATGACAATATAACAACCTACTTTATAGCAGGCTATATATATGTGTGTGTATGTGTGTGTGTATGTGTGTGTGTGTTTGTGTGTGTACACATACATATTCACACATACATATACATACATATACATCTGTTTGATCAAACAGATTCTATGTATTTCAGACGCGTCACATCCATAACAGGGGTTTTGTCACGTCCATAACGTTGGTTTTACCTCATAATACACTTCATAACAATATATATATTTTAAACATTGATATTTTTATGTTCAGCTAAGACCCCTTCATCATGTGGATAGCAATATTTATACATTGAAAGTTCACAGACTTTAAAGGAAATCGAACAGTATACCAAAAAATCTGTCATTTCCCGTCACATCCATAACGCATGCATATTTTCCTTTTTTGGGGGTGCTTAAATATATTTTAGAAAAACATATTTTGCCTGTCAATTCCCCAGATTGGGTGCTCTGAGAATATGCATTTCCAATTTAAATATTGTAAGAAGTTTGTTTTTTTTCTGAGACATTTCACCTGTCATTATGAGTTCAAATGTCACGTCCATAACGCTGGAATTACCCATAAGCATATGTGATGCATTGGCGCAATTGATCTGACTGGCGCGTGAGAGAGACGAGGGTGCATGTGTGTGTGTGTACGCGTGGGTGTGTGTGTAAGTGAAGGGGTTCACACACCGAACGCAACTTTAATTATTTGCGCGAGTAGATTATACAAAGTCAGTGCAAAGACGCGAATAGACGCATCATTCGCGCCGGGCGTCGAGCGAATGTTTAAGCGTCTAACTAGACGCGATAGACGCGTATTTGACGCTCTATTCGCGTTCGGTGTGAACAGACCATTAGGTTATGTTTCAGTGACGCTTGGTGAGAGCATGGAGTGGATGTTTTCGGTTCAGATTCTGAATCATTGAAGTCGTACTGTTGTGGTATGCCAGGTCTACTTCGCAGTAGACACATTGCACCTTGTTCTCTTCCTTTAAATTAAGTATGTAATGATCCCAAACTTTAGACATTCTCTGCCGTTTATGGACATCTTTACTCTCCGCCATCGTGCCAAATAAATTCAAAATGTATCACGCGCTATAGTATAGATCCTGGTATAGTGAATTACATTTTACATAGGAATTTAACGAGGCTTCGAGGCAGAGTTTTTGCCTCGAGGAATTTTTGTAATCGGGTAACTCGAGGAATCGTTTCAGCCCTAACTACAATGCACTCCCTGATGCGATACTGTAGTAGACGGTTGCATATGGGGTGGCACGATCCGCTTTTTTTTGCCTCCGATACCGATTCCGATACCTGGGACTCAGTATTGGCCGATACCGATCCGATCCAATACTAAAATAATAATTAAAAAAACAGTGCCAAATTACCTAATAAACTGTATCTGTATGCCTCACTGTGGGGAAGAGACTGGGATTATTCTTTTGTTAAAGGCATCAAAGCTTGACTTAAACATTATTTTCCTTACTTTGTAAAACAATACAGACAAAATATATACTATATAATTAAAATACATTTATTTTAAAATTTTAAGCGTAACTTTTTAATGAAGCAGCAACATATGATACATAGATTGGACAGAACAACTAAGGCTATCAATAAACTGCCATTGCGCAAAAGTATTGTAATATGAAGGGCTCGAATTCAGAGCGGCACGAAACCTTATGCGCATCCCGTGCGCAGTATGATGCGCTCGAAGCAACATATGGAGTCACGGCGCGCAGCGCGTCGCATTGAAAAGTTCAAAGCACAAAAGTTAGAAATACATATATTTCTTTCTTTATTCATTAGTTTGAGCCTTTTAACAGTTTTAAATATCAGTTAATGTGCGCGTGAAGAGCAATTATATCGCTCTCTACTCCAGTGTTGTGATCACTGAGGAGTTGTGTTGTGATCTAACAGACACCCGGTTGAAAGTAACATGTGAAACTCCAGCACGTTAAAGTCCTTTTATGCAAACCATAGACCTTTATCTACATATCTACAGTATAATAATAGGAACATTGACTCATCTTGGAGAGAGTTTCATCGTGTTGACTGTTTTACCCGAGCGCGACGCGCTATTTGATTGCTGAGAATGACTGACGGCCGCAGCGGAGGGAAGCACTTAGGTGAAGATTAATTTCACGATTTAAATCTGTACCTCACATTAAACTATATGTAATGGCTTCAGAAATCTTGGAATACAGTACACGAAAACATTATAGTGCTTTATAATGTTTTTGTGCCTTTTGTGTTGTATAACAATAACATACTGTACGTAGGCTATACAATATCGGATCGGATTTGGATGGTCTCGTCTGGCGATACCCGATCCGGCAAATATTGCTAGTATCGGAGCAATACCGATACTGAGTATCGGATCGGCGCACCCCTAGTTGCATAGTTATAATTTTGTCCCTGATATTATCAATCTTATAAGTGAAGAAATTCATAAAGTCATTACATGCTGTGTTTCTTGGAAACTACTGGGCTTGAAGCTTTCTTTTTCGTTAGTTTAGCCACTTTTTCAAATAAATACCTAGGATTATGTTTATTTTCTTCTAATAGGGTTGAAAAATAAGCAAATCTAGCAGCTTTTAAAGCCTCTCTGTAAGCAATCGAGCTCTCCTTCCATGCAATCCGAAATACCTCTAGTTTTGTTTTCTTCCAGTTGCGCTCCATTTTTCTGGCTGCTCTCTTAAGGGCCCGGGTGTGCTCATTCTACCACGGCGTTGGACTATTTTTTTTAATCTTCTTTAAGCGCAGCGGAGCAACTGTGTCTAAAGTGCTGGAAAATAGAGAGTTAAAAGTTTCTGTTGCAATATCAAGTTCTTCTAAGCTATCTGGGATGCTGAGATGATGAAACTGATCAGGAAGATTATTGATAAAGCAATCTTTCGTGGCAGAAGTGATAGGTCTAACATATTTATAACACGGAGTCGGCTTTGCAGCCTTGGCTAAATGTAATTTACATGAGACTAGATAATGATCTGAGATGTCGTCGCTCTGCTGCAGTATTTCAACAGCATCAACATCTATTCCATGTGATAATATTAGATCTAGAGTATGATTACAACTGAGTAGGTCCTGACACGTGTTGTCTAACTCCAATTGAGTTTACAATGTCTTTAAATGCCAATCCCAATCCATCTTTTTCATTATCATGTATATTAAAATCACCAACAATTAGTACTTTATCTGCAGCCAATACTAATTCTGATAGAAAGTCAGCTAATTCTTTGATAAAGTCTTTATGGTGCCCTGGTGGCCTGTATACAGTAGCCAGCAGAAATCTCAAACGTGATTTATCGTTTACACTATATGTTTTTACATTTAGCACCAACACTTCAAAAGAATTATATTTAAAACTAGATTTCTTAGTGGTTTTGAAAATATTACTATAAATTACAGCAACACCTCCCCCTTTGCCCCCTCGCTGCACTGCTGTATACGCACCGCAACTGGAACGGATCGACGGACTGCATCCGCGTGCAGTGTGAAAGCTCTAACCTGTTAACATGGGTACAGAAAAAAATTCGCACCGCATACGCACTGCAAACGGATTATGTGTGAAACGGTGCGTATTTTTTTCCGTACCCATGTTAACAGGTTAGAGCTTTCACACTGCACGCGGATGCAGTCTGTCGATCCGTTCCAGTTGCGGTGCGTATACAGCAGTGCAGCGATCGTTTCCGCACCGAGTCTATTTTGCTGTGCTGCAAACGCTAATTAAAGGGACAACGCACGGTTCGTGGTCAAAATGAACACAGATTGACCTGAAAATGTAGTAATTTCACCATAAATGCATTTAATTCAATAAAAGGTAGTAATCTCACCATGTATTTAATTAAATACTACTTTTCATCTTTTTACTTTAAGACCGGGGTTTTAAGCAAGGAAAATTACAATTTACCTCAACAAGGACATAATGAACGACACTCGTCTCATTCGTGGAGATGGAGAAACAAGTTCTTTGTGACATGCAAGATTTATTGTATTAAAATTTAAATGCAAAAGAAAAGGCATGAGAGTCGGCTGTTTGCGTCAATTTTAAGTTTTAATTTAAAATGTTTGCGATTTTAATATAAGTAGGCTACATGGTTAAATATTTCACCACTTGCTTGAGCAACTTAATATACAGTATATAGAAGTAATGCATGGAATTATAGGCCTATGTTGTTTAAATTGTGTTTAAACATGCATACGTCCATTCAAGTTTGTATACAAAGAGAATCGCAATGCTGACAACTTTTTTTATTTTTATAAAAGTTGCTGCATAACTTCTGGATTTGAAATAAAAATAGTGAGTAGCCGTGTAGCGTGTGCTGCTCCTGTACCGCATACACACCGCAACACGCACCGCATACACACTGCACACGGAGTATGTGTGAAACGGGCGTAAGAGTCCTCCGCTGCTGATGATGTGCGGATTCTTAACTCGTTTATTGCAACTACATTTCATCTTTTTCTCATCAAACAACCAGACTAACGAATGGCTCGACACAACCCGTACCGGGGAAGCGCCTACAGGGCTTTCTTCTGTGTACAACAGCAGTGCTCAAGTGCCAGGGAGTCCGTGAAATAATTAGCTATTTCCCTATTTTCCAGACTGTAAAGTCACGTTTTTTTTTATCATAAGCACGCTGTGATTTATTCCTAAGTGATTTAGGCTTATATAATGCATTTTACTTCAGATAATCTAAATGTTGACTTTCAAAAGTAGGCGCGCCAAAAAGGCTGATCGCTGTAGTTTGGTTTATTTTATGGTGTGCGCCAGAAAGATGTTCAATGAGACAGAGACGCGCTTAAGCAGCGCATCGTGTTGTTTTCTTTATTTTTCATAGGCATGACATTTTGTAGTCATTTTGAATGTACACAAATTAAAATATACATTTTACAGTTTGGAATGACAAAGTATTAAACGACAGAGTATTCAGTTATTTCCCCAGCCGAGGAACAAATCCAAGAGATGGCGCCAGAGCATCGCGCTTACACAACATATTATCAGTTCACTTCTGGCATTACAAACTTGACACGCAGCCTGTTCATTATTAAAATAAAAAAAGTCAACAAAACATATAAAAAGTTATTCTGCCTAATTTTATTCGTCTTTTGTAGAATATAAAGTAGGGCTGAAACGATTCCTCGAGTTACTCGATTACAAAAATTCCTCGAGGCAAAAACTCTGCCTCGAAGCCTCGTTAAATTCCTATGTAAAATATAATTCACTATACGAGGATCTATACTATAGCGCGTGATACATTTTGAATTTATTTGGCACGATGGCGGAGAGTAAAGATGTCCATAAACGGTAGAGAATGTCTAAAGTTTGGGATCATTACATACTTAAAAAGGAAGAGAACAAGGTGCAATGTGTCTACTGCGAAGTAGACCTGGCATACCACAACAGTACGACTTCAATGATTCAGAATCTGAACCGAAAACATCCACTCCATGCTCTCACCAAGCGTCACTGAAACATAACCTAATGGTCTGTTCACACCGAACGCGAATAGAGCGTCAATTAAGCGTCTATCGCGTTTAGTTAGACGCTTAAACATTCGCTCGAGTTAAAAATTTTCAACGTGCGCGGAAGACGTTCGCGTCATTCGCGACGCCCGGCGTGAATGATGCATCTATTCGCGTCTTTGCACTTACTTTGTATAATCTACTCGAGCAAATAATTAAAGTTGCGTTCGGCGTATGAACCCCTTCACTCACACACACACACACAGACACACACGCATACACACACACACATGCACCCTCGTCTCTCTCACGCGCCAGTCAGATCAATTGCGGCAATGCATCAAATATGCTTAAACTTTCATGAAGCCACGCAACAATAATTTCAGCATGCATTCACTGTATACACCGCGACGTGATGGAGGAACAAATATTGTATTGCAGTCTTTGCGAGACCTTGTTTGTATGTCACGTCTTCCAAATAGTTACAGACAACAACAAAAAATGAAATTCCCCAGCCTGCTTCTCCAAATCCACTCGTACTTTTGGGGAAGACATTTTAATTGGCTACCAAAGTAATTGAGCATAGAACATTGTTGGCACTTATACTAAATGGGTAAAAATTGCAATAAATAGGCCTGGTTTTGGAGCCAAATGTTGGAGTTGGAATACCTTTTTTTTGTTTGTTTTTTGAGAAATAAAAGCCAAATGCTTGATCATTTTACAGCCACATCATTTTCGTTATGCATTATTTGTTTTAGTTGTTTAAAAACACACAAAAAATTATCCGATTACTCGATTAATCGATCGATTAAGTGCTAGATTAATCGATTACAAAAAGAATCGATAGCTGCAGCCCTAATATAAAGACTGTACCGGTCAGTCATAACTTGCTGTTCTTCCAAACTCATTTCCCTTGAAGTGCGGATTTAGCCTTCGTCTATATTAGGACTCGACTGAAGCACAAAGCCTTCTGTACATTAATAGTTAGAATCCAAATGTTACATTGCAAATATGGAAACGTTGGGCCGAATGAGAGATGTGCGAACCTGGTGCGAACCCAACGTCGGTACAGTTTCAGTTTTGATTCAAATAAATTTGTTTAGGCTTCGTGTTTAAAATATAGGCTAAATGTTGTTTGTAATAAAGGGCACAATAGGCTATTTTGATAGGCTACTATGTATATTTTTATTATACGTGGCTACATTTTTTTTTATTCTTGTTGTTTTCTTAATAGGATAGGCTACCATTCATTTAAAGATTTGACATAGGCTAGGCTAAGGGGAAGTAAAATACGCATAGCTTGTTATTCATAGTGTTTATAATGTTAATTTAGTAGTTTATTTACCGTTCTTTTACACTATTTTTGAATAAGCTAATAAAATCCGTTTTTTACAACGTGACGCGCGCGTGTTTTTTACTCTTAGCATGACCCGGTGCCCCACGCACAAGCGTGCATCCTTTAGATTATAGGCTAATACATTTTAATGAAACACAAGGCCTACGTCATAAAACTCAGAAGAGTATGCATTTTAATATCTCTCTCTAGTTGTTAGATAGTCAGGCTGATGACAGTTAATGCGTGAACGACGTTAGGCCTATAAAACGCAATGAATTATTCTTTCCTTTTTATATTTTAGTTTAAAATATTTTATTTACAATTAATTATATCATTTTTTTAATGATATAATTATGGTCGCCCTCTGGGCGAGGGCGACCATGCTAGCAGCCGTCATTTACCCTACCATACCAACGTAGGTCTTTTGTACAATATAAAGACTGTGCCGGTCAGTCATAACTTGCTGTTCTTCCAAACTCATTTCCCTTGAAGTGCGGATTTAGCCTTCGTCTATATTAGGACTCGACTGAAGTACGAAGCCTTCTTTACATTAATAGTTAGAATCATAATGTTACATTGCAAATATGGAAACGTTGGGCCGAATGAGAGATGTGCGAACCTGGTGCGAACCCAACGTCGGTACAGTTTCAGTTTTGATTCAAATAAATTTGTTTAGAGTTTCGTGTTTAAAATATAGGCTAAATGTTGTTTGTAATAAAGGGCACAATAGGCTATTTTGATAGACTGTATATTTTTTATTATACTTGGCTACATTTTTTTTTATTCTTGTTGTTTTCTTAATAGGATAGGCTACCATTCATTTAAAGATTTGACATAGGCTAGGCTAAGGGGAAGTAAAATACGCATAGCTTGTTATTCATAGTGTTTATAATGTTAATTTAGTATTTTATTTACCGTTCTTTTACACTATTTCTGAATAAGCTTATAATAAAATGCGTTTTTTACAACGTGACGCATGCGTGTTTTTTACTCTTAGCATGACCCGGTGCCCCACGCACAAGCGTGCATCCTTTAGATTATAGGCTAATACATTTTAATGAAACACAAGGCCTACGTCATAAAACTCAGAAGAGTATGCATTTTAATATCTCTCTCTAGTTGTTAGATAGTCAGGCTGATGACAGTTAATGCGTGAACGACGTTAGGCCTATAAAACGCAATGAATTATTCTTTCCTTTTTATATTTTAGTTTAAAATATTTAATTTACAATTAATTATATCATTTTTTTAATGATATAATTATGGTCGCCCTCTGGGCGAGGGCGACCATGCTAGCAGCCGTCATTTACCCTGCCATACCAACGTAGGTCTTTTGCACAATATAAAGACTGTGCCGGTCAGTCATAACTTGCTGTTCTTCCAAACTCATTTCCCTTGAAGTGCGGATTTAGCCTTCGTCTATATTAGGACTCGACTGAAGTACGAAGTCTTCTTTACATTAATAGTGTCACAATCCCGGACTCCGCAACCTCCCTCCCTGGCCAGCAGAGGGAGCCCTCACCCGAATATTGACTCTCATACTCGCACTACATTTCCCATAAGCCTCATCACTGACTCTGATCACCATGCCCAGCTGCAGCCCATCTACCGGGCTATTTAACTGCACCATGCACAGCTCTCAGTGCGAAGTTTTGTTTTGCTTTTGTGAACACTACCGAGCATTATTACCCAGTGACTGCCTGACTGTTTATCGACCCCTTTTGTCTTGGATTTCTCCTTGCCTGCTGCCTGCCCACGTTACCACTGCCTGGTTCACGGACTCTGCCTGTTTTCTGCCTGCCCTGATCTTCTGCCTGGTAATTCGACCTCGATTAAGCCTTGTCTCCAGTGCTGTGTTTGCTGTCTTTGACCCCTGCCTGTCTGACTAATCTGTTATTAAACTTTACGCTGCAAATGGATCTCTCTGAGTCTGGTGATTCACAACAGAAAACTTCGCCACAACCAGATCCAGCAGCAATGTCAACCTTGTCTGCCGCCTATTCAGCCCAAGCTGACCAAATCGCTGCCCACCATCATCAGCTAAGTCATCTCACCTCACTGATGGATGAGCTGGTCAAAGCTGTTCGAGGTCTCCAAGCCTCGTCACCAGTGCCACCACCCACACAAGCCGTTGCCGCTGCTGTCAGCCCCGCACTGGCCCCGCCCACCGCGACTCCTCGTCTAGCGCTCCCAGAAAAGTTTGACGGGGATCCCGACAAATGTAAGGGCTTTATTCTCCAATGCTCACTGTACATCGAGCAACAACCAGCGCTGTATTCGAACGATGCAGGGAAGATTGCCTTCATGTGTTCGTTACTGACGGGGAGGGCGTTGGAATGGATGACGGCCGTATGGAGAGTCGATGGTTCAGCATTTCCGTCCTTTCCAGTGTTTCTTCAACGCCTCAGGGAGGTCTTCGAGCACTCCAGGGAGGGAAAGAGCGCGGGCGATCGCTTACTGGAGCTCATGCAGGGAAAATTAACCGCTGCCGAATATGCTCTCACGCATCGCACTCTGGCCGCACAAACTTCCTGGAATGACGACACGCTCAAGGTAATCTTCAGAAGAGGCCTGAACCATGATCTGCAGTCTGAATTAGCCTGTCGTGATGAGGGCAGGAACCTCGACCAGTTCATAAATCTCACGATCCAGATCGACAATCTCATTCGATCTCGCAGAGCGAGTCACCGCGCCATCCCTGCTCATCGCACTGTTCAAGCCACTCGGGCCGCGACCCCCGTTCGCGCTGATGAACCCGAACCTATGCAGATCAACGCCTACCATCTGCCCACGGAGGAGAGAGACCGAAGAGTCCGGCTTCACCTGTGTCTATACTGTGGCGAGGCTGGTCACCTCCGCATCTCCTGTCCATCCAGACCTCGTTCCACCGCTTCTCGACCGGTGAGTCCAGACCTCGAAGCACTACACCCCACCTCGTCTGTGTTTGTGCCCATTGTGATCATGACGAACGGCAAGCGGGTTCCCACCAGAGCTCTGGTAGACTCTGGTGCCGCCGGGAACTTTATTTCTGCAGATTTTGCCCGACAACACAACGTCCCACTAATCCGTTGCCC
Organism: Siphateles boraxobius; assembly: GCF_051911475.1. Taxonomy (NCBI): domain Eukaryota; kingdom Metazoa; phylum Chordata; class Actinopteri; order Cypriniformes; family Leuciscidae; genus Siphateles; species Siphateles boraxobius. The sequence continues at coordinate 21,841,118 of NW_027508876.1, forward strand.
TTCTTCTCTTGCAGTCGAAGCCATCGACGGAAGGCCATTAGGCTCCGGTCACATTTCCCATCTCACCCAAGAACTCCAGCTGCAGACAGGGGCGCTCCACTTCGAGGTTATTCAGTTCTATGTCTTCCACGGTCCACGCACCCCTGTGATCCTAGGCCTGCCATGGCTCCGTAAACACAATCCTCAGATCCATTGGAGAACCAACCAGATTGTCCGTTGGGGTGCACACTGTCACTCTAAGTGCCTCGCTCCTGTTGCTCCTTCTTCCACCCAAGTCATCTTTGTGCCCGTGGAGAGGGCTAACCTGAACGACCTCCCTTCCGAATACCACGATCTGGCAGAGGCCTTTAGTAAAGCAGGAGCCTCACAGCTCCCACCTCATCGTGACAGTGACTGTGCCATCGATCTGCTACCCGGATCCGTACCTCCCAAGGGTCGTATCTTTCCTCTCTCCCAACCAGAGTCCGAAGCTATGAGGAGATACATTGAGGAGGAGCTTGCAAAGGGCTTCATTCGATCTTCCACGTCTCCGGCATCCGCCGGTTTCTTCTTTGTCCAGAAGAAGGACGGAGGCCTCCGACCCTGCATTGACTACCGTGCCCTGAATGACATCACTGTAAAGTTTCGCTATCCGCTCCCGCTGGTTCCAGCCGCCTTGGAATTACTCCGTACGGCCAAGTACTACACCAAGCTCGATCTACGTTGTGCGTACAATCTCATCCGCATCAGGGAGGGGGACGAGTGGAAGACGGCCTTCTCAACCAACACAGGGCACTACGAGTACTTGGTCATGCCGTTTGGCCTGGCGAACAGTCCGTCCGTCTTCCAGTCATTCATCAACAACGTCTTCAGAGACATGCTCCACCGTACAGTAATAGTGTATATCGATGACATCCTGATTTACTCTGACACCTTCACAAACCATGTGCAGCACGTTCGGGCCGTCCTTCAGAGACTCATTCACCACCATCTGAACGCCAAACTGGAGAAGTGTGAGTTCCACCAGACCTCCGTTTCGTTCTTGGGGTATGTCATCAGCCCGGACGGAGTTGCTATGGACGAGGGCAAGGTCAGGGCAGTCCGTGATTGGCCACGACCCGCAACCCTGAAAGAGCTGCAACGCTTTCTAGGGTTTGCTAACTTCAACGGACGGTACATAAGGAACTTCAGTGCCGTGGCAAATCCACTCACCTCTCTGGTGAAGAAAGGAACACATCGTCTTCCGTGGAATGAGCCTGCCACCCAAGCATTTAACCAGCTCAAACAACGCTTTACCACAGCACCCATCCTGCACCATCCTGACCCCGGTCTACCGTTCATAGTCGAGGTGGACGCCTCAAACACCGCTCTTGGGGCCATCCTTTCACAACGCCAAGGTTCGCCACCCAAGTTGCACCCCTGTGCATACTACTCCCGTAAGTTGAATGCCGCCGAAAGAAATTATGATGTGGGTGATCGGGAACTCCTGGCCATGAAGGCAGCCTTCGAAGAGTGGCGGCATTGGCTCGAGGGTGCTGTCCATCCGTTCATCGTTCTCACCGACCATAAGAACCTGGAGTATCTACGTACCGCTAAGAGGCTAAATCCCAGGCAAGCTCGTTGGTCGCTCTTCTTCACCCGTTTCCACTTCACTGTCACTTATCGTCCAGGCTCCAAGAATACCAAGGCAGATGCCTTGTCACGCCAAGACGACCTAGAATTCACACCACAAGACCCCAAGACAGTACTGGCTCCCAACCTCATTGTCGCTCCCATCCAGTGGGACATTGAGACCGAGATTGAACAGATCAACTCCCGTGCTGATATCCCATCCGGCTGTCCGCCCAACCGAGTCTTTGTCCCCGAGTCCCTCCGGAACCAGGTCCTGGAACTCGTTCATGCTCTACCTAGCTCGGGGCATCCAGGAATCACGGCCACCATCCAGCTACTCCATAACCGTTATTGGTGGCCCTCCTTAGCCTCCGATACCACAACCCACGTCCAACGCTGCAGGATCTGTAATACCCAGAAGTCGTCACGTCAACTACCTGCCGGTCTGTTACAACCGCTTCCCATTCCACAGCGCCCATGGTCGCACATTGCCATCGACTTCATTACCGATCTCCCTGTTTCCGAAGGTCACACCACCATCCTCACCGTTATCGACCGGTTCTCCAAGGCCTGTCGCCTAATTCCCCTCGCAAAACTCCCCACAGCGCTGCAGACCGCCGAACACCTCTGCAATCAAGTGTTCCGATTCTACGGCCTGCCAGAAGACATAGTCTCCGATCGAGGACCCCAGTTCACATCTCAAGTTTGGTCAGCCTTCTTCACGACCCTTCAGGTCAACATCAGTCTAACTTCTGGGTATCATCCTCAATCCAACGGGCAGGCCGAACGCATGAACCAGGAGGTAATCCGATTCCTGCGCTCCTATTGCCATCAGCACCAACAGGATTGGAGTCGTTACCTGTTCTGGGCAGAGTACGCCCAAAATTCTATCCGGAAGCACTCCTCCGGCCTTACACCCTTTCAGTGTGTCCTGGGTTTTCAACCACCACTCTTCCCATGGTCAGGAGAACCCACAAATGTTCCAGCCGTGAACGATTGGCTACAGCGCAGCGAGGAGACCTGGAACCAAGCCCATACCCATCTCCAACGAGCGGTTCGCCGTCAGAGGGAACAGGCTAACCGTCGTCGTCGGCCGGGGCCGGAATACCACCCGGGCCAGTGGGTCTGGCTGTCGACCCGAGATCTCCGCCTGCGACTCCCCTGCAAAAAACTCAGTCCCAGGTATGTGGGTCCATTTAAGATCACACAGCAGATCACACCAGTCTCTTTCCGTCTCGACTTGCCTAATCACTATCGTCTTGCTCCTACCTTCCATGTCTCTCTACTCAAACCCGCTGATGGGCCCAACGAGAGGGAGGAGGGGAGATCCCGAGACCAGAGCCCCCAGCCCATCCAAGTGGAGGACGATGTGGTCTATCAAGTTCAGGAGCTCGTGGATTCCAGACGTCGGGGCAGTTCCCTGCAGTACCTGGTTCATTGGGAAGGATATGGCCCTGAGGAACGTTCGTGGGTAGACGCCACAGACATCCTGGACCCCAGCCTGATTACAGACTTCCACCAGGCCCATCCCACCAAACCGGCTCCACGACCACGTGGAAGACCCCGACGTCGTCAGGCGCCTCACGCCAGGAGTCGCTCGCAGGGAGGGGGCTCTGTCACAATCCCGGACTCCGCAACCTCCCTCCCTGGCCAGCAGAGGGAGCCCTCACCCGAATATTGACTCTCATACTCGCACTACATTTCCCATAAGCCTCATCACTGACTCTGATCACCATGCCCAGCTGCAGCCCATCTACCGGGCTATTTAACTGCACCATGCACAGCTCTCAGTGCGAAGTTTTGTTTTGCTTTTGTGAACACTACCGAGCATTATTACCCAGTGACTGCCTGACTGTTTATCGACCCCTTTTGTCTTGGATTTCTCCTTGCCTGCTGCCTGCCCACGTTACCACTGCCTGGTTCACGGACTCTGCCTGTTTTCTGCCTGCCCTGATCTTCTGCCTGGTAATTCGACCTCGATTAAGCCTTGTCTCCAGTGCTGTGTTTGCTGTCTTTGACCCCTGCCTGTCTGACTAATCTGTTATTAAACTTTACGCTGCAAATGGATCTCTCTGAGTCTGGTGATTCACAACAAATAGTTAGAATCATAATGTTACATTGCAAATATGGAAACGTTGGGCCGAATGAGAGATGTGCGAACCTGGTGCGAACCCAACGTCGGTACAGTTTCAGTTTTGATTCAAATAAATTTGTTTAGGCTTCGTGTTTAAAATATAGGCTAAATGTTGTTTGTAATAAAGGGCACAATAGGCTATTTTGATAGACTACTATGTATATTTTTTATTATACTTGGCTACATTTTTTTTATTCTTGTTGTTTTCTTAATAGGATAGGCTACCATTCATTTAAAGATTTGACATAGGCTAGGCTAAGGGGAAGTAAAATACACATAGCTTGTTATTCATAGTGTATATAATGTTAATTTAGTATTTTATTTACCGTTCTTTTACACTATTTCTGAATAAGCTTATAATAAAATGCGTTTTTTACAACGTGACGCACGCGTGTTTTTTACTCTTAGCATGACCCGGTGCCCCACGCACAAGCGTGCATCCTTTAGATTATAGGCTAATACATTTTAATGAAACACAAGGCCTACGTCATAAAACTCAGAAGAGTATGCATTTTAATATCTACACCGTAAAAACTAATTAGTTCAGTTTACTTAATTAAATTGTGCAAACTCGTTGCCTTAATTTAAGTAAGTAAGCATAACTTAATTACATCAAGTTCTTCTTACTTAATCTATTTAAGTTTTGTCAACTTAATTCTATCTGTGATCTGAGGAAGTGTACTCCCAGAGTGCATTGCGGCATTATTAAATTAATTGCTTTGTTTTACCATTTTTGGCTTTATTTAACTATTAAAATTGTATTTGCTATCGTTATTGGGGTTATACTGACAAGAGACAGCAAATAAAATTGCAATGGTCTAATTAATTAAAGTAATTTAAAAAAACTTGTTACCATTGTTGTGGTTTGCATGCTGAATGTTGAAGTCTGTGTGTGACTCAAGCAAAATTGCAAGATATTGTCACAAATATAGAGGGATTATATCAACCCAATTAAAAATTAATGCCATAAGTGTTTGCAATTAAAATGTAAAAAGATCATTATTTAACATGATAATCATGTTATACATCATAAATACATTCATTAAGAACATGGAAATAATTTAAGTATAAATACTGTATATATAATATTTATTACTTCACTTCCTTTGAAATCAAATAACTGTGAAATCATGTTGCATCACTGCATCAATTGGAAGAGAATCAGAATGATATAAATTAAGTTCCAAGTGCTTAACCAAATGGAACATTAATCACAATAATGGTGAGGAATTTTAGGTTGATTTTAGGAAATCAACATGAATTTATGACTTCAACTTATGTGACGTTCTCCCAAAATGTTTAGTTGTATTGACAATAACATTCAACAAGACTGGAAAATGAGCGTATGCCACTAAGAAGAATGATGACTGCAGAAGTGGAATAAATTAGTGAAAAGTCTATTAAGAATTGCCCCGCATCAAAAACCATTTGCCCCGCCTGCTTTTTTGTTTTTGCTTTGGCAAAATGGTACTCAAACCAGTCAAGTAATGTTTAATAGGGTTTTCTAAGTAATGAAGGCATAGCATGCAAACAGTACAGATTACTTCTTTTTTTTTAAAGTAAGTTCAACACATTGTCGGAGATTAATTAAAGTTAACTAAACAATAGTTAGTAAGAACAATGTTAGATTTTACAGTGGTTCTCTCTCTAGTTGTTAGATAGTCAGGCTGATGACAGTTAATGCGTGAACGACGTTAGGCCTATAAAACGCAATGAATTATTCTTTCCTTTTTATATTTTAGTTTAAAATATTTAATTTACAATTAATTATATCATTTTTTTAATGATATAATTATGGTCGCCCTCTGGGCGAGGGCGACCATGCTAGCAGCCGTCATTTACCCTACCATACCAACGTAGGTCTTTTGTACAATATAAAGACTGTGCCGGTCAGTCATAACTTGCTGTTCTTCCAAACTCATTTCCCTTGAAGTGCGGATTTAGCCTTCGTCTATATTAGGACTCGACTGAAGTACGAAGCCTTCTTTACATTAATAGTTAGAATCATAATGTTACATTGCAAATATGGAAACGTTGGGCCGAATGAGAGATGTGCGAACCTGGTGCGAACCCAACGACGGTACAGTTTCAGTTTTGATTCAAATAAATTTGTTTAGGCTTCGTGTTTAAAATATAGGCTAAATGTTGTTTGTAATAAAGGGCACAATAGGCTATTTTGATAGACTACTATGTATATTTTTTATTATACTTGGCTACATTTTTTTTTATTCTTGTTGTTTTCTTAATAGGATAGGCTACCATTCATTTAAAGATTTGACATAGGCTAGGCTAAGGGGAAGTAAAATACACATAGCTTGTTATTCATAGTGTTTATAATGTTAATTTAGTATTTTATTTACCGTTCTTTTACACTATTTCTGAATAAGCTTATAATAAAATGCGTTTTTTACAACGTGACGCACGCGTGTTTTTTACTCTTAGCATGACCCGGTGCCCCACGCACAAGCGTGCATCCTTTAGATTATAGGCTAATACATTTTAATGAAACACAAGACCTACGTCATAAAACTCAGAAGAGTATGCATTTTAATATCTATGTTGTTCTCTCTCTAGTTGTTAGATAGTCAGGCTGATGACAGTTCATGCGTGAACGACGTTAGGCCTATTATAGGGAATGAATTATTCTTTCCTTTTTATATTTTAGTTTAAAATAATTAATTTACAATTAATTATATAATTTTTTTAAACTTACTGGGCGAGGGCGACAATGCTAGCAGCCGTCATTTACCCTGCCATACCAACGTAGGTGAATTTAGGCTGTATATCTACACAGAAGAAAGCCCTGTAGGCTCTTCCCCGGTACGGGTTGTGTCGAGCCATTCGTTAGTCTGGTTGTTTGATGAGAAAAAGATGAAATGTAGCTGCAATAAATTAGTTAAGAATCTGCACATCATCAGCAGCGGAGGACTCTTATTCTGCTGTGCGCTACCGAGGAAGGACTGATGACGGAACAGTTTGATCTTCGGCTGACAAATCAGAGGAAAGGGGCCTTTCATTCCCGCCCACGTGTAGAAATCGAATATTAAAGCTGTTTATTCATTTTTCTACCTCAGAACGAAAAACGAAAATCAAGCTGAATTCTTGTTTTTCGTTTCTTTGGAAAAAATGAAAAAAACAAAAAAGGTACTGTTTTCTAATTTTTCTACTTTCAATATTAAATCAAAACACGTCTGAACGAATGATACACGGATTCTTCTGGCTGTTTTTATGATTGTATGTTGTTTTGGTTTTTTTTTTAGGTTAAGATAGCGTCACTGTAAGGAAAATAGCCTATGTATGCGCAAATTATTGGCATGTAACTTTTCATAAAAAAAAATTTCCATGGTGGATTAAAAGCCCATATGTGGATGCTTTGAGGAATGTGATGCTTTGGAACATAAGGGAAATTAGATAATGACAGTGTTTTTATTTTTAGGTTAACTATTCCTTTAAGAACATAAGGAAATTGACTGATAAAAGTTTGACATGACTCTGAGAAGTAATGACCTAATGGATGATTCGATCTCGTCATTCCAAATCCAATGTAATGAGTGAGAAATGCAGAAAGCCTGGTTCTGTTGTGACGTTCTAATTGAAATTGTGCTCACCTTATTTAACTCAGCAAGCGCACGTTCATTGACATAAGACAATGCAATTTGGTTGAATAGCTAAAGATTTGGATGACTGACATTCAATGGCAGGAAAACGCCTATTGTCAACCTCAATTGGTTTTAAATGGAATCTAGAAACCAAAACCCAACGTCTGCAAATGTCATAAGATTAATGTTCACCCAACATTAATCTTGTTAATCTAACCGATAATTTTTATCCAGACATCAATAGCTGTATTAGTATCAGTGATAGGTCTACTGACCTTCATTCATAAAAAGATGGCATTAAACAAGTATTTAAAATATACTGTCTTTATGTTGTCTCTGCATTGATTTGTAGATTAGCTGTGAAATTATTACATTATAAAATATATAAACTAGTATAAACATATAAAAATGTTTGTTTGTAGAATGTTTGAAATGTCAATCTCAAGTGCAATGCCAATTGCAACCTCCCTCACTCACTCATACAAAGTCAATTATTCATCTGGGCAATATTTGTATATGGCTAAAATAAATATATGGCTGTTTGTGGGAGTTTACCCTAACTACTTGTCTTGCTGGTTGTATTGATATTGATTTGATCTTAAAAAAAAATAAACAGTGCTGGTTTTCCTGGCATTTTGGCAAAGACAGGTGTTATCTGAAACCGTATTCTCTGTTGGGTTCCATCATGACTAATAGTTTGTGTAGTACTACACTGTGTGTGTTCTCTGCTTTCCATCTTCATTTTGGAGTAAAGAAATGTATGCAGGGTTTAAAGGGGAAGGTTTTTTTTTCTCCTCTCCAACCTTTACTTCCCCGTAGATTAGCTTTCAGTCGGTACATTTTTTTTCGTTCTCTTTTAAAGATGGGATGGGGGGGGGGGGGGGGGGGGGGACATTACGTACCTTCGCTTTGGGTCCCCAATTTGCTAAATCCGCCACTGATTTGAAGTCATGGTATCTAGTAACCAAAAGCCAACGTCCAAAAAATTTCAAATCATAGCATCATCAGATGTTAATATTTTGTTGATTTGAAGCAGGTTTGAAGTCATCGTATTAAGCAACCAAAACCCAATGTCTGCTAAACGTTGAACGTCGTCCACTCGTCAAATTAGCCTATACACAATTTGCAACACACACGCAAACAAGCAACAGGGCAGAAAACAGGCAAAAAGGGTAATCCTGAAAAAGAGCAGAAAAAAAAGACACAGGAAATCAGAATAATGCTCAGAAATGCAGTGTAACAACATACAAGACCTCACCATGAGTGAGTGAAAACACAGAGCTTATAAAAGGGAAACAGGAACAAGTTAATCACACACAGGTCGAAGTAATGTGACCCTAATGCGCCCAGGCAATGGGTTATGGGAAGTGTAGTTCATGATGGGAAAGCAGGAGATGGAAGGAGAGGTTTTAAAGGTGCTCTAAGCGATGCCGGGTGACTTCACTTCTTGTCTACGTTTAAAGTGTTGTCAAACAAAACGCAGCCTAGCTAGACCCAAGGGGGTAAGCCATCAGCCGGAAACTGAAGCCTCTTGAGCCGCCATTGTAGCAGAACTTCACCTGCTGTTAGCATACCATTGAGTCCCATTCATTTTGGCATCACTTTGACAACGAAAAACATCTGAGGTGTCCAAAGACTTAATTTGTCCATTATTTATTTCTAAAGAAACACGGCAATGTATAAAAGGCTCCATTACTTTGTATCTTACGTTATGATACCCGTAGAAGCCATGTTTGTAAAAATAGGCTAACGATTGCGTTTTTTCCGAACCACGCGACTCTCTGATGCACAGTAGCTCGCAGGCAATCTTTTACTGTCTATGAGGCAATCGGGGGGACTTGGAGGACTAAAGTCAAGGGAGAAGCCCATAGATGGAGAGTCCATAAAAGCAACGGGACAAAATATTTCAACAACGTTTATGAGGAATTGGAAATAATTCGGTATGTGGCACAGCTACTAGAAGATTTACAACTGTCAGACAGGTTGCTCACGTCACATCTACGTTGTCAAGATCAGTTTGATCAGTTTTGGCTTCACGTTTCTCCGTTGAAATCAAGGGGGTCGCTGTGTCCATTTCTTTTACTGTCTATGGCTAGACCCTCCCTCCTCCTCCCTGCGCACTACCCCCCCCCAACCCCACCCCCAAATCCTTCTTGTCGGTTATTGGCTGGAACAGTTTGTTATGTTTCGTGGTGCGGGTTAGCCCAGTTTGTTTTTGTTGCCGTTTGTGGAGCCCTGGGGTGTCTGCAGAGACCGCGTTTTTTTACAGTGTGTTCAGGGGACATGCAGCTAGCGGATAGTGAGGAGATGTTTGCTGTCATCTCAATCTCAATCTCAAACTGATTTTATTTAGGTTTATATCTAGTGGTGATAATCCTTCCAGTATATTAGCCTATTTAGTGATATTTGGAGTAGCTATAGATGCACAATGTACAGTAGATGGCGGAATGTGATCTCGATACTAATCCGCCATTAAACCCAAAAAAGAAGATGTAGAGGACAAAGATTATGCACGTTGACCATGAGCATAGGTAAGAAAAATATAAATGAATGTTGCTGGTCATGATAACATTTGTTTTTGTTTGATTTTTTGTGGGACATAGGATTGTTCAATTTGCACCATTTTCCACCTAGCTTAAAGTACTTTAAGTTTCACTTAGCTGCATCGCAAGACTAACATAAGTTTCGTCTATAAATATAATATGTAGTTAAATACAGCTATAAAATCAGTGATGGAGAAAATACTTGCTACAGCGCACCTTGTTTTCCACCTCTTTACTAGCCAGAGAAAAAAACAACAATGAACATGCCATTGCCTCATCAGAGATTCTGCATTTTACCTTGATTTTTAGTTTTGCTTTATGCTAAAAAAAAAAATTACTAATTAATCAGTGATAAATTTCCATATGTGAACATTTTATTAAAATAATTTTAGGACCTCTGTTTGTTGTAAAGTCAACATTAGGTTATGATATCAAATTAATAGTTTTTTACGTCTGTTCAACATCGGAGCTTGATGTCAAACAAACATTGCGTTTAGACGTCAATCCGATTTTCATTTCCAGCCAAAATTTGACATTTGCACAACGGAGCTTGACGTCAAACAAATATTGGATTTAGACGTAAACTCGATCTTCATTTTCAACCAAAATTTTACGTCTGCACAACAAAGCTAGACGTCAAACAAGCGTAGGGTTTAGAATAGGGGTGGGCGATATCTCGATATTTAAAATATATCGAGATATTTTTTAAACACGATATGGATTTTGACTTATCGTATATATCGATATATTGTTTATATTTAATTCTGATTTCGCCGCTTTGTCTTCTCTGCGCTGTGCTCGCCCCCGCCTCCTTGCTTTTGTTCCCCCTCCCCTCGCGTGTTGTCTCATTTAACATGGCGGCGCCCGCAACTAGCCCGGAGGCTACAGAACTCGTCTAAAAAGATCGTCTTAAATGCTGTCTTACATGCACTTCTTGAGGCACACACGCACACTAGTAAACACACGCAAGGTCTCTCGCTCTCTGTCCCTCTCTGGCGTGCGCGCGCTACACGGTGCTCTCTCCCTATCTGCCGTGCGCACGCTACACGGTTTGAACATTCACACAGCCTTTCGAAAACGATACATTTCCCGGCACATGTTATTAAAAAGGATGACAATCCCGGTAAAACGGGACAGGTGGCAATTATTTTTGTATACAGCAATTAATTTGTATACAATTATTATTTTTGTATACAGGGATTTTTTTTTTAAATGTCGCAGAAGCACTTTGGACTACATGAACTGCCTACCTCTTTGCACTCCAATAAAAAATAAGACTGTGGTATTTGGCATATTTGTTTTTGCATTAGTTTTTGTTGGGTTATTTTTCCTGTAAAGATATCGAGATATATATCGTATATCGAGATATAGCTAAATATATCGAGATATATTTTTTGCTCCATATCGCCCAGCCCTAGTTTAGAATGTCGGTCCAATTTTCATTTTCAACCAAAATTTGATGTCTGTCCAATGTTAGAGCTTGCCATCAAAAAAACTTTGGATTTAGACGTTAACCCAATTTTCATTTTCAACCAAAATTTGATGTCTGCATGCACAACGTTGGAGCTTGAGGTCAAACAACTATTTGATTTAGATGTCAACTCGATCTTAATTTTCAACCAAATTTGATGTCTGTCTAAAGCTGGAGTCCAACGTCTTCTTGAAGTTACACTGACGTCCTGAGTCTGCAGGGGACACTTGTAAATGAGAGTGACCAATGTAAACTTTCTTTTCAGTGAATCAAATTTGGAAATGAAATCATCTTGTTTTTGTGTATGAGCTCAGATTTCATCCTCAGCTACCTAAATGAGGTGGTTAGTGTGGATAGTTCCCTTTCGAGGGAACTCAACACTGCGTCGAGAATCGACACTTTGGGGACGCTCCCTTAGCGTGCGCCTCTGAAGTAAGAATGAAACTGATCCAATCCTGATTGGTGTTGCGTCGTGATGTAACATGTGACGGCATAACCGGATGCATAAAAGTGACGCTGACACACACACACATCAGCTTTAGCTCTTCAGCAAGCGCTCTCTGTGAAACTGTCTGTCTTATTTGGTGTTGTTTGTCTGTGCAAAGCTCTGTATTATGGTGAGTGAACAATACACTAAGTGTGTGCACCCCTGCCCAAGATAATATATATGCCACGGGTGGGGACACGCATCAGCTGTGTGTGTGTGTATTGTTTAGGGGCGCAGCACGCACTGTCAGCTCTCGAGAGGGCTGCCTGTGCACACTGTGAAGCACTTCCTATTAGAGTGCTGCGCTCCCGCTTGGCTATATTATTTCCTGATGATGGCCAGGCTCACGATCCCCGCGGTTCGGGTCCCGCGTCCATTGAGGCGGCGCGACGGCTTAGATCGTGGAGATCGCAGAAGGATCTCGCGGATGAGAACGAGACTGCTGAGGCACCTTTTCTCTCATCATCCGCAGATTCTATGACACTCGTTCACGACGCAGAAGCCCGCGATGCGGCTTCTTCTGCCCGTGACGAGTGCCCAGTGCTCGAGCTATCTGTTTATAAGGAAGTAGATGTGCTCAGCATCGGGAACGAGCAACATGAGTCACACTCGCCGGCTTATGTTTCTGCTTATGTAGAGCTCGTGGAGGTTGTGATGCGTGCGGTGGCCAGACTAAATAAATAAATATATTTATATATATAAAATATATGAGCTGGCCACAAAATAAGCAGGATGATCCCCGTCAAAATGAACTAGACGAGAGATTCCTGCAGCACCGTTCACAACCTCAGAGCCGGGGCTTACTGTTTTTCCCAGATCTTTATAAAAATATAAATATATATGTGTAGATCCTGGGAAAAACCCCATTCTTTAGGTATCTCACCACATTCATTATATGTTTATTCGAATGTGGTGGGTGCGAGAGAGTCGGGTTATGGCAAGTTGCCGCAGATGGAGGAAGCTTTAGCGTGCTATCTTTCTCCTGATCCGGGATCTTCACTTTAAGCCCCGGCGCTGCCCAACAAACCGTGCAGGGACACCTCTGCACTGGTTGGCTGGGCTTATATGGTGCAGGAAATCGATGTTGCTCTTACGCCGTTAAAAACGTTTTGGGACACATCGGTTTCCAGCGAACGCAGGCTGCACTGTCCGCCCCACATTTTTGCGGTCAGGCAGCATTCGCGTTCGCCAATCGAGAATCTTTTTCGGTCCAGCCCTTCCGGAAACCCGCTTCAGGGGGTCGAGAACGAATCCCGATTAATACCCGAAGCCAGGCTCGAGAGCCTGGTTCCTTTGGTAAAATATTTAGAAAAGAAAAGGTCAGGCTGGTGCGTGCCTGCACTCTAGTACGATTTTGCAGGCGTACCAGGCCGATCTTCTTAAAGATCTAAGTGAGGCAAATATTTCCTGTTGGCCGCTCCGCTATCTCCTTCTGGCCTGTTTTCCAACGCTGTCACTACAGTCGTTGAAAGGTTTCAGGAAGCAAAAAAAAAAAAAAGAGAGAGCGTTGCCTCTAGAGGCCCTCCTGCGGGAGTTTGGCAAACAGAGGAAGCACTCTCAACCGAAGTCCTCCAGCCAGAAGGGTGACCTGAGGGCCATCCTTCAGGCGAAGAGGTCCTAATTGTAGGACCTCTGAGGGCTGCCCCCCCCCCCCCCCCCCCCCCCCCGTGAAACAATCGAGGTTGTTCTAGCAGCAGATTGCAGTTCGGTGCCCGACCTCCCTAGTTTGCTGGGGTGGTACCGACTGCAGTGATTCCAGAACAGGCTCGGGTTATGGAACAAGAGGTACAGACTCTACTGGAATTTAGGGGCCATAGAATGTGTTCCCCTACCAGACAGGGAGTCCGGGTTTTACAGCCGGTACTTTATAGTTCCAAAGAAGGATGGCGGACTGAGGCCAATTTTAGATCTAGGGCTTTTGAATCGTTCTTTGAGGAGATTCAGGTTCAAAATGCTTACTATTCCCATTATCGTGAGCCATATCAGATCCGAGGACTGGTTTGTCACGATGGATCTAAAAGACTCTTATTTCATGTCTCCATCCTTCCATGTCACAGGAGGTTCCTGAGGTTGCTTTCGGGGGCGAAGCATACCAATATCGGGTTCTTCCGTTCGGCCTAGCACTCTCTCCCCGCACGTTCACAAAGTGTATGGATGCGGCTCTGGCTCCACTGAGGCTTCAGGGCATCCGTATACTGAATTACATCGGCGACTGGCTCATATTGGCCCAGTCTCGAGAAATGGCAGTTCGGCATCGAGATGCCGTCCTTGGCCACATTCAGAACCGGGGGTTGAGGCTCAACACTAAGAAAAATGTGTTGGACCCAGCTCAGAAGACTACTCTTCTGGGCGTGGTATAGAATTCGGTTACGATGCGGGCACGTATGTCTCCCGCTCGTATCGAATCCATCCTGGCCATGGTGTCCGGGATAAAGCTAGGCCAGGCCATCACTGTAAAGCAATTTCAAAGACTGCTGGGCCTCATAACAGCGGCATCCAACATAATTCCTTTGGGCCTGTTTCACATGAGGCCCCTTCAGTGGTGGCTCTAAGCCAAGGGTTTTTTCCCCAAGGGGAATCCGTTCCATATAATAAAGGTTACGCGCAGATGCCTTCGTTCCCTATTAATATGGAAGAAACCTTGATTCTTGTCCCAGGGGCTAGTGGTAGGGGCGTCATGTCGCCGGGAAACTGTTTCGACAGACGCTTCCCTCGCTGGCTGGGGCGCGGTCTCGGACGGCCGCTTTGCCAGGGGTCTGTGGCAGGACCATCATCATTCTTGGCATATAAATTGCCTAGAGATGTTGGCTGTGTTCAGGGCTCTGAGGAGCTTCCTCACAGACATCAAAGGTTACCACGTCTCAGTGGTAGCTTATCTAAACCGACAAAGGACACTCAGATCGCGCCCTCTATCCAGATTGGCGCATCAGATCATTTTATGGCCCCAAGGGAAAATATTATCTATAAGAGCAATATATGTCCCGGGGGATCTGAATCAGGGAGCGGACATCCTGTCGAGGCAGGGGCTGAGGCCCGGGGAATGGAGACTCCATCCAGAGGTGGTGGAGTTCATATAGCAGAGGTTTGGACCAGTGGAAGTGGATCTGTTTGCGTCTCGAGGGACGTCCATCCCACTGTCCACTTTGGTTCTCCCTCACTCATCCAGCCCCGCTGGGGTTGGATGCCATGGTACAGGCTTGGCCGAGGCTTCGCCTGTACGCTTTTCTCCCCGATCGCTCTGCTCCCGGGGGTCCTGGAGAGGGTCCGTCAGGAGGGCATCAGTCTTCTTCTGATAGCCCTGT
Organism: Siphateles boraxobius; assembly: GCF_051911475.1. Classification (NCBI taxonomy): domain Eukaryota; kingdom Metazoa; phylum Chordata; class Actinopteri; order Cypriniformes; family Leuciscidae; genus Siphateles; species Siphateles boraxobius. The sequence goes on from NW_027508876.1 coordinate 21,856,244, forward strand.
TTTGGCCAGCCCGAGTATGGTTTTCAGACTTAATTTCACCCCTGACAGCTCCGCCATGGCAGATTCCTCTGAGGAGGGGTCTGTTGTCTCAGGCGGAGGGCACTATATTCCATCCTCATCCAGAGCTGTGGAAATTGTGGGTCTGGCCTCTGAGGGGGCTCAGTACCTAGATGCTGGTCTATCATCTGGGGTGGTCGAAACCATACTTATCTCTAGGGCTCCGTCCACTAGGAGATTATATGGCCTCAAGTGAAATATTTTTCTACTTGGTGTAGAGAACTTGAGTTAGACCCAGTTAACTGCCCAATGGCTTCAGTTCTGGAGTTTCTTCAAGATTGTTTCTCTGCGAATCTCTCCCCTTCCACACGTAGGGTGTACGTGGCTGCCATTGCGGCGTTCCATGCACCACTAAATGTTGGGCCTTTAGGAAGGCACCAACTGGTCATACTATATCTCCATGGTATTGGAGGACGAGACCGACAGTCAGGGCCAGTGTTCCTTCCTGGGACCTGGCGGTGGTTCTCGAAGGGCTATCCCTGGCTCCCTTCGAATACCTCCAGTCGGCTTCGCCTAGGACCTCACGTTCAAGATAGCCTTTCTCTTAGCTATTTCTTTAAAGAGACTGGGAGATCTCCAAGTCCTGGCATTATCGCCAGTTTGCTTGGGGTGTGCCCCCGGCGGAGTTAAGGCCATCCTGCATCCGAGACCCAGCTATGTGCCTTAAGTGCAATTTATCATGGCTAGGTCCATGGTCCTGCAAGTATTTCATCCTCCACCTCATGTGTCGGCAGAAAAGGAGAGGTTCCTTGCTCTGCCAGTCAGAGTTCCGAGTATTACCTTGAGAGGTCCTCTTCTTGGAGGAGGTCGGACCTACTGTAGTGTGTTTTGGATCACCTATTAGGGGCTCCCGGCTATACAAACCATAAGTAGGCCTACAAGGTGTGGAATTTCCCTTCACCTTTGGCCGTTAGGGCTCATTCTACTAGAGGCATGGCGTCCTCTAGGGCCCTCCTTTCGGGAGTTCCCATCAAGGAGATCTGTGAGGCAGCCGGTTGGGCTACCCCACACACTTTTGTTAGGTTCTATAGTCTGCACCTCCCTAGTACGCTTGGCGCACACGTGCTCTCGTCCTAGCTGAGTGCCTGAATCAGTTTCACTCCGGGGCAGGCCTGTTTTCGGTGCGTGGCTTAGTGGGCATTCGTTCCCCAAAGTGTCGATTCTCGACGCAGTGTTGAGTTCCCTCGAAAGGGAACGTCTCGGGTTATGACTATAACCCTTGTTCCCTGAGAAGGGAACGAGACACTGCGTCGTCCTGCCACGCCCCTCGAGGCCTTAGAGCGTCTTGCTTCATCGCGGAGCTGATGTGTGTGTGTGTCAGCGTCACTTTTATGCATCCGGTTATGCCGTCAAATGTTACATCACGACGCAACACCAATCAGGATTGGATTAGTTTTATTCTTACTTCAGAGGCGCACGCTAAGGGAGCGTCCCCAAAGTGTCGATTCTCGACGCAGTGTCTCGTTCCCTTCTCAGGGAACAAGGGTTATAGTCATAACCCGAGACGTTTTCAGGGAACTACTGTAGCAGGAGCTTTTGCTCACTATTAAAACAGAGGTTTTCATTATAATGGATAGCCATACTAATCGCTCTTATAGTTGAAGCAAAACAGCTGCTCATATCCACATAATTTTGCAACACGGAATTAAACTATTTTATCTAAATGTCTGAGAATTTCGATTAATTTTCTTTTATAGGGTTCCACAAGAATAAAAAAGTAAAACTATTTGCACTACAAACCATTGTGTTTATGATTATTATAATGCATTGAATACCGGTAATGTGATAACATGTAGTTTGCAATATAACAGTATAATGGACTGTTTTTGTACTGGTAAAATAAAAGAGGATAAAACTACATTCCGGTTATAAATGGTCGCACCCGCTCTTACGTTATAAATAATGTGAATAAGTGTAGCATAAAATCCATATATCGGAGAATGATGCATGTATAATTTAAGAAAGTCAAAAGTAAAAAGTAGGAGAGAAAGAGATGTATTAATTTCACTAAGAAAGTGACAGAGAGAAAAGGAAAGAGACTCAAGGAAAGAAAAAACAGCAACAACACAAGGGTGTACGTATATCCTATGCACGTAAAAACTAATTTTCGCATATAAATTGCGCAATAAACACAATGCGTGCTATAGTGTGTGTAAATACAATGCATTTAGTGTGACCGGGTTGCTAACACGTATGCACAGATGTGCCAGTATTCATACACTTAAAAATATGATATATCTACATAAAACATCACAATGTTTATCAAACAAGTCATTCAAGTGATATACACAAACATCCAGTTATATGGGCTATTGCATTCAGAAGGATTTGGCATAACTGGAACTCTTTCTGTTTTTTTTTTCGTGTCTGATGACAACAAAATATGAAGGCAGTATACTGAATGCATTGTGTTGGCCACCAGCATCTTACCGAAATTATAATAAATGTCATTTAACTGTCATTTATCTCTAAGTTCAAGTGGGGGAAGGCAGGAAGGTTGCAAATAAACCTGAGCATGGGATCTTTTTGTGACGCATGCATACCATTTTATGAATGATCAATTTAAGTGTTAGCCAAGATACAAAAATGTCTGGCATTTAAACAACAGTAATGGAAATAAACTTGGAATGCAAGCTATTTCCACCTAAGATGAACCTGTAAAGATATCATCACAAACTCCAATAATGTCCAAGAAGTGACCTGAAAAGTGCCACCTTCATAGTGTTGCTGGCTTCTTGTCTGCACTCTAAAAATAAAGCAAGGGGGTTTTCACAGCGATTCCATAGAAGAACCATTCTGGGTTCGCCATACAACATTTCAGTGAACAGTTCTTAAAGGAGACATTTTTTCTTGGTGTGAAGAACATTTTAATTTTCTAAAGAACCTTTTGTGCAATGGAAATGTTCCATGGATGTTAAAGTTTCTTCATGGAACCGTAGATACCAATAAAGTTACCAATGTTGTGGAGAGTGTTTGCTTTTAACAAGTGTTTAACAACATGCCCGGCCAGCCTCAGAACACTCCAGACTTTGTAGTTTGTACATCCATGGCCCATGATCTCATGGTAGAACAATTCAAATGGTAATTCAGGTGATAAATGATTATGTCATCATTATGTTAATATTTAGCTGGCCATGCAGGCCATATAAAATGATCTATACTGATTGCATGAATCATGCAGTTTATACTTTTTTTTTTTAATGGCACTGTGGCGAGGGGGGGCGTGGTCTCGCGAAGTCTGTAGCAAGAGACGACTCAGCGAGCTGTGCGGTGAGTAAGTAGGTCAAGTGCAGATGATGAACACCTGTGTCTGATTGCAGTGATTGGTGTGGAGACCGCATATAAGCTGCCAGGAATGAGAGAGCGGGGAGAGAGAAGGACACTCACAAACCTGCTGGCTGACAAGGGAATGAGTTATACATCGGAAAGAGTTTTATAAATGGACTGAGTTACACATCGGGAAGAGTGGTTGTTTGACTGAACCTTGAGAGCTGGAGACATACAGCGAGAGCTGGTACAGCGGGCAGAGTGTTTCTTATTTATGTGCTGTAGTGGAACACTACGGTGTAGGCGCACGAGCGCACCTTTTGTTGCGAGTCCCAAGTTCGCCGATCCTGTCTTCTTCTTCCTTCACCCACACACACGCTAAGATTGACTACACTGGTGCCGAAACCCGGGAAGGAGAAGACTGCCGCCGCCATGCAGAACCCGCCAGGAACGCCATTTGCGGACCTCATTCAAACGCTCGCGGGTCTTCACCGGGAACAACACCACGCCCTGCTGGCCGTAAAGGAGGAGCAAGATCACCGGTTCCAGCTGCTTCTCCAAGGCAAGCAAGAAGACCGCGAGCTGTTCCGGAGCTGGCTCGACCGGGAGATTCGGGCTGTCCCCGATCCAGCTACGGCCTCGACCCCGCCCCTGCCTCTCAATAAGAGAGGCAGGGGCGGGCCCAGGATGATCGAGAGGCATTCCTGGACCTTTTTGAGAGGTCAGCCGAGGCCCGGGGATGGCCCCGAGTGGACTGGGCTATGCGGCTCATCCCTCTAATATCCGGCGAGTCGCAGATAGCCGTCCACCAACTGCCAGTCCAGAATCTCCTGGTCTATTAAGATCTGAGGCGCGCCATTCTTCAGTGGGTCGGCCAGACCCCGGAACAACATCGCCAGCGGTTCAGGTCTCTGAGCCTGGACGAGTCCGGCCGGCCCTTCGTTATGGCGCAGCAGCTCCGGGACTCCAGCCGCAGATGGTTTAGGGCCAACGGAGGCGACTTCGAGGATGTTATCAGCAAGGTGGTACTGGAACAGTTCATCGCTAATTTGCCCAAGAAAACCACGCAGTGGGTCCAGTGCCACCGCCCGACGTCGCTGGACCAGGCCATCCACCTGGCGGAGGATCACTTGGTGGCTTGCCCAGGGGTCGGCGAGCCCCTCCCATCTGTCTCTCTCTCTCTCTCCCTCTCTCTCTCTCTCGTCCCCTTCTCTCCCCAAACCTGTTCCCCTTCCCAGGTCTCGCGGGGGGCAGGTCTCTCTGGCCAGAGTTGGCCAGCGCGGAGCTGCATTCCGCCCCGGTTCCTGCAGCCCTGTGCTCTCCACACCAAACCCTTGACCCGCTTCCCGCCACTAGGGCGGTGGGGAGGCCTGGGCCGGCCTGTTGGCGCTGCGGGGACCCAGGACACTTTATCGACCGGTGTCCGGTGATGGAGGTGGGGACACTTATCCGGGTCTCCGACGCGCCACAGGCTGCCCCCGATCAAGCTGGTCTGTACCAGATACCAGTGAGTATCAAGGGGGGTGCTTATCAGGCTTTGGTGGATTCAGGCTGCAACCAAACCTCCATTCATCAAAGCCTGATTCAACCCGGGGCATTGGATAACAGCCGCATGGTTAAGGTGCGCGGGGTGGCACGGGGTGGTGGTGAGTTATCCTTTAATGCCTGTGGTAATTCAATTTAGGGGACAAAAGCATAGCATAGATGCACCTCCGGCATCCGCTAATTCTGGGGACGAATTGGCCTGCTTTTGGGAAATTATTGGGGTCTTTATGTCCGGATGCCTCTTGGAAAAAGCGAAACAAGGGAAAGACAGCAGTTGTTCAGGTGGGAGATGCTGAGCGGGGACCTCTAGCTTCTGCTGCAGGGGAACGGAGTGCTCTGGAGAGAACTATCCTCACCGAGCGCGATGATTTTCGCCTGGAGCAGTCCCAGGACGAGACGTTAAAACGTGCGTTTGACCAGGTCCGTTCTATCGACGGCCAGCTACTCCACACAGACCAACCGCTCTCTTATTCCTATTTTGCTATTTTGAAAGATAGGTTGTATCGGGTGACCCAAGACACCCAGTCAAAAGAAGATACAACACGGTTGTTAGTTCCTAAGAGCCGCCGGGAAATGCTTTTTCAGGCGGCTCACTGTAATCCAATGGCCGGGCATTTAGGTCAAACGGCGACACTAAACCGGCTCATGGCCCGACTCTTTTGGCCGGGCATTCACGAGAACGTGCGCAGGTGGTGCGCGTCTTGACGCGGATGTCAGTTGGTGAACTCACCGGCCAACCCAAAAGCACCGTTGTGCCCCCTTCCATTAATACAGGTCCCCTTCGAACGAATTGGTATGGACCTCATCGGGCCATTAGAACGGTCAGCACGTGGGCACCGCTTTGCGTTAGTCCTGGTGGATTACTCAACGAGGTACCCTGAAGCAGTCACGCTCCGTAACATTTCTGCCAAAAGTGTTGCAAGCGCGCTCTTCTCGTTAATCTCCCGGGTGGGAATCCCTAAAGAGATTCTCACCGATCAGGGCACGGCGTTTATGTCACGAACTATTTGCGAACTCTATGAATTATTGGGCGTTAAATCGATTCGCACTAGCGTCTACCACCCACAGACAGACGGGTTAGTGGAACGATTTAACCGCACTTTGAAGTCCATGATTCGGAAGTTCGTTCACGAGGACGCCAAAAATTGGGATAAGTGGCTAGAACCCCTCTTGTTCGCTGTACGCGAGGTCGCCCAAGCCTCCACGGGGTTTTCCCCTTCGAGCTTCTCTATGGGCGTCAGCCCCGCGTGGTGTTAGACGTTCTTAGAGAAACTTGGGAGGACGGACCGTTCGCTAGTAAGAACGAAATTCAGTATGTCTTGGACCTGAGAACAAAACTCCACACTTTGCGGCGGCTTCAAATTGCACGTTTTAAACAGGACATGCATTAGCTGAATAAACGTTAGCCAATACAAACATATTTATAGAAAATAGTTGACAATGAATAGACAGGAGTCCAATAATAGCAAAACGAATCACTTATTCTAAAAAGAATATCAAGTATATAAGTTTAGATGAATCCGAAATATGGGGCTGTGTTAAAAAAAATATTTTCAAGGTTGGCAGGTATGGACTGAGTTATACATCGGAAAGAGTTTTATAAATGGACTGAGTTACACATCGGGAAGAGTGGTCGTTTGACTGAACCTTGAGAGCTGGAGACATACAGCGAGAGCTGGTACAGCGGGCAGAGTGTTTCTTATTTATGTGCTGTAGTGGAACACTACGGTGAAGGCGCACGAGCGCACCTTTTGTTTGTTCTTTTTTTCTGAATAAAGTACGAGTCCCAAGTTCGCCGACCCTGTCTTCTTCTTCCTTCACCCACACACACGCTAAGATTGACTACAGGCACTAAATGTGTATTATATATTTACCATAGTACTTAATACACTTTACCATAAATGTAGGCCCTATAATATAAAAAGATTTCAAGCTAATTTTTGAATGTTATTTTAAAATGTTTAGATCTAAGTGCTTGTTTCAAGACATATTTTCTAGTGTATTTGCCTTGTTCTATATTTGCTTGTTTATAAGCATAAGCCTCACTATATATATTTCTAAAATGTATTCATAGATCATCTTTTTTGAATGTTCCTTCCATTTGAAACCTGCGGTTCGCACCATATTGCTGTTGTCATACACAGAGCAGCATTCAAATTATTTCCTGGGTGCTATTTATAGCTCTGAAGGACATCTAAATTTAGCACCTTGCTAATTTTAGACTTCTGCAAAAACAAAGTACATAGACATAGCTGGAAAAAGAGGGAAAACAACCCAAGTGAAATCTATCTTAAGCCCAGATCCAAAATTGAACACATTTTGATTTTATTATTTTCCATAATTTAAAAATAGTAAAAGGTCACATCTAAAATTTGCCAGTGCTATTTTCCTCATACAGTGAGTTATTCATTCATTCTGCAGATTTGACCTCAACTGTATATGGAATTGGTGACGCTGTGGAGTAAAATATATCGTGGAAGCTATCATGTCTGCTTCATCAGCACCATCACTCCTGTCCTCTGCTTTCTGTTCTTAGTTTCTAGGATTCAGTAATTCTAGAAAATTGGCATGACAACAGATTTCTTGCACAAAGCAACAGGAACTGCATTAAAGAAAACGAACCACATAAATCAAGGGAAATGTCTCAGTGTAAGACTAGAAGCACTTTAAAATCAGCATATTGTGAGTCGATCAAAAAGAGTGAAAAGGACTAAAACCACATGCAACCGTTGAAATCGGAGCCTTATTGAAAAGTTTTGATAATCCAAGTTAAACTACAAATTAATGATAGGTCCGTTCCTTAAAGAGACAGTTCACCCAAGAGTGAAAGTTCTGAGTGAAAGTTCTGTCATTATTTATTCACTTTGTAATCCATAAGTTAATCTTTGATTTAGAATCCGCACATGTCATCATATCTGCTGCACGTCAGTGCTGACACTTTCGACGGAAGTTTGTAGTCAAGATCAAATATGAACCGAAAAGGTGTGACCAACAGTTAATGCTTACCTTATTTTAGTTGATAAGTCCAAAGGGTTGAGTGACTGTGGATTTAGTTCTATAAGATGAGTCATAACAGCTTTTTTTTATATGTCTTTGATACAAAAATATGTGTAAATCATCCATAATTAATCTAACATCAGCTGCATTCATGATACATTGTTGACAAAAATGACTGCTCTTCATACATTTCTGCAGTGTTAGGGAGAGATACTTTTAAAAGTTACTAAAAAAAGTAACTAATTGTGTTAGTTACTTTTTATGGAAAGTAATGTGTTACGTTACTTTTGTGTTACTTTTTCTCCTCTCGGCTGGGCTTGTTTGTTTTTTAATAACAAAAAAGTCATATTTTTTGGCAAAGGTAAATGTCCTTTCACACCAAAAGTGACATGAATGAGCCTCAGGTTGAAGGAAATGCAGTTTGCGGTTTACTTTTTTTATTCACTTTGAGCAATGTTGATTCTTTTTTTGTGCAAATTAACTGAGTAAATGCATGCTCACATATAGACTACAATATTCATCATGTTGACAGCGCACACAACGCCTTTGCAAGCTCATGACGACAGGAGAGCTGTCAGTCAACTTGCGTCACTCATTTGAAATAGTAAACTCAAGATATTTTGTTGTGAGGCATTGTGTTACTTTACTAGTTACTTGGGGAAAGTAATCTGATTACATAACTCACGTTAGTTGCAATGTGTTACCCATATACACTGCATTTTTGTCTGATTGCAAGGGTGCAAAATGATAATCTGATAAGTATTAATTTACGTCAAATGTGGTTCTATCACACGTACATTTACTTACATTTGAATAGACAGCATCATACACAAACTTTAAAGGTAATTTTTTTTATATTAATATTTAATTGGTTGGTTGATTATGTATTTATGATCACAGGTATCCATCAAAGTTACAAAATATCCCTCATAGGAACGTTTAAAAAGGGTTTGGACTAACAGAATTTGAACAAAATGGTAATAGTTTTTTTGTTTGTTTGTTTTTTCATCTGAACGCTTTTACAGGAAAAAGTCAGATTTTAAAATAATTAATTTATTTGTAAATTAGCCTTTGAATTAGTCAAATATGTATTTTCAAGCATAACCTAATAAATGTATTTCATAGACTTAATATCAGACCATCATTAAGAGGAATGTGGTTTTGAAAGCAGGAAGTAGATAATTATCTCACACCTGCTCAGTGTCACAACACATCCACAGGAATTTCAAATGGGAGTAAACTTAAATTCCAAAGGTGGGGGGAAACCCAAATCAAGGATTTAAGAAGAGTGATCTCCATTAAGTTTTTCAGATCTTTCTCTGTGTGGATTAACACTCTCCTGACAACACTTTAACACTTTGTGACTGTCCAAAGTTCAAAGATGGTAATAAAAATCTGTATTTTGGCCTTCGTTACACTCCTCATTTTTCAGGTGGAGACAGAGGCAGGTGAGTGATAGTGCTTTCAGTGATTATGCAAAAGATCTTTTAAATTGAATGCGTTCTATTGAATGCGTTCTATTGAATCCGCTCTACTGAATCCGCTCTACTGAATACGTTGAGGATCTGCTAGCATGTTGTTATTTGACTCATGTTGTAAAAATGTGCTGCTGAAATGTTGAGCAACTGCTTTAAAATACATATATTTTTAAATTCGATAACCCATTAATTGCATGGACTAGTATCACTTTAAAAATTAAGATTATGTTTCATGATCAAGGGTACAATTGTACTGTAGTACAAAACCAAGATGGATCTCATTCAGTGTTCAGTTATGAGCATATCCTATAGCTGAATTTAAATTAGAAACCCTTGTATTAGCTGCCTTTTAAACAAATGCATGTTACAGTCCTTAATGCTATACACTACAATACAGTTTACTATTGTTATTGTCATTTTGGACATTAGTGGAAAGTTTGAAACAGCCTGTAGATGTGTAAAGACCTGAATTACTCTTTCCCTTCTGTTTCACAGGTAGTTGCTGCCTCAGTTACACTAAAAGACCCAGACGCTGTGCAGTTCTGAAAGGCTATGATATCCAAGCCATAACTGGCAGCTGTGATCTTGATAATAATACAGAATAAGTGTGAGAATTGTTATGCGTGAATATATGGAAAAATAAGAAAAATTGAATGTGCATTCCCAAGCTTTGTTATTGAGTTTAAATATAAAGCTTTTTTTTTATTCCGATTTTTCTTTGTATATTTTGGGGGTTGAATTTGCAATGCCACATGAATAAACTATATAGTTCTTTATTTTATGGACATAATAATGATAATATTGTCTAATATTGTGCTTGAGTTCATGGCATGTTATGTCATTGCAGCTTCCACACCGAAAAAGGAAAATCAATTTGCGCTGACCCAGCACAAAATTGGACACAAAGCAGAGTCACGTGCCTAAAGTATGAGAAAGTGACTTATCAATCACTTACATGAAAGAATGCAGTCTTATATAGTGTGCTTAAAAACATAAATTGATAAAAAAAAATGTTCTATCCCCTATAGGATGAAAGCAGCAAGAGTGAAGAACCCGGGCATTGCATATCCATTATAAGAACTTCTTACTTTTAAAGCTACAGTACTTCTGTTTATATATATTCTTTATTGGCATTACTTAATTGCACTTTCTTCAACAGAGTATTTATAGAGGGCGGAATACAAGCTACAATATAGCTAGTTTGCGATGTATTTTAGACCTTTTTGTATTTCTTATTTTATTTTAATTTTTACTTTTTTTCAAAGCAAAAAAATTTAGAGCTTTTTGTATTGATAACTAACTCGCTTATTCCGTTCAATGTGTGTTGTTTTTTTTACTAATTCAAATACTATTTAACTGTTTCTTATAAAGAAACAATATATGTTTAAAGGAATTGAAGATTTTTTATAAGATTCTACCATTCACGGTCTCTTGAACCTGTATTTTGGAATGTTGCCTTTGGTTACTCATTGCTGCCCTCTTCTGTTCATGTCTTGTAGTATGACAAAGTAGGAAATCTTAATATAAAATTAAATAAATATTTTATTTTATATATAAATGGTTTGTTTTCTGTTACATTTCACTTGTTATTTTTTTTTATGTATTTTTAAATAAAGGTCCTTAATTTCACTCTGAATTTCTGTGAAGAACTACACTGTAAGCCCTAAAAAATTGAGACTACTCAAATGATTTGTGGAAAGTGGTTGCATAAGTAAAATTGAGTAATGGGAAAATTGAAAACTCAATTAATTGAGTTGACCCAATGTGGTCTTCTCATTAAATTAACTTAAATGCTTAAGTAAAGATAACTTAAAAAGCAAATGGACTAATCCCAAACATGCCAATTTATATTTTGTTGTTTACTTATTATTAAATAAATTATAAATCATTAAACCAAGTTTTGTTTTTCACATCAACAGCTTTATTAGGGTTACATTACATATCTTAACTTCTATAATGCACACTGACTGAACATCATATATAAACATTTAATCAGTAAGAAATACAATTACAATACTTGCAGTAAATTAAATCAATTGATTAAAAAATTCTTTAGAAACCGGTCATTTAAAAGTGAAATTGACCAGATCACAACAATTGATCAGAACAATTAAAAGCACAATAATGAACAACAACAGACATGTTTGTCATGTAGTTGAACTTATCTTTAACTTTGTAATAGTTATGTACGAGTCCCTCAATTTTCCTCTGTGTGAATAAATAGATCTCAACATCATACAGTCACTTTTGGAATGTGACTGTCCAAATATTCAAAATATGCTGGAAAACCAAAAAATATGCAGGACCTGCATTTTTCTTAAAGGGATAGTTCAACCAAAAATGAAAATTTTGTCAGTATTTACTCACCCTCATGTTGTTCCAACCCCGTTAGACCTTCGTTCATCTTCGGAACACAAATTAAGATATTTTTGATGAAATCTGAGAGCTGGATAACTCCTCCATGGGCTTCAAAAGGATTGAAACTTTGAAAAGTTATTAAAGATATCGTTAAAATAGTCCAAGTGACTACAGTAGCTTAATCTTAAGTTTATCAAGCGACGAGAATACTTTTTGTGCGCAAAAATCAACAAAAATAACGACTTTATTTCAACTATTCATTTCCTTCTCTGTTGGCCTTTAGTGAGTTAACTTAGTGTAATAGCGTAGAGCTACGTCACACGTAGGCTCTCTATTGGCCGACGCTGGTCATGTGTGTGATGCGTGTGACGTACAACAACAGAAGCTCTACGCTTTTACACTAGTGAACTGACTCGAGGCCCAAGAGAAGGAAATGAATAGTTGAAATAAAGTCGTTTTGTTTTTGTTTTTTTGCGCACAAAAAGTATTCTCGTCGTTTGATAAACTTAAGATTGAGTCACTTGGACTATTTTAACGATGTCTGTAATAACTTTTCGAGGCCGGCAAGTTTCAATTCTTTTGAAGCCTATGGAGGAGTGATCCAGCTCTCAGATTTCGCTGTGCAGTTCTGAAAGGCTATGCTGTAAAAAGTGCTACACCCACAAAGTAGGTTTTATATATTTTAAATATTTGTAATCTAGTTTATTTTATTGGTTTTATACAAAAAAGTATCAAAATACTTCCTCTTTACTTAAAATATATCAGTTTTTATATAACAATATATTTTAAATAAAACCCATGCAATTTATTTGGGTAGTTATTTGTATGTGGTTGTTGTGTCCAATAAATGTTATAAAATTCAGTTGACAATGCACAATTTATTTGAGCAGATGTCGATGTGACAGGTGTGTTCATCAAACGTAAATATTTTCAATTTTATAAGTTGGCATTATCCCTTTTTCACTGGCGGGGACTCCAGGCAGATGCAATATCTTCCTCGGCACTTCAACTGTATGGTCGCTGCAGCGGATCTGAATTTCAGGGTCTGATTAACACGGTAAGTTGAGCACATTTAGCCGAATGACTGCTGATGTAAACTAAAGTCAAGCAAAATCGCTTACTCCACTAGGGAGCTGAGGTTAGGTTAGCAAATTGTATAGCTAGCTATCCTGCACACATGGTAAGCTAAGCTAAGATGGCTGCACAGTGTGGTCGATCGGCAAACAACAGCAGTGTTTAAAAACACACACAAGTTACGTATGTAATAATTAGTTGCACAAATGCCCTCAGTTATATTTTTAGATTGCACAGATTAAATTTCTGGATCATATGCGATCGAAACGGTCGCAATTTCGAGCCTTCAGGCAATAGTTGTGCGGGCAAATAAGGGAAAGTAAGATGTGGTGTTTTAAGTACAACACTTTGTTTTGTGTGTTGTGTGTCTTTGACATGACTCAGAGATTATGTTATTATACTTTTGCATTACTAAAGCAGATGCACAGATTAGACTGTAGAGATGTATGTTTAGTAGCTGTCTGATTTTAGAGATTTGATCAAATTGTTTTAATGCTGCATAGTCAATTAATGACAGATTTTTGGTTTAGATTTTTAAACTATTTCTAACCTATTACTTAAAGAAGTTACATTTACAACTGATTTCTTAACCTTATTTCTAACATCTAGCATTTTCCTGGTCTTTAGATACCCAAGCACTTTTGTTACCTGGGGATTTCGAGCTTCACATCCAGGAAAGACAAACTTCAGAATAGATTCAATTACAATTTGATCAGATTATACTTCTTGACAGGATTTATCTGCCTCTGTGGAGAAAAGGAGAGAAGTGGTCCTGAGATCCCTGATTGAGTACATGGGGAAGATACAGGAAGACCTCATCAGTGTCCACCATGTATGTATTGGGCTTAAAGCTACTTGTCTATTTTTATGTCTGTCCCATTGAGCACAGTTATGTCCAAAAGACGTCTTTTCAACATCTTTGTCAAAAAAAGTTGTATGTTGAAGAGACGTCCACTGAGGAGCCAGAGTGAATTTTATGACGTCTTTTACGTGTTCTGTAAGTCCAATAGACGTTCAGGGAACCTCCATACAAGGTTAAAAACTAGTTCAGATGTGGACATATTTTATGTAATTTAATGTCTCATTTAGACAATTTAAACTGTTTCTGGACCAAATAAACACTTTCAGGATGCATTAAATTAAAACTCATGTTTATTTCAACGTAACTTCTAATTGCAAAGCAACTCACAGACAGTGTGTGTTTGTCCAAAAATCATGAAATCATTACTGTCTACTTAGGGCAGGCAGCTTAAGGTCCCTGGTTCGAATCTGATTTCTCTCACGATCCAAATATGTATAAATTACAGACGCTAAGCTGTCTAAAGGTGTCAGTGCGTGTTTGTCCAAAAATCATGAAAAGAAACTTCGCTGTCTGTGAATTACACATGGAAAATACATTGAAATAAATGTGAGTTTTAATTCAATATATCCTGAGAGTGTTTATTTGGTCTAGAATAAGTATAAATTGTCCAAATGAGACCTTAAATGATGTTGAAAATTGTCCACATCTGAACTAGTTTTCAACCTTGAATGGAGCTTCCGTGAACGTTCATTACAGAACACCTCAAAAAAAGATGTAAAAACGTTCATTCTGGCTCCTCAGTGGACGTCTTTTCAATGTACGTCTTTGTGACAAAGACGTTGAAAAGATGTCTTTTGGACATAATTTTGCTTAGTGGGTTTATTAATATTGTGATGATATGGGGTGATTACGTTTGCTCTTGAAAGATATTTAAACTCTGTAGCTTAATTAACAGTAATGTGATGACCAATCAGGTACAGGCAAGGACAATTGCATTTGTTTTATTGTAATGCATCCTTTGAACCAGAAATACAACACTCATGCTAGAGTAGATCATGATATTTTAGTACCCACACTCTGTGGCATTGTCATGGTAGACTTCACTCTGGTCACATGTTCTAGTCACAGTATCCGTCTTGTATCCACCACCTTTAGCAACAAAAGTACAATTTGGACTTTGTGTCTTATCTCTTCTACCTGTCTGCTGTATTCATCTCATTTCCTATTTGTCTGACCAAACTCTTGTTTCTTTTTTGTCTCCACCAATAGAGTCGGGCTGAAACAGAGGTGCACGCTGAGCTTGGCAGTTGCCCACTGAAAATGTACATGTGCCATCACCCCGACACGATTGGGATTATCATATAAGGACAGCCCGTGGTCAGAGGTGTGCCAAACCTGTCGAAAGCATGCTGCCTCCTGTTTTAACTTACCTATGCTCTCGACCTCAAGTATCCCTCAAAACTGGTGTATACTTGAGATATATCAGAGGCTTTTTGTAGGATTGGACCCTGTGCATCCTAAACCATCATCATGTCATTTTTGACATTGCAGTTCCAGTGTGATGCAATCTGATGTTATGGCTCACATTTACCTTGATCCAAACATTTCAGATTGGGCAGTTTGGATATTTCACTGTACTGTTCAGAACAGGTTGAAAATACACTTCTACAGTTTTTGTTTTATATTAGTGTACATGTGCGGGCACATTTATCTGCTGTTTTGTAGTCACTGTTAACAGTGACATTGGTTGACATTGAATAAATTGAATATTGTCTTCAATCTATCTTCTTTCTCATCTTTTTCTTCTTCAATTGAATTTGTAATTGTTATTGACAATAAAAAAAATATATTTAAATGTTTATTCACATATGATTAAGTTAATTTTACTAAGAAAATAAAGTTCATAAAACCTAATTAAAATGAGTACAGATTACTTGTAGCAACCCATAAATAAGTTACCTGTACCAAGAAAAGTAGGTTTATCTAACTGAGTAATACTAGTACTATTAGTTAACTCAACTTGATTTTGTTGCGTTTGTATAAAGTAATGTTAAAGTGTTCAATATACTTAAAAAAGGCTGCAAGTTGAATCAACATAAAACACCCAATGCAGCCACTTGCCTCACTTTTTATAAGTTAGATCTAGGTATTACTTTTTACAGTGAGGCAGCTGTGATCTTGCAGCTATTATGTAAGTATTTTTTTTATTTTGCATACATGTTTGATGTAAGTTAGAAATTGTATAATAAATTAGTATATATCCTTTTACAAAAAAGGTGCACAAAGGCAAAATTTATTATATTATAGTTTTGATTATTTCACAAATTGTGACAAATAGTAATAATACAGAATAAGTGTGAGTATTGTTATGTGTGAATATATGGAAAAATAAGAAAAATTGAATGTGCATTTCCAAGCTTTGTTGTATTGAGTTTAAATATAAAACATTAAACTTAAAAAAAAATGTATTCTGATTTAGCAAAAACTCTTTCTTTGTATATTTTGGGGGTTGAATTTGCAATGCCACATGAATAAACTATATAGTCCTTTATTTTATGGACATAATAATGATAATATTGTCTAATATTGTGCTCGAGTTCATGGCATGTTATGTCATTGCAGCTTCCACACCAAAAAAGGAAAATCAATTTGCGCTGACCCAGCACAAAATTGGACACAAAGCAGAGTCACGTGCCTAAAGTATGAGAAAGTGACTTATCAATCACTTACATGAAAGAATGCAGTCTTATATAGTGTGCTTAATTTTTTTTTATAAAAAAAATGTTCTGTCCCCTATAGGATGAAAGCAGCAAGAGTGAAGAACCCGGGCATTTGATATGTTTAAGAACTTCTTATGTACTTCTGTTTATATATATTCTTTATTGGCATTACTTAATTGCACTTTCTTTAACAGAGTATGTATAGAGGGCGGAATACAAGCTACAATATAGCTAGTTTGCTATGTATTTTAGACCTTTTTGTATTTTCTTTTTACTTTTTTACAAAGCAAAATAATTTAGAGCTTTTTGTATTAACTAACTGTAGTGGAAATGTTAATATTGGCTAATTAATAATAGACATTACATTGAAATATCATATGTCTCTTTATCTGTATTCCTAAGTTACAAGAACAGAGCCTTGTTTTCTATGTTTACACAGCTGTGAAGGCATGAGTAAAGACAATCAGAAGATGGTTGGGTGTCACCTCTATTCTGAGATCTAAAGGGCAGTCATAGGGTGCTTCTCATTTCTTATTTGTGCATCCTCGTTTCCTTTCCTCGCTTCCTTTCCTAACGCCTCAGCTCCTCCCCCTGTAGGTTGTGAGGGAAGGACGCAAGGAAAGAAAATGAGGATGGAGGAATCGAATGAAAGTTTTTTTATACATTGGAATACTTGATCACTCGAGCGTCACTTCATAGCGTCATCAGTAGAGCTCAAAGGATCTGCCCTTATGTTGTTGAAGTTTGTTTATTTAAGAAATGCATAATGAATAATAATAAAGCAAGATACCCTGTTGAAATATGTGAGATGTGTAGTTTATATAAACAGCAAGGGTAACGTATACATTCAAATTATTGTGACCGATGTGAAGGGGGAGGAGAATGTATACGTGCGTCACGTTTAGTCAATATTATCTGTCTGCAGTCCTGGAGGCTGCATTTTCAGGACCCCACTTCTAGGACCGCATTTCTAGGACTCTAGTTTTTTGTGACAGCGCCACCTACCGAGTCGGAGAACCGCAGTCCCAGGAACGCATTTCCAGGACCCTAGTTTTGGAGGACCGAAAAAAGTGCCACCAAGGCAGTATTTCCACCCAGTTTTAACTACATTCGAGTTTTTTTTCTCCAAGTTTTATTACACCCAAATACTACTTTCTTTATTGCAATTAAACCAGGTTCCTAGGAATGTTGAGAAATTATTGGGTCTAAGTAGCATACTATAATGACTCAAGTAAAATAAACAAGGAATCATGTTATAGTCTTTTCAGTCACTAGATGGACCACATTTTCAAGTACAGAGGGAAGACAAGGATGACTCTGGGGGAAGATTTAAGATTGTGTATTTTACAAAATAATATATAACACCTGAACTTGAACACACAACATATTTTACAAAATAATATATAACAACTGAAATTGAACACACAAAATATTTTACAAAATAATATATAACAACTGAACTTGAGAACACACACAAAAACAAATTTGATCATGACGTGAACCACATAGACAAACTACAATGGATGGACAAACACATGGACAACATCATCACTGACTCCTAAGAGAGAGAAAGAGACGTGAATTAAATAAGGAACATTTAGTTGAACATGTTCTACTCTCTAATTTTAAATTTCATATTTAAAAGATCTTAGTTACCACAGAGTAATGATAATGATAAAAATAATGATATCAATCTTCATACCAATTAATGTTCATAATACAATTATTGCATACTGTTCAAAGAATTGGGAAAAAAAATGATTTTGATGTTGTGGGAACAAAGGTTCTAGAAACACTCACGTCAATAAAGCCTCTCTGAACTGAGAAAAAAAAAATAATAGAGAGAGAGAAAATGGAAAAACAATGAGTAATTAACAAGCTTTCAGAACGAACATGCTACAGTTTATTGTGCTGTAAATAAGTCAACACAGGCTTATCATGCAACAGTTCCGTTAAATGAACGTGCTAACAATTCATTTTCCAACATTAGAGGCTAATATATGATGGCTATGCATTCAAGACTGTTTAGCAAATCACCAGCACATTAGCAACGTTAACTTTCCAATGAAATGCATCACAATTGTTTTTAAAGTTAAACAAATAAAAATTGATTCGCATTTGATACTCACACTCTGAATGTCATCCATCTTCGCTGGTCCTCTAATTCGGTAGGTGGCGTTGTCACCATAGACTGTAAAAAAATAGGTTGTCACTAAAAACCTAGGGTCCTAGAAATGCGGTCCTAGAAGTGGGGTCCTGAAAATGCAGCCTCCATATTTGCAGGCAGATGCTACTCCGTTTAGTCAATAAAACACTTCCGCATAGAATACACCTGTGTATCCTTGCTCATGACTCCTCTGAAAGCCTCCTCACTCCTCGATCCTCACTCCTCGCGGTGCAATTAGAGAATTGAGATGTTCTTCAAGATGTCTGTGCTTGATTGGTTTCCGGGTCATAGGATGGAGGACAGAGGAGACGAGGAGGGATATTGAGAAGCACCCATAGAGTCCCTTTTGGTCCTCTTGTCTAAATAACAATTGACGAGATAGCTTTGAAGAGAAACACTATAAGACTGCCAGTTAAATCTTCCTCTTTGTCTTCACTCACCCTGCAGCTGGACTGTGTGGGTGACTGGGTCCTATTCTTGCAAGAATAAATACTTTTAAAATACAATTCGGATCAGAATGTCTCTTACGCAGTGATGCTGTTTGTTTAATTATTGTTTTTGCCACAACATTAACTCACTAAATCAGTTCAATGTGTTTTTTGTTTTTTTTTGTTTGTTTACTAATTCAAATACTGTTTAAATGTTTCTTATAAATAAATAATATATTTAAAGGAATTGTATTTTTGATAAGATTCTACCATTCACAAATGGTCTCTTGAACCTGTATTTTGGAATTTTGCCTTTGGTTACTCATTGCTGCCCTCTTCTGTTCTTTTATTTAGTTTTTTTACAAAGCAAAATATTTTAGAGCTCTTTTTATTGAGAATGGTTACTAACTGATTAATTCAAAAAAAAAATTTGTACGACTGCACGATAATGGTTAAACTGATAATCACGATTATTTTGCTCAAAAATGATAAACATGTGTTGTGAACTTTTTCTTTGTAGAAAAGTTAGAAGCTCAGACCAGGAGACAGTGGAAGTTTTCCAAGCAGAAGTTCTTTATTGCTTGTCGTTGCTGCAGTCATTCCAACATCGTCTGACTTCTTGAGTCAAACATTGTAATATATATACATTATAAGAGGGAGGGAGTACATTGTGATGGTGGAAACTCGTATACAAGTTTAGGAACCTGTATTAAAAGAGAGAGGGAAAAACTTATTCAAACCCTGAGACTCCAGAACAGGAGTGACAGGACTCTCTCTTGCTAAGACAAAAGCTCGCGAGAGTCTCCAAGAGTTTCATTAACATGTTTCATTTAACTTACAATAGAAAGAAAACCCGTCTGACAGCTGTATATAGAGACACAGAAAAAGACAGGAGTTTCGTGCTCCACAGCTGAATGCTAAATTCAATTTACAGAACTTTCTCAGTTTATATATGAAACTAAATTAAACATTTGACAAAGTTGTATTCCTTCAATCCCCCCTTTGGGAGTTCTAAATAACTCCCACACTATATACAAATTTAAACAATTAAAAATTAATTCTTGTAATTTGTGATAGTTACAGGCACATAATGCACTCTGTGTTTGCTTTTCTGTAATTGCATGCTGACACAGAAAACAAACATGCAATCAGGGTTTGTGAAGTTCTTACGGATAATAGTCTTTTCTGGTTGGAACTGTGATTTACTCGTGAGAGGCGTGATTAATTTGTTGAATGAAGCACTTGATACTGTGGACGCATAGATAGTACGCCAGTAGAACAAACAACAACATGATTGCTATTTCCTTTATCCACAGCCAGGGTTTACCAATCAAGTTTCTGAACCATGAAGAATTATCTTCAGTCATCTGGTGTAATTTTGCTGAAAGATCAAGAATGTCTTGTTGGATTTTGAGCTGAATTTTGAGCTGTGGGGAGCTTGGGGTGGAGTGTGTATTTTCTCTGATAGCTGGTAGAACATAAACCAGGGTGCACCTTCCGTTGAATTGGCTGGGGAGGATGACATGGGATTCTGTTCCACTTTCAATCACAAAGCTGCAACGTTCACGAGGAATTTCACCCAGTGGAGTCGATGCTGGAGCATAATTTTCCACGCACCAATAGAACATCATTGGCAGGAGTAGATCTGTCATGATGGGAGTAGCTGAAGTTAGGTTGCAGGATGGTAATCCTGGAATGCAACACGGAGAAGCGGGAGGAATTGTTATGTAGTGACATGTATCCTTGTTGTATAATCCACTGGTATGATGATTGAATAAGGTACACGTGTCACATTTGGAGATAGGGTGGGCCACCCATGGGATTCCTGCTCCTACTGAAGGTGCGTGTGGGATGCAAACGTTCTTCCCAGCAAACAAGGCATTTCTTGACATATACATCAGCTCTAAGAATATGTTGTGTCTGGAGTCCGGACTTTGTGCGATCTTCATGATGTGTAGTAGTAGGACAATCTTGATCATGTCGATGGATGACTGAGGGTTTCGTAGTCTCTGCGTTGTGTATTTATTTTTTATTTTTATTTTTTATTTATCCTTTTGTGATAGTTGGCTCGGAAGTGGGTCTAGTTGTTTCTTGAGGTTATGTCTTCATTCGTAGACGAGGAGGTCGGTGCATATGGGTCTCGGGTCAGCCATCAAGTTTTATCTGCACAAAGGAAGAGAGAAAACAAAAGACAGGAGAGCAGTATTTGTTCTAGGGTTGTACTTTTCTGAGTCTGCTCGAAAGTAGAGCAGTATTGGTTCAAACACTAGGGTGGTAAATTTTCCGAGTCTGCTATTGTTGTTCCTTCTTTCCCTATCTCTTAATTATGACACCTAAAGAACAGTGATGTAAGGATGGACTAGGATAGGGCCTATGAGGGACGTCTTCACCCCACGGTTAACCTCTGAAGCCTGTTGCGCTCGGTTCTTCCCGGGGCTCCTCACTGGTTCCGTGTCCTAACCTATCCCTGTAGGTGGGGGAACAACCTTACAGTGTGTACAATGAGTCCAGGTTTTCCTTCCCTGACACAATACTGCAGCTGCTGTAATCAACATCACTTGATGTGGCCCATGCCACTTTGGTTCTAATGGAGGAAACGTCTTTGTACAGATCAATTATTGATTCAGGAGGCATCATTTTCTTCTGTGCTGCACTACCTGAACACACTTGTACAGTTGCATAGAAACAAGCCTGTTTAGCTGCCATATCAGCAAGAGCATTACCTTTAGCTTCCGTAGTATTAGTTGTGAGATGTGCTTTCACTTTGATCACTGCTAATTTCTTTGGAAGTTTCATGGAAAACATTAGATCTTTCACTAATTCAGCATGCTTAATGGGGGATCCGGCAGAAGTTAGAAACTGTCTGGTTTGCCAAATGACACCAAAATCATGAATTATCCCAAAAGCATATCTGGAATCTGTGTAGATATTAGCAACCGATCCTGAAGCTAGCGTGCATGCTCTTGTTAGAGCTACTAGTTCTGCAGCTTGAGCTGAAAAATGATCTGGAAGACGTCCTGAAGCTAACACTTCCGTGATGGACGTTACTGCATAACCTGCTCGTCTGTTACCTTCAATTACTTGAGCTGAACCGTCAACAAACAACTCAAATTCTGAATTCTCTATGGGAGCTTCTTTTACTTCACTCATAGGTGTATATGTAAGCGTAACACAATCGTGAGTAATTTCTCCTTCATCCTCTAACAAAACTTCAGTCATAGCAGACATCATACATGAGGACGGATTCGTGACAGGTGCACGCTGTAAGACAATATTCGGCATTATTGTGGACACTGCATGAGGGCTATTTTTACGTTTACAGTCTGACCTAACACTATTAATGATGAAAGGCCTGTGCTGTAAAATAACATTTAAGGCTGTGAGTCTACTTTAACCAGTGTCCCCCAAAGGAAAAACTGAGATAGTCACTTTCCTTTTGTTCTATTAAACAAAAACAGAAGTCTTTTATCTCTGTTGTAAGTTAGTGGGGAAATGAAGCACTCACAGCCCAACTGGTTAACAACTAAAACAGCTGCCCAACGAGCTTAATGACGAGGGGAGGGGCTGCTTCAGAGCAGCCAGCAGGCTGAGCAGAAGCTGAGTTACATTGTTAGTTTCTCTAACATTCTTTTAGTTTTTTCTACACTCTTTTCCCCAATGTCCATGTTTACCACAATAATAACAACTGCTGTCCTCTCTCTTAGGACATTTGCGTTTCTGTTGCTTCTCTGCGTTGACCTTAAAGGATGCTGCTGCAATTTTCACTCTTGCCTTGACATCAGAGTT
This sequence comes from Siphateles boraxobius, assembly GCF_051911475.1. NCBI lineage: Eukaryota > Metazoa > Chordata > Actinopteri > Cypriniformes > Leuciscidae > Siphateles > Siphateles boraxobius. Next base: position 21,878,923 of record NW_027508876.1, read on the forward strand.
TCTTTCCCAAGTAACTAAACTGTCCAAGTTGTTTTGCAGGGTTCTAGTGACCCATGTGACATTTAAGAAATGCAATGCATTTCTATGCTCTTACAAAAAACCATCACACCATGTGCGAGCTAAGGGGCCATTATCATTTAACACCTTCTCTGAAGTGTCCGCTATTCCACTGTATGCAGCAGCTGACTGACAAAATCTGTGTACTGACTAAGAGTTTCATTCTTCTTCTGTACACAACTAGTTATCTTTGACCAGTCCACTTTTGGTCCAACAATGCTTTTTAACACTCTCATAACTCCCTCTCTCAAGTCATCTTTTCTGGCATTTTGAAACTCAAAATAGTTTAAAGCATTTTCAAAATCACTGAATTCTGACTCAGTCAAGATCTGTGATATTAGCTGATGGGTGACTTCAGCTAGAGACATATCGTAGAGCCGCATCTTTCTGGACAATTCTCTCCTAAGCTCAGAAAAATTTCTTTGCACTGATGGCAAATTTTCAGCGATTCTCTCGATTTCTTTAGGACCTAAAGATAATTTGACTGCTTGTAGCTGCAGTATGGGGGTTACAGATTGAACAGAGTCAATCCCTTTTGCCCTAGTCTGAGCCTTTTGTCTTGCTCCACACACTTCAAATGCATTTACATCTTTATCTATCAAACCAGAATTTCTAGTGTTTTATAGTCTACAGAAAGACTGTAAATCAGGATAGCTTTCATCTGACTGTTTTGAGTCAAACATTGTAATATATATACATTATAAGAGGGAGGGATTACTTTGTGATGGTGGAAACTCGTATACAATTTTAGGAACCTGTATTAAAAGAGAGAAGGAAGAACTTATTCAAACCCTGAGACTCCAGAACAGGAGTGACAGGACTCTCTCTTGCTAAGACAAAAGCTCGCGAGAGTCTCCAAGAGTTTCATTAACATGTTTCATTTAACTTACAATAGAAAGAAAACCCGTCTGACAGCTGTATATAGAGACACAGAAAAAGACAGGAGTTTCGTGCTCAACAGCTGAATGCTAAATTCAATTTACAGAACTTTCTCAGTTTATATATGAAACTAAATTAAACATTTGACAAAGTTGTATTCCTTCACATGATTAATATCCAGATATTCCAGAGAAAGATATTCTCAGCTAACAATTATTGGTTCCCAGAACGTTAGATTTTGGTTCACAGAACGTCATTCTTTTTATAAGGTTTGGTTTTGGTTAGCCAGGAAAGTTTTCTGAACAGGTAATTCGGCCGGGGATTTTTACGCGGGTGGTGGAGAAAGAATCACAGACTAAACTCTTGTAGATTTTGATAATACCTCACGACCCCATGAGAAACAGTTACCGTCCAAATAGGACTAATGTCAACCTTTCTCGCTCATTGTGACAAGTAACCTAAGCCACTTTTATACACACATCAAAGTAGCCAGAGCAACTTTTCTCTATTTACGTTTATGACAAGACACACACAGGCAAGTGACGTGTACGCAATTTCCCACAAAAACCATGCTGTCAGGTCTAAAATGTAAACATTTATAACAGGATTACCAGTGAATCAGAAAAAAAACATGTTTTGAACAAACAAAAGTTGCATAGTGTACCATTTATATTCGAAGCTGAGGAATCAACCAAACAGCCTTTGAAAAGGTATAGATGTCAATGGAGTGAAAACACTGAAATGGATACCTAAAAACTTTCGACTGGTCGGCTTTCCATGAAATAACACTCCATGTGTAATACAAACCGCCAAGCATGTTATCAAGTTAAAATTAGGGTATGCAGTCCTGGAAAAGACTGGAAAATCTATATGTGAAAGGATTTTGGAGCATAAAAAAATATTTTTTGTCTAATAATTCTTTACTCGCACATTTTGCAAAAGTTAAGATAGTTGTTTAAAAGAGCCTTGTTCATGTACGTTTGGATGGCTTGGATTTAGACCAGCCCAACCAGAATGGTAACTTTTTCGAGCCTGTTTACTACAGATGGTGTTGGATTGCTGAAATGCTGCAGATCTTCTCTTATTTCAGTTGCAACATGCAGCTTTACAATAAAGTTCCTGTTAGTGCACTTCTCTCGCAATCAGTTACTTAGTAATAGCACATCCTTGTTGAGTTGTTATACAGTGGACTGCTCGCCAGCAAAACTGAATAATAAATCAATAATTTAAATAATAATAATAACCTTTGTGTACCCTTTATTGGTGTGTAAGATACACAAAGCATGAACTACTTCAAAAGATATGTGTGATAAGCTTACCTTGTTTGTATTGAAGGTGCAATTTGAAATTAGAAAAAAGAAAACTTTTGACTTTTAAACAAAACCGGTGTAGAAGAAGGAAGTGATTAATAAAAATTCCCTTGTTTCCTTTAAATTGTTTTTATAGTCATGTATTCAAACACCCACAGCCATTTCCAGTTGTTCTGCATGGTCATGTTTGTGTATTATCAAAATATACTATTTATGCAGTAAGAACTCAGAATTATCTTACAAACTGTTAAAAACTCTTGAATCACTTTGTTGAGAATTGATGACTCACCATTACATTAGATGCACTTGTGTTATATCCTAAATAAAGAGCACAGATTTTATGTCTTAAAGTGGTAGTTGACCCAAAAATCTAAATTTTTAAATTTACTCACCCTCATGTTCCAAACCTGTATGAGTTAAATGTAAATCATAAGCAAATACGTTGCAGTTAGGTTTGGATTTTAAGGTATTTTGCATTGTGAATATAGTATTTACCCATCATACAAATGAGGTTTAAGACATCAATCTTGTTGTCAGAAACATGAAAAAGAAATTACTGACAAAAATATTAGGCTACACAGCTGGTAAAACACAAGTGGAAGACATGAAAACTAAATGAAAACATTTAGTGGAAGTACTATTGAAAGAGAATGTTCATCCTCTTGGCAAAAAGAGAGAATGGGGAAACATTTCGGTTAAATTTACTAAAATATTTATTAAGGGTAGTAATGAGGAATCATTTTTAAAATGGACTTCTTTTATTTTATTATTAAAATAATTATATTTTCAATGTCCATGTAAAGTGTAGGCTACATCTCTTATTGGCTGATCAACAAGCCTGTTAGGAGGAACTAGGAAGTGACGTTGAGATCTGTGCGAGTGCGCACGCGTGCGAGTATACGTGCAGTGAGTGTTTCACCCTATGGTTTCACCCTCCTCCTCACCCGGTGCTGGCGACCGAGCGCGTGAGAACATTCAGGACATTACAATTCGCCTTTTCAAGTAAGTACTGACATTTAAACAACACACATAATAAGAAACGTTCATTTACAGGACCAGTTTTCTCATGTAAAAGCAAGAATTTTGCACTTCAATAAGCCACTACGCTCCATCTTTTATGAATTAGCAGATGGCCCGACAGCTCGGTGAGAATGTCGTGCACTATCATTGAACTTCATGCCATGCTTTGGATGAATAAATAAGTTGATTGATTGTTGTTGTTGGTTTTTAGTGGTTTGTGTTTTTTAAAAATGTTAAACATACACATTACTTATGTGGTTAAAACTAGAAAAATCCGCAGACAGTCTCTTTGCTGATAATTGTGTAAGCGGAAATACAGACCTAAAATTGAAATGTAAATGGGTAATAATACAACAATAAAAAGGTCCTACATGGCATAACATCTGAATTGAATATTAATTTGTGCTTAAGTTTGTTTTCTAATTATTATTTATCTAGAACATAAAGGAAGGACGAATTAGGCTAGTTTTCTGCGCCACGAGCACATGGACAGGAAGTGCTAAACATCTTTGACCTTCAAGTGTTCTATAAAGAGTAATACACAGATTTGTCTTTTCTTATATGAACTTAATGACTACTTTACAGACAATGAAAATAATTATATTGATATTCGACCTTGCTGCATGTGCTGTAATAAGGAACTTCCTTGTATTCTGGAGACGAGAATAACGTTAAAACAGATATTTTTTAATTTTGTTAGTTCCCAATGTTCTGCAAGAAGTGGTTTATAACCCAATTTAAAATGGAAATCATTATAAACCAGCCTCCATATCAATGTCTGATGCTGGTTGTGACACTCACATGTCTTGAAGGATAATATCTTCATGCTTCCATGTCTAATTGAGCTTAAATTGCATTTATGCTGGAAGGGATCAACAATGAGATGAATAAATTAATTGGACATAAAATAGAGAGGATTTTGTAATTTCAGATTTTCCATTTTTTATTATTAAACCCGCTTTATACTTTTTATAATAATTTTCCGGTTCAAGATTGTTGAAATGTGATGAATGTTGTTTTTTGCTCAAGAACCTTGAAATATCATTGCAGATAGTATAGGCACCATCAAGGGCACAATCTAAACTAAGGCAAAGGTTGGATTTGGTTTGGCTTAACGTTTATTTGGGAGTGTCATGACTCATTGTTAGCCCTCTAGCATTTTTGTTTTCAGTCTTATCTGCTAAAGTCTTTACTGTTAAACTGCATGCAGTTGTTGCGAAACAAAAAATTGGCGCCAATTGTGCCTGTTGGTTGTTGAATTAGTAGGAAGTTATCCTATCCGCATGCAACCAACTACTTCCTCTAACTTAACGAATGATTTTTTTTGTCATTCAAGCAATTGTAGATTCATTTGAATGCAGAAAAATTATATAATAAACCTCATAACAACAGACATTATTGGGTAAGTATGTCCTGCAATAAGTATTTTTCCACAGTTTTTACAGACTATCTCAAAAAAACATTTGAGTTATAAATCTGTGGCTCTAATTTTTCTGTCATTGCTTGTTTATCTGGATAGTTGCTGTTTAATATACAAGTTTAAATCTTAAACCAATGCACGCCACACACAACAATCTATTTTTCTTTTACATTTCTCCTCTGCCCTAATCTAGCTGTATAAGATTTTCACTGTTACGTCCCATGGGTAAAGTTAGGGAGTAAACAGTGAAAAGGAAAAAAAAGGATTGGGGTTAATGAGTGTGCCCGTCCCCTGCCCTGCACAACAGACACATCAAATTTCAGCTCAAAAATGTATTAACAAAATATATGTATAATTGACAAAGTAAATCAAAAGGAAGCAAAGCAAACTTCAGCAGGGGGGTAAAGCCAAAATAACAAACATAAGTACATAGTAAAACTACTTAACCTGCCAAAAGAAAACAAACAAACAACAGAAAAGTACATTAACTCCCTAACTAATCTAAACGGGAAAAGATATTACAAAATATTGTATACTATAAACATTTTTGGATTTGTGGCGTTTCTCTGTTGAAAGATTCACTAAATGCGTAAAAGTAATTGTGTATTTTTCTATCTGTATTTGTCACTCTTCCTTTAGTTTGTGTAAATGGGTTATTGGGCCACTAGATTTAAACTAAACATAGTATTTCACAATTAGTAAATGTTTGTGGTCACATTATCAACATTATATAATCGCCATATTGATTCCTATCACTGCTTTAACTAGCTCTGGAGCCGCTGTAGAGGGCGGCTCTGGGTTTTGGATGCAGTTCAACGAATCAAAAGACTTGTTCTTTTTTCAGTGGATAAAAAAAATGTTTGGACTTTGTACAAGTAGGACTGTGTTTATGAATTCAGAGACTTTAAAAAGGGCTCTGTCTGATCTTGTGAGAAACTTTGTTGCTAAAGATATATCTCTTTCGTTTCAGATTCCATGGCAGGAACAATTGACCAAGTCAAAATGAAGTTTTCGAGAATAGTAAGTTCTGTTTTGGACAAACTGGTCGTCTTTAAATATTGACTTTTGTGTGTTTCTCTGGAATTTGAAGCTTAATTATTTCCCCCCTGTTAACAGGTAAACAGTCGCTCCTACACCCGCTTCAGTCAGTCTCAGAATCCTGATGGAGACAGCAGCCGTGTGGTGGTGAAGCTCTCTGTGGAAGGTGAGGAGGAGGAAATGGATGGTACTGAACAAGGACACGTGCAACCCGACAAGTACGTGAGATCCAGTGTTTCTGCGCCGTTGAACAAGTTGAGGATTCTGGTTTGCGTGGGTGTAATGCTGACTGTCTTCTGTGTGGGTGAGTGTTTTTGTAGTTTATTCAGTTCTTTACCACATCCTAATGCCATTTAAATATCATTCAGTCATTATTAAAGAATAATAAACTAGCGTCTTATGGTCGTTTGAACACCTTTATAATGATCATGTTAGTTCATCTACAATCGGCGATGGATGCCGGCATTTTAGTTGGTGCTGTGATTCTGAGAATCAGAGCTGCCAGAATTACATGTAAATTCATCCACTTCTTCTGAAGGACATGAAAGTGGCTGGTGAACTGGAAGAAGAATAGAGTAAACTTTATAGTTACCTATGTGTATCTGATATGTATAAAACTCCTTATCAAATTACGTCCATCAACGTAAGTGTGTATTTTACAAACCTTCTCTAGTACTCGTGTGTATTTAAATGTCTGAAACATTATGTGGTTGAATACCACCCATAAATTGTTTTTCATCCAAATTTTGCCAAATCTATGACATACCACATTATACAGTAAATTTCATTTTTATGACTGGATTCCATGATTCCACATTGTGGAAAAGTGATCAGGTGATCTTGTATGATTCTTGGTTTATGTACATTATCCCATGCACTTAATAAATGACTGTTTACCATGTAAATATAAATAAACAGATATGAAAATATTGATTTAATTCATTTGTTAAAAGCGATATAAATTTGTTGCCAGGGACGGTGGTCAGTTCAGTACAAAAATGCTTGACCCCATTATGCTATGAGTGACCAATCAAAATTAAGTGTTTCAGAGAGCCATATTGATCTCAATTTTTGTGAGTCTCACTCATGAGAGAAACCACTCTCGGTTTCTTTTTTTTTTTTTTTCTTCTTTTCCTTGTGCCAGGTTTACTCATTGGTTACTATGTCCACCGTAAGTCTGAGTCGCCTTCCTGCTCTTTGGAAAACTCTGAAGTTCAAGAAAATCAAGATGTTAATTATGCTTCTGCACCCTCTATGGATTGGAGTGACATTGTTAAACTTCTGAATGATAAACTGTCATCTGAAAACATCAAAACAAAATTAAGGTATCTTAAAATCATTAAAATGGTAACTTTAGTTTAAGATACTATTCTCACTTTTAACTAGCTTATTAGCAAACATTTTACTGGGATGTTGGCTGTTTATTAGTACTTATAAAGCACATATTAATGCCTTATTCTGTAGGACCTTATTCTACATCCCTGCTCCTACCCAATACCTAAATTTAACAATGAAACTAGAGATGCACCAATACCAGTACTTGGGTGTCGGTCCGATACTGTGCTAATGTACTCGTAAAAAAAAACGTATGCGTGTCGCTTCCATTATGAACGGGCTTGCTGCGCGCCTACATATGAAATAACGAATTTGCACACGCAAAAAACACGACATTAAACCTGACATTAGCCTAATCTCTCGTCAGTTGAGCAGGTAGTCGGAGGAGTAATGCCAGCCGGACAGATTTTAAGATGAGCGATGATTAAAGTAGAGCAGACTGCAAACTATGCTCTGCTAAACTGTCAAGAGGAGGGGTGAGAAATAGCTCCTTTAACAAGTAATTTGATTACACAAGTAATATAGGCCTATTTACTTTTTTTACAGTCAGAAAGTGAAAAACATCTGATGAAAATAAAACATTGTTAGAAGTAACTTAATGGTATTCAGTACTCGTATAGACCCCTTTTGCGCCTACGTCACGGCGTTAGCTGGAGGCAAAACAAACGGACAACTGGAGAGAACTGGGGACAACAGATTCAGCTACATGAGGATCTTAAATTATTATTTTTATTAAATGTCATCTTGTTGTGTTTCTGGGTGCAAGAATCACCTACAGGATCCAATTTGAAATTTTATTGCATAATGTTTTCTAAATTGTTGTGATTATTTGTGAATCATCTATGATTGTATACATAGTTGTGATCGATTGTGGTAGACTTTTTGAAGAACCTGGTAAGAAAGAATAATCAAATACATAGTTAATTAATATAATTTTAATACATAAAAAATATTTTTATTCCTAGAAAATATTCACATCATTAAAATTGCACTGTAATGTCACTCTTTACATTGTCGTCTTCTGGCCTTGGCGCTAGGCAGGACCGCGCAATGTAACGTTGCCACAAGTCAAGACCGTTCATCACATAGTTATAGGCATCTAAAGAATTATGTGCCCTCAGTTTGTCTTTACGCTCTGTTTCTCTATCTGGTAGGTGTAGAAGGCAGGCCACTCAACCGAGGTAAAGTTAATCCTGTCAGATCATCCATCCATTGACTGAGCATGTATGGGTCGGCCAATCTGGTTCCGTCCGTTAAAATTAACTTTTGCAAATAACAATCGTGGTCCTGGACAGTGAGTGACAAAGCCGTAATTAAGAGTTTGAGGCAAAAGTCGTAGTTAATAGTTAGTTAATAGTGAGAATTCGACCCTAAACTGAAATGTTACCTTTAATATTATTGATTATTGTTAGCATTGTCAGTTTAAACATTAACGCAATTGTGTGAGTAAATGTAAACATCTGCTATTGTTCTTTTCTGACTTTCCGTTGTTCTTCCATCTAGCGAGTATTCCCAGGAGAATCGTTATGCAGGATCATCTGTAGATAACAAGTTAGGTGACAAAATCCATGCTCTTTTCACGGAACTAAACATGGAGCCCTGGGTTGATGAGCACTATGTGAAGCTACCGTATCCTAGCAGGTCAGTAGGGTCTCCAGAAACACTGTACGATAAAAAGAAACCTCTCTGCAACCAGCAAGTATGCTCTGGCAACTGCAGGGCAGTTGAGCACCGTAAAAAACACATAGCAACACGTTAGAACACCTTAGTAGCTGCCGTCATAGTTCTTCCATCTTCCTTTGGTTGCGCTATTTATAATCTGGACTGTTTTTAACCCTAAAAGCTCCAATCCAAACAAAGTGTGGTTTGGTTCAGACTCAGAGGAGATCGGAAGTCCAAAGGGGTTCCTGGCTTACAGTGAAACAGGACGTAAAGAGGTTAGCCTTCATCTTCCTCTGCAGGAAACACTTGGCATTCTTTCTTTTTTTTGCTTGCTTTGTCAGTCAGCTGTGTCATGTAGTTTTCCCATGACTTGCATTCTCAATTATTTTCTCAAACAATTATATTCACAGGGCAGAGTGGTGTACGCCAACTATGGTGAGCTTGCTGACCTGCAGAATGTGCAGAACGAATTCAAAGTGAATCTAAATGGGTCTGTCGTACTGATGAGAACTGGAAAAATCAGCATGGCACAGAAGGTGACACACGAGGAGTTTGTTTTCTATCTGAACTATTAGTGTTTTGCTAGAGACTCATGGTCAAATGTGGTCAACTTCATTAACAGTAACAGTCTATTAATAGTAACATACTTTGCTAGTGCTGATCAAAATACGTTTGTCACTATTTTAGGTTATGAATGCTGCTAAGATGGGTGCAGTAGCAGCTCTGATCTACCCAGACCAGACTGACAATAAAATGTCTGAGGATACTGAGCTCTATGGTCATGTAAGTTATGCAGAAGAATCAAATTCATATGGTTGTGTTGACTGTTTTGCTATAACAACTTCTTTAATTTAAATAAATATTTATTTCAAATTGAAAGACTATATTAATTTATTTTATAATAAAGTTTTTATAAAATATTTATTATAATGTTTTTTAGATAATGGCAAAGGCAATCTAAAGTGCCTGTTAAATGTTGACTTTTACAATACATTAAAAATCAGTAACAGTGATGGTTTGAACTGAATTTTAAAAATGAATTGAACGAGTAAAATCAAAAATGTATTTTATTTATTATGTTGTTTATTCATTCATTCTGGTCATTAATTACAGGTCCACCTAGGATCAGGTGATCCTTACACCCCAGGATTCCCATCTTTTAATCATACACAGTTTCCTCCAATCAAGTCCTCTGGTCTTCCAGAAATTCTCGCCCAGACGATTACTTATAAAATGGCAAAAAAAATCATTGCGTACGTTATAGTTTTGCTTTAACTTGATCATTTTTTTAAAATCTTTGTCCAGAAACATCAAAATTAATTGGTATTCTTTAATTTCTCACAGAAAAATGGAAGTAAGCAATGCTCCTGAAAAAATTAAGAGTAACCCCTCCATTTACAAGTTGGGACCAGAAACTCACAAAGTAGCCGTAGCTGTCAATAATAACCTTGTTGACACCAAGCTCCATAACGTGTTTGGAGTCATCAAAGGATACGTTGACCCTGGTGAGTTTCTACATTTTGCTTAAATAAGTCTAGGGATCTGAACGTCTCTTGCTCATTGTGGTTGTCTGAATCTGTCAGATCGCTATGTCGTGATTGGAGCGCAGAGGGACTCCCTGAGCTCGGGATATGATAAGTCTACAGTTGGCACTACTCTTCTGATGGAGCTTGCAAGGGTTTTCACAGAGTTGAAGAAAGGTATGTTCTTATCTACCTGTGTTCAAATGCAGTCTGTCAGTGGATTGTTGTGGCATGCGTTCACTCCTTGTCCTCTTCACCTCAGATGGATTCAAACCCAAAAGAAGCATTGTGTTTGCTAGCTGGACTGCAGGGGATTTTGGTAACGTCGGAGTTACTGAATGGCTTGAGGTTTGTGTTCCAATGTCACCTGTGCTTGGCTACAATAATTGCAAGCAGTTTATTTTAAAACTCCGTTACGGTTTTGTAATGTGTTGTTTCATATGTGTTAAACAGGGATACTGGGCATCATTGGACAAGAAGGCCTTTACCTACATCAGTTTGAATGGGGTTGTTACTGGTAAGTTTACTGTGTGCAAGTGATCAAAGTTTATTATAGGCTTTTGTACACCCAATAACAAATGCAGGGGTCAATGCTAAGGATTTTTTTCTACTGGCCCCACAACAATTAATTTAAGATTAATTAAATTAATAAAAGTAAAATGGGCCTCTAAAATAGCAAAATAGAATTTCCAAACTTTTAAAAGGTGTACATATAAATACAGACATTCTGAAGTAACAGGCTAAGGTTTAAAACAGTATTTCAGACATTTTAAATGAATACAAGGCAAGTTTATTTATATAGCACATTTCATAAACTATGGCAATTCAAAGTGCTTTACACAGAAAGGAATTAAAATAATCACAAAATAAAAGCAAGGAAAATTAAAACAGTTATAAAAGGAATTAAAAGCGATATAAAGATGATACAGTTATAAAAGGAATTAGAATGTACATTTCCTGAAGAAAATGTTAGTGGTGCTTGCATTGGCAACTCGGCAATTAACAATTTTACATGATGCTAACACATTTATCATGTTGCAAGCATGATGCTAACATTATCATGTTGTTGGCATGATGCTAACATGATTGGCATGTTGTTAGCATGATGCTAAAATGAGCATGTTGTTAGCATGATGCTAACATGATTAGCATGTTGTTAGCATGATTTGTCTGTTACTAGCATAATGCTAACATGATTTGCATGATGAGCATTATTAGCATGATGCTAACACTATTAGAAGGCTGTTTGTCAGCATGAATGATATAAACTAACTCCCATGCCTCTGACATTCAGCACGTGAAGCACCCTGGAAACCCCAACCCTAAGAGGGATATCTAACCACTAATTAAAAGTAAAAAGATGATGCATAGATAAACTCATCTGGTAAAACAGAAGGCTGTAATACAAATGATGTCCATCAGGTTAAGAGTAGTAAAATGATAAATCATATAATATAAATGCATCTAAACTTTTCCAAACTGTTTTTATCAGTGTGAATGATGGAAAAACTTGACAAATAAATAATAAAATAAATGTGTATAAATTCATATCACCTGTTGTGCCTTTTTCAGAATAGCATGCATTTCTGTAAACCATTCATTCAACACTTCCATATTATTGGAAATTCCAAGATGGTTGACTTTGGTTAAATCACTTCATATTGGAAGAGATACATGGCAGTAATATCACCTAATGCATATTAGTGCCTGTGCACCTGAGAAATTCTATAGTGATCATGTGGCGGACAAGTTCAAGCTCCATTAATGTAATTTGAAGGTTCTTTCCCTACTCTTCTCCCTGTCCTTTAAAAAATTAAATGTTTATATTTATTCGTCAGGTGTGGGCTCCTTTAGAGCTTCTGCCAGTCCTTTGTTGCACACCCTACTGCAGAACACCCTGAAAAAAGTCAAAAACACTGGGTCAGATTTAAGCCTTCTCCAGAGTTATGGTGGTAGTTTGTCACCTCTGTGAGTACATCTGCTTTGCTTTTTGTTATAATGGATCGAAACATCAACATATTCGTGATTGTTTCTGTGGTACATGCTCCTGAATCAGTTATCGTTTTATGCTCAGTCTGACGACCATGCAGATGGATGATGCTGCATATCCTTTCCTGGCCTTTTCTGGAATCCCATCTGTGTCTTTTAGTTTCGGCTCTAATGTAAGTGTTGTTTTTAATATTTTATTGGTCTGTCAATTTAATGGTAAAAAATGTATGAATTGGTAAATTCATTGCTCCTGACCCTTACTTGAGTTCCACAAAAAGCCATTTTCTTACTATTGAAGCTCACGCCCCAGTGGTTTTAAGAGACTGGTGGCCCTAAGTGTTGCTCTGTTCATAAAGGTCATCTAAATGTTTGCATACTTATTTTATGATTTCTTTCACCAGGACACTGCCGACTATCAGTATTTTGGAACCAATGGAGATGGTAAAAATAAACTGAACGATGTCACCATTCAGAAAGTGGTTGATCTGTCCTTGCTTGCTGCTCAGGTTGCTGGGCAGATGGCCCTCCGTCTCGTTCATGACCACATTATCAAATTGGACGTTACTCCTTATGGCAACGTGATCTCAAATCATGTGAGCGCCATCATCAGTCGTGTTAACAGTCTCAAACTTGACAAGGTAATGCTTTTTGTCATATGCATGATGTTTTTGCTATGCTGGTTTACTTTAACCAGTTTTTAATCTTCAAAATAACTTGCTCATTTCTCAATCTATCAACAGGTCGATAAAATTGAGTCTTTGTCAACGGCGTGGCTGAACTCAGCAAAGAGCTCCTTCGGCCGGGCCGCAGCCTCTCTAGCTATTGATATCAAGGACAGCGACATGGATGACATCGAGATGTGTCGCATAATCAATAACCGCATAATGAAGGTGAAGTTATTCTCTTAGCTTTTCTGGGTGCATCTTGTATCATTGATTGATAAATATTGGCCAAGTTCTCATGTTTTTGTCATTTTCTTCCTCTTTTAAGGTGGAGCATAATTTTCTGTCTCCTTACGTCTCTTTGAGAGAGGTCCCGTTCCGCCATGTTTTCTTTGGTAATGGGTGGCAAACGGCCACAGACCTGGAAAAGTACCTGGATGATGTACATGCAAAAAACGCAAGCTTCGACATAGACCAGGTCCTAAACAAATTTGCTCTACTCACCTGGAACATCCAGGGCTGTGCCAATGACCTGGCTGGGGATATCTGGTCCTTAGACAACGAGATATAGCATTGCATCATCAACCACCCTGTCAACGGTTTTGCTTAAAAGTGCTTCTCGATACACACAAATAATCCTGCCACTATGAAAGTAGATTTGATTTGGAACAATGAATTTTGCCCAAGATGCTTAAAAAATGTATGATAGGGCAGCTTTAGGTTAAATTGTGGAAGTTCTTTAAACATTAAACATTAAGAACTATATTGAGATAATAAGTTACATAGATATCATTCTTATTGTATGATGATTATAATATCAAGTATTATTATTGCTGGACTAAGGATAAATAATACAATATTTGTTCTTCTGCAAACTGATTTTAGGGTGCTTTTCAAGATCTAGTTATTTCTTTCAAGATGTTTCTCCTTATCCATGACCCGTTATCAAGTTGCATATGGAGTAAACCTTGTTCTCGGCTGCTACTTAGGGATTTTAGTCCTTTTTGCACTTCATGTAAAACCCCCAAACTCAGCCTTTGTGACCAACTGAGGACCGTACTATATTTATTTCTTATTTATTTATCAGTGACAGTGTTCACTATAAAAGTGTCTTCTTTTTTTTATTTTATTTTTTATTATCGGAAGCAGTGTCTTCCATAATTGTGACGGTTATACTGTCAGTTCTTAAAAGCAGCATCTGCTAACAGAAATACATGTTACCAACAACTGGTATCAGAAATGTCTCTTGTTACAGGTGCTTGAGGAATTAAGCTGAAAAGCACCTGTTTTATTACTCAAGGAGCAGTTCCTCTTCTTTAAAAAAATTTTTTTTGAAGAAAAGCCCTAAATTGGCGAAACTGAAACCAGAAAATTATATTTTGGGCTGTTGAGTGAGGATTTTGAATGGTTATTCAGATCATCTCCTATTGAAATATCTTTTTAGTTCTCATTGGTCTGAAACCATTAAATGAATTGGCAAAGCAGGTTTCCATTTTGACCAAACTCGTGGGCTCAAGCATTTAAGTGACAAAAGCATTTCTCTGTAACATTTATATTTCTATTCTAAAACCATTATCGGGAGCAGTGTCTTCCATAATGTAGTGTGTTTGAAGGTAGTTTTTGCCTACCAGTGTGTATGTATCGAGGGCAGTGATCCTCATATTTCACTGTAGGGTGGATCAAATTATCGGGAACAGTGTTTCCCATAGTTTATGTAAATATTTATTTTCTTGTTTTTTGTGTGGCTTTTTCCTGCTTTGTTACTATTAATAACTTTAGATAACTATTGAAGTTGTGAGTTACATCTAGTCATGACTTTTCTTAATTAGAGTCAGTTTCTTTTCAGCGTTTCATTGGGTTCTTGTTTCAGATTTCACTTTTCTGGTCTGTTTCTGTTGCAATTTGAAAAGGTGTAATTGGCAGGTGCTAGGAAAGAGGATGTGGTCATATTGCACAATGATTAAAATATGATGTATGACTGCTTAGCTTACTGCTGATTTTATGTAATGGTTTCATGTTTTAAGGCACTTCTGACTAAGTTTGGTGGACACATTTTGCAAGTTATGCATACTATTCTAAAACTGTCTTTTCTCCTCTTTGTGGCACTTACCAGAAACAGAAATTGTTTGATCTTTCATAGCATGTAAAAATGTGCATGAATCAAATCTAGATTAAACTTTTACTTAGACTAGTGGGGATGATTTACCAAATTTGTTTATCAAAATAAATAGCAGGGAAGTTGAAATTGATCTTTTGAATATGTCCAGATGTGTTGGGTGTTGGGGTTACAACCATTCGATTACTGTTAATTGTTAGAACTGACATCTGTCAAATCTGTCAACCTTAATTTGCTGTGTAATAAACTCTGGCATTGCTAGTATGTTTACTGCTGTGTAAGACTTTATTATTATTTTCTTACCTCACAAGACATAAAACAGATCTGTAGTGAAAAACATTGAACATGTTTGTCCTTGATTTGCACCTGATGGGGACGAACATTTCTGTTAATACAGGTCCTCCTAAAAAAATGAGCATATTGTGATAAAGTTCATTATTTTCCATAATGTAATGATAAAAATTAAACTTTCATATACGTATTTTAGATTCATTGCACACCAACTGAAATATTTCAGGTCTTTTATTGTTTTAATACTGATGATTTTGGCATACAGCTCATGAAAACCCAAAATTCCTATCTCAAAAAATTAGCATATCATGAAAAGGGTCTCTAAACGAGCTATTAACCTAATCATCTGAATCAACTAACTCTAAACACCTGCAAAAAATTCCTGAGGCTTTTAAAAACTCCCAGCCTGTTTCATTACTCAAAACCGCAATCATGGGTAAGACTGCCGACCTGACTGTGTCCAGAAGGCCATCATTGACACCCTCAAGCAAGAGGGTAAGACACAGAAAGAAATTTCTGAACAAATAGGCTGTTCCCAGAGTGCTGTATCAAGGCACCTCAGTGGGAAGTCTGTGGGAAGGAAAAAGTGTGGCAAAAACGCTGCACAACGAGAAGAGGTGACCGGACCCTGAGGAAGATTGTGGAGATGGACCGATTCCAGATCTTGGGGGACCTGCGGAAGCAGTGGACTGAGTCTGGAGTAGAAACATCCAGAGCCACCGTGCACAGGCGTGTGCAGGAAATGGGCTACAGGTGCCGCATTCCCCAGGTCAAGCCACTTTTGAACCAGAAACAGCAGCAGAAGCGCCTGACCTGGGCTACAGAGAAGCAGCACTGGACTGTTGCTCAGTGGTCGAAAGTACTTTTTTCGGATGAAAGCAAATTTTGCATGTCATTCGGAAATCAAGGTGCCAGAGTCTGAAGGAAGACTGGGAAGAAGGAAATGCCAAAATGCCTGAAGTCCAGTGTCAAGTACCCACAGTCAGTGATGGTCTGGGGTGCCATGTCAGCTGCTGGTGTTGGTCCACTGTGTTTTATCAAGAGCAGGGTCAATGCAGCTAGCTATCAGGAGATTTTGGAGCACTTCATGCTTCCATCTGCTGAAAAGCTTTATGGAGATGAAGATTTCATTTTTCAGCACGACCTGGCACCTGCTCACAGTGCCAAAACCACTGGTAAATGGTTTACTGACCATGGTATTACTGTGCTCAATTGGCCTGCCAACTCTCCTGACCTGAACCCCATAGAGAATCTGTGGGATATTGTGAAGAGAAAGTTGAGAGACGCAAGACCCAACACTCTGGATGAGCTTAAGGCCGCTATCGAAGCATCCTGGGCCTCCATAACACCTCAGCAGTGCCAAACAGGCTGATTGCCTCCATGCCACGCCGTATTGAAGCAGTCAAAGGATTCCCGACCAAGTATTGAGTGCAAAACTGAACATAATTATTTGAAGGTTGACTTTTTTTGTATTAAAAACACTTCTTTAATTGGTCGGATGAAATATGCTAATTTTTTGAGATAGGAATTTTGGGTTTTCATGAGCTGTATGCGAAAATCATCTATTATATGTAAATAAAAGATCTGAAATTTTTGCGTTGGTGTGCAATGAATCTAAAATATATTAAAGTTTAATTTTTATCATTACAATATGGAAAATAATTAACTTTATCACAATATGCTAATTTTTTGAGAAGGACCTGTATTTGTTAAACTTTGAGGGATAACATTCTGAAAAGAAAAAAATCCAAAAGATGTTATAATAGGGTGTATTTTTAACTGGCTTAGTTTATACAATAAATAAAATTTCATTTATAAAAATGTGTGTGTGCGTCATTTGGTGGGCCTCACAAGCAATTGAAGCAAATAATGGAGTGCAAAATACCCATAATGCACCATGAAAACCAGTAAGTAATCGCTGTTCATTGTTCATGAGTCAATAACAAATTATACTAGGACATCATTTGACGATGTTATAGTAAATTACCTTAGAATGTGCCGCAACTAAAACGTAGTCCCCAATCACACGTTCAAATGACACATGTTTATATTAAGTCTTCTTTCATTATATTAAGCTTAGTTTAATAACCGTAAGATTACAAACGCCCCCGCGTGCTCGTCTGCGTAAAAAGCGCTGTCACTTTAAGAAAGATGCAATCCTTGTTGTACCGAGGGGGACGAAGGATTACGACCGCTGAGCAGCTTATTCTCTTTCTTTAAAACGACTATTTAAGAGGTAAGTAAATCATTTGACAGTCTTGTCTGTTTTGAAATATAATTCACTCAAAACTACATAAATGTGAGCTCGGATTTCGGCACTGATCAATGCAGGTACCTCTGCGCTAACGTTAACCATCCTGATGACTGACTGCATCACTACAGAGCATGTGATCAGTATTGATAACACCGCCCTTTAATGCCTATTTGCTTTAACTTAACTATCTATTTATAGAGAGGTTACTTACGCTTGTTTGAATCAGCTTGTTATGTCCACTGTTATCTGAAATAAAGAAGACAGTGGCTGTGTCTCAAAACCTAGCGTGCTGTCTAGCTAGACCACACTGATGGGCCTGAGATGAAGACCCGAAACGCGCGTATGGTTCCTCAAATGCTGTCCAGATAGGAAACTAAAAACGTTTTATATAGTTACTTTTGGACCAGTTGCCAGGCTTATGATTTATATTTCTATTCGATCTAAGCTACATTTCTAATAAAATGTTATAATTTAAAGAAATTGCAAGATGCAGTGCATTACAGTGATATTGCGTTATGGTGTTCTTAGCACGACTCAAAAGCAATACGAGAAAACGCAACTTTTGAATATAATAGCCTATTAATAATTCAGTCACAAACAATTAACAATTATTGTATATAATATTATAATATAGTTCATTATCCCAACTATCTGGTTGCCAAGTAGGCTACGCTATAGAATTCAACTTGTCACAGATTTAGATCAGGGCTATTACAGTTAACTAAAAAATTGTTAACTAAATTGTTACATGAAATATGCTAACTGAATAAACAAAATCAAACTTATTTTATTTCAGCTAGTTTCCAAAGCAACATTTGTCTTTTTCATTTAGTTTAACTTTATGTAGCCTACTAAAATAACTAAAACTGAAATAAAAATCAATAAAAAATTGAAATTTAAAAAATCCAATAACTAAAATGACAAAAACACACATAATTACTAAAACTCTAATAATAAAATGATAAATACAAATCTCAGTGATGCTAAAAATGGATTTTTATTACTTTCAGTTATTCAAATCTTTAGAATCCAGTCTCCAAAAAGATTAATTTATATTTGATTACTGTTGTTTCTGCAAGTGGCGAAAGTGATTCATTGAATCATTCACTCAACAGATTTGTGTTTAACAGAGTCGTTTGCGACCAAAACAATCGTTATTATACAGTACATATTAAGTCGGGTCTTATACAGATTCAAAACACTTGCTGCATTTAGAAACCACATACTAACATAGCTACTACTCTTAAGAGTAGTCTGCTAATATGCAGTTCCAAATTCAGCAACTGACTCGTTCAGGGCGTGTTTGTTCAGGGAGCGTTTATGTTCATTGAATGAAAGAGATAAGTCAGTCCACGAGAACGATTTGAATATGTAAACTGGATGATGTTCACCTCACCTTTATCCATCTTACGTGCATCTATGTTTGCAAATCTCTGCAATCACAATCAAATGTTTGAAAATACACATTCTAACAAGGCCATAAAAGCTCACTATCACTCATCTCTGCATATGTAAATCTGTTTTGCAGTTTGACGTTGACTAGTCAAAGCGGCCTTGATTAGGCTCATATGTGCCTGTCATGGCCTTGTCAAACACTGGACGCCAGAGGACCGTCCCTGACATCCTCTATTTAGTGGACATTTTCTGAAGACCTCAGGACTGGCCTAAAGCTTGGTAAGACAACTTCTAGATATCAATTCACCATAAATGCCTTGATGGATAAATAAGCAAGGCTATATTTAGTTCTCTAAACTTAGAATGTCTTGAATAAAAGACTGAATTGTTAAATAGGTTAAGGCATATTTTGAATATTGTTTCTATATGTGCTGTACCTCTTTATAAGTTCTATCTATCTATCTATCTATCTATCTATCTATCTATCTATCTATCTATCTATCTGTCTTTCTGTCTATCTACTTATTTCTATTTAGTCCTCTAAACTTAGAATGTCCTTAAACAGACTGAATAGTTTAAATTGGTTATGAAATATTTAATATATTGTTTCTATTCTTGCTGTACCACTATATAAGGCCAGTGTGAGTCTGTTGCATATAATATCTCACAGTATCAGAGATTCAAAGGGTGGACATTTCCACCTGTCCACCTGTCTCCTACGACAGTGTCCTGTATTGGAAGTCCTCATATTTGTGCGTAGAGGATCTCTAGAAGTGACAGAGATGCCATGTGCTATTCTGTCATGCTCTAGTTGCCAAGGGTTAATGCGACATTGTCACACTCAGTGGGTGATTTATGATGGTTTACATGTTTCGTGAAAAAGTGTGAATAAATATGTTTTATGCACGTGTGTGGGCTGTTTTAATTTAAGGTGTTTAGGCAACTCACAATCACATTCTCTCTACACATTTCCCCCCTTTCTCTCTTTCGCACTCTTTCGCACTGGGAGGCTGCATAATTCATCAGTAGTGAATGGGTAAATATGTCCTGATTTACTGCTCAATAAGTGGATTTACATTTCCCCAATAGAATCAATGAAGTTTTGACACCCTTTTTGTCTCTCTCTATATGTTACACGGCTCTCTGGAATACTTGATTCTGATTGGTCAGTCGGCTAAATCTGTGTTATGTCGGGGCATATTTATGTAAAATCATTGCAGGACTCATAATAAACTGTCTATAATAAATCTATCTATCTATCTATCTATCTATCTATCTATCTATCTATCTATCTATCTATCTATCTATCTATCTATCTATCTATCTATCTATCTATCTATCTATCTATCTGTCTGTCTGTCTGTCTGTCTGTCTGTCTGTCTATCTGTCTGTCTATCGATCTGTCTGTCTATCTATACAACTGTCCGTTATAGTGTACATGCTCTGGCATGTAATGTGGTGACACTTTTGCAAGTTTGAATCCGGCTAGAGACGTTTCCAAATCCTATTTCAGTAATTTCCTGTCACTATAAAAATGGCCACAAATAAAACAAAGGATTTGCACAATGATGTTGACACATCAATATAACCCTTTTTTTTGTGGGCGAGGTTAAGCTGTGCTATGTTGAGCACATTCTGTTTTGTACTGCAATACTGCTTAAGGATTGTGTCTTGAGGTCTGCCTCACTCGTACTGCATCTCGCAGTGACTCAGCAAGAGAAAGCAAAATTCTGCTTCTGGGAAGAAAAAAAACACTAATATGGAAATGCTTTACCGTTAACAAGCTGTGACCTTTTTATTCATCTCAGTGAGACTTAAGAAGATGAGACAGAAGATGGATCTTGACATGTTTGGAAGACAGGACAGGACTGCAATGAATTGGATTTAAGGCACTGTGCGCACTGATTCATTCATCCACAAGGGTGGGAATAATCTTTCACACTAAGTCTCAGGAGGCTGGGCAGGGGTTTTACAATAGAAGACACAGTTTCACATGAGACTGCAACTATTTTTTCGGCGAAGAATCAGATTACACATGCTATTCTTGATTTTAGCTTATAAAAGAGAGCTTCATGTTGCGGCTGATGGGAGGAAGAAGAATAAAACAAATATTTCTTGCAGATTAGAGGAGACGCTTGACAGTTTACTGTGAAAACAGGACACACAACGAGGGAGGGGAGTTCACTCATACACACACTCCCTGAAAGCACTGCTTTCCATGTACAAATGGCGGCAGTCTCTGACTACCAGCGACACTATAATGTAAAAGACGAGGTAAAAGATGCTGTTTCCTCTACACAGCAGAAATTGGTATTCTTGTTTTGTTTTCCAGCAAATGTCCTTAAAATAACAGATTTACTTGAGAAGCAAAACTGTGGAGGATAATATTATTTATACTTATGTTGTGTGTGTGTGCAGCCGGACGGTGAAGACATGCAGTCTGACGAGGGTACGGAGTGGCTCATGGAGCTGCTCACCGACGTGCAGCTCCAGCAGTATTTTCTGCGTATCCGTGACGACCTCAATGTCACACGTCTCTCACACTTTGACTATGTGAAAAATGAGGACCTTGAAAAGATCGGCATGGGCCGCCCAGGTGAGTGGGGTTGCATGTGTTTTAACTGTGTGACAGGAGTTTAGAATGTTGGAAGAACTCATTAAATTATTATTAAATTATTTATTTTATTTGGGTGTATAATATAATATAAAAAAGATGAGGTAAGTATTGATTTATATTATATTATATTATATTATATTATATTATATTATATTATATTATATTATATTATATTATATTATATTATATTATATTTTATTATATTATATTATTGTGATAGCAATCCGTCTTGATATTCATCTTTGTTACTTCTTCATGTTTAGGTGAGCGTGATTTGAACTCGAATAACATACCATAATCCAGCAACTTCTTTTTGTTCAAGTTTAATAACAAAATTAACTGGAAAATGTTACACGGTCAAAAAACTGTATCGCTCCAACATTGCTTCACAAGAAAAACAACCGTCATTGCCGGAAATGACATCATCGTTAATACAAAATATTATATTACACATATAAAATTATTTACTTCTAATTATTTATTGATTGCATAATGCACACAATTATTTCTTCCGCATCTATATAAAGAAAAGTGACTTATGGCTCTTACACATCCGGCCCCTAATAGGTTGGTCAAGAGACCAAACGATTACTACAAACATCCTAATACTAAAGAGCCATTAGACTTGAACATGTATACATAAGAATTAACTTTCAACCTTTCCTTAGATTATCATACTCTTGATAATTCTATGTTAGACTGTAAGCTTAAATTGCCTCTTGAATTAAGCACAACTTATTTACAGGTCTCTCCAGTGTACTTGTTTTGGTCTTTAGCTTTACACGACGTACAGTTCCACTGGAGTCTGGTAAAGTTTGAATTACTCTTCCCATTATCCATGAATTGCGAGGGGAGGAACTGTCCACAATTAACACCACATCACCAGGTACAAAGTTCCTTTTAAATCTTGACCATTTGCTGCGTTCCTGAAGAATGGGCAGGTACTCACGAGTCCATCTGATCCAGAACAAGTCTGCTAGATACTGTACTTGTCTCCAACGTTTTCTCGCATATTGGTCCTCCTTGTTAAAGACACCTGGTGGTAAGCTTGGTTGTGTTTTCAACAACAATAAATGATTAGGCGTTAGAGCCTCAAGGTCATTTGGATCTTCTGATGTTCTAGTTATTGGTCTGTTGTTGATGATGCTTTCCACTTCACACATGATGGTATGAAGACTGTCTTCATTGATAGTCTGTTCCTTTAAGAGAGCGTTGAGTATCTTTCTTACAGTACGGATTTGTCGCTCCCAAACACCACCTTGATGAGAAGCAGTTGGGCTGTTGAAGATCCATTGGATCCCTTTTTGTAACAGTGCATTTTCGATTTTGTTATGGTTCAGGTTTCTCAGTGCTTCTCGCAACTCTCTTTCTGCGCCGACAAAATTTGTGCCATTGTCTGAGCGCATGACTGACACCTGTCCTCTTCTACTTATAAAACGCCTTAAAGCGTTTATGCATGAATCAGTGTCCAGACTATCAGCGATCTCAATGTGTACTGCTCTGATTGTTAGGCAAGTGAACAACACTCCATACCTTTTCACAGTATCCCGGCCCCGTTTTACATCGAAGGGTCCAAAATAATCTACGCCCACGTTCGTGAAAGGGGGTTTATCAGGTAGCAAGCGGTCTTCTGGCAAACTTGCCATTTTTTGCTCTCCAATTCTTCCATTGAATCTGCGACAAACTGAGCATTTATGTATAAGCTTCCGAATTGCTGAGTTGGCTTGCGGGATCCAGAATTTTTGTCGTAGAGTAGATAACATGTAGTTTCTACCACAGTGACCACATCTTTGGTGAATGTCGTTTAGAATGAGAGTTGAAACCCTGGAGCCCTTTGAGAGGATTGCGGGATGTTTAGATTCCTCTGGCATGGCTGCTTTGTTGAGTCTCCCACCCACTCTTAGTATCCCATCTTGAAGCACAGGATCAAGCTTGTACAGCTGACTTTTCCTCTTAACAGGAATATTCTTTCTCAGAGCCTCAATTTCATTCAGAAATTGTTGTTTTTGACTGTGTTGAATTAACTGGATTTCAGCTTGATTCAAGTCCTTCAGTCTCAGTGACTTTTTCTCCATTGTTGATCTGAACTTTCGCATCTGCTCTTGTAAGAGGAATGATTGTTTTTCTGGGTCTTTCTCTGATTGTGCAATGGATTCTTGAAACTGTCTTCTTGCTTTACACAATTGTAACAGTGTTTCCTTGAGTCTTAGCATCCATGCCACTGCCTTTTTCAGACGAAACCAGCTTGAGTAGTAATGAGTTAACTTACTCAGAACGTCATTGTTTTCTCTCATGTTGAGAATATTGACCTTGAACTCATTTTTGATTTCAGGGTCTGATTGTGCATTTTGACTCAATTGATCCGGTCTTTGTGGCCATTCTTCTTCTGGTTTCAACAAAAAGTTGGGTCCTTTAACCCACGTTTCTTCTTGTATAAAGTCCTTCGCTTTAAGACCTCTGGTAGCTTGATCTGCGGGGTTTTGTGATGTCCTGACATACCTCCACTGTAATGGAGTAGTAGCATCTCTTATTAGTGAGATCCTGTTTGCTACGAATGTTTTGAAGCGCGCACTCTCATTGTCGATGTAACTAAGCACTGTAGTGCTGTTTGTCCAGAAAACGGACCGCTGTAGCGGGATTTGAAGCTCTTGTCTTAGTATTTTGTCTACTTTGACGGCTATGGTTGCTGCTGTCAGTTCAAGTCTAGGGATTGTGATTTGCTTGAGTGGGCTAACTCTTGACTTTCCCATCAACAAGGAGCAATGTTTTTGTTTTTGTTCATTGGAAAGTACCAGATAAGTGACTGTGCCGTAAGCATTCTCAATGGCATCAGAGAAATGATGCAGCTGCGCTTCTGATGTATTACCAAACTTCTCTGGTTTTACGCACCTTTCGATCTGGAAGTCTGAGAGGTGATTTAGGTCTTCTAGCCATTTGACCCACTGATCGGCACGCTTGCCTTCAATCTGTTCATCCCATCCATATCCTTGTTTGCACATATCCCTTAGAAGGAGCTTGACTGGTAGGATGAGTGGCACCAGAAACCCAAGAGGATCATAGATTGAATTAACAACCGAGAGAATACCCCTTCTACTCAACGGCTTCTCCTGTACCTTGATGTCGTATGTGAAGGTGTCTTTTTCTGTACACCACTGCATACCAAGTGCTCTCTCGATGGGCAGAGAATCCTGATCCAAGTCCAGGTCCTTTACTCCACTGGCCCTTTGTTCTTCTGGGATGGACAATAATACTTTCCTACTATTGCTTACCCACTTTGTTAAGCAAAAACCTCCTTCAGCACACAAATTTCTAACACCCTTTGCTAAGTCAATTGCTTCTTGTTCTGTAGACACAGATTTCAAGCAGTCGTCCACATAAAAATTGTGCAAAACTGTTTCGACAGCCTTTGGAGATGCTACATCTTTTCTGTCCTCTGCTGTCCTTTTCAATGCATAAGAGGCACAGCTAGGTGACGAAGCGGCTCCGAATAAATGCACCATCATCCTAAATTCTTCTATAGGTGCATCCAGCTTGCCCTCTGGCCACCAAAGAAAGCGAAGCAGATCTGCGTCCTCCTCTGGAACCCTCACCTGATAGAACATCGATTCCACATCTGCCATCATGGCTATTGGTTCTTCTCTAAATCTGGCAAGGACACCAATAAGTGTGTTTGTGAGGTTTGGACCTTGTAACAATTGACCGTTCAGAGACATGCCTTGAAACGAAGCAGTACAATCGAAAACCACTCGAATTTTGTTTTTCTTTGGGTGGTACACCCCGTGGTGTGGTATATACCACACTCTGCTGTCGCTGCGACCAAGCTGTTCTGTGGGAACTTTAACTGCATATCCTTTCTCTATTATGCTCTTCATAAAGTTACTGTATTCTTCAAGCAAACTTGAGTTCCTTTGAAGCTTTCTCTTCAGGTTAGCTGCACGCAGTTCAGCAACTCTTCGATTGTTTGGCATCTTGACTGCTTCATTTTTCAATGGTAGTTTCACACAGTAATGGCCATCCTCAAACTTAGTCTTTTCCTGCACTACTTGCATGAACTGTTTGTCCTCCAGGGACATTTCCTCTTTCTCTTCATAGTGGCGCTCTGGATAATCAGTATTGTACTGCTGAATCAACAATTGCTCTATTTCCAAAACTGAGAGCCGATTAACTGAATGATGTGGCAGTTTGGACTTTTCTGAAGTGTTGCTTTCTTTTTTGATGGGTCCATTCACTACCCATCCTAGTGCAGTTTTTACAGCATACGGCCCATCTTGTTGACTGTTAATAATGTACCATGGTTCCATTGCCTTTGAATTGTTGGCTCCAATTAGAAGACCTACATTTGAATCGATATTAGGTATGTTTACTTTGCTTAGGTATGGCCATTTTCTGATGTCTTCTTGGTTGGGAATGTTCTCATTTTGAACAGGGATACTGTTGTGTGTGAAAACTTTAGGTAACTCAAAGTACTTTGTGTCTTCCAACGCGCACACTTCCAAGTCTGTAAGGATGAAACTGTTTATTCATTTCTGCTCTCCTGGCTTATCTTGACACATAGTGCTCAGCAGAATCTGAGTTGGCTTTCCTTTCAGGTTCAGTTTCCTTTGCAATTCCTCCGTACAAAATGTAGCTGTACTTCCTGCATCCAGGAAAGCATACGTTTCTACAACTCTGTCACCCTTGTTTGACTTGACTTTTACTGGCACTATTGACAGCACACAGTTATCTCCTCTATATTCTGTGCAATCACTTGATTGGTGGTTAAGAGAGACTTGAGCACATGAGATCTTCCTGTCTGGTATTTCAACATCTTTTGTTTCTTTTAGATTCTCCTTAATGTGTAGAATGCCTGGGTGTTTTTGGGAACATTCTTTACACTCCATTCTCTTTTTGCAAGATTTACTAATATGGCCTTGAGTTAAGCATCCAAAGCATAAGCCCTTAGACTTCAGGAATTCCACACGCACCATTTGTGGCTGCTCCTTTATTTCACTACATAATTCGAGAGCATGATCCTTTGTGCAAAACATACATGGTTTCTCAAAGGCATTGAGCATCTTGAGTGGACTGACCTGTTTCTTTGACACATATTGAGGTTTTCTTTCCTCCATGCAAATGTTGGTAGCAAAACTGCTCCTTGTTATTCCTTTTTTAAAAGGATACTTCTCTTTTCGATTCACTTTTTCTGCCACAACATTGCGATGGTCTATTATGTCACCAAAGAGGGGATCCATGGCCACTTTAGCTTGACGATCAATAAAGTTAACCAAGTGAGTAAATCTTGCTCTTACTCCTTGTCGCTCTTTGATGTCATAAGCTTCTGATCGCCACCTTTCTTTCATCTTGTATGGTAGCTTTGAAAGTATAACTCTCATATTGGTAGGATTGTCCATTTCCTCCATGAACTCTCCATCTTCCATTGTATTCCGACAACCAATCAAGAACAGAGCATATGCACTTAAGGCTTTTCCATCATCAGACTTGATCTGAGGCCACTTTAGCGCTTTATCAATATAAGCACTTGCTATGATTAGCTCGTCTCCATAATGCCTTTGCAGCAATCGTTTTGCTTCTTTAAAACCCTTGCTTGATGACATATATTCACAGCTTCTTACTATTTCTTGTGGATCTCCAGCGGTGTATTGCTCTAGATAATATAGCTTGTCTTTTTCATTGTCTGTTTTATGTTCTATGGTATGCTCAAAGGACCTGATGAAGGATTTGAACGTCAGTGGATCACCAGTAAACACTTGAATGTCTTTACTTGGAAGCTGAATTTGTGTCTGCTGTTTCACAAGCAATTCTGTTAGTTCATTTTGCTTCTGCATAATTTGAATAATGTTGTCATCTGCTTGACGATTACTGCTGTGGTCTGTGGCCCTAGATGTGTCCGATTGTAGCGGTGCAAGAAAGACTGGATTTGAGGTGACTTTCTTTTTTCTTTCTTTCTCAGACGAATGACCCGATGAATCGTCAATCTGCTCTGTTTTAAGTTCTTTTGGCTTCTGGTGGATTCCCCTTCTTGACTTAGATTGTATACTGCATTTGCCATCTTCTGAGTTTTCATGTTCTTTCAGAACTTTTAATTTAGCATTGCTTTCTGCAAGCGCTGTTTCTATTTCAAGTTCCTCCATTTTGGCTATGAGCTGCATCTTTTCGATTTCAAGTTGTTGTTTTTTCTTTAAGGAAGCTGCCCTTGCTATCAGGGCTGCACGTTTTGAATCTTCACGTGCATATGCAGATGATACGGAGGAGAAAACAGATCGACTTTCAATATCTGAATCACACTTCTTTTTAGATTCCCTCTTTTTCACAGATACTTGTGAGACACTGTCATGAGGAGAAACATCATCCTCCACATCAACCTCGTCATCTTGGCCTTTTTTATCACCAACAGCAGCAATCCAGTTGTTTGTTTTATTTTCGAAAAGTCTCATGGAATCCATTTTAGGCTGAAACCAATTTTGTTGATCTGCAGTCTTTCATTTTGAATTTGAATTTGAAGTCTTGAATTTGTGAATTTAAATCCTTAAACTCAGTTATCAATTGTACAAAGTCAAATTGCATCAAATCTTGTACATTCTGCAGATTTTCTTTATCAATCATCAACTTTTCAATAGCGTTGATCTTACTGGTAAGAGCTGATAATTTCGCTCTTCTCTGTCCAATGCGTCTGTGCAGTTGCTCCTCTAATGCTCTTTCGGTTGGTTTAGGCGCCCTCTTGTGTTCAAAAACGGCAACGTTATCCTCTCCTCCTTCAGCCATCTTAATTCTACCAATGCAAACTGCTTGCACACAATTAAAAGCAATCTAATTACCTTTCTGTATCAAACGTGTGAATTTCAGCTTCTTCAAACATGCATTTGTAAACTTAATAGCTGGTTCAAAGTCCGTTACCTCAAATAATGAAACTCTGTAGAGTGACAACAGTCTTCTCTGTGACGGGCTGTTTAATTAAATCCACCGTAGCAGCATCAATGTCCGATATTCATAATCCACGATCATGAAACGTTGCAATGTTCATTCACAGACAGTCCTTTCCAACGACGTCACGGTTCAAGTGCGTGCCGCCCGCGCCGCTTCAGTTTCACTTTCCAAATCCATCGTGCGAGTTTTTTGACTTTCAATAGCAATCCGTCTTGATATTCATCTTTGTTACTTCTTCATGTTTAGGTGAGCGTGATTTGAACTCGTATAACATACCATAATCCAGCAACTTCTTTTCGTTCAAGTTTAATAACAAAATTAACTGGAAAATGTTACACGGTCAAAAAACTGTATCGCTCCAACATTGCTTCACAAGAAAAACAACCGTCATTGCCGGAAATGACATCATCGTTAATACAAAATATTATATTACACATATAAAATTATTTACTTCTAATTATTTATTGATTTCATAATGCACACAATTATTTCTTCCGCATCTATATAAAGAAAAGTGACTTATGGCTCTTACAATTATATTATATTATATTATTATATATTTTTCATCCCTCTCTGGCTCCGCAGGTCAGAGACGGCTGTGGGAGGCAGTGAAAAGGAGAAGGGCCATGTGTAAACGGAAGTCATGGATGAGCAAGGTATGGTGTGGATCCGGAAATGAAAAATTGCTATATTATATATATACTGTATGTATACACACACACACACACACACACACACACACACACACACACACACACACACACACTGTTGTTCACTGAAGGGTTGGGCCTGGTCATTACCTGGATGGGCCTCCTGTGAAAACCAGGTCGATGCCTGAAGAGGTGTTAGTGAGGCCAGCAGGGGGCGCTCACCCTGTGGTCTGTGTGGGTCCTAACGCCCTAGTATAGTTATGGGGACACTATACTGCCAAAAAGCACCGTCCTTCGGGATGAGACATTAAACCGAGGACCTGACACTCTGTGGTCATTAAAAATACTAGGATGTCTTTCGAAAAAGAGAAGGGGTGTAACATCGGCATTCTGGCAAAATTTTCCCAATGGCCTCTGTCCCTCATGGCCTCCTAATCATCCCCATATATACTGATTGGCTTCATCACTGTCTCTTCTCCACCAGTAAGCTGGTGTGTGGTGGGCGTTCTGGCACAATATGGCTGCCGTCGCATCATCCAGGTGGATCCTGCACATTGGTGGTGGTTGAGAAGATTCCCCTCTTCCATATGTAAAGCGCTTTGAGTACCCAGAAAAGTGCTATATACTATGAGTATAAAAAATTATTATTATTATTTTAATTTTAGTTTAATTTTTTGTATAATTTTATTCATTTTTTTAAATTAGTGCTATTTAAGTGTAATTCATTTTTTATTTCAGTTTTAGGTTTTAGTACTTTTTAGTTTTAATATATTTACAGTTAATAACTTAAACTTAATACAGTTTATTGCTTATTGTTTATTACTTAATACAACATTTATTTTATTTATTTTATTTCAGCTTTATTTCAATTTACAGAAAATAAATAAATATATATATATATATATATACACACACACACACACACACACAAACATATATATATACTGTGTGTGCGTGCGTGCGTGCGTGTGTGTGAGTGTATAGGAATAGATCACACAAAAATACAAATTCTAATTCTGTCATCATTTACGCATCCCCATTTCATTCCACACCTTGGGCCGGTTTCACAAAGCTGTTTTAGACCGGTCTATACTGTTAGACGAGTCTATAATTTGCTCATAGACTAGTCTAATACAAGTTAGACTGTTTCACAAAAATAAAGACTGACTTAATTTAGACCAAAGAAATTAGACACCTTACCCCCAGGCTAACTCAGGTCTAAGACTCTGTTACCTTGGCAACCAGCAGTAACAATCACACATTACACATTACATTACATTACACAGTACATTACGAACAGCCAAAAGAAAAGGGAAAATGGCTCATAATTTATGGTATTGCTGATGACGTTATGGAGAGAGCTATGAGAAGGGAAAGGGTTTTTATGGACTGCAGTAACCTACTGAAAATATATAATAATGAGGACTTTTCTTTTCTGTACGTCTTTAACGCTCCGCTCAATGGTCGGATTAACACTGTTAACTGTCGTAGCAATCTCTATCCAAATTAAACATTTCTTCTTGTTACCTCATTCTCCGCTAAATTTTCCAAGTAAAATGTCCTTGTAACTGTTATACTCCTCCAACAAATACATATTTCCCGCTGGGGCAAACTGCACTGAGCGGTTGAATGCGCTTACTCGATCCACCATGTTTTTTGTTTTAAAAAGTGTCTTATTTTACCCAGAATGCATTGCAGTGTAGTCCTACATAAGATAGTCAGAGTCTTAAGTGCTTTGTACAGCGGTCTGATTTAGATGTCTATCTGAAGTCTGACTATCTGCTATATCTAAGCCATAGTCAAAGTCTATCTTTGTGAAAACGGCCCCGGTATGACTTTCTTCTGTGAAAGTGAATTGAAGGACATTTTGTAAATATGTCAAATTATGTCAATTTTAAAAGTCTTTTTTTCTCATAGCTTCAATTAAGCTACACACAGATTATAACTGATGTCTGCCAGGTTTATAAATGACAGCTCTCACTGTGTGAAAAGCTACTGCATCTTGGAGTCAGAGGCAGGTGGAATCACCCTCAGCCGTAGTCTCTGTGCTTGGGCCAGCAGGTGTTCACCGGGAAGCGTCCTGACTCCGATTCCCAGACTCCAGCGGTGTTCCGCAGCTCATCCCCATCATCAGCTCAACCAGATGGTCAGCCAGCCGATCTCACCTGCCTCATCAGTGACAGAGACCTCACCCTCTACGAGAAACTGGGAGACGGCTCCTTCGGAGTGGTGAAACGTGGAGAATGGCAAGCCCCTTCTGGAAGAGTGGTAAGAGGGAAGGAATATAAACATCACTAGTAATGATTGGGTATCCATATGCAAAATGAATATAATGCATAAAGTTTCTTCCTGTGCTGTAGCTGAGTGTGGCTGTAAAGTGCCTGAAGACAGACCTGTTGGACCAGCAGGGTGAAGGTCTAGATGACTTCATAAGAGAAGTTAACGCCATGCACTCCCTGGACCACCACAATCTCATTCGTCTATATGGTGTTGTCCTCACACACCCCATGAAGATGGTGAGGAATGAGAATTGAAGTACTAAAAATGGTATTCTATGTCTTTAAAAAAACAACTATGTTCATATAGTCTACCTTAATGGTATAACAAATAAACCTAAATCAAATCAAACTACACTAATACTTTTACTTAGCAAGGACACATTAAATTGATCAAAAGTGAGAGTAAAGACTTACATTGTTACAAAAATATATTTCAAATAAATGTTGTTCTTTAGAATGTTCATCAAAGAATCCTGAAAAAAATTATATCACAGTTTCCACAAAAACATTAAGCATCACAACATCGATAACAATGACATGTTTCTTGAGCACCAAATCAGCACATTACAATGATTTCTACAGGATCATGTGACTGAAGACAGGAGCAATGGCTGCTGAAAATTAAGCTTAACCATCACTGGAATAAATTACATTTTAAAATATATTAAAATAGAAAACAGTTATATTAAGTTGTAATAATGTTTCACAATATTACTGTTTTTCTGTATTTTTGATCAAATAAATGCAACCTTGTTGAGCATTAGATACTTTTTTCAAAAACCTAAAAAAAAATCTTACTGACCCCAACTTTTGAAATTTGGTAGTGTAAATGATTTTAATTTCTGTGCGAACTACCTTTCTTATTTGTGTTTCAGGTGACAGAACTTGCCCCATTGGGTGCTTTGTTGGACCGCCTGAGGAAGCGTCAGGGTCATATTTTGATAGCGGTGCTGTGCCACTACGCCGTTCAGATCTCCTGTGGCATGGCGTACCTTGAGTCCCGACGATTCATTCACAGAGACCTGGCTGCACGCAACATCCTTTTAGCCTCCAATGACCTCATCAAGATCGGTGACTTCGGCCTAATGAGGGCCTTACCTAAAAACGATGATCATTACGTGATGCAGGAGCATCACAAAGTCCCTTTTGCCTGGTGAGAAGAGTTTTAGACCACCATCTACTTTTTATTCATTCCCCCAGTCCATGTTGACATGCTCTGTGCTTTTCAGGTGTGCTCCAGAGAGCCTGAAGACCCGTACCTTCTCCCATGCCAGTGATACCTGGATGTTTGGAGTAACATTGTGGGAAATGTTCACTCACGGACAAGAACCATGGGTTGGACTCAATGGTAGTCAGGTATACTCACATACCTGACCCTAAACACCTTTTTCTGTAAGTAAAGTTGGTATGACATCTGTGTGTCCTTTTGCATAGATTCTCCATAAGATCGATAAGGAGGGAGAGAGGCTTATCAAACCAGAGGACTGTCCGCAGGACATTTATAACGTCATGCTGCAGTCCTGGTCGCCCAAACCCGAGGACAGGCCGACATTTGTGTCCCTCAGGGACTTCCTTGTGGAGGTAAGGTCTCGAATAGTAACAGCAGAAGGTGATTATACTGGTTAGAATGTCCTTGTATCAAAGTCTTTTTATAGAATTGCACATACACCAGAATGTCAATATAATTTTAATTGATGAAGTCTTTCTAATTCACTTATAGACAATGCCCACTGACATGAGGGCACTGCAGGACTTTGATGAACCAGACAAACTTAAAATTCATGCCAATGACATCATCACTATCATTGAGGGCAGGTGAGGACATATTTTAGAGTTTTGTGTCAGCCAGGTGTGAGGAACCACTGTATTATGTGGTTCCTGTTAACCTACGGCCTAGGAAAGATATAAAAAAATGTTAAGGTATGCCAAAGTCAGAATTTGATCAAGAGATTTAATAATCATTACATTAATTGCAATTATTTTATTCTTGACAGTCCTAGTTTTTCACCATTTATGCTAATGACATGAATGTTTAACAAAGCAGCCTCGCTTTCTTAAAAAAAAAAAGAAAGAAGTATTTACTCTAGTTCTTTTAGTCTGTTTTTACAGCCTAATTTCTGTGCTGCAGAGCAGAGAACTATTGGTGGAGAGGTCAGAACAGACAGACTCTGAAGGTGGGACAGTTCCCGAGGAATGTGGTGACCTCTGTGGCTGGTCTGTCTGCTCACGACATCAGCCGACCTCTCAAGCACAGTTTCATACACACAGGCCATGGAGACACAGACCCACACCGAAGTTGGGGCGCCCCTGACAAGATCGATGAGTAATATTCCATTAGCATGCACGACTGACCTCTTGTTAGCAGACTCTTGAGTGTTTTTTTTTTCTCAGGGAACAGATTTACTTGTGTTCACCACTAGAGAGCAGCAACATATTATTTTAAACCAGTAATTCTCAACTTTTTTCACTCAAAAGCCCTCCGTGGTCAAGATAAAGTTTCTTGCTTTTAAACTTTTTTTTTAATGGAAACTTTGAATATGTATATGTTAATTTATTTAACCTCGATTCATTTTGTGATTTCAAATATTTCAAGAACTGTACCACTGTTTGGCTGAAAGAGCTCAATGCGCTGCAACTGAAGAAAACACATGCAAATAGAAAAAAAAACAGCAAATCAGGAAAACATCTTCATCAGTTTAACAACACAATGTGCTCCAAACACTCACAACGTAACCAAATACAGAAACGCAATGCAAATACTCACAACGCACATATGATCAGGATGTTGAAATAAACAAAAAACTCACCTTTCAGGTCATCGGCAACACCACTGACGAGTAGACATTGAACAATAAGCATGTCTCATTCAGGTTCGACACTTGTTGTGAGTATTTGCAGCGCATTTATGTTTTTGGTTGTGTTGTGAGTATTTGCTGCACATTTCTGTATTTGGTTATGTTGTGAGTATTTACAGCACATGTGTTGTCAAACTGATGTTTTCTAAATTTGCTAGTGCTTTTTCTACTTGCATGTGAGTTCTCTCGACCAACGTAGTATGGTTTATATCTTGATTCTATGTGTTTTTAGCATTTTAATTGTAATTATTTTAATATATTCATAGTAATTTGTTGATTTAAACACTGTTTAGTCATCTCTGCCCACCTGTTGAGAACCACTGAATGACAGAAAATCCGCAAAGGTGGATTTAGTTATTTACCCAATGTGCTTTGTGTTCAGTCTGTACCTTGGTAATCCCATGGATCCTCCAGATGTTCTTGGGATGGATTCAAATGCGGCCAAGCCCACTAAACTTCCAAACCGGGCTAAAAGTAAGCAATTGCTTGATCTTGTTGAGCTGGGCTGTTTTGCTCTTCTTCAAATTCACTTTGTCTTCTTTTATTTATGATCTTTTCTTACCGTTGTGTCAGAACAACCTCCCCCCAGACCTCCTAAACCAGCAGTTCTTCTTAAGAGTAAGAACCATTTCTTTTCTTCTAAAAATCGCATGACAAAAAATCTTTCCTAAAGTTTTGGCTTATGACTTGTTCCCAGAACCATTTTACGACTCTGTGCTGGACAATGATGATGATCTGATAGTGACTGGTGTGAAGAAACTCTCGCTTAAGACTCCCACATACCTGGGTTTACGCCCCTGGCCTTGGGAAAGCACCAGTCCGAGTGACCGCCTTAGCGAAGTCTCACTCATTGACTTTGGAGACGATAGTTTCAGCTCTACATCACCCTCACCCATTACCGAGACGCCCAACCCCAGTACAGCGAAACCACCTGCATCCTACGCCGCATCTATCTTAGATATGGCGCCACCGCAGAGCCCCAATCGAGCCCTGCCCAACCCCATGCACCCTACTCCTGTAGTGGATTGGGATATGCGCCCCCTACCTTCTCTTCCGGCATATGACGAAGTGGCCTTGGAGTGTGCTGAGCAGGAAGACATGGAAGTGAGCTCCATAAATGCATCTGCGGTCCAGGAAGACACTCTATCTGAACGGACACAATCAGAGGATGACATTAAAGTCGATGGTAAATGCAATGTGGAGGACAACCTCTTTCTACCATTCAAGCATGGTGAGGAATCCCACTCGTTTTCGCAATCAGCAGACATCTTCAAGGAGCTTCAAAGGGAGGTGATGGTGAAGCTTCGGGTCCCTCCGACCGGACGTTCCCTCCCTTCTTCACCTCTCCCGACTCCTTCAGCTCTCGCCCCGCACCGACAGATCATCCTGCCCTCCTCCTATGAGGACAGGCCTCAAATCCCTCCAAGAATCCCAATCCCACCTATACGGCCCTCTAAGCGGGCAGGAATATATGGCAGCAGACTGTCGGTTTCTCTTGGAGACCAAGAAGACGTGAGCCGCTGTCCGCCTCAGATACCCCCAAGGGATCATGCTCTATCTCAACCCAACTCTCGGGCACCGAGCCCTATGGTGCCACAAGGCGGCTCCCCTCAACAGAGATCCAGCCTCTGTTGCGTCGGATCATTGGGCTCCTGCCTATCCCCATCGTCATATTCCTCTGCGCCATCCAGCTCCTCCATTACATCATCTACGTCAACCGCCACCACTGCAAGTTCTCAGTACGGATCTACTGAAGTGAGCCAGATTCCGGCTAAGAGTCCCTGCATCCTGCCTATCGTGTATGGTGGCGTGAAGGCCAGCAGCACTCATTACTACTTGCTACCTGAGAAACCGGCATACCTGGACAAGTACGAGAGGTTTCTGAAGGACTCAGAGGGAAACAATGAGAAAAAAAACACAAATATGGCCACTGTGAGGCCAATGGTTCAGCAGCAAGTCAACAAGCCCAGTTCTTCCCCCGGCCACACTAGTAACAGCGGGACTTCCAACAGTCTGGCCTGGCCAAGCAGCACCCAAGCAGGGGCCTACAACCGTGTCACGATACAACAAGTAAGCAATTTTTCACCGGACTCTCACCATTGGCTACTCAATGATGTCATGGTATTTTGAGATGACTGATTGGTTGTTTCTGTAGGTGCAGGAGGCGGTACATGGAGTGACTGTAGAGGAGTGTCAAACGTCCCTTCAGACACACAGCTGGAACGTTCAGGAGGCCGTGAAATATCTGAAGGTATCTGTGTGCTTCATTTCAGACACAAAAGAGAGAGTGCTCATGGATGATGAAAGATCTTTGAAGCATTTACACAGATGACTGTTTCCTGATGTAGGTGGAGCAGTTGTTCCGACTGGGTTTGAAGGCTCGGCCTGAATGCGTAGAAGCTCTGGAGAGATGTGGCTGGAACCTGGAACAGGCCAGCACTCAAATGCTGGACTCCTACGGTCCATCTAGACATAGGTAGTATAACTGTATGATTATTAAAGGGATAGTTCACCCAAAAATGAAAATTTACTCTAAAACTGTATGACTTTCTTTCTTCAGTGAAACTATATTTTATATTCAGCTAAAAAAATGTTTTTCTTTTTTCAATACATTTATGTCCATACAATGAAAATCATTGGGGTTCAGTGTTGTTTTGGACCCCTCTGATATTCATTATAAGGAGGGTAAAATATTGTTTATTCTTTAAATGTCCTCTTTTGTGTTACACAGAAAATAAAGTAAACAAATACATCATATATTCAACATATCTCCCTGATTTGTGTCAGGTTCTAATGGCAGGAAAAGGAAGAACAGAGCTGATCTCCGTTCCAGCGAAGCTAAGCCAATGAGAATCGATCCAATGAGAATCAATCCAATGAGAATTCAGCTCTTTGACTGTGGTCCAGTTATACAATTGATGTTTGCTAATAGATTATACAGGTCATTTGAATAATCATTGCTTAACTGCTTATATTCAATTCAAGAAAAATGCAAAATTCACTTACTTGAAGTACAACAAGTGCAATGTGAACAGTTAAAAATGAACCATGTGTTTGTATATTTTGCTTCAGTTTTAAAATAGAGAAAAGTTTGCTTTTCACTGCATCAAATGTGACTTTACACTACTGCATTCAGCCTGTGAAATGTTTGTAGTATATTTATTCCGAATATTTTATGCAGGGGTGAAGGAACCATCTGAAAAGTGGGGACATCATTTAAATCTTATCAGCACTGCTCAATATTAA
Organism: Siphateles boraxobius; assembly: GCF_051911475.1. Lineage (NCBI taxonomy): Eukaryota > Metazoa > Chordata > Actinopteri > Cypriniformes > Leuciscidae > Siphateles > Siphateles boraxobius. The sequence continues at coordinate 21,916,445 of NW_027508876.1, forward strand.
TTGAGTGATGTGAGTTGAAATGGTTGCTACAATCCTTTTTTTTATGTAAAGACATTGCAGGGTATACTGGTCAGACATAATAAGCTTTTGAATGGATATATAGACCATAATGAATGGATGTATAGACCATTAAGGTGCAGTCACATTTACTGTTGTTCTGCAAATCTTTGTGGATGAAGTCTGTCATTTCAATAGGAATTGAAATCCATGTGATCAGCAATTTCGTGTGAGGGTAAAATATTTCCCCACACAGATTTCTCAAAGGGTTCAAGGTCACATGGTGAATGACCAGCTTGGTTTGAAAGTGACTTCTGCTGCTTGGTTTGAAAGTGACTTCTGTGTAAGCTGTGCTTCATACATCGCTACATTATTGACAATGGACGATGGACTTTTTCCTGTGAAATTTCATGATAATGTTACTACACCTTTATGCATTATCTATTACTCTCATAGTTCGGTTAACTCTCATTCATGATGTTGCATGCAGTATATAGGCCTTGTTGCTAATATCAGCTTATACTAGTTTTTCATTAGTTTTATTTTATTCTGTGGTGGTACAATTAGTCGCCGCCTGAGACTCCACAGACACAGATCACCCACAGTTGGTCTTTTTTTCCCCCTCATGCCTCTATTATTGTGGTTTAATCTATTTTATATAACCCACGATTAAAACAAACAAACTGTGGTCGAACTGAGAATATCAATGTTCATTCCTCACATCAAAAGTCTGGCTAGACAAGACTATTTTAGAATAAACCCATTTTTCATGTGGCATGATGGCAGACAATACTGAAAATGCACTTAGTGTATTCTTAATTCATCAGTTTCTTGTTAGTTTTGTTGGTCTTCATTGTCTTTATCACTGGACCAATTGTTCTCAGTTGCTGATTTAGCTATTTTGAGAATATTATCTTTTTCATTTACTTTTAGGTAAGTGGAACTCTGCTTTGAACTTTGCATTTTGCGATTTTGCTCAGGTTCATATAGAAACAGCACTTAGTCTCTGTAAAGATTAGGATAAGTTTGTATTAATGAAATGATCTTAACTGGAACTGAATAACAGCTTTTTATGTGCATTTTTCTTCTGTCAGAACATGTCGACCCGACCGTATGTCATACACTTTGCATCAATTACACACAGACGTCTTACTAAGCAAATTGAGGCTTTTGCTCTGTGCTTGTGTGCTCTGTAATTGTCATCTGCCTCCTGTACAGATGCTCAGTATTCTAGTTATGTTTTACCTGCACTGGTTTTGTGTTCATGTCTTTGCAATGTTGTTCAGTTTTTGGAATATAGCCTGTGTCAGTGCTCACCTTATGTAGGTTGCCTCCCACTTTTTCTGAATTGGATGGCAGAATGCTGGGCTTACTGTAAAAGATTATTAATGTGTATTCTATAATTATCTATATGTATTTTTGTAATGAAGTATATATTTAAAACTGGTGTGAATGGAGTTTCATTATTTTATCAGCCTTTTTGAGTTTGAAGTATTATGGGAACTATTCACAGATATATTCACAGATTATACAGAGCGCAAGATTCTTAAATATTATGGACTCATTGAGCTAAGAGGCTGAGCTGCACCATGGGGCCCACTGACCCTGGAAGTGGAGCTGCACCATTGGGCCCACTGACCCTGGAAGTGGAGCTGCACCATGGATTTCCACATGAACAATGAGAAGCCTTACAGAACATCTACTGAATGTCAAAATGTACAGGACGTCTAATGAATAAAAATATGTTTCTAGAATATAATGAAATACATAAAATGTGACAAATTAATGAACATTTATTTTGCTGTTATGTTGTAAGTTTGTCAGGCATCAAAAAATATTTGAAATATGGATGCTGATACTTTGACGATTTCTCTAAATCTTTATTTATCTAATCCACCATTAGATGTCAGTGCTGTGCTAAAGAATGAAAGATTGCATTGCTTTCAAAGTTACTTGTATCATACTTTATATTCCCGAGACATGAATTTATTCTCCTTTACACTAATAGCACTTCTAGAGCAAACTTGACAAAAAACCCAACGTTTTAAGGGGTCCATATCAGTTGTCTAGTAGTCTCAGCCTCAGACGTCATGCCCACGGACCATTGGCTGAACGTCTGATGCATATATACTGTATATATATATGAGGTTCTATATATGGTTAGCCAAGAAAGTTTTCTAAAGCAAATTTAACCTATAGGTTTTGGTTTGTAGATTCTACATATTTTAACTTATGGTAACATGCCCCTAGCGTTATTCTCATGCTATTTTAACGTCCTCTAATGTTATATTAACGTTCCCCCAAGGTTATTCTAACCTTCCCAGACACGTTATTCTATTAATATTTTAATGTTCCTCTAACATTATTCTAACATTCCCAGAACGTTATTCTATGTATGGATGCCCATAATCAGCATTATACAAGCCATATCTTGTTTTTATTTATTGTTTAATTATTTAAAAATAATCTGAGCACATCAACCATCATATGGAAGATTTAATAAGATTAAATTAGTCCACTATGATTTACTATATTTCACAGCAGCGTACCCAGATTTTAAATGCCTTCAGCACCAAATAATTGATTCAAAGATTCAAAACAATCTATGTTTTTAAAATGTGAAATTTATTCACAGACATGAATAAACAATTATTTGACTTAAAGTAGGATATCAGTAAAAAAAAAAGAATATATATATATATATATATATATATATATATATATATTCTACAGTTAAATCGGTATGTAAACAAAATCTTCTCGATTAGGCTGACATTAAGTTCTCTTCAATAAGGGTGTCAAATCTATCTGAAATCTATCTATATTAATAATAAGTAGAGATGCACCGATACAGGAATTCTCCGCCAAACCGATATCATTACTCAGAATGCTGATGCCGTTTCCGATAGTTTGATTTTTTATAAGGAAAAAAATATCTCTCCCAAATAATGCTGCAAACTATACAGGGAACCCTCTCATTTGGTACACTATAATATTAGAGGTTACAATTAACAACAGAGCTATTATTTTCAACTGCTGTTTATTTCCAGATATAATATTTACACAAATAAAAGCTGAAATGTTTGTATCCAGCTCAATTGCACATAAGGTAGTTTTCATAAACACTTCATCATGGCAAATTTATTCAAACATATAATATAATTAACAGTAAATAAGCTCTTCTCTAATATTTTTATAGCTAACTAACGAAGTGTGACAAATACACTATAAAAACACAATTACACTGTAACAAACAAATAATTACAATGTAGTAACAAATGTATTATTACACTGTAACAAGCGTATAACTACACTGAAACAAACATATAATTACACTGTAGCAAACATATAATACACTGTAACAAATGTAAAACACTTTGACCCTTTAGGTTTTTTCCTAAAACGTTCGATTTTGACATCTTAATTTCAAAAGGCTATTTTTGTACAGTAGGCACTCTGATTCCATGTATGGGGCACATATATATTATTCATATGCTTGCGATAGACTATGCATAACAGCCCCTCTGCCCCGTGTCACACCGTCTCTGCTCCTGCTACAGGCAGCGCGGCCAGATCTGCCTCGTGTGCGCTCCGAGTGTGCACAGCTCGGACTACTGTCATTGTCATTGCGACTCCCCACCCTGCCTCCACGTTGCCCCCTAATTTGTCCTATGAATTCTTCGACCTTATCTAACATACCCAGTGGCATTAGACAAAGTCTCCACCACAATACTGTCAGCGTGATTGCGGGGAGGCACACGGTCAGAAGACAAATTTACGTGGCTAGCGCGGTCAAAATCTCCCGCCTCGTTCCCCACAACACTAACACGCCTGCTAACATTGCGATGAACACTCCCCGGGAAACATTGTTCCCACCACTGACATTGGGCAAAGGACCATCTACATTGGGCAAAGGATTGACCGTTTGTGCTTTATGTAGGGCTAAACTTTCACTTTCAGAATCACCGTCATCTTCTGAAGGCAGATATTCCCCAGAATCAGGGTCCGCGATAAGACCCAACACTTCATTGCGGGTAAGCTTTATTGATGCCATTAGATAATAATAATAATAATAATAATAATAATAATAATAATAATAATAATAATAATCTAATGCAAATACTCGCTGACGTTGACAATTGTGCTCTGATAAAATGGCTCACTCGCACACTAGCTCCACTTTTGTTCACACTGATTCAATACGCTCTAGCTCGAAGATTTTGTATAGAAGCATGACCTTTTTTGAGTCAGGGATGAAGTATGACATGTCTGCCATCTAGTAGAGGGGAGGTTGATCGAAATTTGACACCCTATTTGACAAAATCGGCCGTTTTATTCAGTGCCGCATCTTGTAAACTCGACCGTTGCGCCATAAGGGTTAAAAATTTATTACACTAACAAACGTATAAGTACAATGTAGTAAAAAATGTATAATTACAGTGTAACACATGTTTAAATACACTGTGATAAACATAAATATACTTTAAAAAACATGATTACAGTATAACAAATGTTATTGCACTCTAAAATGTATAATTACATGTAACAAATGTATAATTACACTGTAATAAAAATATATTTTCACTGTAACAGATTTATAAATACACCCTGCAAACAAGCCCGTACTGGCCCTTTACGGGCCCCCAGCAGGCTGCCAGCGCAGGGCCCATGAGAATTTGCTCATTGGCAAAACGCTCGACCGTTGTGAATTTTTAACCCTAATATTATAGAGGACCAAAATAGAGGGTTCCCTGTATAGTTGTCCCTGTATTCTTTAGGAGAGATTTTTTTTTTCCTTAAGAAAAATCAAACTATCGATATCCGTATCGGCGGAAATATTTAATATCGGTGCATAATAACCGTAATTACAATAAGTAATTATTCAAGAAAGAGATTCAAAACAAATGTTAGTCAGCCAGTAAAACGAAATGACTATTAATTTTAAATTACGCAAGTGCGTGGCTTTCTGTGGAAGACATGAGAAAGATTAGAGACGTGCAGTAAATGAAGATAAAAACAAACCATCTAATTTATTATTTCTGTGCTTTTCCCTCTATGCTTAACACTGGCTTAATAATTCAGCAATAAAGTTGGATTTATCCGATCATTATAGTGCGTTTTTTGTAACGATGAATCCATATGCTGTAATTTTTTTAACACAGTAGCAACAACAAAGTAAGATTCAAGACAGGAATCGAGGTCAACAAACGTGCACAGGGTCGATGACAATAACGGCAGTCCAAACAGCAAAATAATCCAAGTCCGTAATCCAAAAACCGTGGTCAAGACACGGCAGAGAAACATTACCGTAGCAAGCAAACAAGGTATCAGAAACGCTCTGTAAAGACAGGGTAAACTGGCAATACTTCGCAACATGATGCACAAACAACATGGTTTATAACAGGTAGGAACAGGAAGAAATGCAAGAAGAACCGGAATTGTTCAGTACTCAGGAGATAGTCCCCTCTGGCGTTTGGAGGAATGGATAGCGGATGCAGATGTTACAGTTTTGATTGATCTCATTTCAACAAAAATTCTGTAGATAATTTTAGAGCTCTGTACAGGTCATTACACAAAAGCATCTGCAACTTTAATTGGAAGGTTTTTTTTGGTTCTCAAACGTTCTTTTTTAAAGTTTGGTTTTGGTTAGCCATGAAAGTTATCTTAATTGAAATAGAACGTTAGTTTTTGGTTTCCACAACATAATTCTAACGTTATTTTAACAGTACTCTAATGTTATTCTAACATTACCAGAACGTTATTCTAGCATTCCCTTAACATTATTCTATCTGTCATGTTAAATGATGGAGGATACAAGGTGCAAGTAACAACCGTTTATTGGTAAATGAAGTGTAGGGAAAAGTCCAAACAGTGTGGTGCAGGAATGGTCGCTCTTAATGACGCAGGGACGTCGACGGGCAACCCGATCGGTTATGTCAGAAGTGAAGAGAGAATCCACGAGAAATCCAGCATGAAGCAATAACCTCCAGGTGAGCAGTAATCCCAGGGCAGAACACAGAACAACAGGAACTAGAATCAAAACATAGGCAAGGAGGCAAGGAGGCAAGGTAGCAAGGTAGCAAGGTGAACAGGAATCAGGACACCGGGAACTCTATCTACTATCTGACAACTATCTGACAATGGGATTACTGCTCACCTGGAGGTTATTGCTTGCACTCCAATGGTTCGAGTCTTTTTTTTAGGTACTTTAGGGTGTCATGGAGAGGTGTGGCATCGAAGACCCAACATCTAGCTACTGGGGTGCCTCAGGGCTCAGTGCTTGGACCACTCCTCTTCTCCATCTACGTGACATCACTAGGATCTGTGATTCAGAAACATGGCTTTTCCTATCATTGCTAAGCTGATGACACACAACTCTACCTCTCATTTCAGCCTGACGATCCAACGGTAGCTGCTCGTATCTCAGCCTGCCTAACAGACATTTCTGGCTGGATGAAGGACCACCACCTTCAACTAAACCTTCCGAAGACAGAGCTACTTGTGGTCCCGGCCAACCCAACACTTCATCACAACTTCTCCATTCAGCTAGGCTCGTCATCCATAACTCCATCAAGGTCAGCTAGGAACCTTGGGGTTGTAATTGATGATCAGTTGAAATTCACAGACCACATTGCTAGAGCTGCCCGGTCCTGCAGATTTGCCTTCCACAACATTAGGAGGATCAGGCCCTTCCTTGCAGAGCATGCTACACAACTCTTTGTCCAAGCACTTGTTTTATCCAGACTGGACTATTGTAATGCTCTCCTGGCTGGTCTTCCACTTTGCTCTGTCAAACCTCTACAATTGATCCAGAATGCTGCAGCCAGAGTAGTCTTTAATGAGCCAAAGAGAGCACACGTCACTCCTCTCCTCACTAAATTGAACTGGTTGCCAGTTGCCGCTCGCATTAAATTCAAGGCACTGACGTTAGCCTACAGAACAACCACTGGCACTGCTCCCTCTTACCTAAACTCATTACTTCAGACTTACGTGCCATCCAGAAACTTGCGCTCTGCTAGCAAATGTCGTCTTGTGGTACCATCTCAAAGAGGCACAAAATCTCTTTCTCGGACCTTTACCATGACTGTTCCCTGTTGGTGGAATGATCTGCCTAACTCAACCAGAGCTTCTGAGTCAGTAGCCACTTTCAGGAAATTGCTGAAGACGTATCTTTTTCGGCAGCACTTGATTCAGTAGTACTAACAATTTCTCTTCTATTCTATTCTATTAAAAAAAAAAAATGCACTAAAGTTAAACTGAGAGGGGTTATAGCACTTGCGTATTGTTGTCCTACTGTTAGTTTAACTGCTTCTATTGTTCTCATTTGTAAGTCGCTTTGGATAAAAGCGTTTGCTAAATGAATAAATGTAAATGTAAATGACAACACAAGACACCAAACAGGGAACATATATAGGCATGGCTGAAGACAGCAGCTGGCACAGATAATTAAGATGATTAGCAATCACCCTCACCAAACGGGAAACTAAATATCGGGACTCGTCACACTCATGCAGCTAAAGTTTCTTAATTAGTATGTGCCGCTGACACCTGCTTTGCTGTCCTAGAGGTGTTGGTGTGAATGTGTGTGTTTGGTTGGGAAGGACAATTTGCAAAGACAACTGTGCAGCTGAATGTGAATACACTTCTGACTTCATAGGTCTCATCTTCATCCCTTTCTCTTTCGCTGCAGTTTTTCAGGCATCTTGCAACTAGAGAAAAACTTTTTAGAAAAAAAGTAAACAAGAAGGTCCACATCAAATCCCTAAACCTAGCCATCTGTGGAGATTGTACGAAAACGTTATATTACATCTATTGATTTAGACAAAATACTGTAGAATTTTACTATCACCCATTTATAGGTTATCGGATATAAAATGAAAATAACTATGTAACCTTAAATTTGCTAGTTCATTATTTTTGTTTTATTTTATTTCACTATTTGTAAATTGATTATTTTATTTGGGTAAAAAGAAACAGATGTTAAACAATAATAATCTATTTAAGAAAATTTGTTTCATAAATTTTTATTTGTCTTATTCATAGTTTTATATATATTTGTGTAAAGGTTATATTGTGCCCCTTCCCCTTTGAGGCAGAGTGCGCTGGGAAAAGAAAAAAGGAGAAAAGAGATGTGAGTTGTATGTAAGTTAGGCGGCTGTTCATGCTGTTATGCCAATGCTTCTGATTAAAGAAAAAAAGTGAATTATCACCATTGTAACCTGAAGGGGGTGGACTTTGGAATCCACTGCTGCTTAAATGTATATGTAATGAGGGATTCAAATAAAGGTATTAATCAATATTTTTCCGGAAGTATTAATAAATATTTTTCACTATTTTTACATGCCAGCGCCCAGCAACCAAAATCTGCGACATCGAAGGTCACGACGTGCCTAAATTCAGGGTCCGAGTGTCAGCTGCATAATCGATATATGCTTCAGTCTATCTGTATATGTGTGGAAAATTAGTATGTTATTAATGTATAACTGCAGTGATCTTTATAACTGTAAGCGGGGCGGCCTACGAACTCCCGTTTGAGTCTTGAAGCTGATTTCTGCTGATGAAACTGCAAACTATCTTCAGTAAAACTTCTTCAATTTATTATAATTCTGACTCCGGGTCTTCATTCAAACATCTGGTCCTTGGGTCCTAAACTGTTACCCCAACTAACCCGTTTTATTTATGTTACCCAGAATGAAGAAGCTGGAATGATCGCCAATACGGCATCAAGAAATAAGCGTTACAAGTTACAACTATATAGGCCAGAGAAGTTGTGTGTCTAAAGTCTCCCCCTTTAAATTACCGCCACTAGCCATCACAATAAATATTTGGGGGGTTTAAAACCTTTATTAAAAGCCCCACAGCGTTCAAGTAATATCCGCTGACTCTTGTTCCTGCTAAGATCAGACATTAGAAGTAATGCTACAGGTCAGATTTGTGTCTGCTGTAGTCCAGCTTCTGGAAGCCGCTATCACTGAAACATCGAAGACAGCTGAGATTCAGATCGATAACACTCCTGTTGTACGCAAAGCTGCTGTGCTTCACATGAGTTGCTATGGTATACCAAGGCACCTGGTGATACTTCAAACCTTTAATATACAGTTTTTTTTCATCATTTTCTAAATCTCAGGAGGAAGATGACGCAGTTGGATAAACTAAAAGATGTGCATCTGTAAAGGGTGTATGTTTGTTATTACCAAGAGACCTGAAAGTGCTGTCTGCAGTGGTTGTTTGTCCATTCAGAAAAAGGGGACATATTCCCAGTCTTATTGTCTTGTGTTTTCTGGAGCATTAAAAGCTGTGTTGGAGACCTAAATGTTCTGTGACTCATTGCCGAACCTGAGTATATTGATTGCATCACACTCAGATGATGTCTGGCTCTTCCCCGGGACCCAAAAAGGTTCATTCAAAGGTGTTAAACCCAAGGGCTACAAGATAGATGATTTGCTATTCAAAGGAATATTCCAAGGTAATTGCGTAAGCTGAGCGGCTCACTGAAATGAAAGTTCTTGGCTGAAACCAAAAACATACACTAGGCCAAAATCTAAAACTATTTTGTATGTTATCATCAGTCACTATTCACATTGAAATGTGATTAACAGGATATCACATGCTTTTTCTCTTTGTCTCTGTTTCTGTTATATTTCTGACATGAAGAAATTCACCCTATTTACTTAATGAATGTACTATTATTGATCTTATAGTGAACTATTCATCCAAGCATATGTTTCAATTTTTTTAAAATTAGTTTTAACCTTATAATTTTTTATGGAAATGTCAACTCGATCTTCTGGTTCGAGAAATGTCATAACGGACTGGTGACGTCAAGCTTGCATTCAGGTCTGCATCCATCCAAACAACAATCGACAAATTATTGTGACATACGTTTCACTTGGACGTATGTCACAATAATAAAGACAAGAAGTGTTGCTACTTTAAAGTAAGCTGTTTCTGTTTAAATATTCAGTCAAGAATTTCAGCCTGAATATTTTGCTGAATAATTGATTAAATGGTCAGAATGTTCAAACAGAGCACAGTTGTGGCACAGAGTGTTTACAGTTTTTAGTGGATTCAGCCTACAAATGGTTTTAAACTGGAAGATGGGGAAAGTATGTAAAAAACGCATTTTATTTTATCTTTTATTCAGATCAACAAAATGTCGAGTCATACAGTCTAACCATTTCATACATTCAGTGTTATATATATATATATATATATATATATATACATATATGAATGTTTATAAATTAAAAATTATTATAAAATAATTAATTATAATTATAAAAAAAATATATATATATATTTTTTTCTGTCCGTTTTGTGAAAGGTCTGAGGTGTATACAGAGAGAAAGAAGGCCTTGAGTGACATTTTCTTATAACTTTAATGTCTGATGGTCAGACTTTAGACATTGACGTGACGGAGGAACAAATGTGAGGGTGCAGGTGGCTCGTCTTAAGATAAGACCATGGCTGTAGTTCAAACAGCTTTACACCCATCAATTTCCAAACTGTCATTTTAGTGACAGATAACTGCAGGTCACCAAATAAGCTCCCCACCATCATAACGCTTCCGTACCAACACAACCCCCCCACACACATACATACACACACCTTGATAAAAAGCCAACAGCAAATTAATTTACGCTTTGATGACTAATGGATACAAAACCTCCCATCAAAGTTCTTGGTTATCTCTGTAATGTGTGACGTAATGCATGTTTATCGTTCAGTCTTCCTCTCTCACTTTAGTCTTTTTCTTTTCCTGTTTCACCTCTCATTAAGCAGAAGCCTTTGAACCGAGCAGTGACTTTGGGTTGATGGTGTTTGTTTTCGTCATCTTCTTGCTCCGTGGTGTGAAATTTTAAGTACTTTTCTTTTCACCTCTGTTCATCCTCGTCCACTGGGCTTTTTCAAAATTCATATCATAATAATTATGCTCTGTTCCTCTGAGCGTGATTCTGTGATCACAAGTGTGAAAAGGGTTTTATGATGTCCTAATGCATGAGCCGAAGAGTGCTCAGTCTATGTTCAGTGTTCTTTTCATTAAGGACAATAAAACATCACCATCTACTGCAAGCTACATCTTTCTCTATATGCACTCAGCATGAGTATATACATGTTTTTGTGTGTATGTGGGTCCATCAATCCATCCATCCATCCATCCATCCAAATGTTCTTTTTTCTTTCTTTCTAACATCCTGCAAATTTATCTGGCATTCTTCCTTCTCATCCATCTGTCCATCCAGCCATCATTTGTTCCATCCATCCATCCATCGATCCATCCTTCGTTCCATCCGTCATTCATCCATTGTTTGTTCTGTCCATCCGTCTGTCTGTCCATCCGCCCATGGTTTGTTACATCTGTCCTATCTATCTATCTATCTATCTATCTATCTATCTATCTATCTATCTATCTATCTATCTATCTATCTATCTATCTATCTATCTATCTATCTATCTATCTATCTATCTATCTATCGTTGCAACTAAAATTGTTCCACCCCCTTGACCTGCAAGACATTCGCTGTTTTAATGAAAACAGTTCAACAAAGGCTTCAATAAACTATTATCCCTAAATCCCTGTACATTGTACATGTTATTGAAGCTCCACCCACTGTTGGCAACTGCAGCATGTTGTGACTGCAGTTACTGGCCTTTAAGAAGGGTTGCATTAGTAGAGCAGGTTACTCTCTGTTCTTGTCTTTGCTGCTCAGTAATTTTTATATGGTGTTGTGGCTTTGTACAAATAAACCAGTCTGATGAACCTTTTAAATAAAATTTTAAAAAGGATGTTGCCTCAAGGTGTTTTAACTGATGCCCCATTGGGATCTCTGTGAATCACCAGTAGGAGTCTTTTACAGAAGGTTTATTACAGTTTTTCTCAGTCGCTTCGGTGCATTTCTCACATCACTATTTACATTTGCACAACAGTTAATGCAGTTCTCAAAACAATAAGTACAAACTGCAAAACCTAGTTGATAACCTGCAAAAGTGTGTCACTTGCTCAAAATGGATAGCTCATTCTTCAAAAGCAAGTATTCATGTCAATGAAAGTGTCAGTGTCATCAAGATGAAAAGTCCTGACACCATTGTTTATGAACAAGATAGTCAAGGAGTCAAAGATAGTTACAGAGTTTACTCTGTAAATGTTTTCCAGTGCAAAAAAGTCAGATCTTGGTGACACTACCTGCTCAAGACAGCACTATATAGGCTACTATTTGCACAGCCATTTGAAAACTACAGTAAAGTTACACATTACTGTATTTAGTGAGGTAACTGAGTACAAGACACTGAATATGTATGTTTCACATTTTTACTGCATATGCTCTTTGCAATTCTAATTTGTTCACAGCATTGTGCAAAAGAAAAAATACACCCTCATTTACAACAAACATAAACTCCCTTTGGGTAGAGCTGTGCACAACTGTAAACAATATTGCAGAACATATTGGAACTGAACATACAACATACATAGTACTGTAAATCATTCATGCACATCCAGACGTTCCTCTCTGTCTGGCCACATAGGTTCACCTGAGAGAAATTGTTCAATTTAGGAGACATTTTCAGGAAGAAAAAAAAGATTAAAAAAAGTTGTAAAATTTTCTTGGCAAATTTTGACAACTAGTTCAACATTTTTGTATGTGATGACTCAAGCAATGAAATGAGGACTATTAGTTTTATATGGGATGACTATTCAGCATTAACACGTATAGTTAATTTTGACTGACATGACATAAGCAATTGATAATGTTATAAAACAGCAGAGAGTTGTATGAAAGCAATTGATGCATGTCCAAAAGCATTTGCAATTTGTTGGAAGGAATGAGAAACTGCTACTATGATGTGCACAAATGACTAAATGTTGTGGAGGTTGAACTAACTGTTGTGCAAATGTAAATAGTGATGTGAAGAATGCACCAAAGCGACTGAGAAAAACTGTAATACACATGTGAGTGATTCTGAGAACTTAAAGTTGATCAAATTGGCTCTAAATATTCATTTACAAAATTAGTCAACCCCCAAAAGCCAAATTTTGAGCAGAATCTTTTATTCTTTATAACCTCCATCAAACGCTGTCCGTAAGTGCTTAGAAGCATCTCTCACCTTTCTACTGCAATCTTGGCCCATTGCTTAAAAAGCTTCCAGATCACTGATAATCCTTGGTTTTCACGTTACCACTGCTTTCTTCAAATTCCACCAAATATTTTCAATGAGATTTAAATCTGAAGATTGTACAGGAACACATTTAAGGACATTCTACAACTGATCCCTGAACCAAGCTTAAGTAGATTTAGATTTATACTTTGAAATGGCTGTCGAGGAAAGTCCATAGATCATCAAGTTTCAGTCTCTGCTCCGAAGGCATCACCATCTTTGCCAAAATGGCTTGATTCTTAAGAAAATTCATGATGTCCTTCAGACAGTCAATATTTCCACTTCCTGCAACAGCAAAGCATCCCCGTAAACCTCCATGTTTGACCAACGGAGAAGGAGTTCTTCTGCTCATAAGCTTTGCGTTTTTTGCACCAGACGGTGCAAATCTTGATCCATGGGTCCAAAAAGTTCCAGTTCATCACTCCATAACACATTCTTCCAGAACTCCACATACCTATCCAAATGAATTTAAGCATATATTTAAGCATATTCAAGTCCCAACATGAAGGCCATGCTTGTCTAGTGTTCTTCTTATACTCTGCATTGTAATGTTTAATTCTTCCTTTTATCAGGTCATCTTGCAAGTCTTTGAAACCTTGCAAGATTTTCTGGTACAACAAATTTTAAGCTTTATGAGTAAGGCTGCCAGTTGCATCCATAGTTCGTTCCACCCGTCTATCCGTTCCATCTGTCCATTGTTTGTTCCATCCATGCATCCGTTCGTTCCATCTTTCCGTCCACCCATTCATCCATCTGGCGTTCTGTCCATCTATCGTTCTCTATTTTTTGACAAACTTTGCTTTTGTATTTTTTTAAAAAAGTCATACGAATTTCTTTTGAATTTTACGTTCATTTTCACTATAATTCCTTCCATTCAAACAAGAAAATCTGTGTCATGTTTCCTATACCACAGTTTAACTTATTTCAAATGAAAGAATTGAGTGCATTTTCAGTTAATTTCTAAATGGCACTGAGGTTTCTGGTCATGTGCTGGTATCGATTGAAGATGGTTCAAGCACAAGAAATTATAGTTAAATGAAAACGGTAAAAATGTAGAAAGGTTTCAGCAAGGGTTAATGGACAGAAAATATAATTAGCTCACTATAAAACAATAGAAGTCAATGGAAAGTCTCCTCTATGATCGAAAAAACATTGTGTGTGTTGTTCTTTCTCTTTCCTGGTCTTTAATGGAGACAGATGCCTGTAATGGGCTGTGGAAATGGACACAGATGCATCACCAAACAAAGTTACACATCAGCGACTGAGATGGTCATGAAAAAAATACAGAGGGACTTCTTTAAACATGAATAATGACTGCTGAGCACCCCGATCACTTTTTCACACTGTCTCTCTTTCTGGCCTCCAATTCCTGTATTACCATTGAGAACAGATAGAATACAGTAAGTTCACCTTGTTACCCGTCTCCCTACTTAGTCATTATTAGGCATTAGAGTTCGTGTGATGGTGACTAAGTGTGGGACTGGGACTTTGTGGTAAGGATGGGATGTGTATTCGTTGCAGAAGGCCTTCAGGCGCAGGGTGAACTGAAGATTCATCCTACAATGCAAAACGCCTAGCTGTTTATTTTAGCGTATTAACACACTCCCCGCTCCAGTTTCACCGTGCTCAGCTGCACATGAGAATGACTGATCAAATGCTCCGTCAAAAAAGCAACAATCATAGGTACATTATACCTATGGATTTTCAGTCACTTAAATATGAGCTGTAAAATGAAGGCTGCGCCCCTGCCTTCATCTTCAGGCAGGAAATTTAGATCCGCTAGACCGCTACCCTCGGATTATGAACTAGGCTACTGACGAACGCCAAAGAACTTTATAAATATTTGCTTGCTGGGCTGTCAATAAATGAATGCTATGTTACATCATTATTATATCTCCCGAGTCTTTCTGGTAGAACTATAATATTTAAATGAACAAAAACTAGTAGTAACACTCCAGTACAGGATTTAAATTAAATATAGCCTTAAACTACACGCGACTTTGTCGCTGCAAGTCGCCAGTCGCTGGCGATGAGGTCGCTAGTGGGCGTTCCCACTACTGGTTGCCTAGTGACTAATAATGTTTATGAATGACATCCAAAAGACAGCGAATCAGCTTTCTTGCCGCTAAAAAACACAATTTCTGGAGGGAAAATACTAAATATAAATATACTCCGTACATAAATACGTCTGTAGTGAAGCATGAAGATGAACGATACACTAAAGTCGATTTTTCTCATTGCGGCCGTTTATCTACGGCATAAGCGCAAACGCTGGTCTATCTGGGTTCACGAGACCATTCGGGCTCGGAGTCGGCACGGCGAGTACCACCGGCTGGTGCATGAGCTGCGGCTGGATGAAGTCCGGTTCCAGCAGTACTTCAGGCTGGACAGGACCCAGTTTGATGTGCTGCTACGGAGGGTGGGTCCCCTGATTTGCAAGGACAATACACGTTTCCGACGAGCCATTTCCCCCGGTGGACGGTTGGCAATTTGTTTACGGTAAGTAGCGCTTAGCCTATTTAAATGTGTACTGAACCAGGTTGATTAAAATATTTAAAATATTTAATCGATTTAGATGCTTTTATATAAACTAAGACTATCACGTTTAATTTAATCAGTATATAAGTACACACATATGTTTCAACATTTAATCAATGTCAATTGGGTATCTGGGATAGGCCTATATATATATATATATATATATATATATATATATATATATATATATATATATATATATATATATATGAGTGTGTGTGTGTGTGTGTTTATATTTATTCTTGTTTATACTTATAAAGTGTGTGTATATATTATATCTTTGTGTGTATCAAAGAAGAATCATATATAACATGTTGTAACATTTATAACATGTTGAATGTTATTTAATGTGTCAGTTAAATTATTATAAAAAATAAATACAAATATATAATGTATTTTTTTAACTGCAATATTGTAGAATAATATACTTTATTTTCATATAAATGTATACTTCAATTCTTAATACATATTTCCACAGATTCCTTGCAACAGGGGATTCATACCGCAGTATTGCCTTCAGCTACCGGGTTGGGCACAGCACTGTAGCAGATATCGAGGCAGAGGTGTCAAAGGCCATTTGGGACTCCATGGTTGAGGACTACATGCCGGTTCCTTCCACAGAAGATCATCTGGGTCTTCAGATGCTGGTGGGGGATTGGATGGTGCTGCCTCTGCCCTATTTAGAGCTGAGACAAGATGTTTCTCAAAAAAAGATAGTGTCTCACCCCCCCGCCGCCTTTTTGAAGTGCCCTGTGTAAACTTTTCTTTCTCCTGTCTTGGTTGCTTTCTGCTGCTGGTTGGATCTAGCTGGCTGCTGGTTGGATCTAGATGGCTGCTTGAAGGCTGTAGCTGGCTTGTCAAAGGATCTGGCTGGATGGCTGGCTCTCCCTGACCCGCTGACTGTCTGACTGACACTGGGCATTGGACTCTAGCTACCAAAATGGACTCCCCAACCCCTTGAGGCATGTTTCCACTAGTGCCTCTGAACTCCATAAAGGGGGTGAGGAAGCCCATGATGGCACTGTATTTCCAAGGATTAGCATGATCACCTGCTGAGCCACTTTTTCTGTTTTTGTTTTTATTTAATTCCCTCCTGTATACATCACGGAGGTTTTTCCATTTGTTTTTGGATTCTTCAACTAACAAAAAAAAATATATATATATGTATGAGCACACACATAAATATTACTTTTATGAAAATGTATAACAAAGTATGATCAGATGCAATGAGTAAGCGTAGTATAGGCCTAGTTTATTCTGTGATATATATTGCAATACAATATTAATATCTGTATACAGATATAAGATATACTGAATATTTCATAGAATACATATAATATTAATATACTGTATCCATCAGTATACAGTACATTAATAGGTTATTAATATCTAGTATACATTGATTTCAATAACATTATACAGTACATTATATACACGTGTAAATGGAGAGTGTAAACAGCACTAAAATATTAGAAAGGCCACTATAGTACGTTTAGGTTTTGTTTACTGTCTCTGTCAAAAACATTTATAGTTAATTGTACAGGCTATTCAATCATTTAAACCTACTTGGAATCCCCGCAATCGCTGAAACTCCTTACCACGCATCATTCTTTTTATATATGTCCCTGTACGTGGGCAGAGACATGTCAAATAAAATCGGAAAATTGCTAACCGCAAGGATCAATTTTTCATCCATCTTTACGTGCCCTGCAGGCCAAGGGGCTGTGGAGAAGGATCACGTGCGCTACACTCCTATTGGTTGTCGCTCGCGAAAATCGCTCTTCATTTGCATAAAGTTAAAAATCTCTCAACTTTGTCACGTCGTCAGACACGCCCCATCCAGTCGCCAACGGTCGCGACCGTGCGTGTCGCCGGAAGTCGCCCGCTCACCTTTGAAAATGAATGGTATCGTGTCGCTTGGTCGACACGCAGCTTTAAAGTTATGAAACATAGTTTTCCCCTTAACCAAAATCAATTTGCTCTGGAACAAGTAATAGATTGATAAGACCAAAGATTGCCCGATAGACCAAATGAATTATATCTCATGTTTAACCACTATCTACAGAAGAGCCAGCGGCAAATTCCCCAAGGACTGGCCGAGATGACACTGTGCGGTGCGGGTACATGACCGCCGTGACAGTCGCTGCAAGCGGAGTGACACAAACGGTGAAATAAGTGCTGTTACTTGGTGAATATCGCACGGCTGGAAAAGGCTCTCAGCCAATCAGATTTGATAACCAGAAAGAACTGTGTATATAATGACAATATGTCATTCATAAAGGCCCACTAGCGACCTCATCGCCAGCCACTGGAGACATGCAGCGACAAAGTCGCTTGTAGTGTGAACGGGGCTTAACTCATCAAATAAGGTATTTTAATTAAAATAAGTAATTTTCAATTTTCAATTTTTTCAACATTTTCTTTTTATGTTATACAAGATTTTTTAAGTCAGTTTAATGTAATTTAAGTTGAAATGACTTAAACATCTAAGTTGATTGTATTTAAAAATTTAAGGCAGCAACATTTTTTACAGTGATATATATAAAGATTTAAAACGACATCAGCATGAGTGAATTGTCAAAGAATGTTCCTTTCTTTCTTTCTTTCTTTCTTTCTTTCTTTCTTTCTTTCTTTCTTTTGTTTGGTGAACTATCCATTAAGTTCAATTCAGCAGTCTAGGAATGATTTCCACACATTATCATTTGGTTGAGTCTCTGTCACCTCACCTTGCCTGCCTCTTTCTTGAACTTACTCATAATGGTGATTTATGTATGCACTTTCTCTTTTCTCCTACAGTAATTGACAATGTGATGAATGGCTTTGGAAAAGAAGGCAAGGCCACTCCAGCAGAACGGTAGTTTGTTCTTCTTGACTAGGAAACAGACTCCAGTGTCCTTTAAAAAGTGAGATTTGCATTCATTTGCAGGTGTGTGGAATGGACAGTCACCAGCTGACACTGAGGCAGATTTCTCTTTAGTCGAGTAAAATATGAAAGGCAGGCAACTTTAATCTTGTTGAATGAATCTGTCGGAGTACACATATAAACTGATGATTTAAATCGCAAAGCTTAATTAAAAGAAAGGAGACTGTTGAGATACTTTAGTGTATATTACTAAAAAACTGACACATGATACTAAAAATGTACCGTGACCCCAAAAAGAATTTGAACACTTTCTCAAAACTAATTTAACTCATCTGAATAATTTTAATATTTTATGAGGTTCACGTCCAAAGAAAATTAGTTATTAGTTTAATGGTGTACCTAATACTCTGAGGAAACTTTAATGCTTTTGAGTGTAGCTTGGAGTCTGTTGAACCACATGTGTGAAGGATATCTCAGTGCTATCATTTTTTCTATTCATTATTGAATTTTCTATAAGGCCGGCTCTGTTATATTATTGGAAAATCTCTCCAGTATATTGTGTAACTTTGTAAGGCGAAACGGAACAAAAATGTATCAGTCATTTTGGATAAGTGGGCAAAGATTCAATGTCTGATATATCTGAGACACTCTCAGGGCACATTTCTCTTGCACATACATCCATACACACTCCATCTCTCTTGCCAGATATGTAGCGGTGTCATTTAACTTTTTCACTGTCATATCTGAGTCATGTCTTATTCATATCACAGCATGGCATGATGGGTTGCTGTTTGATCCACTCATGCCTCTTATATGAATAATGAGGCTGATTCTAGCAGATATCTGAATCGCTTTCAAAATAACAGCAAATGGACGTATTGGAAGTCACTGGCATGCTAAAAACTTTCTGTGACAAGTTCAATAGTAGTTGTGCCACCCTGCATACAGTATTTTAATGTCACTAACCACCAAATTTACTAAAATAATGTGCTCAGTTTTGTAAGCTCAATAAACAGCATTTTGTGGCATAGCCTACTGTTGATTTGTTGATCCTTAATTTTCTTAAAAACAAAAATCTAGGTTACAGTCAGGGACTTACAATAATCATGGTAGCAAAGTGGTCAAATTGAACACAACTTTACACAAAAACACTTAAATCCTATTAACTCACATTTATATCTTAAACAATAAAATAACTAAAAATACTGCACTAGTAGCACATTTTTTATATTTGAATACTGGGGGAGATGGCTAAAAACTATTTATGGTCATAAAACGGTTGTGTTTTGGCACTAATGTTGACAATGTTATTTCTGGGAAAGAAATGTCAGGGACTTTTACAATTTGTAAAATTTGTCTCAGATGACAGATGGCTAAAATCATACTGTTTAAATTAAACGTATGCATTATTCATTATATACTCTGAGAGAATGAGGAGAGATTAATTAAATTATATTATGTTGTTAACTTGAGTTGATCTCTTCTAAAACCAGGTTTATGGAGAAAAAAAAGCTTCTCTGTGCCACTATACGACAAATGCTCTTTAGACGTTTCAGACAATCATGTCTGCCAATTCACCTTGTGCTGCTATGACAACAACTAAGAACAAGACATTCTACCATATAGTAAATAAACACTTCTCTCCCGCGTTTTCAGTTTATGGTTTCCAGCAAATTGTGCTAAAAAAAACAATGACCGTTTAAAGGAATATTCCAAGTTATTGTGTACAGGTTACGCTCTATCAACAATAATATTGATTACCACAAAAATAAATTATTACTTGTTCCCCATTTGTTTTTTTTTCAAAAAAGCAATCTGTGTTACAGTGAAGCACTTAAAGGGATAGTTCACCCAAAAAATAAAAATTCTGTCATTGTTTCCTCACCGCTAAGTTGTTCCAAACCTGTAGCTATTCATTTCTTTCTTGCTGAACACAAATGTAAATATTTTCCCCATTGAAAAAATACTATGGAAGTCAATGGGGACTAGCAACTGTTTCGGTTTCCAACTTTCTTCAAAATATCTTCCTTTACGTTAAACAGCAGGAAGAACGTCATGCATGTTTAGAACATCTCTACACTGACTGTGAACAATGTAAGGTGTGAGTTCTAGCTCAGTTTTCAGACACATTCGAGAAAAAAATCCATCAAGTGTCATCTTGCCACATGTCACACTATATTTGTGTATAAAGAGTCAATTAAAATTCCATATTCTTTGCCTGGAGATGTGTTAACCCAACACCATGCATGCATACGTTTCTTGACAAATGACACATTGAAACACTTTATGAAGAGAGACAGTATGTAAAACTGTGGCTGAAGTGAATGTTTCCGCTGTGGAGCTGTGATTGGTCCCCAATGGTTTTGGAGGAGAGTGACACCATTGTAGCTGACATAGCTCTGAAGAACATGATTACTAGTGGAAATGGCATCCTCTTGACCTCTTGAGGTCCTCTTTATCATTATTCCTCCAATCAAATCTCCTTCTGTCTTGGCCTATATCCCAGAGGAACCAGGGAAAGTGGTAGCAGACAACTCCCTATGCTGTGCTGTAGGTTTGAGCCTAAAAGTTATTTCCTGTGTCTTGATGGAAGCGATAAGTATGTTTTTATCTACACTCTGGCATTAAATGTGTGGCCTAGGGAAAGGGAAGTTTCCCTCAAAAAGAATTCGCTGTCACTACAGAAAAGTGTCAAACCCCAAACACAAAGGATGAGTAGATTCATAATTTGTGTGTAGTAGTGCCTGAGAGTTATGATGGCCACTTAGGTCCTGAAGGCTCCAATCCGGATAAAATCTGCCTTGTAATCCTGAAGACATTGATTTGCTTGTTCAGATGTATTTAATTAAGGTTGGAGCCAAACTCTGCAGGACAGTGGCCCTCCAGGACCAAAGTTGCCCATCTCTGGATTACATGTACAGGATTCTTTTGTACCAAAGTATTAGTTGTTTACATGACATTTCTGATAGGTTTCTGTTTACCTTTCAAAATGTAAAATTCAATAACCCTTTTAATTAAGAACGTCTGATGGATTCCACAATGAACCACTGGTTTGTTAAATCTAATGTGTAAGCAATTAGCTCTTTGTAGTTTTAAATTTTCAATACTTTACATTACATTTATTAATGTTTGCGAATGAGTTAAAACACCAACTCTATTTTTTTTTCTAGCACCACCTCAAAAAATCTGTCTGTAGTTGTTTCCTGTCAAGTTGCTCATTTACTTTGTGTGAAAAATTAGAATATGGCAGAAACAAATCGCAAATATGTGTTTCCATTCCATGTCTTCAAGAAAACTAAATTGTAATTTTCAGGAGAACTGGCCCAAAATAAAAAATGATAATGGACGATGCAGCCACTTCATTACTAAATGTAAAGAATGGTTGCAGAAACCCTCATGTGGTGTTCGGGTCAATTTGACCCGGAGAAGATTTTCTTTTTCCCGAAAATACTAGTTAATGTTATCGCTTTGGACTTAGTGGCTTTGTTCCCAAACGGTATAACTAAATCTCTTTTTTTTTGTGAAAATTTTCTTCTTTTTTTTGTGGGGGTTTTGTTACCTTGTTACACTTGTGGTGTTCCCGGTCAAAAATGACCGGCCTATAAAAAATAGCTTATAAGTCACTCATTATACGATATTTTCACCCAATCTTGGATTCAATCTTTTTGTCAACATGTTCTCTTTCAATTAGGACTGGGTTTATATTTTGATTTGCATCTGAATAATCATAGGCCTCATTTATTTGAGAGTAGGCATTTCATTTTTTGAGTAATTTTTAAAAAATGTTGAATAATTTTGGAAATATTAAATAAAATCTGAAAAAAATTGGTATTATTGATCACACTAGTCAACTTGAAATTTTCACCAGGAATTTTGTTTTGAAACTTTTGTTTTGTAAAAAATATGGCATATAGTCACACTTGTGGTGTTCCCGGTCAAAAATGACCGGCCTATAAAAAATAGCTTATAAATCACTCATTATACCATATTTTCACCCAATCTTGGATTCAATCTTTTTGTCAACATGTTCTCTTTCAATTAGGACTGGTTTTATATTTTGATTTGCATTTGAATAATCATAGGCCTCATTTATTTGAGAGTAGGCATTTCATTTTTGAGTAATTTTTTTTAAAATTTTGGAATAATTTTGGAAATATTAAATAAAAGCTGAAAAAAATTGGTATTGTTGATCACACTAGTCAACTTAAAATTTTCACCAGGAATTTTGTTTTGGAACTTTTGTTTTCTAAAAAATATGGCACATAGTCACACTTGTGGTGTTCCCGGTCAAAAATGACCGGCCTATAAAAAATAGCTTATAAATCACTCATTATACCATATTTTCACCCAATCTTGGATTCAATCTTTTTGTCAACTTGTTCTCTTTCAATTAGGTATGGTTTTATATTTCTGTTTGCATCTGATTAATCGTGGGCCTCATTTATCTGAGAGTAGGCATGGTCAAAAATGGTCACAATGGCCGACCATTGAAAGTGAATGGGAGAGACTGAAAATAACAGAACAATTTAGTTTTCAGGAGCATGTTCATTATTTTCATGTACACATATGAGCATGTGTGCTTGCAAACATCGAGCCCTTGGACCTGTGCATGTATCGATACATTTATACACACGCTACCCAGACACACACACGTTAAAACACACAAACTTTTTTGAGTATGAAACACATTCTTTTCCACAGAGAGAAATTTGATCCTACCCTAACCTGCATCTAATATACATTTATTCATCTGACATTACCACACACACACACAAACACACACTACTAGAACTAGACAATATTTACAAATATACATCATGTGATAGCACAGGCATATATAAATGCCTCACAGCACCTTGCTTGTCATTCATTTGTGGCAGCACAATGGCAAAGCAGCTCTCTGCACATGATGTTATTCATCAGATTTTTGACTCAGAAACTAGTGAGGAGGAGGAAATGCAGGATGCATCTTGCAGTGAAGATGTTTCTGAAGAGGAAGGCACCACTGAATCAGCTACGGAGCTTGAAACAACTGATGAGGAGCAGTCTTCCAGTGATGAGGGCCCAGCTGAGGTTACCGTTTCATTCTGGTCAAAAGATGGAACTTTGTCCTGGTCTTCATCCCCACCTATGAGGCAAGGCAGGTTTTCTTCTTAAAATGTCATGAAGATGAAGCCAGGGCTAACAAGATATGCCATTTCCCGAATTGATGACATACAATCATGCTTCAACTTGTTTGTGACGGAGCCAATCGAAAACATAGTCATATACTAATTTAGAGGGGAGAAGAGTCTTCAAAGACATTAGTCATGGATATGACATTTTCCAATCTATCTCAATTTTTCAGGAGGATATACTATTGTACAATTTAGTTCCCGTTCCCGTAAGTAAATTAACTCTTTGTGCGGACGAGCATTGAGCACTCCAGAGCAGTGTTAACCAGCTTCAGTGTGTATGTGGGCTTCGTGTCACCAATATGAGGGGGCTGAGTTCTTGGCCTTCTGCATGTCACGTATGAACCTCATTTGCTTTTTTTCATGGCAATGAATAAGCAAACTTCTGTATGTATCCACTCACATGTTTTCAGTTAAAAGTAATGAGTGTTTGAATGTTTCTTTATTCAGACAGCTTTATTTTCCAATTCAGTCTGTAGATTTTTATTGTAGCAGCAGACTTGTGAATAGAGCTTTTGCATCCACTGAAACACTTGACCTTTCCATTTCTTCATTTGTATGTAGTTTGTTTATGTGTAGGGTGAATACAAAGCAGAGGCGACCTGTGAAGCGGGCGTAATGTGTTGTAGGTGCATGTGTTCGATGGTAATGAGAGAGGGAGGAAGCTAATCAGGACTATATAAAACAAATCCCTCTCTGATCCTGAGCCCTCTTCACCTCACTCATGTCCACATATGATCTAATAAGACATCTTTATTATGACCTTGATCTGCACACTCCACACTGAGGAAACTCAATATACTGCAGGCTCCTAGCTGATAGCCCACTGGAGGCATGGATTTCATATCACGTTAGACGGAACAGTCCCGGCGTGATGAGAAAGTGAGAGGTTTTGGTTGAAATCAGACAGCGTGAGGTGGGAACATGTCCCTCTGTTTTTATTTGTTAGTTTCACTTCTCTTATATGTTTCTTAAGCTTGGGGTCTGTCTCAAATAGCCAAGAGGTCCGTGGAAAATTTCAGAACTGAGAACAAATATATCACTGCAAAACCATGACAAGCAGTGTGACAACAGCGTTTGCTGACTTTTTCAGCGATCTGGCTTCCAGAAGTGCCTTTGCTATTCATTTCCAAATATACGCCATTACTCCATTCTTCAGTGTAGCATGATCCTTCAAAACTCATTCTAATATCGAATCGAATGCAATGATTGAATGAACATTTTTTAGTTCTGAGACTTCAACAGAAGATATATGTAATTTTTTTCATATTTAGACCACTTCTATAATTGCTATCAGGATGTGAGGAGACGTTTTAATAAAAAAAAAAATTGCCTACTGTGTTTCATGTGTAAGTCAACATGAAACACATTCATGACCCATTTTAATTCTGTCTTGTCATGTATTTCTGAGTCAGACAGTATAATCAACAAACAAAATCTAGGGTCGACTATTAATTAGTAATGGAATGGAGAGTTTTTGTCTCTACATGGCTTGTGGTTGGAGGGGAGGGGCAAAGAATGAAAGGACTTGATGTCATCCAGAAATTTGTTTTAGAGGTGATGTTTTCAGAGGTGAGGAAAGTTGATATATATATATAAAAGATGTGCACCAATGAATTATTCACAATAAGACCAAGAACGTACAGTGTATTAAGAATGTAAATCATGTCCTTTCCATTTGTGTGTACAGAACCTTGGTCTGAAAATAGCTTGTAGAGTAAAGCTTCAATGTACTGGAAACCCTAGAGCTTTAGATCATTTATTGACTGTATCAAAGCCTTGTTCATGTGTTTGTTTGCGGAGCTTCTCTGACTTCACTGAACATTATTGCTTTCGGCTGTTGTGCAATCCTGAATAAGTCTCTGGTGTTATCATCGCTAACAGTGATGGCTTTGCTGAATTATTTTTTTGCTTGAAATGTAGTTGAAACCCTAACGTAATGAAATCCCATCTACTCCTGTTTGATTCGTTACAGGTAATCTCTTTTGCTGATTTCCATCTTCCTTTTTTCTCCCTTCTCGCGGCCGTGCTGCAAGGTGGCTTGCTTTCCTGAACAAAGCAGCTTTTTCTCCCCTGTTATTCTGAGCCTGTGCATGCAAAGGGACGTTTTAGTGTACTTTGTAACCATGTCATGATTCACTGTGGGACTATTGAAAGAGACCATCTTGAGACATAAGGCATCGTTGATGGAAATTTGTTGCGACAGTCACTATTCACACATACGATGCACTTAAAAAAGGGAGACGTGGCTTGTTGGTTTGTTGCAAATTCCCATGGGATGATTGGCATACTGGAACACAGTTTAGAAAGATGGTGTTGGCTGTATCACTGACCTCTGGCAGCTAGCCTTCTCAAGGTTGTGGACAAGCTGTACTGGCCAGGATCCACTTCGATAGAACTGAGAATTATTTAAAATGTATTTATATTAAAATTCAGGCTGATCCCACATAATGTCATTTACTTCCATGTTAGCCACTGATTTTAAAAGTCATTTTCAAAAGTCAAATAAATCAACCATTTTAAATGCTACAATTGAATCTGCAACATGAACAATGGATTTGAATATTCATTTGGAGATTACAGATTACATTTTCAGAGTTACATCATTATGTTTTTAAATATTAACTTTAAGTGAATGTTAGATGATGGCAAAAATGAGCATATACAATTAAATATCTAATTGTCAAGTCAAGTCACCTTTATTTATATAGCGCTTTTTACAATACAAATTGTTTCAAAGCAGCTTTACAGAGATAACAGGAAATTAAAGTTGTAATAGTATTGTTAAATTCAAAATTAAATGTTAAATGTCCCCAACTAAGCAAGCCAAAAGCCAATGGCGAATAAAGGTGAAAAAAGGCGACAGTGGCAAGGAGCCAAAACTCCATCAGGTGACAGAATGGAGAAAAAACCTTGGGAGAACCCAGGCTCTTTGTCTAAATATCTAAATCTGTAATATTGGACATTAACCAATATGGTAACACTATGTGAATCAGTGGTGAGACCTTATGGGTCAGTTTCAGCCTGTTTTCCCCTCTCCAAGTTCAGTCTCAGTCCATCCCGGTCTGTAGGTGGTTGGATGTTATTTTATTGTGTCTCATACTTGTATCACTCTCATTATCAGGCTTTCGATTTCTGCAAGAAAGTCTAGGACACCTATGGTGTGATGGTAAATACAATCAAAGTGAATCTATGAAGCTCATGTGGGTGACTGTGTTTGAATGAATGTATGTTCATGTGTGTGGTTAATGTGTGAGAGAAGAAGCTAAGCAAGACTATATGAAACAAATCCCACTCTATCTTGAGGCCTCTTCACCTCCCTCATGTCCACCCATATGAACTAATCAGACTTCATTATTACAACCTTGAGCGGCGCACTGCACACAGAGCAAATTCAATAAACTGCAGCCTCCCAGCTGATAGCACACTTGAGGGATGGATTTCTTTTGCAATGGTGTTTCCTTGCCATCCTAACATAATTAGAAAAAATGTTTTGGCTAGGAGATTTGTTGTTTCTTTTCAGAGATGACAGGTACGGACGAAAAATGAAAAATTATCCTGTAAATCAACGAGTACCCTACTTTTCACCCCTACCGTGTCATCGGTTAATTCAAACTCACTTTGTACAGCTGATATTTCTTTTGAGAGTTATCAAAGGCACATAGGCTGCATGCTGGCATCCGAAATCGCATACTTCCCTATAGGCGAAAAACAGTATGTGGCAAAAGAAGTATGTCCGAATTCACCGTATTCATAAAAGAGGAGGCAAACAGTTCCCGGATGACCTTCTTCTTCCAGCAAAGTTCGGCAGTGTGGATATGAAGGACACTTAACTATCCCATGAGGCCACGGGAGACGATTTGTGAATGGCAGTGAAGTGAAGTAACTGACACTGGTAGGTCACATGATAATGACAGATTACAAACTATACACACAAGCTGCTGCGAAGTAATTACTTATTCAAAACAAGTACCTACTCGAGAGTATACGATTTCGGACAGCTGAATTTTTGACAGCCATTACTCCAGGCTTCGGTGTCACATGATCCATCAAAATTCATTCTAATGCTGATTTGGTTGTGTGTGTGTGTGTGTGTGTGTGTGTGTGTGTGTGTGTGTGTGTGTGTGTGTGTGTGTGTGTGTGTGTGTGTGTGTGTGTGTGTGTGTGTGTGTGTGTGTGTGTGTGTGTGTGTGTGTGTGTGTGTGTGTGTGTGTGTGGTCCTGGTATACCCTACGTTAAGGGGACCAAATGTTCCTACAAAGATAGTAATACCAGTCTTTTTTACTTAGTGGGGAAATATTTTTAGGAAAACCACTTGTATCATACTAAACAATGTATTTTGAAAATGTAAAAATGCTGAAAGTTTTCTGTGATGGATAGGTTTAGGAGTAGGGGATAGAATATACAGATCTCTAGCTCCATTGGTGGAAGATAAAATAAAGTTTAATTAGGGAAAATATTTAGGGCTCATAAATGTCCCATTCGTTGCATAGAGAGGGGTGCTGGCTTTTTCACGGCTTTTCCTTTTTGTAGTATGAGGGAAGGATAGATTGTGGTGCATGACATTTCATAGTGCTGAACAGCAAAAGTGTAATGCCCATGACCCCTCTTATTTTTTACTTCCAACTAATGTGATTTAACTTTTAACCTAACCTGGAATTGTATTGCACAGTTTGCTCGTAAAGTTGCCATGGAACCCTTGCAGTTTATGGGGATCTTACTTTTAAAGACCATCTTCTGATGATTTATATACACACGTTGGGTTTGTATGCTTTATGAGGACTTTTCATTGAATTAATGATCTTTATACTGTACAAACTGCCATTTTATGATGGTTAGAAACCTGACTTTGCTCAAATAAGATTCAATTTTGAGCTTCAAATGGGTTCAAAGATGCATCAAATGGCATTAATTAACACAGAATAAAGAGAATGGATCTCTTTTGTGTTGCACAGTTCACTCTACTTATGTTCTTATACTTTTCTTTAAAAACATCCCTGATAGATTTGGACCTCATAAGTGGTACAAAAACACAATGGAATCCCACATCAATAGAATTGATTGCGGAGCAATTCTCTGATTCCCCTTGTGGAAAAAGATGGATAAATAGGGAGAGAAAATTGCTTTCCCTGACCTCTCACCTGTCAAAAAGAATCCATTTGAAGATGTAGATGCTTAGAAAGGAAATGATTGATCAGGCAACCAAAAAAGTTGCATTGAACACTTCAATGTGTATTTCTGAACTATGTATGTATAAGTCAAATAAGGACAGGTAATTTCTAGAGTAAAAGCCGGGTTATGTTGTATTACCCTCATTGAACGCATCTTATTTTGATCTAATTTTTAAAATATCTTTTCCCCCACAGGTGTCAGTGTTCAGCAAAGACAAAATTGGAATATTGGAAATAAAATTTCTTGCCTGTATGTTTAAAAAAATACAACATAAATTGAGTATATATATATATATATATATATATATATACATCATGTATCTTTTTTCAGGAGACAGCTGATGTAGCCTTGCTGCTTCTAAGAAAAACTTGTTACAATCTTAATAAAATAATTGATACAAGTGTTTGCACAAAGATTTTATTAATTTTATTTTATTAATATTATTGTTATTTAATAAATAATAAATCAATAAAAACTATTGTAATATTTTAAAAATAAACAACAAATGGGTAAAAAGTACAGGGAAGGTTGTTGTTTTTTTTACCTCTGACCCTTAAAGTATTTTTTATGGTACAATTTAATTGATCCATGCAGATTTTGACCAATTTAATATTTTTAACTTGAATAAAAGCAGTTAATTTATATTTTACCACATAACTACATCATCTATTAGGTCTCACATCACATTTACAATGTATAGGCTACCGCAATGGAGAAATATAGAAAGAAAGGTTAAACAACCATTTAAAATGAAATAAATAAATAAATAAATAAAAATCATAAAAATCATAAAACTGCAGGAATTTACTCATAGATCTGTATTGTGTTTTCACTATGAAATTTGTGAGCATTCAGACTTTGACCTGCCATTATCTGTTTATTAGGTAACTTAAAAAGGATGCGTCTTGTTTTAAGTCATACATATGAACCTGACTTTATTAAATGTTTTTCAGGTATCAAATAAACCTACCTCCTTATTTTCACATTTTTACTTTTTACTGTGTTTATTTCACCCTTAAAGCTATAATTAGCATTTTGCATTTTGGTGAATAAATAAGGAAATGCTTAAGGGTGAAAAATGAAAGAGGAAAGAGTGGCATATTGGCAGATGAAGATCGGTGGCTTGAGACGTAGACGTCAGCTAGGCGGGGGGTAATAAAAACTCCCATTCATACCAAGGAGGGGCAATTGACTTGACCACATCTTGAAACCTATCTGTGGCAATAATGTACTTCTGTTTTTAGTGTTTGGTGAACTCCAGTCCCACTGAAACAATGGGTTAGAAAACCCATCACCGACTTTACCAAGCACAGACTCTTGTTTCAAAACCAAATTGACTAAATCCTTTACATAAGCCATAATTAATGATGCAATGATTGAGTCCAACATGAGTCGGGGTTGCGCGTGGTGCGCTGGAGGAGGTGACGGGACCAACGCGCATTTGGATGAGAATCACTCAGAACACAGTCTGAGCCCGACGGGACACTTGGTGGTCGCGGTGTGCCTTGGATTCATCGGGACTTTCGGGTTTCTCAACAACACGCTCGTTCTCATTCTGTTCTGTCGCTACAAAGTGCTGCGCTCGCCCATGAACTATCTTTTGGTGAGCATCGCAGTCAGTGATCTGCTGGTGTGCGTCCTCGGCACTCCGTTCAGCTTCGCCGCCAGTACGCAGGGACGGTGGCTCATCGGACGTGCGGGATGCGTGTGGTATGGCTTCATAAACTCATGTCTGGGTGAGTCTGTATGTTATAGCGATGTCAATAAACGATTAAAAGGAGGCTAGGATTCGCGTGCAGTTGCCATAGTTTGGTACTTTGGAATCACGCAAGCCACATTAAAACGCTTTTTTTTATCGTGAAAGTATTATGATAACGTTTGTGTAGCTTATAGCCTAGCTACTTCATACGACCGATGTTTTAATATTCTCAATGCGTATTTTCACAACGTTGCAGAAATGTTTTAGCACATTCCCTTTGGGACACTTTGGGAACCTCGCTACGACGTCTAATTTATTACGTCGGCGTCAAAATGTTCATGTCTTTCGAAGTAAAATTCTACCAGTAACAGAACAGTGTGAGAAATAAACAGGGATATGTTTAAGTATATACTTCTTCATGCTAACTTATCGTTCTGAAATCAAGTTATGTCATGACTATAGGCTACAATTTGAATAACCTACAATAGCGTTCTAGTTGTATTTTCTTTTTAAAAGTCCTCCTTGCCTTTAGGTAACCTATTTAAATTATATCTGAAAAGCAATCATGTAATTTGTATGGTTTTAATAAAAATCTTTGACATTATTCATTCGTGAGGTAGGCCTACATACGCGTCTCGCTTCAGAAGCCTCCTGTCAGACTCTCGCTCGCGCTGCTTTTAACGGGGCTTTCTTTCGCCAGGCAGATGCCGCTACGCCAACTGTAGTTAAGTCTTTTCCATTCCAAAAGTTGCAATAACATTAATAATTGTAACTTATTTAAGTGGAATGTTTGCTGTTGCAGTAAACCCGTTGTTGGCACAGATAGATTTCCCATTAATGTTGGAAAGTTTATTGGGTAACACTTTGGAAAACTGTTCTGTCATTAATAAATATCTACAGTATAAAGACCCAAATATAGCTACAACATCCCATCAATGTTATTTGGGCTGTTTTAATTATTATTATTATTAATAAAATACATCATATTGATATCTACTCATTCTTTATGATTTTTTGTGATTCCATCCTTTATTTTAATTTTTTTTACGTGTGGTTTTTTTTCTTTACAGCACAGAATCTAAAAACGATGAATGTAACTGTAACATAGAACTAAACATCATAGCTGCTTCATCCAACATATATATGTTTACACATAATAGGAAAGCAGGATAACTGCCCATAGATGGCAATCAGTAAAAGGTGTTGATAGATTAAACTCCTCGTTTTGGTTATATGCTTTACTTTGTTTTGGTTATATGCTTTAGTTTATGGAACATATGTTGTGCACAAAAAGTGTACTATAGTACCATGTTTCTGGAAATATACTACAGACTGCAATACACTGTAGTGCTATTCCAATGAACATGATCTGATTCCATAACCTGGTGGCACGTAGTAGCCTAAATTTTTGTATAGGGATGTGAACAAGAAAAGACTCGAGTCTACACCAAAAAGAAATGCTCGAAAGTACAATAAAAAAGTTCAACCCACTAAAACAGAAAACTTGCCAAGGTTACAACCCACAGTAATAGGTTCATTGCACTTTTTAACCACTTTTTATTTATTTACTGATGAAGAAAATGAAGTTGGAACTATTAAATGAGTTGAAAACTCATTAACTCACAAAAAATGACAAATTATTGGAAACAAAGATGATGAAAACATTTTACAGTGTACTGTTGAAAAGGCCCATACGTCTCCATAATTGGAATAAACACACCAGGGCAGAGGTGTATTCTTCTTCTAATTGGGGTTTAGCAATCGACCTGAAGGTGTGGAGAACTGTTTTCAGGGAAAAGAGATGTGTGCTGTCCTGTACTTGACCCATAACACAGGCTCTGATGGGGCAGAGATGAGTGTAGTATTTCCAGTCAGTAGAATAGCTGTTTTGTGGTTAATTAACAGGTGTCACTTTTCTCATGCCAGCAGCCCTTAAGATCGAATTGGTCTGTATTATATGACAACAGATTTTTAAATCAGTGCTTATAAACTCTTGAAGTAAAACCTAGCTGGTACTTAAAGAACATTGTTGATTCATTGTAATTGTCAAAACCTAAATGAGTTGTCAGGGACCTTGGCTAAACAAAGCAGAATGAATCGGCATTGGTTCGATAAAACTGTGCTTATGGGAGAACTAAGTGTGCTTTTTATGGAGAAAAACTCTCTAATCAGTTCCACTCCTTGAAAACATGATGACAAATGCCTCTCATTGCTTTGAAAAGGCTCGTTACTCGCTTTCTTGATTAGCTTTCATCAGGAACCACCATGCATATATGATTTAAGTTGCTTCTTTACTCGTTCACAATGTCTAATGCTATAATGATGTTAATTGTAAGCAGTGGACTAGATTTCTTTCACTCTGATTATCTACCTTGAATAAATTACACTAACAATGCTATTACTTGCATTAAGCTATACTTGTAAGAAATATCAGCCTTTATTCTTTGAATCATCAATATAGCAAACTGTCAGGCTAATGAAAACATTGCTTCATCCAGATGTTACACGGTGTAGGTTTTACACACATATTAGGCAGGGAAATATGACTATTAACATTCAAAATGTTCTTGAGATATTTTTTTTCAGGCTTATAGTTTAAATATTCAAGCTAATAGTCTCTTTGAACAATTCTTGAGCTAAGGTCTTTCTAAGAGGCTTTCTTTATGATGAAGATGGCAGGATTTTGAGAGATAATTTTCATTAAATTATCTCCTAAAGAGTTTACGTATATGAGACCGGAATCATAAGCACATTGCAAGTTTTGTCTTTTTCTGCTTAACAAAGTTTGGTGAACAACAACAGCAATATACCTAAACACCACAAATTGACCACTGGCTTAAAAAACATAGTATTGTAGAGTCCTTATTTCTTTTGCTTAATTAAGCCTAATGTGACTACACAAATGAATGATAAATATGGTAGGGTTGCAACTTCTGACACTGTGTTATTTAATAGGGTGAATTGCCCTAATGTGGGACATTTTTTGCACTTCAGACTTCTGTGGCATATTGCGATGTGTAACCAAAACCAAAACATTATATCCACACCCAATACCTTTTTAAAAACCCCAGTATGTGTCCTGATCAAATCAAAAGAGAAAATTCAGATAACCCATTCATAAGAGAAATAAAAGACATATAAGTGCTCTTATTAAAAGTTGTCTGAGAAAATCTGCAGCTTCCTAATGTGGGACAGTTGTGTTCCCAATATGGGACACTGAAAAATCTATGATAAAAGACCAAACATCACATTGATACATGTAGAATAGTATAATCTTATTTTATTTTAGATTTTTAAAAAAATCTTAGTTAGTAATTTTCTTCGTTATGAATGGATGAAACATGTAAAATAACAAAATGTTTAGTTATATTATCCATTTCCAGTAAACCAGTATCACAATCCATAAACAAGACCATTATATTAGTTATAGTGATGAATTTATAAAACACCTAACAAATAAACAGAGAAACTTTGGACCAAAATAATTTGGCATAATTACAACTAAAAAATAAATGTATAATTGTTTCTGTTTCCTCTTTACAAAAATAGCTTAATTGAGAAACCCTTTCTTTAAACTTACTGATAAAATTATTACATGGATAATATCTATTTATTATTTTAAAGGGAGTTTCTTTGACTTATTTATTAGGAATTAGATATTTATATCTGACCACAGAATCTGAAAAAATGTAACGAAAATCCTGTTTCCATTTCATCAATGCCTTAGGTGAAACATTTTTTTCTTTGTCTAATATAAACATTATTAATATTTGTATTAAAATTAAAAAAAAAAAAATAAACCATGCCCCACCACACATTTTGAATCATTGAAGTACCGTCCCACATTAGGCTGATCATGCTGTCCCGGATTTGGAAACCACATTTCCTAATGTGGGACACTAGGAAATTTGATAAAAATATAAAATATATAGTTTATACACATAAAGTTACACTATTTTTTGATGGACAAACATTTCATAAGCCTATTAGGCTAAAAAGTTGCAGGATTGCTTTGTTTAAAATCTATTTAACTCCTTAACATCAAATTTGTTAAAACTCTATGTCATTAACCTTCATACGGTTTTCACACAAGGTGTTTCCTGTTTGATGATTGCTCCACCCTCAAATATGATTGGACATTTGATAGGTCATGTGATTTTGATCACATGACACCACAGCTTTGTCTAACCCATATTTTCACTCTCATTCATGTATTTATGGGGGACCTACAAACACTAGACCTTATGTGTCCCACATTTGGCAGTGTCCCACATTAGGGCAATTCACCCTACATGTAATGTAATACCATATATATATATATATATATATATATGTAATACCAATATATATAATATATGTGTTATTGTTTTCTACAAATTAAAGTCGTTTCTAGAGTTCATAAATCATGCACTGAATTGAGTACTCTGTACTAAAAGCAGTACTGATTTGTTTATTGTTTGTTGCATCAACTTGGTACCGAAGTACCGGCACATTTGACACCTTATACATTTGGCTTGATCGTGAGAATACACACTCCCTTGCGCGCTACCAAGAGACCTTGCAGTTAGTCACATCTCAAATGAGTGTGAACACCTGCTCTACACAGTTAAAATGGTAGTGACATGATAGCTGCCTTCAGTTTCAGGTGAGATATTTTAAGATCCACTGGAGTTTTTTGGTTTGCCAGCACAAATGACAGTACACTATATATATGGCAGAGGAGGAGTGCACAATGCAACAGAAGTGTCCCTTACAAGATGCACCAAAAGCTCTCTGCATGTGTTCAGTGTGGTGCACTGATAAGGATGTTTGCCTTGTTCAGATCTTAAAAGATAACCTATGTAAATTACCAATGTAAATCAGCTTACTCTAACAAAAAAAAAAAGCGTAATTATTACTTTTCCATAAGCTGAGGTAAATACTAATACTGTATATAGAAGGCACACAGTGTAATAACAAGAAATATATTTCAAATGTGAAGTGTAATCGAGAATTCTGGGACTGTCAGTGTAAGGTTTTTCAATGCTGTTTTAAGATGAGCCATTGTTTTTCATTTAACATTTAACAGTATTTTACTATAAAAAATGTCCCATTAGATCTATTACAGTTTTTCACTTGTATAGAGTAAGAGAACTTAACGTAGCTTTTTTTTTTTTTTACTATCTTTACTGTTAAAATGACAACAGATGCAAAACAGGTACACAGAAAAAAAAAAATGATTTACTTTGTGTCACATGTCAGTGCATGTTTGGACTTTCAGTTTGTGTTTTGATTAGTTCCTGTTTTCCTTTGTTCTTTTCCCGCCACTCCTTCGTTTCGATGGTTACTATCATATTGAGTTCATTTGTCCCAGCTGTGTATGATTAATTAACTCGTTTCTGTTTGCTATATTAGATTCAACCTGTCTTTCAGTCTTTGTCTGATCTCTGTTGTGTTTACCCTGCCTGTCAGCGTGTTCCAGAGTACTATTATTAAAGTTTTGAGTTTTTATCTATAATTGGCGTCTTCAGTCTGTTCCTGAGGAAACCACAGTGAGACAATTTGAAACAATTTTAGTCAAATTTCTCAAATGATTACAAAGAAACACAATTAACACATTGAATCAAATTTCGATTTAATAAGACTGACAAAGTTTTTCTTTGTAAAACAATCCAATAATCTGTTTTATTTATTTTTTTACGGTGAATTTTTGAATTTTAAATTCAAATTTTTCCTGTTAATCTAGGTAATCCAACAGCATTGAGCTTGATGTACATTTGCAGTGCATGCGATAAATCTGCAGATTTTGGCCTTTTACTTCATGTAAACAAACCCTCAAAGGAAATCATGATCTGTAAGCAACCCAGGACCGCAGCTATTACTCATTACAGAGTGTTGTGTTGTCTGTATCTCTCTTCTGTTTGTACAGGCGTCGTGTCTCTAATCTCACTGGCGGTGCTCTCTTATGAGCGCTACTGCACCATGATGGGGGCCACGCAGGCCGATTCTACCAATTACAGAAAGGTGGCCATGGGTATTGCCTTCTCCTGGATATATTCCATGGTTTGGACTCTTCCACCACTGTTTGGATGGAGCTGCTACGGTCCGGAGGGTCCCGGCACCACATGCAGTGTCAACTGGGCCGCCAGGACAGCCAACAACGTGTCTTACATTGTCTGTCTGTTTTTCTTCTGCCTTATTCTCCCATTTATCGTGATTGTCTACAGCTATGGAAGACTCCTCCAGGCTATCACACAGGTAGGTGTCAAAGCTATTACCGTTTACTACAGCTGATGAGTTATTGGTTTCAAAGAAGCTTTCTGCCTAAAGTTACAGACTATTATGTTATTTGTATAGAGACTTGGCATTAAATTAAGTATTGAATTAAGTGCTTCTTTCACACGTAACTCTTTGAGTAATGCTGCATCATTGTTTTCACTATATCTCCGCATTTAAATGGTAAATGATAGAGAAAGACAAAAAGGAAACTGCCATGAGACAAAATCTTTAAAAACAAAAGGAAGCAGCGTTAGTACAATGTTAGAAACATTGTTTCTGTAGTGTAAGTGTACACCGTTCAGAAGTTTGGGGTCAGTAGTTTTTAAATGAATACTTTTATTCGGCAAGGACACATAACATTTATCAAATGTGATGTTTACAAAATTATAAAAGGTTTCTATATTTCAAATATATGCTGTTCTTTTGACATTTCCATTTAATAAAGAATCCTAACAAATGTATCAAGGTTAAGCAGCACAAATGTTTTCAACAGTGATGATAAGAAGACATGTTTCTTGGGCAGCAAATCAGCATATTAGAATGATTTCTAAAGGATCATGTGATGGAAGACTGGAGTAATGATGCTGAAAATTCAGCTTTGCCATCACAGGAAGTCTGCTGTATCCTACAGAACTCAGCACTCAGATCCGGGCTGCAAGATAGGGAATTACAACATACAAATTGCATTCAGCATTAATTTTGAGAGCGTTTTTGCACTGTTACATGATTTAGATCATTTCTTTAGTGAATCAGTTGCTTAATGCAAACAGCATGCGCAAACAAACAATTCATGAATTTCCCACAACTACAAGCAAAAAAAGGGTAGATCAAGGCATCTGCTTACATATTTTATCATGAAGTAATACATCATATTGTATTGAAATGTGTTATACAATTGCAGGGAAAAACAAATGTTTCTCCGTGGTCTTGTGTGGAAAACATCTTTACATACTTTGGAGAGAAAATGCAGCAAATGATGTATGCAACCTTAGACTAGAGAAACAGTTACCATGACGAACTTCAACTTCAATTAGCGTAATATTCATAAATTGTTATGAGTTTTCACAATGACCTTTTTGCACCATTAATTGACAAAACCACTCACCAGGCCTCTCGACCTGTGGTTTAAATTAAAAACAGTTTGAATATTTCAGCTCGCGGCACTTTTCTGTGTTCCTCTATCAGTTCCAATTTACCAGAGGAAGCAAGATTAATTCATTCTCAACTGCTTGACGGGAAATGTTCCGCGTTGTCCGATGATCAACACCCTGGCTGTCAGCAACAATTGACAGTTATTCTCATTGTTTAGTGTGAAACTTCTTGAATGCAAATGAAACACCATATTACGTCAGGCACATAGCAAATTGTGTCCTAATTTGCATGAAGATGGGAAGAAAATAACATTTCAATTGAGAAGTAGTTTTTATTTGATTACTCCGAGTTGCCCAATTTTCTGAAGTAAACTCAAAACAAGTGCTCTCAAAGCTCCCACAATTCCTTTCCTTCCTCCCGCCCCTCACCGAGTGGGTGAGCTAACAGAGGCCACCAGCTGCTTACATCAAATGCACTGACACAACAAAACGCTTTGATTTGCAACTGAATTACTTTTCAAACGCAACAATGAAAAATCTCCATCTCTGCGTCTTAATGGAGTACAATGTATCAAATAGATGTTTCAGCACTTTTAATATACTGTGATGTTCTGAGAGAGTTTGGAATTTAAAACATTCATGTGTATGTAAATTAGCCCTGTCTAAAATGGGCCATTGATACTTTGAGAACTGGAAGCGTCACCTTTTCGTTTCACTTCATTCAACCAGCAACACAAATCGCTCAGCCTATGTCACTGCATTAACATAAGCGCTTTCATAAATGTTCTTTTGCCGTGTATAAAGTCTGCTGAATCTCATTTTGGTCTGAATGTCTTCTGTAGATTCATGGACAGTGTCATCGCAATGAACTGTAGCCTATGCGAAGCCGCAGTTATATTGTGTTGCATCACAGTACTGTATTTAGGTCAAGACTTATCACTAGACATCAGTGGTGTGATCTAACCTCAGAGGTGAAAAGACTTTGCTTCTCTGACAGATACATGCTTGTGAGAGCAGATAACTTTGAGCCTGGACTTGTGTTGATAGATGCAGGAACAAAGGGAGGTCTCTCCTTAAGCCTGAGCAGAAATCATTTCCAATTAACGAGTTACTATCTCAAAAGGGCAGAGAGGGAAACGAACCTTTAGAAATGGGTACCTCACAGGGCTTATAACCTTGCAGTCTCCTTTTATTTTGCCTGTCATGTACTTTATTCATCAAAGAATCCTAAAAGAAATCAGTCACAATTTCTACAAAAATGTTAAAGAGTTGTCAATATTGATAATAATAAGAAATGTTGCTTAAGCGGCAAATCAGCATATTAGAATGATTTCTGAAGGAGCATTAAAGATGCTGAAAATTCAGCTTTGCCATTAGAGGAACAAAATTACATTTGAAAAATATATTAAAATGGGGGAAAAAATCATTCTAAATTGTAATAGAATCAACAATAAACTCCTAATGAATGCTTATTAATAGTTAGTAAGGTAGTTGTTAAGTTTAGGAATTGGGTAGGATTAAGGATGTATAAAGCAGTAATATGTGCTTTATAAGTACTAATAATTATCCTAGTAGTATGCATGCTAATATGCAACTAGTTTATAAGTGAGAATTGGACCCTAAACTAAAGCATTTCCAAAACATCTTGCTGACCCCAATCGTTTGAATGGTATTGGTCCCTCCCACATCTGACTCTGTCTTAATATATTTTTGTCATTGCCGATATAGATGCATGTACAGATATTGGCTTTGCTCTGCATCTTATCACTAAGTTTTGTCAATTGAGAAAAAAAAAACCGTATATAACATTTTGTGGCACACTTCCTAACTAACCAGGGGCTGGTTCCATAAACTGCTTAGACTAGTCTTACAAGTTTTTTTCTTCTTCAAGACTGTTCATAGCTATTTTAAATCAGTTACATGAAAAGACTGATTAGCCATAACTAATTGTTAATTTGTCAGACGAGTTCTTAAGTGGCCTTAATCTGGCGGCTATGTTTACGGAACTGGCCCAGGGGATCCAATTGTGCCATTAGTCCCTTTTCAGCAACCCAGGGTTAAGTGCTTAAGTGCTCAAGATTTGCAGTTTTGGAGTCACCTCTACATGACATTTAACTTTATACCACCATTCAAGTTATTGAGGGTTATTTACAGTAGGTCTAAAAATAGGGTAGACCATTAGTAACGTCATTGCCAACAGTATATAACAGTTCATATGATTCATGTAGATGCTTAGAGGGCGTGCATTGCACCTCACACGAAATCATTTGCATAATGGTGTCCTGAAGATGATAAAATCATTGAGTTTGATCAAAGGCATTCTTCCTTATCTGCTGC
Source organism: Siphateles boraxobius (assembly GCF_051911475.1). Classification (NCBI taxonomy): domain Eukaryota; kingdom Metazoa; phylum Chordata; class Actinopteri; order Cypriniformes; family Leuciscidae; genus Siphateles; species Siphateles boraxobius. The sequence continues at coordinate 21,956,729 of NW_027508876.1, forward strand.
CTTCAATTTATTTAGATGTCATTTAATGCAAGGAAATTATAGGCCAATCGTAGCATGAGATCAGATAACTATAGAGTATCGTCTCCACTGTATAAGAGTGATTGTAGCTCCACACCGATGGTATTGAACCACAGGCGCAGAGACCGAATGCTGATAAGCTCAGAGTCTTTTAGACAATTAGCACCCTGTGTATTTATTCGAGATGCGACTCTGACTGTTCGATGTGGTGGAGTCCTAGGGGGACAGGTGTCAAATATATTCACACTCCACTCTGATAAATCTCAAAGGGGGTGATAAAAAATGCCACGACATATTATTACACATAAAATCGGCTCTTCGATTAAGTTAAAAGCTCTTTTTAATTGCATGCATCACAAGCAATCAATTGGATATTGATTCAAGTACATTTATGATCAATAACGTCACAAACCACCTTTCAGGCTTTCATTACAACATGCTAGACTCTTAAAATCACCATGAAATCAAAATTGAATATTCATATTTTTCTATATGGAATGTTGCCGTATTTATTATATCCCTGCACAGTTTTTTTTAAATTCATGTGCTATCATAATCTTTTATGAGAAAAGCCCTTATAGCGACATCTCTTCTCTTTTCTATTAACCTTTTTACATGGCGCAAGGGTGGAACAGCCTGTCTTTAATTACAAACTACAAAGATCCAATCAATTCCTGAGGGACAAAATCAAGTCCGGCCCTACATTTTTACTTGTTCAAAAAGTCGTTTCACTTGGATATATGTCACAACAAGGAAGAAAAGGCTATCGTAACTTCCATGCTATGGCGACTTTATTGGCGTATATGGTTCTATGAAGAACCTGTAACATTGACGGAATCTTTCAAAACGTTATTTTATAGTAGAAAAAGGTTCTTTAGATTTTTAAATATTTTTCAAACTAAGAAAAAAATGGTTCTTTTAAGAAGTGTTCTCTAAAAGGTTCCTAAAAATTGTTTTCTATGACATTGCTGCCCCTTTTTGGAAACTTTATTTTTAAGAGTGTAGGGTGGATACTGTGACAGTCTGAATGTCACCTACAGTAAGTACACCTACAGGCTTTGTCCCTTCGTCCCCCAGAAAGTGTCATATTGTTATATAAGTTTGAATGAAGATGTGACAGTTGCGTATTCACAGTGCATAGAGCACATAGAGTAACCCTCCCAGCTCCTGTCGCTCCACTCAGCCGTTGACTAACCCATCCAAAATGTCACCCGGTAGGGGGCCGACCGCCTTCCCAAAGAACAGCCTCATTTGCTCGGACACGGCCTGTCTCTTTCTGTAAACTCACACTGCGGGTGAAAAGGAGCATGCTGGGGAAACATAGGGAGAAAAACCCAGCGGATTTGCCACGCTCATTTTCTCCATCCTTCGAGACAAAACTGTCCATTCGCACAGAGACAGGCTGGGTAGACAGAACGAGAGACAAAGAGTTCCAAACCAAGTTCAAATCTGCTGCAGGTCACGTTGCCATCACCGAAAAGTGTTGACCCTAAATGAGGTTTCAAGAATCAAATTTTGCTGATGATTCATTTTGATTTAATTCAATTGGTTTGTCATGGCATGAGGGTGAGTAAATGATGAGCTGTATATAAGTATCACCCATTTTGTATTATTTGTTTTGAAGTTGATCCTGACGACTTGCAACTTAATTAGTCTGCTATTTGCAGTCCCTGTTAATTAGGAGCTTTCAAATGACATCGGCAATGAAGTTAAAGTCTTTTGGAGAATTGGTAGATTAAGTGGCCATTTGTTGTAAAAGCTAAAGTTATTCTGTAATGAACTTCAAGGACCAATGATATTAACCAGCGGTGTCCAGTCCCGCTACTGGAAGGGAACTATCCTGCAGAGTTTAGCTCCATTCCTAATTAAACACACCTGAACAAGGTTAAAAAGAAATGTTTTATTTCTCTTAGCATTTAAACTCATTTTGTTTCAGTTAGTTGCCAAGGAAATATTTCTCATTTTCATTTACTTTAACTTGATGTACTAAAATAACTCAAACTAAATGTATAAAAACTATAATGTTCCATTTGTTTACATTAGTTAACTTAACTAACTTAAAAATACTTCTGGAAAACATTACTCTTAGTTAATGTTCATTTCGCCATTTACTAATGCATTATTAAAATCAAAAGTTGTATATTTTAATATTATTTAATGAACCTGAGCTAATATGAACTAACAATGAACTGTTGTACTTTAAACTAACGTTAACAAAATTAATACAAATTTTAACAAATGTAGTTCATTGTTTGTTAATGTTAGTTAATGCATTCACTAATTTAACATTGTAACGTTTTATTAATAAAAATAACAAAATCACCAAAATCAAAAATCTTCAAACTATTATTAAAATCTATAATTATATCTCATTGACACAAAAATAACAACTAATCAAAGTCTTCAGGAATACTGGAAACTTCCATGCAAGTTTGTTGAGAAAGGTTGAAGCTAAACTCTGCATGCAGGACAAATGTCCCCCCTCGGGGACTTAGCTTAGCTAGCCATCTCTCTCCCAGTCTTTCCTCATCTCCTGTTTCATTTCAGACAGCACAGACAGCCCTCAGGATATCAGAAAATTCACCAAATCTCTGTTGTCACATGTCTTTATTATATCCACTGCTGAAATGCTACTCTGCAGTCCTGAAAGAGAAAATTATGAGGCAATTCTGAAAATGTGCTGCACTATCATATTCTGTCTTGTACTATTTAGACTAGTGTTTGTTTGTGTTGTGGTTGGGCGGATGTTGCAGCAGTTCTAATGTGGATAGGGTCCTTCAGGAATTGGTATGTTAGAGGGGACGGGCTTCTGCAAACCTAATCCAGAAATCAGGTGATGTGCTGTGTTCTGGGTAAGTTTACTCAGAGTAAGCGGATAACCTGTGGTAACTTTCATTGTATGTATAAGTAGCCATAGCAACTTATTCTCTAAACATAACTCCGGAGCAGTTTAGTTTACTTCAGAGGTATTCAGCATATATTCTCATTTTAAACAATATTTTTCTATAAAAAATGCATATGTGATACATCTCACCTTACAAGAAATGTGGAAGCAAAATGGCTAAACGAACTTATACTGCCATATTATCGTTGCAAACAGTTACACTATTTTAGTGTAATCATTCATCAAACAAAAAATGTAATTCTTTTCACCGTAATAAAAAAACTGATTAAAGATAAAAGATTAAATAAATAAATGATTGCACAACTGCCCCGTAGGTGGCGATATGCACTAAGAATGTAAATCGGCATTAAAAAAAAGAATCATGGATCCAGATGGTGTGTGTCTCCTTAGAATTAAATATTTCTCCCAACTGGATGTTCATTTTTGCTTCTTTTATTTTACACCTATGGGTATGGCACATAGCCTTGGGACTGAGAAAACATACGGGGGGTGCAGTATTTACCTCTTATGAAAAATATGGACCATTTTAATATTTTGCACAAAGTAATAATCAAGCAATGTACGTAATCTAATTAATCAAAATTATAACTTTCAAAGTCTTCCCTTGCCACCTCTAAATAATTTACCAAATTAGAACATGTTTGAAATGCTCTTAATATGCTGATAAATAATGCTAAATGTATGAAGAAGAAAAAAACGCTGTAACGCTGTTGTGGTCGTTGAAGGCACAAGACGAAGATGAGGGTAACAACAGTCTTTATTGAAACTAACTCCGGCAGGACAGACACAACCACGTTCAACATAAACGAGAACCGAAAAGGGAATGAACAGAACAGGGAGTATAAATACACAGGAGGAAATGAGGAAACTAACTAGACACAGGTGGAGAAAGGTAAACTAATCAGGGCCTAAAGAGAACAGGTGCAGACTAGACAGAACATAATTGTGACAAACATCTAAAGGCGGGCATACACTGTGTGATTTTCGTCCGATTTTGAGCCGAATTCAGACTCGTGCGATTCTTTTTCGGGTCGGGCCAATTTTGTCGGGCAGAAATTTTGGTTGCTCCTCGTGACTTTAAAGCACAGTTGAAGTAGAGCTACGAACCGATTCCCCTAAACTCAGTGCTTTTTCCCTCACTGTGCCTGCCCGAAACCAGAAGTTTAACCATTTCATCTGCAGCAAGAAAGAAAATGAAAAGAGGGAGATCCTAATTTCTGTAGCTATCAATCTAGCAACAAATTACGGTTGCTTACCTCCAGTTCGTGTTGCAAAATGCATAAACATGTAATACCCACGTCTTCACCTGCGACGTACCGTGCCTTTTTTAATAATTTGTTAAACAATGTCAAATGTTAAATAAACTGTTTTTGAAATAAAGCTGTTTTGACTTAATTATTGCAGACTGTTCGGAAATATTAGCCTGTACACTTTTAAAGGGTTAGTTCACCCCAAAAAAATTATGTCATTAATGACTCACCCTCATGTCGTTCCAAGCCCGTAAGACCTCCGTTCATCTTTGGAACACAGTTTAACATATTTTAGATTTAGTCCGAGAGTTTTCTGTCCCTCCATTGAAAATCTATGTACGGTATACTGTCCTTGTCCAGAAAGGCCATAAAGACATCATCAAAGTAGTCCACGTGACCTCAGGTGGTTAGTTAGAATTTTTTGAAGCATCGAAAATACATTTTGTTCCAAAAATAACAAAAACGACGACTTTATTCAGCATTGTATTCTCTTCCGGTTCTGTTGTCAATCCGCGTTCACGAGGCCAGTAACGCTTCGACGTAAGACGCTGCTTACGTGTTATCTGGTAGGTCGTGTATTCGGGTTCAAATAAATATGTCTGGTTAAAAAAAAATGCAAGTCTTCCCCTGTGTCGAAATCCTTAGACATGTTTGCAAAGATTGTTTTGTTTACAGCGTGCGTCTCCCTCAGACTGTAAATGAAGCTCGGGCGCACCAGATACACGTCAGCTCGTCTTACATCAGCGAACTCATGAACGCGGATTGACAACAGAACCGGAAGAGAATACAATGCTGAATAAAGTCGTCGTTTTTGTTATTTATGGAACAAAATGTATTTTCGATGCTTCAAAAAATTCTAACTAACCCACTAACTGTGGTCACATGGACTACTTTGATGATGTCTTTATTGCCTTTCTGGACAAGGACAGTATACCGTACATAGATTTTCAATGGAGGGAGAGAAAACTCTCGGACTGAATCTAAAATATCTTAAACTGTGTTCCGAAGATGAACGGAGGTCTTACGGGCTTGGAACGACATGAGGATGAGTCATTAATTACATAATTTTCATTTTTGGGTGAACTAACCCTTTAATAATTTTAATTAGGCTAAATGTTTTCAGACAATTTTTTATGAGGAGGAGTAAGCTTCTATGTAACCTTTTATCCTCACTGAGTGTTGGTTATGCGGTGATGCGCTATGAAATGATTGCATGGCAAATTAATTATAATAGCCTATCCCTAATAGTTCTGGATGGAACCAAGCCGGGGTCCGGAACCGGACAGCGGTCAGCCTTTTGAATACCACTAATAAAACAGTATGTGATGAGTTGTATGTCCTAATACACAGTACTAAAAGTACCTTATTGACCTACTTCTTTCGACGAGGTTCTTCTTCTTCTTTTAGTTTTATGGAATGACCATGACTTATCAAGTGCACGCCGCCACCTACTGTACTGGAGTACACAGCATGAATTATGATTCAATAAAACCACTTTACAGTTTACATAATAATAATTTGACGAGGTTCGGAAGTGTGCATACGATAGATACTTTAATATTCCATGAAGCCATGGGAAAGGATTTGTCAATGACAGTGAAGCGATGTAACTGACGCTGGTTGTTCACATAATGAGAACATGGCGAATACATCCGGATTACATTCAAACTACACACATTCATACTATATAGAACATACTTTTTAAGGGGGTTCCAGTTATTCAAAATAAGAGACTCATGAGACTAATGCGATTTTTAACTCAGACCCAGTGTGGTCACCAACTCTTAGTTTCATATTCCGGGGTAACTGAACTTACTCCAGACCGGGTTTTTTGTTTTTGTTTTTTAAGTAAACAAGGTTTAGGCTAATCAACCGAGAGTTCAGGGAATATGTGACGTTGAGTTAACCTTGCATTCTGAACAATCCAATTCACTAAAATATCAAAATGATTTGACTTTTTCAGAACTACATTTAAAGGTTCACTGTAAACCCGGATAAGTAGAATCTACTTAAAAAAAATAAGGTAACTCGTTGCCTTAATTTAATTAAGTAATCATAACTTAATTGCATCAAGTTTTTCTTACTTAATCCATTTAAGTTTTGTCAACTTAATTCTCTCTGTGATCTGAGGAAGTGTACTCCCAGAGTGCATTGCGGCATTAATAAATTAATTGCTTTGTTTTACTATTTTTGGCTTTATTTACCATTACAATTGTATTTGCTATCGTTATTGGGGTTATACTGACAAGAGACAGCAAATAAAATTGTAATGATCTAATTAATTTAATTAATTTAAAAAAAACTTGTTACCATTGTTGTGGTTTGCATGCTGAATGTTGAAGTCTGTGTCTGACTCAAGCAAACTTGCAAGATATTGTCACAAATATAGAGGGGTTATATCAACCCAATTAAAAGTTTATGCCATAAGTGTTAGCAATAAAATGTTAAAAGATCATTATTTTACATGAAATATAGTTATGATATATATCATTAATAAATTCATTCAAAACATGGAAATAATTGAAGTATAAATATATATAATATTTATTACTTCACTTCCTTTGAAATCATATAACTGATTTCATGTTGCATCACTGCATCAATTGGAAGAAATTGTTACAATAAATTACAATAATATAAATTAAGTTCCCAGTGCCCAACCAAAGGGAACACTTATCACAATAATGGTGAGAAATTTTAGTAAATCAACATGAATTTATGAAGTCAACTTATGTGACATTCTCCCCAAATTGTTAGTTGTTTTGACAATAACATTCAAGATGACTGGAAAATTAGCAAATGCAACTAAGAAGAATGATGACTGCAGAAGTCAAAGAAAGAAAAAAGTCTATTAAGATTTACCCCGCCTGGGAAATTTTTTTTTTTTTTTTTTCAAAATGGTACTCAAACCAGTCAAGTAATGTTTAATAGGGTTTTCTGGGTAAAGAAGGCATAGCATGCAAACAGTACAGATTACTAAATTGTTTTAAGTAAGTTCAACTAATTATTCAACATTAAGTAAAGTTAACTAAAAAGTGTTAGTTAGAACAACTGTTCGGTTTTACAGTGTTGATACAAGTTAATATGCTGTTCTTTCTGCTTAAACATGCACGTTTACTATGACAGGGGGTTTTGGATGTAGCCACCCAATGATCAAGATTAATTTCTCAGGACTGATTACATACAAGAAGCTGTCCAATTGAAACAGTTGTACAGTTTAAATAAAAAGGATAAAATGTGACTCATTCATTTATAATGCATTTGTGCTTTTCCTATCGACTTATCTCTCTCTTGAAACTCAAGCACTGACTTTATCATTTCCATTTGATTGGGTTTTATAACAGTCTATAATTAGTGGACACTGAATTTAATCAAAATGTTATGACAAATATAGAGGGATATAATTACACTCAGAAAATTTGATTCGTGGTGGGAAAAGCGTTTGCATTGCTGAACACACACTCAACCTCGTCACCAGTTTACATGAGGACAGAGTCCGCCAAAATGAGTTCATCACATTCACGTCTGCACTCTATTCTGTTTACCAAAAGACATTGATTTATGTATGCTGTACTAGCAACGGGCTGCTTAAAAATAGAGGGAGAGCAAGAGTGATAAAGAAAGAGAGGCACAGAGCAACACACTCTCCTGGGAGCTTTTTAAGCAGCTGTACTCACAACTGGTCTGCCCACCTGTCAGACAGAAGATTTAATGATCTAGTCCACTGTATTTGTTTAGTGCGGGCGACGACGGATCGGGTTATACCCCAAATCAATCAGGAGAGGATCGCCAGGACAGGCCCTATTTTACTGAAATGGGTTGGTCTAGAATGTTTTATCTGTCCCTCTCCCTTGTCACTCTACTCCTACTCCTCATACATTTACACTGTAGTACCGTCACCCTTTTCTCTCTCGCTGACTGCCTCTTTCTTTAAGTCTGTTTTTGACTTTGCTTTGTGCTTCTCACTCACTGCTCCATCTGTCACCCCAGCCATCCATCTTTCAACTATCAACTCTCTTTCTCTACGTATTTTTTCTCACTTTTTTAGTTCCTTTTTTGTGTTGAATTGTTTTGGTGTTTTTTAGAAAAATGTCCTTTATTACTCAAGAATAATTATTTTAATTAGAACTAGTGCTTATACAGGGTCTTTCTGAGACCACATTCATCTATCTATCTATCTATCTATCTATCTATCTATCTATCTATCTATCTATCTATCTATCTATCTATCTATCTATCTATCTATCTATCTATCTGTCTATCTGTCTATCTGTCTGTCTATCTGTCTGTCTGTTTATCTATCTATCACACATCTATCTATCTGTCTGTCTGTCTGTCCATCCATCCATCCATCCTTTATTCTTTTTATTGGTGTGAAATGTAGAGCTCGGGGATGCACCAGAACATATGAGTGAGTGATGCTAATGTCATAAATGTCAGAGTTTTATTGACAAATAAAAATGTCCTATTATAGGCTTTAATGGTTAAGAGGCCCAGAGGGAATCTGGGGATTATTTTCTGCGTTGATTTATGGGGAAATCTGCCGAAGGGATTTAAGCATGGGAAAATGTGTTAATCGGAGCTGAGAGTATTGGAAGCTGAAAACACAATTAAATTAGCCCAAATATTTAATCACTGAGCATGAAAGCGTTGGGGGATGTTTAGAACTAGGTGAATAAAGGGTGTTCCAGTTCTGTGGAGATCTTCTGTGGGTGCAGATCGTGTGGGCCCGCTGATTACAACTGTTCTATCGCCAGATTATTGTTCTTTTTATTTAATGTTTACATACAGTTGAGTCATCAAACAGATGTGTCTGTTTTCATAATTGATATATGTTACTGAAAGTTTCAGTTACTGAAATTTCCCTATAATAGCATGCTCAGAGAAATGATTTAATGATAAGAAACTGTCCTCTGTAACTGGTTTTATGAACTTCATGGAAGCATTCAGACTTATTTTAAGATTATCTTGGTTGATTGGTAAAGGCTGGAATTGACACATTCACCAGCTGGAGTGTCAAGGATCTCCACCAGAGGGCACTCCTTCTGTCTCCTGTATCTCATCATGAACTCCATGCCCCATAATCCATTGCGCCGACTCATTAGGATTTGATTTCTCCAACCTGTGGTTCATTAGCTTGTTTGTATTGCCTATTTAAGCTCTGTTCTCCTTTGCTTTCATTGTGTAGTCTTGTTAGTGTTACCACTGCATTTCTGAGTGCCTGTATTATTTTTCCCTGTTCCGGTATTTCATATTCTTTGCTTGTTTCCTTGGATTCTGCCTAGTTTGGGTTGCTGTGTGTAACCATTTGCCCGATTTTGACTACTTTTATGGATTGTCCTAAATAAATGCTGCACTTGGATCACTCATAAAGCCAAGGAGCAGTGAGTCCGTAACAGAAAAAAAAAAACCTTTTAAGGAGTATCACCATGTTGCTTAAGCCTTTAGAATTAAACCCCCCAGATCAGCAAAATATCAGGTTCACTGGAGAACTGAAAGATTTACCCATGTTCCCCAGACTGCTGACAGACATTTATTTTTCTAAGAGAGACTCTTGTTTTATCAGTATCAGAGAAGAACAGAGTGAGATCTCCGGAAACAAAGTTTATTTTGTCGATCTCAGCTGTGATCACAGCTTTCAGAATCTTCTTAGCAACATAATGTTTGACGTCCACCTACCCACATACCCGAGGGATCCTCCCTGACCAAACATACTCTGACAGACGCAGGAAATGCCACATGCATCTCCTTCACAGCTCTCCATCCTGCTGGGTTTGCCATCTTCTGACTGCAGGGCTCACACGCACCCCGAGGGGAGAGCCTCATTACCACAACACCACCACAACATCGGGGTTAGGTGTGTCACACACGCCTGGATTTACATGCACTCGCCCGCTCTAATGATGCAACTGTGTGGATGGTTGCAGTTTGTCTCTCCAGGCACATTTTAGAAGTTTGACAGCTCTGAATGTCATCAGATTTTTGTGTTTTTTAGTTTTTAATCTATTCAATCTCAATTTTTTGTCGTTGAGAGCTAAAAATATGTATATATTTATGCTAATAAGGGTTTGAACATTGATTGAGCCTTTGCTTTCCGCGTGATTATCGTAATGTTCCCAAAGCACATTTTCTGTCCTAGTTAGACTAATTTTCCCTATTTCACAGTTTATTTGTTTAATCCATTTAGCATTTCGGCACTTTTAAATAACTGCTTATAATTGCTATTCTCCAGCAATAATGTTTCATCAGGAGTTGTGCTGTAGGACTAATTACTGGAATTCATCTAAGGAGCAAGGACACACACCTACACAGACACACAACAAACTCGCTGTCTTCTATTGTGATTCACATCTGATGTTGTCCGTCTTAAGCCTGCTTTGCTTGGCATCCTGTGTTTAAAGGGATAGTTCACCAAAAAATGAAAATTACCCCATGATTTATACACCCTCAAGCCATCCTAGGTGCATATGACATTCTTCTTTCAGACGAATACAATCAGAGTAATATAAAAAAATGTCCTGGCTCTTCCAAGCTTTAAAATGGCAGTGAATGGGCGGTTTCTGTTTTGAAGTCCATAAACGTGCATCCATCCATAATAAAAGTAATCCACACGGCTCTGTGTGTTAATAAAGGTTTTCTGAAGCAAAGCAATGCGTTCGTGTTTTAATATAACTCCAATTGTATTCGTCTGAAAGAAGATCATTTACATGGCTTGATGGTGAATAAATCATGGGCTAATTTTCATTTTTGGGTGAACTATCCCTTTAATGTGACCATGAAATTTCCACCTGCCAATCAAACTTCAATTGGGTTGAAGTTATTGATGACATGCGGGGTACGAACTGCCCTTTTTTTGTCCACCCACCTTAGCAATGCATCTCAAACAGCCATCACGTCTTCACTAGTTCTTAATTGGTAGAGCGGCCGCAGATGTGCCGCTGGCTGTGTCCTCCGGTGATGTTCTGCACCATAACTTCACACCCCCGTAGGCCTTCACACCTCGCTGTGTTATTCACAGTCTGAACCCCTGTGTGGTGCCCTTCTGTGCATATAGGACTTTTTAATGTAACCACAAAAAAAAAAAAACTGTGGCCCAACTCCATGGGGAGCCTATTAGCAACTTGACATTGATCTGACATTCCGCTTAGTAATAATTTGTCAAGTTGCGGCTTCTGCTCAAGTTGGACGGTGGAGTCGAGTGTGCCTAGGAGGACCGCCTGTGAAGAAAAGGCTGCACTCGTTCCACTCCATTGCTCTTAATTAGCTCTTAGTCAAAGCCCAATTATGTTACTCGGGGCACTGGCCATTACATTACATTCAGGAGTACAGGCCAATCAGGAAGAAATGTGTTCATGTTGTAATGTAAAGTATTGCATATAATTCAAAGTGCTGTATGACTCTGATCAGTAAGTTATGTGTGAGGAAATGTGGCTTAATGTAGAGGTGAATTCTTTTATGTTATCAGGGCTATCAATAAATGCTTTCTCTCTTTTTCCAGACAGATTTATTAATTGTACTTGTATAGTCAGGAAGAATGTGAGTTTTTGAGTATTTTTCCAGTAAAAGAAAATTCTTGTAAACATCCTAAATCAAAAGCGCAATTGTGTAAGGTATTAAGACTTGTTTTTCAGAGAACATAAAGCACGGTTTAAAGCATAAATCTAAAATATATATATATATATATATATATATATATATATATATATATAGAGAGAGAGAGAGAGAGAGAGAGAGAGAGAGAGAGAGAGAGAGAGAGAGAGAGAGAGAGAGAGAGAGAGAGAGAGTCATATTTAACCTTAAAACAAGAAAACAACATAGCTTGGTCATTTCACATGTGGAACCACACTGTAAATATGTTATATCATGTATAGAAAAAATACCCTGCTTTCATTTAAAATAATATATGTTGATTTAAATATGCAATAAATCTGTATTTAGGAAAAACCTAAGATTTGGGTTGCACGATTTGCTATTGTAACCAGTTCTGAGTTGCATTTGTTGTTTGAAGATCCTATGACCAAAGTTGATCACATAAATTATTCTTAATAAAGTATCTTATATTTAAGAAAACTGCATTTATTTAATAAAAAATACAGTAAAAACAGTAATATTGTGAAATATTACTATAATCTAAAATAACTGTTTTATATTATAATATATTTTAAAATCTATTTTATTCCTCTGATGGCAAAGTTGAATTTTCAGTAGCTATTACTCCAGTCACATGATCCTTCAGAAATCATAATAATATGGTGATTTTAAGAAAAATTACTATCACTGATGAAAACAGTTGTGCTGCTTAATATTTTTGTGGATACTTTTCTCCAGGATCCTTTATTGAAATAGAAAAAATTCAAAAGAACTGAAATAGTATAAATGTCTTTGTTTTTACTTTTGATAAATGTAATGCTTCCTTGCTGAATAGAAGTGTTAATAAGTAAATGTATCAGGTGGACAGTTATATATTTTACTGGAATAAGACAAAAGCACTGATAAAGAAAAGGACTTTACTCCACATCCACATTGCGTTCTGAGAGAATGGCACTTCAGAGCGCCACTGCACCAAACTTCAGGGACTAAAGTTCAACCAAAGTAGCAACTCTCAGCTCTTGGGCACCTTCACCAAAAGAGCACTTAGCAGCTGTCAGACAAAGTGCTACAACACTGCAAAAATGACGCGTAATGCTCAGTAGGCAATTCTACACCGTGTAATGGTCCTTCTGTTCGCCCATTGTTGTGTTTAAGGGTCTATTACAGACCAGAGCGATCGATTCACGGCTGTATCCATTTCTGCCAAGCTGTCCTGAAGCTTATGCTAAACGTTCATCTAATCTGTAAATGTCTGCATATACAGTTTTATCATTTTGCCTTAGAAGCAATGAGACCACTGTCAGTGTAATGTCATGTTCCTCACATCTCTTTTATTTTTCTTTGTCATCTTTTCTCCTTTGCTCTGCAAAGGTGAGCCGGATCAATACGGCGGTGAGTCGTAAACGGGAGCAGCGTGTGCTCTTCATGGTGGTCACCATGGTGGTGTGTTACCTGTTGTGTTGGCTGCCCTACGGGATTATGGCCCTGCTAGCCACGTTTGGGCGGCCCGGCCTGGTCACACCAGCGGCCAGCATTGTTCCTTCTCTGTTAGCCAAAACCAGCACCGTCATTAACCCCATCATCTACATCTTCATGAACAAACAGGTGGGTAATCAAAAAGCTACTAATCAGTAATCTGCTATTTTTGCTAGATCTTCATTGGACGGCTATGATATGAATATGAAAATTACATGATATTATATTCGCATTAGTTTATTTGCATCCACGTTCAGCACATACTATAAGAATTTGAACGCTGAGTCACTTAAAAATTGATGAATGTCATCGCAAAGAAAGAAAACGATACTCGGTTACTAACGTAACCTCGGTTCTCTCTAGAGAGGGAACGAGTATTGCGTAAGTTTAGCTTACGCTACGGGAAAGATTCATCTTCTCGAGATACTGAAGCCAAAAAATTATCCTTAATTTTGTATTCCTTGTCAACGCAGTGCAGCAGCTAGCAGACCTAGAGCAGGCCATCTCGCGTGCTCATTGGCTGCCCTGCGGGCAACTGCTGCAGCCTACCAGTGAGCCCGGCGTGACGTCACGCCCAAAGAAGGGCGCCCGCGCCTTCATAGCGTCACAGCCCGCCAGAATGGGCGTGGCTTAGCGTATAACACTAGGGGCTGTAGGCTGAATTCCCTGGTTTTCGTCGACTGAAGCGAAGTCGCTCGTGGCGCGAGCACGGCCGGTTACGCAATACTCGTTCCCTCTCTAGAGAGAACCGAGGTTACGTTAGTAACCGAGTATCGTTCTCTTACGAGAGGTTCTCTCGTATTGCGTAAGTTTAGCTTACGCTACGGGAACACTTTGTCAACGCCGTGCGCGCCAAGCATCCACATGAGACCCCGAGCTTTCAGGGGAACCCCATAAGTGGAAAAAATAAGGTGGCCAGCCACGCGGGCCATCACTTGTACATAAGCACACATAGGGAATACAGAGCAGCGCGCCGGTCTGTATAGGCACATGGCACATACCCTACTTAGTGCAGCTCAACCAGGAGAGCTGAGTCATGTGAGAGTGATCTGAGCAGGAGATCTGGGCAGAATACACCTCTCCTTCAGACTGACAACAGTTTAGCCTGCAAGGCAGGAACTTCTAGGTTATAAAACCTGACAAAGGTAGACGGGGAGCTCCAGCCCGCCGCTACACATATGTCATGGATAGAAATTCCACTGGACCATGCCCACGAAGAGGCCACGCCTCTCGTGGAATGAGCCCTGATGCCCAGAGGGCATTGCAGACCTTTTGACGCGTAAGCGGCCGCTATAGCGTCTACTATCCATCTGGACAGGCTCTGTTTCGAGGAGGCGAGACCCTTGGTGCGCCCACCAACGAAACAAAAAGCTGTTCCGAACGCCTGAAGGAGGCGGAGCGCGTAATGTAAAACCTCAGCGCTCTGACAGGGCAGAGGAGATTCACATCACCTTCGCTGTCAGATGCTGGGAGAGCTGACAACGAAATAACTTGCGCTCTGAATGGAGTGCCCATCACTTTAGGGACATGGCCATGTCTAGGTCTGAGGATGACTTTAGAGTCATTCGGTCCGAACTCAAGACACGACGCGCTGACAGACAGCACATGCAGGTCCCCTACACGTTTTACTGACGACAGTGCAGTCAGAAAGACGGTTTTCAGTGATAGATATTTCAACCCCACGGTGTCTAGTGGTTCAAATGGAAAAGCTTTCAGGGCCTCGAGGACCAATGCAAGATCCCACATGGGAACCGACGGGGGGCGCGGCGGATTCATCCTTCTAGCTCCTCTAAGGAAGCGGATGGCCAACTCGTGTCTTACCAATGACTGGCCGTGCGTCGATTCTGCGAACGCTGCCACGGCCGCCACGTATACATTGAGCGTGGATGGGGAACTTCCCTTATCCAACAGCTCTTGTAGGAAGGTGAGCAGATGCGCCACCCCGCATGTCCGCGGTTCCAGATCTCTGTCGGTGCACCATCCAGAGAACACCGACCATTTAGACGCGTAGAGCCTTCTCGTGGAAGGGGCTCTAGACTGCGTGATCGTGTTCATCACTCCTTCTGGCAGGGCAACGAGTACCCGTTGATCAACCATAAATGCAGAGACCAGCGCTATGGATTGGGATGCCAGATCGTGCCGCGAGCCTGAGAGAGGAGATCTGCCCTCACCGGATTCGGCCACGGAGCTGTATGTGACAGCCCTGCTAGTTCCGGGAACCCAATCTGATTCTCCCAACGCGGGGCTATGAGGAGCACCGAGTGGCGCGTTTCCCTGATTCTCTTGATCACCTGTGGCAACAGATAGACCGGAGGGAAAGCATATAGCGGGAGGCTGGGCCAAACCTGGGCCAGCGCATCCTCATCCTTCGAACAGACCGTCGGGCATTGAGCGTTGTCTTTTGACACAAATAGGTCGACTTCCGCTCTGCCGAATAGGCGCCACAGTTTCTGGACCGTTTGGGGTGCAGGGATCATTCCCCTGGGGGAACGTTGTCCCTGGACAGTTTGTCTGGGCCGTCGTTCAAATGGCCAGGCACATGCGCTGCCCTCAGCGAGCGCAGGTGCATCGGAGACCAAATAAGGAGGCGTTCCGTCAGATTGCAGAGATTTCTGGATCTGACACCGCCCTGACGGTTTACATAGGATACCACAGACATGTTGTCCGAGCAGACAAGAACATGCTGGTCCTGTATGAACGGGAGGAAGCACTTCAGCGCGTTCTCGACCGCTATCATTTCCAGACAGTTTATGTGAAAACCCTTCTCCTGGTCTGACCACTGGCCAAAGGCCGGTCTGCCCTCGAACAGTGCGCCCCAACCCGAGTTGGACGCGTCTGACGAGATGACTTTACGATAAGAGATGGTTCCCATCATTACTCCCTGCTGGTACCAGTCAGCCACTAACCAGGGCTGCAGAGCTGCTATGCAGGCCTGAGTCACTCTGATTTTCTGGCCGCCAGACACCCGGCGGGACACGCGAGCATTCAACCAGCGTTGGAGCGGGCGCATGCGCAGTAGGCCCAGCTGGAGCACCGCTGCAGCTGATGCCATACAGCCCAACATCCTTTGAAATGTTTTCAAAGGGAGAAAGCTGCCCTTATGGAAAGATGCGGCTAGGTGGCGAACACGGCGCGCGCGCTGTGTCGATAAACGAGCCGTCATGGTCACCGAGTCCAGTGCTATTCCTAAAAGGAAATTGACTGGCTGGGCAGTAATGAGCTCTTGGTCCAGTTGATCGTGAGACCCAAGCTTTCCAGATGACTGAGAAGCACTGTTCTGTGAGATAGCAGTTCTGTCTCTGACTGTGCCAATAGCAGCCAATCGTCCAGATAGTTCATTATTCGCAGCCCCTGACTTCTCAGGGGGGCGACCGCCGCGTCCATGCACTTCGTAAATGTACAGGGTGCCAGGGACAGGCCGAACGGCAGGACGGTGTAATGATATACCTGACCGTCGAAGGCGAATCTCAAAAATTGCCTGTGACGGGGTACTATCTGAATCTGAAAATAGGCATCCTTCAGATTTAGAGAAATAACCAGTCCCTCGGGCGAACGTGCGTGAGGATTTTCCTGGTCGTAAGCATTTTGAACGGTCTTTTCGCAAGCACTTAGTTCAAATATCTCAGATCTAGGATAGGTCTGAAGGCTCCGTCCTTCTTGGGTACGAGAAAAATATCGGCTGTAAAAGCCTGACTCGCTCAGAGAAGGCGGTACCTTTTCTATAGCCCCTTTGCACAGCAGCTTTGCTATTTCTGCGTGAAGTAGGTGTGCTACTTACGCATTCACAATCGTCGCGGTCCGGGCTTGAAAGCGCGGGGGACGGCGAATGAATTGAAGTGTATAGCCCTGCTTTATTGTGCTCAACACCCATTCTGAAATCCCTGGGATAGTTTCCCACGCAGCTATGTGAGCCGCTAGGGGGGAAATCGCCATTTGCGGGCTTGTGAAACTGAACCGGCGCTGAAAGCGCGGTGCGCGCGCTCTCGGTTCTGGGCAATGGCTGCGCGCTGAAAAGCCAAACCGGCTGATTTATGTGAGATGTCCCAATCATAAGGGATGGGGAACAGTCTTTTGTCATTTTTTGACGCGCGAGCAGCGCTCCGTGCGGGAAAGCTTCCTGTAAGCGTGAGCGCGTGTGCGCGGGCACGAGACTTACAAGTGTATTTGATGCCCCGATCATAATGGATGGGGAGCGTTTTATTAATGCCCTGCGTTTTGTGATAACACTTTAACGCGCAGGCGCAGCCCGGGGGGAGGTTAGTGTTAGCAAGCGTGAACGCACTCAGGCGGGCACGAGACTTACATTCATAACCTGCTTTCTTTTGTGAAACTGACCCGGAGCCGAAAGCGCGGCGCGCACACTCTCGGTTCTGGGCAATGGCTGCTCGCTGAAAGCCGAGACCGTCTGATTTATATGAGATGTCCCAATCATAAGGGATGGGGAACATTCTTTTTTTTTTTTTTTTTTTTTTTTTTCACTTTTTGACGCGCGAGCAGCGCTCCGGGCTGTAAAGCTTCCTGTAAGCGTGAGCGCGTGTGCGCGGGCACGAGACTTACAAGTGTATTTGACGCCCCGATCATAATGGATGGGGAGCGTTTTATTAATGCCCTGCGTTTTGTGATAACACTTAAAACGCGCGGGCGGAGCCCGGGGGGAGGTTTGTGTTAGCAAGCGTGAACGCACTCTGGCGGGCACGAGACTTACATCCATAACCTGCTTTCTTTTGTGAAACTGACCCCTTAGCCGAAAGCGCGGCGCGCGCGCTCTCGGTCCTGGGCAATGGCTGCTCGCTGAAAGCCGAGACCGGCTGATTTATGTGAGATGTCCCAATCATAAGGGATGGGGAACATTGTTTTTTCACTCTTTGACGCGCGAGCAGCGCTCCGGGTGGAAAAGCTTCCTGTAAGCGTGAGCGCGGGCACTAGACTTACAAGTGTATTTGACGCCCCGATCATAATGGATGGGGAACGTTTTATTAATGCCTTGCGTTTTGTGATAACGCTTAAACGCGCGGGCGGAGCCCGGGGGGAGGTTTGTGTTAGCAAGCGTGAACGCACTCTGGCGGGCACGAGACTTACATTCATAACCTGCTTTCTTGATCGTGTAACAGAGCGGGCAGATAGTGGGCACAGACTTGTGGACACATTTCTTACATTCAACACTCGAGCGGCTTTTCTGCGCTTCATGAGAGTGTGCTCTGCGAGGTTCGGAGTGCTTATGTGTAGTGGTGAACACTGGGGCGTGGGCACTTTCATTACACTTACAACACCGACGGCATGAGCCAGACCAGACATTTTACTCATTTTGAGATTTTTCTGGGTCGCCGTGAAAACGGCGTTTGTGTGCAGGCGAGAGGGTCAACAGACCGGCTCGTTGGCTGCTAATTGAACCACTGCAGTAGCCTGTTTGAAGGGGACTGACAGGGAATAAACTCAAACACGCACGCCTTTTCGGAGGCGATGTGTCTGTTAGTAAGCGTGAGCGCTCGTGAGCGGGCACGTAACTTACATTCTTAATCTGACATTATACTCACTTGAGATTTCTCTGGGTCGCCGCAAGAACGGCGGATGTGTGCAGGCGAGCGGGTTGCATTACCGGCTCGTTGGCTGCCAAATACACCACTGCAGTAGCCTTATCTAAGGGGACTGACATGGCGAGACATTTCGACGGCGGCGCGCAAGCCCGTCCAGGTCATGCAGAGAGCTCGAGAGGGCTCTGCATGACGCGCGAACGGGGACGCGAGGGCGGGGTAGCTCTCTTGTAACGTAAAGAGAGCTAGCCGCGTGCTCGGTGGTCGAGCAGAACTGGAACAGTGTTTGTACGAGGGCGCGCGCACGAGTAGTGGGCACGGGACCTACATGTAACACAGATGATGCCCGTCTGGGTCATGCAGAGAGCTCGAGAGGGCTCTGCATGACGCGCGAACGGGGACACGAGGGCGGGGTAGCTCTCTTGTAACGTAAAGAGAGCTAGCCGCGTGCTCGTACGTGTCCCTCGGCCTCATTCTCAGATGCGACGGCAGTGAGGCTCGTGAGCGGCAGCTGCGCGTCGGTGAGGAGAGGCGGGGGGTGTTGAAGGCTTCGAGTCGAGCCCGCAGGGTCGACAGCGGAAGCGCTTCACAGCCGGAAGTGCGAGGCGTCTTAAAAAAGACACTCGCTGCTCTTTTAGAATAGGTTTTAGAATAGGTTTTAGCAAGGTAAAGGATACGTCGCCGGATATCGTAGCTCGCACGGATGGCTGAAAGGTGGCGAAGACGGCCGGCTTCCTCAGCGCTCTCCTAAGCTGGCTGTCCGCTGTTCGACGGCGGCGGTGGCTTCTCTCAGATCCAGCGATGCGAAGAGCTCGCTGAAGAGGCGAAAATCAGGGAATTCAGCCTACAGCCCCTAGTGTTATACGCTAAGCCACGCCCATTCTGGCGGGCTGTGACGCTATGAAGGCGCGGGCGCCCTTCATTGGGCGTGACGTCACGCCGGGCTCACTGGTAGGCTGCAGCAGTTGCCCGCAGGGCAGCCAATGAGCACGCGAGATGGCCTGCTCTAGGTCTGCTAGCTGCTGCACTGCGTTGACAAGGAATACAAAATTAAGGATAATTTTTTGGCTTCAGTATCTCGAGAAGATGAATCTTTCCCGTAGCGTAAGCTAAACTTACGCAATACGAGAGAAGCTCTCGTAAGAGAACACTTTAATGCTAAACATTTCACAAATCATGTTGAGCTAAAAATGCCTTTGAATGCGTTTCAAACCAACCAACAAACGATAATGCCCTGTTCATTCTATGTGTGCCCAATGTTTATATCGTTCATCAGCTGGACTCTGCTATTATTTTGTGTTTAGAATGATTTTTAGATATATTTATCATTATTTGTTATAGTTATCGTCCTTGGTGTGAAGGGCCTTACAGTAATAGCAGTTTTGAGAAGTTTTAACACCATTTGTTTGCATCATTCATTTGGCTGCTATTTTGTAAGCCAATCCATTGTAATTAATGCGAAGAATGACTTAACTCACTATATGCCTTGATGATACTGTGTTTTGTAATAAGCACATGCTATTCTTTGCCATATTTAGTCTTTAACAGTTTTTCTTTAAAATAACACACTGACAGCAGGATCACTTGAGTTGAGGGTTTTCAGTTTGACTGTCATTCCCAAAAAATACCAAATTTTAGTATGAATTTAACAGCACAGATCACACAAACTTAGTTAAAAAGTCATTCTTTTTCCAAGTCCAAACCGCCTTTGAACGTGAAATATAGGATCTGTTTTTTGCCTGAGAACTTATTTTTGTCCAAAACTTTTGAAAAAAATGAGAAGGCAAAATTGTTTGATTGTCTGGGTTGCTTAAGTTAAACTATAGCTCCATATAAATTAAAAGTCCACATAGTTCCTCTAGACAAGTCATTATAGATTAAATTAAAACCTTTTATGGGTTGTGTATTGAAAAACATTGAGGCTGTCATACAAAGACCATATGATTTAAACTGTACCATTTGAAAATTTCATTAAGCTGTAATATTAATATCAGGTTCTCAGGTTCAGTTTGTCATTGGGGACAAAAAGTGGACAAGGAAACTGAACAAGGTTTTTTTTCTTTACTGGTTTTGAATTGTATTCTGCTAATAACCTCTAATCTCTCTTTCTGCTCATCTTTTTCCACTCCTACTCTGCACTGTAAAAATTAGCTGTATTTTAGATCAAAAACTGAAGGCAACAGTTTGCAGTTTTTTATTCATTGAAATGATCTACTTATTTTATGAAAATGTACTAAATTAACTTAAAAACTCATGTTTCCACAAACTGAAATTAAATACTGAGATTTATAAGGATAGTTCACCCAAAAATGAGAAATGCCAGTGTTTTTGTCCATAAAATGGAAGTCTGTTTGATTACCAACATTCTTTCAAATATATTATTTTTAGTAGCACAGAAGAAAGAAAGTCAAACAGGTTTAGAACTGCACGAGGGTGAGTAAATGATGGCATAATCACCATTTTTGGGTGAATCAGCTTGCAAAGAGTTCTATCCAGACTTTTCCCTTTATTTATATGGATTTAAATTGTTCAGAATTGACCATTCGCTAAGCCACGCCTGAAAACCGCCACTGGCCAATCCTGTCTTAGCAACCGTAACTAGTCGCGGGAGGTCTGGCAAGCTTTCGAGCGAGGGAAACATGCCGAAGCGTTGCACGTATGGATTGTGCAAATTTGATACCCAGTATCCTAAAAGTTTGGACGGGGGAGTGGAATTTTTTTCCTTCCCGAAAATCTAAAAGCCAAGGGGAGAAATGATGTGCGTGGATCCAGCAGTGTGGGAGACCCCATTCACAACTAAGTGTCGACAGGATTAACAAAAACACCTATTCCTTAGAAGTTGGAAATAATTATGGTTATTTGTTCTTAATGCACGTTTTAACGTAAAAGAAGACGTTTAAAGACAAGAAGGAGGCTCACTGACATACTTTAAAATATATTTCATCATTTTGTTAATCGACGGCCAACTGTTGGCCCTGACTGAGTAACTTTAAACCAATACGATTGCGTCTCTCCCGGTGTTAGTGTTATTCCAGAAGATTTATGGATAAACTGTTTGATTTATAATTATTAGATTATTTTCACATTTCACTTACCCTGCTGTGCACAAACATAGCTGTTCCTCAATTTGTGTGTTTCCCATTTGAATGGTCAGCGTATGAGGCGGCGGCTGCTGCGACTATAGGCTTTAGCTTCAATTTTTATGAAATTATTCTCTAATCGGTTGCATATGTCGTGGATATATCCCTCCAATGCATACTGCAGTCCCCTTTGTCTTGCTCTCTCAGATATTGTACATGTTTGCCAAAAATTACTAATTATCTCATTGGGAATGTCTGACACCGTGCATACACACTGTAATAGACGTGCAAGATGCGAAAGCTTGACAGGGGATTGCAACAGTAACTAAGGAGGGCGGGGCTTAGCGAAGGGTCAATTATGTTCTTATGTACTGTTAATTTCTTTGTAATGTACATGTTATGGAGAGCAAAGAGCTTGGCTTAAATTATTGAAAAATCATATGAATGCTCATGAACATGCATGAAATACCTTAAACCTTATCATTTCAAGTTACTACACATGATAAAGCCAACAACAATTAGGTAAATTAAACTGGCAAAAGGACAAACAATGCAACCATATTGATTATCCCTGCTCCAGTGAATGCTGGAAAGAGGGAGAATGAGACTGAATCATAACACCCATTTTCTTTCTTTTTTTAATCAACATATTTGAGCTAAAAATGCATTAATTAAACTAATCTGTCAAGTTTCTCAGAAAATCTGAATATATTGTAATAGAAAAGCTGCATTTTGTTTTTCAGTGTTATTTATCTTTGGATTATATTTTACAGTGTGCATTCTCCTGTAAAGCTGTTCGAATCCATCCCATGCAGCTTTGATGGCTGGTTTGTGAATTTTCATTCTAGTTTATGGCTGGACAGAAAATTAAACAGCAAATAGTTATGCTAGTCTTTGGAAAATGTACAAACCATTTGAGTAAATATAATCTTTCAATGCTCTAGTTTGTGATCAAGGATTGTATCCGAGTATGTTCAGCAAAAGTAGTAGAAACTTTTCAAAGAAACTTTTCATTCCAAGAAGCACTTCTTATACAATCAAACTGATACAAGATGCACATTTTATTGTTATTTCTGAACTTGTGTACATATGAACAGGTTTTGTTTTATCTCTTCTGGATGGGGTTAAGCTTCTGCTCCAAACAATTGCTTGTGATAAGACCGGAGATGAAGACTTGGAGAAACTAGTTTAAACTGTCGGAGGAGACACCAGTCACCTGTATGTCATTTTCAGTCTTCAATTCCTCCCAGCCCGTAACCATGGAAACTGTGAGTTGAGGCGAGTTGAAGACTTAAAGTGCTGTACAGATTCAAGTATCTACTCAGCATGTGTCGATATGACCACCGGAGATTGAAAGACAGCAGAAAATGGAAGAGTATGGAAAAAGAGTGAGTTTTGGAGTGCGAGAGAGCTGCAAAGTCCCTGAGCCCGTGAGTAAATAACTGTACTGTTAAACCACCCTGGTTCAGGAGCTGTCATGCTGTGTGGTAATTGCATTTACTGCTTCCTCTTTCCTGGGACACAAAGAATTTTCTAGCACATTTCACATTTTATCCCTTATTAAGAGCACAATGTGTGCTTAGGGGAAGCATCAGTGCGCTGAAAACTCCCTTGTTCATTAATTGGCTATAAGAATCACAAGATATTGCACTGCAAAAAAAGTAATTTTGGCTTGGCTTCCATCGAAAACTTCCTTAAAGGGATAGTTCACCCAAAAATGAAAATGATCCCAAGATTTACCCACCCTCAAGCCATCCTAGGTGTATATGAAATTCTTCTTTCAGACGAACACAATCTGAGATATTTTTTAAAATATCCTGGCTCTTCCACGCTTTATAATGGCAGTGAATGGGGGTGAGATTTCGAAGCCCAATAAAATTCACCCATCCATCATGAAAGTAATCCATACGTCTCCGGGGGTTAACAAAGGTCTTCTGAAGCAGAGCTATGCGTTTATTTAAAACTTTATTAGCTATAATAATTAGCTTCCTGCAGATGACTTTATATATAAAAAAATATATATATATATATATATATATATATATATTTAAAAATATGTCATTAATTTTTCGCTGTAAAAATGACTGCAAATAGACCTATTATTGCACACTACTGTATGTAGGAGACAATGAGACTGAAACTGCCCACTTCCGAAGTAAGAGCTTTCCAGAGAGACAGGCAGTTAATCCAAGCACTGGGATCAATTATTCCGGACTACCTGTGATCAGGTGTAGCATAATTGGCGAGGAAGTTTTTGTCCTTCTCTCCCAAGTTTCTCAGCACCCCGCAGAGAGCCAATCATCTCCTTCCCGTTCCATCATCTGCTCAAAAGTCTGCTACCCATTACTCCTCTTTGATCCGGATTGTACCCGGCTACCCCGGCCAAAAGAACATGCACTTATCCAGCATGAGTATACACAGAAATGATTGTTCATTATCTGCCAGGTGAGAAAGAACTGCTTAAGTCAAGTTCAGACTTTTAGGGAAATTGCAAAGACATTTTTTTTTTTTTCCTCACGCTTCAGTTTAAATTTTCACGCTTGGAATTATCAGATTATCAGATCATGGGGAACATAAAGTACAGGTAAAGGTGTTATTTCAAGCTCTGCTGATGTCAAAATTTGAAGGCCGGTCATTCACAATGTTCTACATGTCCTCCATCACTTGCTAGTTTATTTATCATATATTTAGGCTAATTTTATGAAAGCTTTTAGCTCACAATAAGATAGCTCCAATGATACTGACAAACTAACAAAGTTCTGAAATCTTTTGACTTACATCCTTAAAGGAGTTTTCTGTCTTTTGCCTACAATAGCATTTGTTACATAATGTCTGTTTGAAAATATTTGACTTAATTTGACGCATTTGGTTTAAAATTGCACACAAAAACACTGCCGTCAATCCAAAAGTTGCAACTTGTCTGTGCATTTACATTAACTCATCCAAAATGTTTAATATTTGAGCTGTAAATAATGTCTATTATAATGCCCCTCACTATAAGTTATAAGTTATTCACTAACGTAATATCTGTGGGTGGCAAGTTACTAGGATTAGCAGCTTTTAGTGTCATGAAAATTAACCTGTAATATTGAATTCTATATGCTGACGTTTATAGTCGTTAAGTTTTGTGGCTATACTATACTCATGGAGGCTTCTCAATTAACGTGTGTGTGTGTGTGTGTGTTTCTTTGAGAGCAACCATACATCTGTGTTGTTTTATTTTCTTAGTTTTTTTATTATTTAATTTTATAGTCATTAGTCATTTATGTAGTTGCCATTTAACGTTACAGGCCTATGTTGCGAAGCAGTAATTTTCCACTGTTTTTGCTGTGATATAATAACACTTGTTGAATTTGTACTAGTCAGATGAAGTCTGAGCATTGAAACATTATGGGCATTAACATTATTCAATAAACTGCTCTTTTATTATCATCACTTTTTCTCCATATTCTGCTCTTCCCTGGCTTTCTCAATCTTCTGGCAGGGATTCGTTATCCTGGGTCGGAACAAATGACGCAAATCACTATTCTGACGCTGAGATCCATCCGATCTAACAGCCCCATTGTATATGCCTTAACTATGGGAAGAGTCACAATTATTTTCTCTGGTAATCAACATTTTGCCACAAATGCTGGCAATGGATTTTAATTTGTTTTAAACCAGGAACATTACTTATGAACGAAAATTGCACACACTAATCAACTAAATTAATGTCATTAATCTTGGCCATGTAAAATCAATGTGCCATATGCCCTAAATCTGATTCCGGTTGAAACACCCAGCCAGATAGTTGTGTTAAGGGTCTTACAGCATGTCCAGATGCAAAGCCACCTTCGTCATCTCTGCGGGGTTCACCAGACCTCCTGCCAGCTCCTGTAATGAGTGTGTGGATCTGAATCCATTTATAGACTCGTTCCTCCCAACTTAGACTCATCTCATTCCTCACCCAGTCGCCCCACAAAAAAAAAACTGCATACCTGCAACGGCTGACAGCAACATGACCAATTTTTAGATTTATTACATTATAGGTCATCCATGCCTGTAGAAAACATTGAGGACATGTATGTCTGGACTAGCTGTGGATTTCTGGTGGAGGCATGAAGAGTGTTTTAGGAGGACTATCAGTGAGTGTCGGGGTCATGCATGATTGCTTTCCATCAGCACTAACTGAACACTGAATGGCCATTAACAGGCTCACTAAAGTCAGATGTCTTGGGAAAAGTGTGTATCTGCAGTCTGCTATTAACCGTGACCCCTTGACCCAAATCTAACCCCCTGTAGAGTTCTGTCTCTTTTTGTTGTCATTCGGTTTCAAAGGCACTGATTTTTGAGGATCAAAAAAGCATTTATGTTTTAATACAGAAATGTTTCAAGTATATAACATACAAAGAGACCAAACTGACAAAACATGATGGTTCTGCATCTTCTGAGGAAATGTAGTAGACTATAAGTATACAGTGAACATGGACGTATACTAAGTACACTACGTTTTCTCAAGGGGTGAAATCTCGCTCTGTGTTTTGTGGATTATGTTACTTTAAACTATGCAGAAAAAGGTTTATTAAGATGTAATTGAGTATTTCTAGGTCAAAAAGTATTAACAATACTATATATTGTTCAATTATATATGTATATATATATATATATATATATATATATATATATATATATATATATGGTAATACTTGACAATTAAATTTTTCTTGTTCATTTTATGTCATAATGTTTTCTGTGTTTGTCAAACGTCTTAAACTTTGTTTATTTCCAGGTTGAAAATCGATTTTTGAATCCCAGTTTTAATGTTTTTCAAAAGCCACTGTTCCAGAAACAAGGGGGATTTTTAAGAGCGGATTAGTTCCACTCTCTATCTGAGGGAACAATTCATGACTAGCCATTCATCTTCTCAACACTTGCATGAAATCTTTTTGCAATCTGAAGGTGGTATAGAGCCATGGCCACACAAACATTTCCTCATTTTATTCTGCTGTAAATGGGTGTTCTTGGAGCAAAATATTTTGCTTTGTCATGGGTTTAAGGTTAAAATAAGTGTTTCTATTACAGAAATGGAATTGCTGAACCTTTGTGACCAATGCTTGCACCTCTGCATTTTAGTATTCATAAACTCTCTTCAAAGTTTTGGCTGAATTTGTCAATTTAATGGTGAAGGTTGTTTTGAGAGGATGTGGTAAATCTCTCACACACATCGACAGAACACCTTCTCTTGGAAAATGTGTTTTTCTCCTCTGAGACCTTTGCAGACAGTTATGATTAATTACAATAAACCTTTATCTATAATGAAAAGTGCAGCGTAAGAACACAGAGCTAGCTTTGCTTCCATTTGTGGTGACCTGATGGTCAAAGCCTGCAGGCTGTTTCTTCTGAGTGTGTGATCTGCGTGCGGAGGAATGTAGAGGTATATACACAGATGCTCAGCGAGAGATTGGCACCTTAAATCAGGCATTTCTATGATTCATAGATAATCACTGCCTACTCCTACCGATCCTGCCTCTGTTAACGGATTTTGTGCACAGAGAGCTTTTAATTTGCAAACAACCCTGTCCACATTAGAGGAGATATAGCATCAGCTGTTGTTACAGGGCTGATGATTCCCACGTTGCTATTTTATTATTCCTTCTGTCTGTACAGTTGCAAATCCAGCAGAGAACGGGAGAAATGAGCTGAGCTGTGACATTCAGGCAGTGTTGTGTTTGTCTTTTGACTGATAATTTGCATTTTCTTCTCTTAAAGAGGAAACTCATGTTGATTTTTCCCATACAATAAACGTCACTAGGGTCCAAAACAACATGGACTCCACTGACTTTCACTGAATGGACAAAAAACAAAACAACTAAAGGCCAGTTCACTCAAAGGACAACAACTATAATGAGAATATTAGTGCAAATATATATATATATATATATATATATATATATATATATATATATATATATATATATATATATATATAATACTATAATTAGTATTAAGATCACAAAAGAAGATATTTTAAAGAGAGTTTCAGTGGTTTTTGCTCGAATGAAAGTCATTGGGGTCCAAAACAACATTGAACTTTCATTGTATGGACAAAAAACACTAAATGCCTGTTCTCACCAAGGACAATAACTATAATGACAACTATAATTAGTTTTAATAACAGAATGTTATTGTCCTTTTGTGTGGATGCTAAAATAGTTATCATTCTTAGTGTGAACAGGCATTTTACAAAATATCTTCTTTTGTGTTTCCACAGAAGAAAGAAAATCCAGGTTTGGAATGACATGAGGGGGAGTAAAAAAATTACAAAATGTTCTTTTTTATGTGAGCTATCCCTTTAAGGATTAGAAAAGTAATCCTTGCTCTCTCAATCTTTGTGTGTCAGTTTTGCAGATGTTTCCATGCACTCGTCATGTGCACCACCCCAGAGAGAGGCTCCAGCTTTAAAAACTCCTCCAAAGTCACCAAAACTCTCAGGACAGTACGACGCGCCAATGGCCAGAATGTGACCTTCGCGGTGGCCTCGGCTGGCCATCCTACTATCTGTGCCCCAAACAGCGGGGGGCAGAAAAGTTCCTCCGAGGGTGAGAGACTCTCTCCTGCTGCGGGCCAGCGCACCAACAGACCTGTTGTCTCTCTTGTGGTCTATTACAATGGTTGAGCTCATACGGTCAGGCCAAACCAACAGTAATACAGTGGAATTACAGGTGACAGATGTCACGGATTGCGTAAAAAACAAAAAGAGAGAATTGATATGTGGCCGTGTCTTGGAATATGAAACTAGGACATGCCTCTCACTGACAATCATGTCATGGTGCATGTACGAACTTTCTGGGGGAACAAAACTAAGAATTTAGTGAACAGCTGGAGAAGGGGATGACTTCTCTAAGTAGGAAACATGTATATGGACATGCACATGGATCTAATTGTTCATTAAGTTGATGTTTCTTCAGTCCATGATGTAAATGTGCTCTCAGATTTTGGTGAGGTAAAACTGATGAGCCTGTTTGTTTCTCATATATTACTTTAACATGGACGCTTTCACTACCAGTTCCTTCCCGTGGTTGGACAACCAGACTAGCACAGATTGTTTAAAGAGTTAGCCTACTTTTCTTACTCTTGTAATTCTGCTCATCATGAAATGTAATAGTATAGTAAGCACATGATGCTCTGTTTGTTAAGGGAAATATGTTGCTAAAATTTAAAGGGGTCATATCATTTTCCTAGATCTTTTGAAATACAGTAATAGAGTCTCATAACTTCCTCCTAAATCCAAAAAGAGCATCTGTTAAGTCTTGAACATTCTGAAGTCATTCTACTATTAAAATTCCAAACACATGTCCACATTTACACATCAATAATTCATTTTTATTGTTGCGTGTTTAAAGACACCATGAAATGGAAGTTGCGAAAGGCTTTTTCTTCCCTATTTTGAGGTATATATCCAAGTGAAACTGTGACAGGTTATCCCATCCTCACGCCCGTAACCAGAGAAGAGAAAAGATGTTGAGTTATTTTAATTAGATTACAAGAGATTGATACAAGAGATAGATTACAAAAAAGATTACAAGAGCACATGAATTCAAAACAAAATAATAATAATGATGTGCACAGATAAATCATTTGTAAGAAATACTGCAATATTCCATTACCAAAAAAAGCTCAATTGTCAATAGTCTTTAAGTCTAATGAAACTTAACCCTGATTGCATCAGTCAGTTCACGCAGTTTATTTAAAGGGATAGTTTTTTTTAAATAATTTACTCAACCTCATGTCGTTCCAAACCTCTAAGACTTTTGTTCACCTTCGGAAGACAAATGAACGATTTGGGTGATTTTTCATTTTTGGGTGAACTTTCCCTTTAAGCTGGATTTGCTTTATGATAATCCTCAAAATGTTAGAAAACACTGAAGTATAAGAAACATTGACTATCATTAAAAATGGACCTCAGGGAAAAGTGTTAAAAATGTATCATATATGACCCCTTTAAAATTAAAATGCAATAGTCTACATGAAATCCACTTTTACAAATAAACATTTTTATGTAAGCTCAGAAGTTCTATTTTAGCACTGTCTACTGTAACAGTTATTGTGTAACGTAAAACTCCTTAGCAATTGAAAACAGTTCGAGAATAGTTCTCCGTAGCCTTGCCAGTATATTTCCAGGCTTAAATGAGCAATTCATTCATTTTAAATTCGCAATTTCCTTGGCATGTTATGTGAATTTGTGTGCAAGCAAACATCCCATGAAATCTCTTCATCGTTCTGTTTACCAATACACAAGAATAATAATTAAATGCCAAAAAGCTTTCATAAATGTATTTTAAAGCGATGCCTTGAAGCTAAAACATGCAACAGAAACTGTTAACAATGTATTTACAGTTTAATAATTTAGAGCATTTCATATGTTCCCTTTCGAAGGGAACTCAACAATACGTCAACGACGCTATGGGGAACGCCTCAGGCGTGACAGGTGTCTGAAATCACTATCAAATCACGTCAATCATATTGACCGGCGACAGCCCGTGAATCATTAGCGTGAATGATTAACGTGCGACCTGGAAGTATAAAGGGGCGCCTTGCAAACATGACAAATTACCTCATCGTCTTCAGGGACTGTCTGTTTGAAAACGCTACTCAATGAAACGGTAAGAAAATGAAATGTACAGCACACGAGTGTGTTTTTTCCTGCCTGGGGGAAGAGCGCGCACGAGAGGTTCTCGAGGGAATCCTCTGTGTGAACTGTGAGCGTTTTTCTCTTAAAACGCTCCGCTCTCGTCTGGCCCTCTTCTCGAGTGAAGGGGGTTCAACGTCTGGTCCGCGTGGTCCCGCTCGTGCCGAGGCAGAGCGGCGACTTGCATCATGGGCTTCCAGATAGAGCTCATCGATCATCTTGAGAGTCCTGTAAACCTCTCAAATGATTCGACGGCTGACGAGGGCGAACTGCGGGCACCAATGGTTTCCTGCAGTTGCTGCTCTTCAGGACGAGCAGGAGATGGCTGAGGAGGTTTATAATCAGGTAGATCCTGAACCCTCTCAGCCACCCTGCCCCGTGTATGCAGACCTGGTGGATGTTGTGGAGCGCGCCGCCAACAGGCTGTAGCTGCCATGGCGACGCGCTAGAGGAGAGACCGCTCGCGGTAGGCTTGGCGATCGGTTTCTCCCCTGCCATACACACCAGCTCAGGTGAGCCTTCCATTCCTTCCTGATCTTCACATGGAGATCGAGAGGGCATGGAAGAGCCCATGCTCTGCCCGTATTCACCGACATCAGCGGGTTAATTTCGCTGATGTTGAGGGGATCGCAGAGCATGGGTATGTGTCGATGCCGCCCATTTGACGAGTCGTTTGCGAACTATCTCGTGTCTGGGCAGGCGTCGACACTGAGAGCTCCAACCCTGCCATCCAAACCGCTAAAGTCAACAGCACGTTTGAATGGCAGAGCATACACGACAGCGGTTCAGGCTGGTGCTTCCCTGCACACTATGGCGGTGCTGCAGGCATATCAGGCCGACCTGCTGCAGGATCCTGCATACCGCTGAGATCCGGTTCCACACCCAGGCAGGCGGGAGGGCCTGGCCCTTCACGGTCCGAGGACCGTAGACAGGGCCAGAGAGCCAGTGTCGCCTCTCGTGCGCCCCCTCCGTGGAGGAACAGGGCGCAGAAGAGGCGTGACTCCCGCAAGAAGAGGGATCTGAGGGAGGTTATCCAGCACAAGCGCACACAGTGTCGCTGATGGATAATCTCCCCGGAGGGCCTCATTAAAAAGAAATCCAGCCCTCTCCTCTCTTCTGACTCCCCAGACGTTCATTACATCAGGCCTGGGGCTGGGCCTATGATAAGAACGATGTTCCAATGGCCCGCCTAGGCTTGGCTAGTAGAAACGCCTCTTTCAGGCATGTAAAGTGGTGGACCCCAGGGTCATAAAGAACTATCTGGCGAGTCTTCACTTCGCACGCCGCAGGTGAGCTGACTGGTCTTTTAAGAGTAATTTTTTGTGAATTAAAATTCCGAGATGTATCTCTCTACAGACCTCGTTCCCTGTATAGAGCTATGGGGTCATGTCAAGGTAATAAGGTAAGAGAAGTTTCCTGGATCATTAGGGCCCTGAAGTTCCCCGTTAGGTGGCCAGAACGATAACTATGTTAGCCTTCGGGCTGTTAGCCACCTCAGGGTAGAGTAGTTTGTCTCTCTCTTAGAATTTTTTACTTAGAGTGTTGACTGACGCTAGAGCTTCAGATAGATCTTATGTCCGGCCCACGGGTCCGTTGACTTCTTCCTGAGTATTTCGCCCCTTGAGCTCTGTTTGGGTTTCATTAGGCTGAGCGATTCTGCAGCCCTTTGTATGGAATAATACAGACTATATTCTTTAGTAAGGCTGTGGCTCCTCCGAGCCCTCAGATTGATCTATGCTTGCAGGCTGGCCCTCACCAGGGCCGCCTCTGTAGCTGGCCTAGGCTGTGCCAGGGATAATAGAGGCGCTCTGCTAAAAATTTTAGCATTTCTTCCTCTGACCCTTCACTGTGTGAATGTTGGTTTCTAGCATCCCTGTATAAACAGCCTCCTCCCGTGGGAGTCGTTAGGCCAAGGCCCGCCCCCTTCTCTGCATTCTGGGGTGCCTAGAGTAATGCAGCGTGGTGCTGAGGATGGTTTGTAAGGACATGGTAGGCCTCAAACAGGCCTCCGTGGTCGTTATGTCTTTATTGAGCAGGGTTAGGCCGTCTTTCGCTTCACGAAGAAGACTGGGTTTCCTGCCCGACTCTGCCATGCAGAACTGGCCTACGGATTTAGGCCGCCAGTTTAGGCTTCACTCACCTCGCTGAGCTACTGCTCGAGCGCTAGGTTGTAGGTGGTTGGCTTTCATTCAAGCCCCACTCCCCTAGGTTGGGCACAGATACATTTCTGTCACCCCTAGAGCCGCTGGCAGGCCCGCACCCTGGTAACCTCAGGGTGAGGTGTGAGTATTCCCCTGTGATACAGGGTAGGTCTGAGCACTTCACTCCCAGTTCTGTTTTATCCCACCTCGCACCACTATGGCTCGGGTCGAGTATGAAGTAAGCTTCACTTCTTCTTTGGTCGAAGTACGCTCCCCTGAAGCCAGAGCATTGCCCTGAGCTGACGCCCATGCATAGATGGTAGGCCCCTGACTAACTGGGGCCTCCGTTGAGGCAGAGTGGCGTATGTTGTACCCTTGTTTTAAGGGTGCTAGCTTTCTTGCGGAGTACACTGCCATGGGCAATGTGATTAGGCACCAGGATGCTGTAGGCGCTGTGTAAACAGTTTTTCTGCCAACGAAGGCTGCGCCATTAGGTAGTAAGCCTCAGCAGGCCTCCTTGATTGGACAGCCCCCCAGAGGGCACTGTAGGCCAGCTCACTTTACGTGGTTGGCCTTGGTGGTTCGGGCAGTTGACTCACTGATGGGTAGTAGGCCTTAAACAGGCCTCCTCGGAGGTGAGTCCCAACATTGTGGGACATACCTTATAGCGCTACTGGAAGCCCATTAGTGAATTATGCTGTGTAGTATGGTTTCCAACAGTGTACTTTATGGCAGAATATGACTTGCTATTAGCTAGTAGGCCCGACCAGGCCTCCCTGATAGGCGAGTCCCCAGCTGGCTGGCCTTAGCAGGCCACCTTATACTTTCACCCGGACTCAGGGCTCAAAGCTACCAGTGGTTATCAGGTAGTAGGCCACTCAGGCCTCCCTGAAGGTGAATTCCCACTTAAGATGGTTATCAGGTAGTAGGCCTCACCCGGCCGCCCTGAAGGCGAATTCCCACTTACGTTGGCTCTCAGGTAGTAGGCCTCTCTGGGCCTCCCTGGATGTGAGCTCCCAAATATTGTGGCTGTCAGGTAGTAGGCCGCTCTGGGCCTCCCTGGATGTGGGCTCCCAAATATTTTGGCTGTCAGGTAGTAGGCCTCACCAGGCCTCCCTGAAGGTGAGTTCCCACATGCTGTGATTATCAGGTAGTAGGCTCCTCCAGGCCTCCTTGAATGAGAACGGTCAGGTAGTAGGCCTCACCAGGCCTCCCTGATGGTGAGTTCCCACGTACTGTGGTTATCAGGTAATAGGCCTCACGTGCCTCCCTAAAGGATCAGGTAGTAGGCCTCTCCGGGCCTCCCTGTAACGCTCCCTAGTGGTGCTGGGTTTATGAAGCTAGTGGTCTCTTGCTATCAGTTTCAGCTAGCCTTAATAGGCAGCTGCTGAAGGCGAGCTTGCGCCCTGGCTCGCTAAAGTGTTCATTCTCTGCTAAAGGTTCCCTCCCGGAACCTTTTCTGCCTACAGCCTGGTTTGCCTACCAGGCAGACCTTGTGCTCCCCTCACGAGGGTCTCTTTGAGCATGCGGCTTCCTGAGTCTGGTCAGACGGTCGTAGGCCTCTCGTGAGGCCTCCCAGTTAGATCAGCCCTTAGGCCTTCACAGGCCTCCTCAGTGTTTTGAAACACAGACACTGGGTTGATCCGTGGATCGAGTAGAGAAACTCCCCTCGCTAGCAAGGGTCGGAAAGCACTATGCTGAGTCATACTCTCCGGGATATCCCGTCTCTGAGATCCGGGCCGAGTGGTTCACTGCCAGCTTCGCAGTCCCTCGGGTTGGATGCCTTACTTAAGGCATTTGTCCAGAGGCTCTGTCTTCAGACAGACAGGATTTGGCCAGACTAAGTGTCTATGTACTGGCGCCAGGTCAGGCCGTCCTGGTGGCATTTCGGGGTGAGTACGTTCCCCTGAATAGTGACTGGCTGGGGTTCCCTTGGGTTCCCTAGCCACATTCCCTAGAAGGGACCCCTTCTAATTGGAAGCTGAGGTTCCAGGCCCGGAGCCGGCCCAGGTAGACCTTTGATTTAACCATGTTTATGAAGGTTTTTCTGTGAGGCTGTAGCTTGGGCTATGACCGTAGGGAATGCTGTCACTGACAGCCCAGTGTGACCTGAGGGTGAGTGGTTCTAGCGTTTCATTTGAAGTTGCTGGTTCTGACAGTTGTCACTGCCACTTGGCATGCACTCCCCTTAGCATGGCGGCGTTGGTATATCGTTCCCCATAGCGTCGTTGACGTATTGTTGAGTTCCCTTCGAAAGGGAACGTCTCAGGTTACGACTGTAACCTATGTTCCCTGAGAACAGGGAACGAGACAATACGTCTCCCTGCCATGCCTCGGGGCTTGCCTACCGTACAGTCCCTTCAGACGATAAGGTGATTTGTCATGTTTGCAAGGCGCCCCTTTATACTTCCAGGTCGCACGTTAATCATTCACGCTAATGATTCACGGGCTGTCGCCGGTCAATATGATTGACGTGATTTGATAGTGATTTCAGACACCTGTCACGCCTGAGGCGTTCCCCATAGCGTCGTTGACGTATTGTCTCGTTCTCTGTTCTCAGGGAACATAGGTTACAGTCGTAACCTGAGACGTTTTCATTAGCATTCATATGTTTTGATTCTGGTAGCTAGGTTTTGTAATCTATATTTAAATTTGTTTAAATATAAGCATTAAAGGGACAGGCTTCTCAGCGATGAGTGGGCTGTTGACTCCTCAAGACTTGAATAATGTGTGATTGGCCCAGGGGTCCCAAGCGGGGATGTGACTGTTCTGATCAGCTAATCTGCATTTACAAAAGCAGCAACATTCACAATCAGACAAGATAAATATTGTAAGAGAAATAAATCAAATGTAGCTAAGATTTTCAACTCTGAAGCAGATTTGAAAGATGTAGATATTTTTTTACGACTTCTTCAAAGCATTTCTTACTGTAACTGTTTTGCGTTTCGGTATCAAATTTTTACTGATCAGTTTCATTTGTACTTATATTCAGTATTGTTAAGGTCACACTAAATACTGTAATGTAAAAAAGAATCAGTGTCTAATTTTACACTACTGTTCAAAAGTTTGAGGCCAGTAATTTATACTTTAATTTCACAAGGATGCATACTTTAATTTCTCTAGGATGCATTAAATAGATCAAAAGTAACAGTTAAGACATTTATATAGCAGCATATTAGAATGATTTCACTGAATACTGGAGTAATGATGCTGAAAATACAGCTTTGCATAGTCACAGATTTGCTGTAGTTATTTGTATGAAACAAACTTTAGTGAGTATTTTTGAGGATAATTTCTATATGAGCCATTTTTATGAGTTGCCATTCTGGTACAGCATTGCAAAGCTGAATATGTGCAAAACTTTCTGTGAAATCTGTACATTAAGCAAGAATGTTGTAAGCTGTCAATGCTGTACTGTATATGTTGTGTCAGGATACATATGGAAATGCAAGATAACAGCACTTTGAAATGCATAAAAATGCAAATGAATACAGTGAATGCAATTTTTGGACATTAATCAAAAACTACATTTGCTACATTTCTTTCTAGCTCGCTTAATGCAATCCAAATAAGACTGAAATTGCTGAAATTTTTTTTTCCTTTCATTTTTTTTTACATGCCCCAAAATTAAGTTAATACATCAGTGATCACCAAATCAATATTTTGTTTTGTTGTTGTGCTGTGATTGCACGTTAAAAGCATTGAAATGTTTGACAGATGATCACTATTTCGTTTGTACAAGTGTGTCCATGTGTGCTAACATCCGTCTGTATTATGTATTACCAAAGCAGATTTATTTTTCCTCTTACAAATGTTAATACTAATAATAAAAATATCTGTCTGCTCTGGATATACAATATGTAGGCTATGTGGCTTTTATAGAAATTACTATTTTTGTTTTATTTGTAACATGCTAGTTTGTACAACAGAGAGAAGCATATTTCAGAGTTGATGTTTCCAGATTGCTTTGCTATTGTGTATAAGAAATCTACGGTGATCTGAGCTGTCAAATATTTTGTCATATATCCTCTCTTGTGCGAAATGAGTAATGTTTCCTATTACTTCATACCAAAATGCAAAGGGTAAAGCATCTGCATCATATGTCTTTGTGACAGATGTCTGCTTTCTTAGTTTCTGTCATAACAGTGTGATGTTCTGGGATCTCATTTGAGACTTGAAAATGGGAAAGTCACACCATAGTATGATAAATCCCACTCTGAGAAGGATGAATCAATAGTCAAGGTGGTGGAGAGCCGTTGAGGGAGAGAGAAATGCTGAAAGACAGAAAGAGTTCTCACACCTTGAAAAAAGTAGTTGTTGATGGGCCATCAGATGCAGCTGGTGCATTAGAAAGAAGAAATATGCTGAATTAATATCAGGGTAAAAAAAATGTGAGTATACTGTCATTTCCAGGTATGCAAATTGCATATATTTCCAGATAAGTATGCCAAACAACAAGAGCTTTCGCTTTTAGTTTCACATTATGCATTCATAAATGTATAGTGTATGCATGGAGTTTTTAGAAAATGTGTGTATGTGTATATGTGTGGTGTTGATGGGTGAATGTCAGAAGGAAGTAAGTCAGAGTCTGTACAACTTTGTCTAGTTGGGTCTCCAGGCTTCACACTGTAAGACTGAGTTGGTGACAGTTCTATCACTTATTTTGAACTTCACACTTGCATCAGTATGGGCTTCATAGCGGTCACACAATTTTACGCACACCTTGGTCACTGTGTGTGGAAGTATGTGCCCATATGAGTGTGGTGATTTATAAATAACAAGGACATGAAGGGGTTTATCAACACTATTTTTATTTTTAATAATAATTGAAAAATATTTCTAGATACTGTAACCGGTTAGCACATGTTCTATATTATATAATATATAGCTTGATTACATAAATATATATATATATACACACTCACCTAAAGGATTATTAGGAACAGCACTAATACTGTGTTTGACCCCCTTTCACCCTCAGAACTGCCTTAATTCTACGTGGCATTGATTCAACAAGGTGCTGAAAGCATTCTTTAGAAATGTTGGCCCATATTGATAGGATAGCATCTTGCAGTTGTTGCAGATTTGTGGGCTGCACATCCAGGGCACAAAGCTCCCGTTCCCCCACATCCCAAAGATGCTCTATTGGGTTGAGATCTGGTGACTGTGGGGGCCATTTTAGTACAGTGAACTCATTGTCATGTTCAAGAAACCAATTTGAAATGATTCGAGCTTTGTGACATGGTGCATTATCCTGCTGGAAGTAGCCATCACAGGATGGGTACATGGTGGCCATAAAGGGATGGACATGGTCAGAAACAATGCTCAGGTAGGCCGTGGCATTTAAACTATGCCCTATTGGCACTAAGGGGCCTAAAGTGTGCCAAGAAATCATCCCCCACACCATTACACCACCACCACCAGCCTGCACAGTGGTAACAAGGCATGAGGATCCATGTTCTCATTCTGTTCACGCCAAATTCTGACTCTACCATCTGAATGTCTCAACAGAAATCGAGACTCATCAGACCAGGCAACATTTTTCCAGTCTTCAACTGTCCGATTTTGGTGAGCTCTTGCAAATTGTAGCCTCTTTTTCCTATTTGTAGTGGAGATGAGTGGTACCCGGTGGGGTCTTCTGCTGTTGCAGCCCATCCGCCTCAAGGTTGTGCGTGTTGTGGCTTCACAAATGCTTCGCTGCATACCTCGGTTGTAACGAGTGGTTATTTCAGTCAAAGTTGCTCTTCTATCAGCTTGAATCAGTCGGCCCATTCTCCTCTGACCTCTAGCATCAACAAGGCATTTCTGCCCACAAGACTGCCGCATACTGGATGTTTTTCCCTTTCACACCATTCTTTTTAAACCAGTAACTGAGCAGATTGTGAAATACTCAGACCGGCCCGTCTGGCACTAACAAACATTCAACGCTCAATAGGTAAATGGACTGCATTTATATAGCGCTTTAACAGACCCAATGGCTACTAAAGTGCTTTACATATTGCCTCACATTCACTCACTCATTCACACACCAACGGCGGTGTCAGCCATGCAGTTTGTCGGGAGCAGCTGGGGTTAGGTGTCTTGCTCATGGACACCTCGACACTTGGTCAAGTGAACCGGGGATTGAACCACCAACCTTTCGGTTTATAGACAACCTACATGAACCACTGAGCCACTGCCGCCCACAGGAGATTGTCTTGACCAGGACCACACCCCTAAATGCATTGAAGAAACTGCATTGATATATACATACACATTATACTGTATAGTAAACATGTAAAAAAAAATGGGTCAAATATGGACAAACTCAAACATTGGGTTAAAAATGTAATAAAAAAAATGTAACCCAATGACTGGGTTTGTCCATATTTGACCCATTTTTTTTACATGTTTACTATGTTTAATTTGGGTTAAAACAACCCAGCATTTTTTAGAGTGTATATGTATGCACACACACACACACACACACACACACACATATATATATATATATATATATATATATATATATACAGTACACACACACACACATTATATAACCATAAACTTATGTTTATCAATTTTTTTATGTTTACTTTACAGTATAATGTATATATATATATATATACATACTCACACATTATATAACAAACGTATGTTTATCAATTTTTTACATTTACTATACAGTATAATGTATATACAGTATATATGTATATATATATATATATATATATATATATATATATATATATATATATATATATATATATATATATATACATGCACATATATATATATTATAAACATGTAAAAGAAATAGATACACGCACACATTTACTCACTCTGACCCATATGACTTTGTTTCTTCCAGGACCACAGGGATGCTTTTAACCAAGATGCATTACACCAGGTTCAGATAATATTGGTTTTGTTTAAGATAAAGTACACAGCAGAACACATGCTGTGACATGCTGTGTGAATTGTCCTTGTGTATGTGGTTGTATGCATGAACAGAGGACACGATGGTATAAGATATAGAACATAACAGAGCAACATGTATCCGCTAAATCAAATATAAACTTCTCACCTTGTAAGGCATCATAATAAATCTCCCACAGCCAGGGATGAATGTTCAGCAATACACACTTATCCTTCTGTGCAGAAAAAGACTCACTGTGAACTATCGCCAAAGCCCTCAGGCCTGACCGTAATCATTTCACTGTCGTTTTGGCAGAGCGTCAATGTCATTGACTGCTGTGATGGATCTGCTTGTTTATTATAGGAAAAAGCATGTGATTTATTCCAATTTTAAATAGATATGAGGAACATTTTTATATAAAGAATTCCTTTATTGCAGGGGAGTGTCTCCTAAAATTTGATTGGCCGTTCAAGGTGCCGGCCCAAAATTAGTTAGAGTTTAACCTGTATTTTTGGTAACAACTAATTAAATTGAATAAAACATAAATACTTAAAATATAGCGCACTGAAAGTACATCTATATAAAATTTTATTTTAAACTAAATGTACTGCACATTATTTGGTGTCTTCCACATGTGTCATGGTATTAATAATTAATTGATTAAATTAAGTGACGATCAACTGTAG
The DNA here is from genome assembly GCF_051911475.1 of Siphateles boraxobius. Classification (NCBI taxonomy): domain Eukaryota; kingdom Metazoa; phylum Chordata; class Actinopteri; order Cypriniformes; family Leuciscidae; genus Siphateles; species Siphateles boraxobius. The sequence goes on from NW_027508876.1 coordinate 21,996,972, forward strand.
AAATTCATGATGTTTAAAAAAACTTTGTTCATGCTAACTATTATAAATGAATTATGTTTAATTTGTTTAATATTGAATTAACATTGAAAATATTGAAATGAATGAGCATGGATTTTTAAAAAAAAGCATGCATTTCTCTCACTTCAGAAAAATAGTCCTTTCAGCTTGCTTTGTATGCGGGTATACACAGATGTAATCACCCTATTTTGTCTTTTTTGTATTTGTGACGAAGATGTCCGCCCACCCAATCTCTCTCCCCCTTCGTTTTTGCTTCTACTCTCTCTGTTACTGCCAGTTCATAGAGAGAGCCATCTGCTGATGTGCTTCTCCGAGGCAGGAGCCAGATGCCCTCAGTGACAGATTAGACGCCAGTGACCCGCAGTGACTGGCTCCAGTAAGGCGTACGCGAGGGAGCAGCACTGGCATGCTGGGCCGTCCGCTGTGGCGCATTGGCATCCTACCACGCCGCAGCTCAGTAAGCCCATCACAGCCCAACGCTTATCTCAACCGTGCCACAGCATACAAAGACACACGCTCACCCAATAGAACGTTTAACCAAGTACAGGTAAGTACAAATGCCACACTGAAAGCAAGAAACTCCATAGCAGGGAAACATTTCATGCTGCTTGTGTGCACTAATCACATCCATTCGAGGCTGTACACACTGCTGTCTTTATCCAAAATACAATTTCAGAAATGCAGCTCAGAAATGTAGATCCCTTGTACAATCCAGAGCTGTATGAATTCAACATGAAGTCAAAGTTACTTTCTTAAATTTTATTCCTACTCTTATCATGAATGATTAATCAGTATACTTTATTTGAAGGGAATAATGTTATTCTTCATAATCAAAATTTGTTCTGACATGCCTATTCAGGTGATCAACAAGCTCTCATTTTTCAAGCCCTCCTCACAACCGCCTGTCATACAGAGTACACTTTTCAGATATGCTCAAATCAAGACACTTTTATTTATATATCGCATTATCAGAGGTGGACAGAGTACACAGCTTCATTACTTGAGTAAAAGTACAGATACCTCTTGCTAAATTTTACTCAAGTACAAGTAAAAGTACAACAGTCAGATGTCTACTTAAGTAAAAGTACTGAAGTACTTGTTTTTAAAAGTACTTGAGTATCGAGAGTACAACATTTTCTAAATATTGCATTCCTACTGCCACAGTGCTTACATTTATGTACAGAAACGTCCTACATGGAGTTATGAAAAATGTTAATGTTAATACCTTGGAGAATGTAAAAGGAATTGAAAGTAAATCAAGTCATTTTGATCTTTTTACCATGTTGCTTTATTTAACATTTCAGAAAATTTCAGAAAATTCAGATAATTGAAATAGTCTGGTGAGGTGGGGCCACGGGTTGGCACTTTCCCGGGATGGACCTACTGCGTCTTCATCCATTGTTTCGTCCATGGTTTCGTCTCTTATCTAAATCTGACCATAGAGTTGACTTTGGCGGAAAGCTGAAGGTGATTGCTGATAGGCTGTCCCAATTAGTGGCACCTGCACAATCCAATCACGTTTGAGAGGGAAACAACAAATTGATGGTTTCCGAGATTTTTCTTTCTTCCTTTCTTTTTTTTCTTTTTTAGAAGTAGTAACAGGTACTCACGGTTATGGATAGAAATGTAATGGAGTAAAGAGTACAACATTTGCCTCTCAAATGTACTTGAGTAAAGTCATGAGTACTCCCCAAAAATGATACTCGAGTAAAGTACAGATTCCTCAAAATTGTACTTAAGTACTGTACTCAAGTAAATGTACTCCGTTACTGTCCGGCACTGCGCATTATATAATACTGATTGTTTAAAAGCATCAGTTTTAAAGTGATAACAGGAAAATTATGCATTCCGGCTGTTGTTCAGCTGAAGTCAATTCAGAGTTGATTCAGCTCCGTTGTAAAGATCATCAATTATTAAATTAGTCATTTTTATCTATAAAGCAGCTCTGCAAAAAAAAATTATCTCATCGCCCAGCTCAGTTCAGTTCACATACAACAGCATCAGTACAATCAGATCAATAATATTGTTGAATATTACAGTAAGTGTCCCCAACTAAGTAAGCCAGAGGCGACAGTGGCAAGAAACCCAAACTGCATCAGCCGAATGGAGAAAAAAACCTTGGGAGAATCCAGGCTCAGTCTCCTCTGGCCAATGAAAGAACATGGTGTCGTTATGATTTAGGCTACATCAGATTTCAAAACGGGGTCGATAGCATTCAAATAATCATCCAGTACCTTTTGTTTGATTTAGTGCTTTGTAAGTAATTAGTAAGATTTTAAAAAGTATGCAATGTTTAATAGGGAGCCAATGCAGTGTTGACAGAACCAGGCTAATATGGTCATATTCCTGGTTCTAGTGAGAACTCTAGCCGAAGCATTTTGGACCAGCTGGAGTTTGTTTACTAAGTGTGCAGGGCAAACACCCTGTAGAGCATTATAATAATCTCGCCTTGAGGTCAACTAACTTTTCTGCATTTGTCATTGTGCGCATATATCGTAATTTAGATATATTTTATACTGTATATTACAATACAGTATGTTAGTACCAATATCAGCACATAACTATGTTCACAGATATTGGTACATACACTATAATGTTGTAATGTTGTACTTGCTTTCAACCATACAGCCAGTTCTCTGGATAAAATAAATTGGTTGCTGTATACGTTTAAATATTTATTCAAAAATAGCTCTCTTGCCAGGATTTGAACATTCACGCTTGTGTCTTCAATGCCCTTTTCCAGGCCATTTGCAAAGCATTCTCCCAGAGCGCAGTGCTCTTGTAAAAGACTTCTGTCATCGAATGCCTTTCCTGTGCATCAGAGCACAACATCTTTAGAGATTTCCCAATGAACAGTCAAAACTGCACCTAAATGGCTCTATTATGTCTGACCTCAGGTTCCTCAGTTGAAAAGGTTTGAATCGTTGCAAGTCAAACTGGGTCAGCATGCCTTTTCTAATTAGCTGCTGTTCTATTATAGTGTGTAAATGTCATGTGTTTGAATGTGTGCTAGGCTCTGGGATATGAAAAAGTTCAATTACATTAATCACACAAACCGGTGATTAAAATACATCTGTGAATTCAAGGGTGGGAAAAGAAAAATGATTAAAAGATCATTGTGATGCTAATTTGTTCCTCACAGGGAATTTTCTGCTTAATCTTATTTGTGAAATATTTGCTAAATTGAAAGCACGATAGTTCAGTCACTGCATTGCTTTTTATTTTTTTATAAATAGCCATGTTAGTTTGAATATTAACATTTTATTTAAGAATGAAGAATTTTTTATACATTATCTAATTTTAGAAAAAATAAATTACTTCAGGCAAATCTTGTAAAAGTCATGACATTTTAAGCATTTTTAATCTTTAAGCCATTTTTTAGTATTCCGAGTAAAGATGTAGGTGTTTTTATTTATGATTTTATTACACTACTTAGCTGTAACTGTGTCTTAAATATGAATACCCTGATTTTGTACATGTAGGAACCTAATTTGTCTTTCAGAGGAGTTTCTTTGGGGGGGGGGGGGGGAGATCAGCAATGGTGAATTATAGATGTGAGAAATTTCCTTTCCTCACAAGTTACAGAGAACTGATATTAAATAAAAGTGAATTGACAATAGTGTTTTCATCAACTGATGCGTGAATTATTATATCACAATGAAAGAAAGATCAGTGTTTCATTTTCCTTCAAAACAAGAGCATAGTCAGTCCCAATTTCCCTCTCTCTTTTCCAAAAGGATTTTGAGAGAGTTATCTGTCCAAATCAACAGAAGATAATGGTAAATATACCAGAGGTACTGCCAGCGTTGCTGAATTTGTGTATCATAAAAACATCACATAAAGGAGATAGGAAGACTTATAGGCTCAAAGGATGTTCATGGTCTATGAATCTTATGTAATGTTAATTAGATTTATAACTTAGATACAGTTAAACTAGAAGTACAACAGTGTTATTTTAATATACTTTTGTGTTAATATTTTGGTAACACTTTACAATAACATGTAACAATGTTACAATAACAACTTTTACAATAACAATGTATTAACTAACAATGAGCAATACATATTCTACAGTATTTATTAATCTTTGTTAATGTTATAATCCAGCTGTTCATTGTTTGTTTGTGTTAGTTCACAGTGCATTAAAGGTACAATATGTAAGAATTTTGTAATAAAATATCCAAAAATCACTTGCAAAGTGTTATATATTTCCGGCAGTTGTGTACTTAAAATATCCCTAAAGTCTGCAAAGATTTTTTATTTCAGAGAAATTCCAAATTTAAATAATTGGCCGTCCCCATAGACAGTAAAAGAAATGGACACAGCGACCCCCTTGATTTCAACAGAGAAAACTGAAGCCCGATTAGTGCACTCACTTCCTGATGGCTGAGCGACTGCGCAGGCTCAAACTGAGCTTGATGACAGTCTGACAGTTGTAAATCTTCTAGTAGCTGTGCCAAGACAAATCTGAATCACCCAATTCCTCAAAAACGTTGTTGAAATATTTTGTCCTGTTGCTTTTATGGACTCTCTATCGATGGGCTTCTCCCTTGACTTTATGCCTCAATGTCCCCCCGATTGCCTCAGTAGAAGATTGCCTGCGAGCTTCTCCTCCTGTCTATATGGTCATTTCTATATTGCGCGACAGAAAGTCGCGTGGTTATGATGCCATCTTTAGCCTATTTTTACAAAAACGGCTTCTACGGGGCCATAACGTAAGATACAAAGTAATGGAGCCTTTTATACATTGTCGTGTTTCTTTAGTAATAAATAATGGACAAATGAAGTTTTTGGACACCTCAGATGTAAAGTTATTCGCTGTCAAAGTGACGCCAAAATGAATGGGAGTCAATGGAATGCTAACAGCAGGTGAAGTTCTGCTACAATGCAGCCCACGCGAGGCTTCAGTTTCCGGCTGATGGATTACCCCCTTGACCGTCCCGGAAAAAAATGTTGCCTGTCAATAACGCAATATCCGCGCTATCCTCGGTTTCCGCTCGTACCATAGCGACAGACGTGGACAACTGCGTAGTGCGTAACGTTTAGCGGCACGCTGTTCTTGTTTCGTTCAAACATAGACCATGGTAAGCAGACTTTGGGACGAAAAAAGGAGAACTAAAATGAGGATCAATATCGGCGTGATGCCGAGAGCTCCACGTCCGCGACTGACTTGGATTTGACAGAGCTTCACGAGTCACGACTTGACAGCTTTATTAGACAGGTGAGCAAATTTACATAAAACAAATCAATGTTATATAGCTCAACATGATGAAATGTTAGAATATGATCAGTATGTTATTCTAATGTTGATCTAGTCCCATTCAGCTTATCATCCGTCATAAACCTACTCCTTTGTTATTGTAAGAGGTTAGCAACCCCTTGCGGCGAAAAAAATTACATATTGTATCTTTAAAGGCAGGGTAGGCAATTTGTTTCTAAAACACTTTTTGCCAAATTTTTTTAAAGTGTCTTTATATACCAATACATATCTAAACACAGCTCATTGTTCCATTCGGACCGAATGCAATGATTGACTGGGCAACTGTCACTCTCCCTCACTGCTATGGCTACCAGCCCTGCTGCAACAGGAGCTGCCCACATGTGCGCCCTCGGTTAAGAACACGCTCATTTCGGAAGAGGAGAGGCGCGTACCGACCGCAAGCCATGAAGTCTCACAATTATGGCAGAGAAAGAGCCAACAGTGCATTCATCGTGGAAGCTCTAACATGCAAAACACCATATGTGTTCTGAATCTTACACGAAATTCACTTTCGTCACAGTTAGCAAGCTAGCTCGTTACCGAATCAAACTCAATATATTTTACACTTTACCAGTATCGATATGCTAGCTTGATAGTGAGTACTAACAGCCATGTTGGTTGTTTATATTCATAACGATAAAGTTAGGTATTTTATTACCTGTGATCAGGGGCCCAACTACCCAGTGTTAGAGGGGTATGCAGCAACAATTTTGGCGCCCCCCAATACACATACATTTATATATATATATATATATATATATATATATTAACAATGTTAACAAATTATAAAAAGTTACAGAATAAACAGTTACAAACATACACATATACACATACATACACACACACACATATATATATATATATAACCAGAGATATTGCATTAGTGGTTTTCCAGATTCTTGTCATTTATTGTACATGCTACCTTATATTTTTTAGTTTTCAGCTCAGCAACCTCGGTTTTGCATATTCTAAACTAGCTAGCTCTGGCTGCTACATTCCCAGAGTTAGCAAACGTTAGTCTGTTAACATGAATATTTGCATCACATACCTGTTGCATTTCACCATCCACTTATTTAGCTGCTGTCGCATCCCTTTACATGCCATCTCCTTTAACCTCCTTCTTTTTCTATTTTTAGCCCCCGACCTCTTTTTTGCTTCATTCATCTTTTTCGAGTTTCAACGATAACGCACTCCTGTACTGCTCACTCAGCGCTCACGCACGCCCCCGCCCGCTCGCGATACCCTTCTATGTCAAAATAAATTCTATGATGGAATATTATGAGGGCGCCGGCGCCTACTCTAGCCTGTTAGTCCTCTAAAATTTATATAACTTTTTTTATATTTAACTTGTATAACTTTTATATAAATGTATAAATGTGTATTTAACCATCGCTTTGGCGCCCCCATGATGCTGCGCCCCTATGCGCCGCATATAGCGCATACCCACTTTTTGCGCCACTGCCTGTGATTCTGACATGATGTCACTCCATCGCACTGCGCTCCTCTCCGCTCCGCACTGGTGAACGCGTCCTCCAGCTTTGTGCGTTCAAGTGTTTTGGGGACGTGGCTTTGGAATGAGCTCAGAAGGAAGGGTGGGAGTTTCTCTGTTGGATACTTTCAAAATCCAGCAGTTTTCTGCTAGTTTCTCAAACTTACCTACCCTGCCTTTAACTAAAGGTAACAAATACAACATTTGATTTTAATAATGTATTAGTAAATGTTGAAATTAACTAAGATTAATAAATGCTATAGAAGTAAATTCATGTAAACTAAAGAAGTTATCTAATGAAACCTTATTGTAAAATTTTATTAATTTTGTAATGTGCCTTTGTATAGTAGTACTTCAGGCACTTTTTATTTCAGTCTTTCATCTAATATTTTATTTTTATTTCACCTTTATTTCAGTACTGAAAAAAGTATTTTTTATAACTTAGTTTAACTTATGATAACAACACTGAAGTCACAGAGGACAGAAATGAATTTTAAAAGTGAATCCAACACACTCTTGAGGCAATTCGTAACTTTTCTACATTTTGGCAAATTGGTGGTTTGTACGAATTTATACGGATTATCGCATTTCTATGTTCACATACGATCTGCTTACTCCACACTGATGGTTAGGTTTATGGGTTGTGGTGGTCGTTTAAAAACAAATCATACATTCCCATTCAAATCACATCATACGAAATTTATTCGAAATCGCCACCTCTTAAAATAATTACATTTTATCATGAGATTGTGTTGGTGGCATCAGGATGTCGTGAACACACAGCAACAAAGACAAATCTGAAAATATATATGGCAAAGTAAAAGTTGTTCAGTCAAGCAAGAGCAGAAGTGACCATGAAATACTCTGCCATGTGATTAAAGAACGAACGATGTCTGATGAATGTCCAGGCAGGAGAAGAAATTGAAGCGGTGGAGATGAAGGATCACATCAAACCCTGTGAAACAGACTGATAATATGTGAATGCGTTCTGCTGCAGTCCAAACCCATGATTTATTCATACAGACAGCAAGCGGGGAGAAGGAAATGGCAATGGTGGGAGCTGACTGTTGAGCGGCTCTCAAGGACGCTGTTGTCTAGCGCAGATCCAGAGACGAGCGCTCTCTAAACGGGCCTCTCTGTATGCGCGATCTCACTGTCGGCCCTTCATTAATTCACGCGCAGCTTTCCCTTCATGCGCCGCGTTCACACTACCAATGGCCGTCTGGCCCTCAGGGACCCCGGCAGAAACACTGTGTCTTTTGAAGAGTTATTTTTGCTCATTTTATGTCCTCAAAGGTGCGGTAGATTAAACAGACTTGTGAATACAGAAAAGCATGGGGAAGAACCTCTCCAAAGTCCTCTGTCACTCACATACAATCTCAACCTGTGTGACTTACTAGCTGTCAAATGGGTTTGATTTGTCAGGATAATGGATCCATGCCACGTTCGCAGCGAATAGCTTACATGTAGAGAGAAGCAGGAAAACAATGTGATGGCAATTCTCTTGTCAATGTTACTGATAATCCAAAAAAAAAAAACTACCCTGAAGACAAACGCTGCGTCTGAAATCGCATACTGAGTAGGTACTACATTTGAACTTACTTCGCAACCGTTAATGAAAGTATGTTCTATATAGTATGAATGTGTGTAATGGAGGACAGCTAGTAAGAGCTGTGTGAGTAAACCTCACTCCCCTGATCTCAAGACGTGCTTTCGGCACAGACGCTAGAGACTGCGGTCTTTAGCCTCATTGTTGGAGAGCTCGTCTAACGTGCCGAAAACCCGGGTTTGAGGCCAGGGGAGAGTAGGACCTGAGGGGTTGCATGTGTGAAATAAAAATGTAATCCGCACGTACATCCGTCATGTTTTCATTATCATGTGACCTACCAACGTCAGTTATGTCGTTTCACCTCCATTCATAAACCCCTTCCTGTGGCCTCATGCGATAGTAAAGTGTCCATGACTGTGTACTTCAGAGTCTTGCTGGAAATAGTAGGTCATCTGGGGACTTTTCGCCTACAGTTTTTTGAAAACTATGTATTCGGACATACTGCTCGGTTGGCATACTGTTTTTTGCATGCTATATAATAGGGAAGTATTTGATTTCGGACGCAGTCGTGTGTCCGACTGCATCCCGCAGTACTACAAACACGTCCCTACTAAATACACCTCCTACCTCAAGTTCCCATACAGTGAAACAGCCATACAGGATGTCACCAGAGCCCCTCCCAACCTTTAATTATTATTTAATTGTAATTTTGGATGCAGCTAAAGTCTTCCCTCAATGGTTGTAAAGATCATAAATGTATGTCTCGTGGGAAATCACCTTTACAGAGAACTGTTATGTAAAACGCTTTTGATAATTTGACAGATATTTTGATAATATGACAGAACTGCACTCCTCTAGCAAAAGTGAAGTATACCTTTGAGACAAGAAAAGAGATTAGGGAAACTCTGCGGCCATATCATTAGTGGACAAACCAGCACTTTTGCCTTTTGTCTCACGATCTGGTTTTAACCCTATTGTCTTCCCATGGCTTACTATTAATATAATTAACAGGATACTGAATTTATAATGCGTAATGAAAGGAAATATGAAATTAAACATCAAATGTATTTCTTACTGATTGTTTTAGATCTAAATATATCTTGCATCTCCGCATATTGCATGTACCACATATTATGCGGTTATTTTATTTTATGTTCTTTTCTTCTTTACTGTATTTTATATGCATTCATTTGTATATATAGGTTTCCTTTACAGCCCTTATAAGTATTTCATGATTGGTCTTGTCAAGTGTAGTAGTTATTTATTGGGGGATATCTAATTCATAAATTTAGTCTCAAAAGGATATTGACTGTAAATAATATGATGTGGTGCAATAATATTTGTTAAGGTCACTCTTAGACATTTTTGTATACTGACCTTCAATTTTATTTGTTGACCGCTAATTTGAATATTCACACATTTCCACCCTACATGGAACTCAATGTCTATTGTGGTTAAATCCCTGCATGGTATTTTGTGGTAATATATGATTTTTTAAAGTTCATAAGTTCATCAGTAACCTTTTCCAAAGGGAAAAAAACCCAGAAATTTTCAATCACTAGGGCACTGTTTCCTGAGAATAACACAACTGGCCACTGTGCTCACATATGATGAAAACTGTGAAACTGCAGACACTGTTTGACATTTAACACTGACATTTTTAATTAAGTCAAGAGGGGTAACTACAAGTTAGTCTGCATGCTCACCCACTCGCAGTGCACAACAACTATATAAAACACTCTTATCTGTGTGCTTTCTCAGCCTCTGACTTCATAAAAGAGTTAATTAAATGTGTAGCCACAGCTGAGAGTGAAGCTGGCCAAGTGATATTGATCGCTGAACAGACTACATTAGAGGATGCTGTGGGGTCTCAGGCTGTAAACAGCCGAGTTGAGTTGTGGTGTGTTGTAGCCTGTGGGTGTGTGAGTTTCAAGTCCTCCCTCCGCTATTCCCTCTGTGATTTAAACTAGTTACAAATGTCTACTATCAAATGACATAGCTATAATCTTTGCAACACAAACAGAAAATGCATGGTTTAGTTCCAAACACGAGGAGTGAAATGTTACAATTCACCCCATAGTTTAGGTTAGTTGTAATATACCCTGGGGTGAGATGTAACATTATGATATCTACCGGGGTGATATGTAACATAGTGAAATAATGATTATGATTTAAAAAATTGTTTTTTTGAAAGCTTTTTTATTCAACACTGTATTTTCAATATAACTGATGTTATAGTCTGTGTAATGTATATAGTGTTTCTGTGTGTGTGTCACTCTCAGTCATAGTAAATGACCATTTTAAACTGAACTTGAAAACAAACATTGTTTGTGTGTAAGCATGTTTGTTACTGTCAGTCATAGTATTGGCCATAGTGTGTGTGTTAGTTTGTAACATTTCATTGTTGTTACAACTAACCCAGAGTCATGTAGCCATGAACTAGCTCACCTTACAGCTAACAGGGAAACCATTAGCACTAACAACTTGCATGAAAAATATCGGTAACACTTTATTTTACAGTGTCCTTGTTACATATGTTACATGTAATTACCATAGTAATAACAGTAAATTATGCCTAATAACATGCAATTAACCCTCAACCAAATCTTAATCCTACCATAACCCTATAAGTACATGTAGTTAATTAATATTACACTGTACTTAAATATTTAATTAAACTATATCAATGACACCTTAAAATAAAGTTAACGGTTTCCCATACATTCATTTATTTGTGGCGGCCCGCCACAATATCAACGCTGATCGCCACACATTGATTTTCGATTGTTTTTTTTTTTTGTTTTTGTTTTTTACTAAGCCTAAAATCGTATTTGATTGCAGAGCGCCGTAACGCATTTGCGCAGCACCACCTCTCGCTCGTCCCTCTCTCTCTCTCTCTCTCTCACTCACCCGTACCTCTCTTGCTCTCTCTCCCTCATGGGACACCGCTGCACAAATCTGTCCAACACAGCGCTGTCAATGTGGGAGACCCAGCTTTAAAAAAAGTTATTAGCCAGCATGCAAGGAGCCTAGCTAATAAGGAGAGCTAAGTTATTGTTAGAATAAGCTGGATTTTCGAGGCTACCATGCTGTATATAGCTGGTAGTCAATATCAATGCACGCGTGCAGCCACAGTTACGCTGTCATTCTGTGGGAAACAATGAAAGTGTAACCAAAATATCTACACAGACACACAATAAACATAAGTTAAATTTTATGACTTTAACTACAAAGCAGAAATTCCCATAACAAAAAAAAAACTAAGTAAAAAAAGTTACTTTCTTACCTCAAAATGGTTTCCACTCTAACATCTGCTGTGTTTGCCACAGGGCTCTACTTTATCACACCTAAACTGAGCATGTGTGAAGTGAATCAGGTGATTTGTAACTAGTTCCTGATTGGACAAATTGGAATTCTTACAACTGACCTGTGTTACAACCATCCCTGGTCTCTCCAACTCATATTGCTGTATGAGGATACAGATACGTTCACTCCATGTGTGAAATAAAATTTTCTCTTATACAAACTTAATAACTTGACACGGGTTTATCTTTGTAAGTGTTTTTACCTTTCCCAAATTTAGTGACGTATCATGTTGCATTTTATGATTTACTGCACTCTGTTGGTGGCGATGATGTGAGATTGTTGTGGGCGGGAGGTGTACTGCTGCTTTCCTATTAAACTGAGCGTCCATCTTTCCCTGTCTGGCTGTTCGTTGTGGTGACAGAAGAGATGGGCATGGTGAAACATGATTAATAATTCTGCTTTGATAAATCTATTCTACCTAATTGTGGAATGTGGAAGACACTTGCTTGAGGGGAGATGTTAAGAGTTACTGTAAAGGTGAGTTTGTTCAATAAAAAGATTTTAGATGAGGACCTCCTTTGAGTGCTGGAGGGTAAAAACAAACATATTGATCACCCTCCTGTTACCTTTGAGCAAGTTGTCTAGAAGGTTGAAACTGTAAGGCCACACAATACCTTCACAGCAGTGCCATCTTCGATTTTTAACGGGAATGAAAGCGGGGCCGTGAGGTATAGACATATATCTCTTCTGTGGTTTGTACTGTTATTTAATGTGTTCTTGGATTGTTCTGCTGACGCAACACTGCATACATATTTTTCAGGGAAATTTCAGTTGGCAAAGAGACCCCAGACAAAATAAGCTGTGGTAAATAAGTGAAATAGGAGCTTTTTGCAGCAGATAGGCTATTGAAAATACGGCAGGTCTATCATTCACGCTCAGCCTCGATTTCGCACTGCTCTGAATAAGGTCTATAGGGTGATTTTATCACTGAAGTTGCCAGGTTTCAGTACTTTTGGATGTTCCTTCTGCAAATTGTTGTCAGAGAACAGCCTTTTAATGTGAAAACACCCCTGCACCCACTGATTTAGCTTTTCTATTAGTTTGAGATTGGCTTTAGATTTTGCAAATGGAGTCAGACTGTTTTATCTGATACCATAGCCAACAAATTGGAGGACGAACACTAACACAAAATTGAAGACAGATTCTTAACTGAGGTAAGTGGTATCCTGTTTTGTTTTAATTTACTTTTAGCAGAGCCCTCACTATTACTAAGTTTTTACACGCACACATAAACGTTTGTGAGGATATTGGAAAAGTAATTATTTGTCATGAATAATCCATATTCTGAAGAGAACCTTGGCCCATGATGGTAATTGCATTCTCTAGAACTCTTTTGTTCTAATTTTTTCACAATAATTGCTTTCCATGTATGTGTTTTCTGATTATGTCTGTGTGTGGTGGGACAAATATTTGTGTGTGCACAGGTATTAATACAGTTTGAATTGCTGTAGCACAGGATTTAATGCTCTACTGTCACAGCAGGACCAAAGCTTTGTAGCTTCCTTCCTCCCCAGCGAGAGCTGAAGTCCAGTAATAATGAGCCCAGTTGAAGCTGGTACAGAATGCATGTTCATCTGGGACCAGACCTGCTACTCCCTAAGACATTACATCCCATAGGCTGATATGACCTGCTGCATTTCTTAGACTAAACTCAGCACAGTTTCTGCAGACCCAGCAGACCTTTCACTCCTTACTGTTTCTGTGTTAATTGATCCAGTGAAGTCAATAAAGAAAGAGTGAACGCGGGGGGAGTTTCGAGGCAAACAGCGAGGTATTTTTGTCATCATGCCAGTTAAAGAAGCAAAATTGCAGCATATTGTACAATTGCTGCCAGATTTTATTACGATTTATTTGAAATATGTTACTGAAACATAATCTTGACAAACCGTTTTGAACATTTCCGTCTTTCCTCATTTAAATAGATGGAGCTGTACCTGAATGCCAAATTCGTACATAATACCCACGCAGAGGTGTTTTTCAAGATGGTCACCAGGAAGAACTCTTAGGTAAATTAAGGCTTTTATTTACATAGCCTATTTCATCACACAGTGGATAATTGCTACATAGAGATGAAAAGTAAAAGAAAAAAATAATGAAAAATTAAAACAAAAGGAAAAAGAATTAATTCAATTCAATTCAAATTTATTTGTATAGCACTTTTCACAATTACGAATTAAGGACTGACTCCTTAGTGTGTATCACCCACACTATTTTAATAAGAAAAAATTCCATGCCGGCTTATTGTAGTGTAATTTCTTTAATTTAGTCCCGTCCCTTAATGGCAGATACTGTTAAAATGTGACCAATCAGAGTTTTTGATTTTAATTTAACCAGAGAGTCTTTTCCACTCTAGGTTAGCAATTTTTGTTCTGAATAAGATGCAATGTGAACCCTTTTTCAAAAATGAAAAAGTCTTTGCAAGACTGAAGAGTGAATTGGAGAAGTTCAGACCAATGGATATAGAGCTTTTCCTCCATTCCTCTTCTCTCTTGTCTCTCCACTATCTCTATATCACATGACCTTCGGATCGTGTTGAACATGAGTGTAGTGTGCAGCGGATCATCTGGGGAATCTGCCCCTGGGTTCATTATTAAAAAGTTTCTCAGGCAGAGAATACAGCAGCTGCGTCTCAGTGGTTCAACATCTGGGGTCTGTTGAGGAAGCAGGGGGGCAATGATGGGTTGTGAGGAGAGAAAAGATAATTGATTAGAGTCATTAAGTAATTAGCACTGCAGTATGCAAGGAGAGAAGGGGTAAACGTGAGGTACAAATGAGGCATGGAGGCTATATCTGGAAGTCGATACCTGCCATGCTCAGTGTTGACATCCAGTTAATAAACTCTTGGTGGTGTGTCAGTGGTCTGCTGAGATGAATATAGAACCAATGTCAATAGAAATGTGATAATACTTCTGGGTGAGAAAAAAGTTCCTGAATAGTGACAAACTTTGGGCTCTCGGGAAACCGAGGTGTCTGATTGCATCATCTAAAATTCACAATCTTCATGTTCATCAGAAAGAGAGGTCATTTTCATAATAACTTAATTTTCATCCATAACCTGCACACAATACAATCTACATGTTGCATCCCTGAAGACCTTATTATCCTGATGTTTGAGGGGTCGTCATTATATTCATGTTCTTGCCCTTTGTACGATATGCGAATATAAACTAACTTACTGTTAGCAAACAACATCTATGACTCTTCTATCTTCTTCTGCATTAGTTGCTTTTGCTGAACTCTCATGGTACAATCAGTCGTACAGTCAGTCTCATTTAATGAACCCGCACCCATTGTCATGCTCTATTATTATTATTTATGATTGTTTTTCTATGATATTCATTCGCATCTATGCATCATTTAGAGAATCCACAAGATGCTTCTATGGAAATCTGACCTAGCCATAGGGCCTCCAATTTTTGAACCTGAAAAAAATGAAAAAAAGTCACCTGACTGCGAGACTTTAAAATCGATATGACCAGACTGCAGTTCCTGGCTCTCCATCTTTTATGCACTAAATATTTATGCAGACACTCCACAGAGTGATGTGATGGCCAGGGAGCTTGTCAGTCAACCCCTCACTGTGGATACCCTATCTATATATAGTCCTATCGATTCTAGAAGTTCCTCATGCAGTTGCGATGGAGCACTAATATGCAAAAGTATCAAAAAGCGCTAAAAAAATGATGTACCTGTGCAAACTGTTCTACAGCTCAATATTTCAATAGATTCCTCCGATAACAGCTTCAGTTGTCATAAGGTCCGTGCTCTAGGGAAATTGAACCTGTATAAGTGAAATGGTTCCTGCTTTCCTAAAACAGCCCCAGGGCAGAGAGAGGGAGAGAAGTATGGAGAGCGATGGAAAGGTTCGAACGCATACCAATAGACAAGCTAAAACCTCATTATTCCAGCTGTCACTAACTGAAGAGATGACATAACCAGGTCTCTATTCTATTCGTTGGCAATTTACAAAATGCTTTTTTCTCATTTTTTTCACCAAGCGTCAATGTCTCGGTTGCGTGCCTTGGCCTTTATGGAGTATTTTAAGCAGTTTATGAAGTCATCTATATTTTATAACAGTGTGACAGTACATCTACACTGACAATCATGGGCTTCCTGTTGGTTGTTTGAGCGATTGCTAGGTCAGCTGCTGCGAAGCACAGAGCAATTATCGGATGTAGTGCCTCTCAGGGGCGCTGTATTTCAATGGAAAAATCACAATTGAAGTTAACCAGGTGCTAAAAACATTAAAATAAAGCTTTGCCTTGAGTATTTTAATTAAGTCGTTAGTTGTGTCCCAAACTCTACCATCTAGTGTCTACATTTTATTTATTTGTCATCCAGCATCAGATTCTTAAGGAAAGCTCCAACACTTGAATGCATGAAATGTCAGGCATTACACAGGTATATTAAGTTGCACCTTTTTAAAAGAAATTAACACTTTTATTCAGCTAGGACATATTAATCAAACGTGACAGTAAAGGCATTCATAATGTTACAAAGGATTTTTCATTTCAAATAAATGTCGTTCTTCTGAACTTTCTATTTATTAAAGAATCCTGAAACCTGAAAAAAAAACGTATCATGGTTTTCACAAAAATATTAAGCAGCTGTTTTTAATATTGATAATAATAATGTTAACACTTTACAATAAGGTTCATTGGTTAACATTAGTTAACTACCTTAGTCAACATCAACTAAGAATGAACAATACTTCTTCAGCGTTTATTAATCTTAGTTAATATTAATTTCAACATTTACTAATACGTTATTAAAGTCAAAGATTGTATTTAACATTAGTTAATGCACTGTGAACTAACATGAACAAACAATGAACAGCTGTATATTTTTAACTAACATTAACAAAGATTAAGCAATACTGTAACAAATGTATTGCTCATGGTTAGTTCATGTTAGTCAATACATTAATTAATGTTATCTAATGAACCTTATTGTAAAGTGTTCCCATAATAATAATAATAATCTATGTTTCTTGCGCAACCAATTAGCATATTAGAATGATTTCTGAGGTATCGTGTGACACTGAAGACTGGAGTAATGATGCTGAAAATTCAGCTTTGCCATCGCAGGAATAAATGACATTTTAAAATGTATTAAAACACAGTTTTAAAATTTTCACAAATAAATCACAATATTACTCTTTTTACTGTATTTTTGATAACATAAATGCAGCCTTGTTGAGCATGAGAGACTTTCAAAACCATAAAAAAAATCTGACTGACCCCACACTTACGGTTGCGTATAATGAACTGGTTCAGTATGGATAGCATCAGTTTGGTTCCCTGACCTACATTAAGGTCTAGATGGTGTGCCTCCATATTTAGCTGTGTGAAATTTCAAATTATTATATCTGGTGAAGACCAACTCTCTGACATACTTTTATGTCTCAGGTTTATTTCTATAGTTTCTCGAAGTGTCAAGATGCTGTTAGGGGGAAATGCTTCAGTTTTCGTTAACATGTTTCCCAGACTAAATATCTTATAATGTTTGAAATAGATTTCATTGGATTCCATTAGTTCAGAAAACCAACTCCCACACAGAAACCATTCAGACTGAAAATTGCTGAATAGCTCTATCGATCACCATATTTCTGGTCACGTATGTGCATGTTATGAGGTTCAGCGTGGGAGCTTTTTTTCTGATAGCAAGCCACAAATCCCATTAAAGGAAGAAAATGAGAGAGAGATGAAGGTGGTGGGAATGCTCATAAAAACAGAGAGGTCTACTGGGACGCATGTTCATTAGCACGGCCCATGGAGTTGGGACAAATTACCTGTATGGATGATTCATTACATTTGCCCTTTACTTATCTCTCATCTTATTTTATTTTCCTCGGGCCAGCTATGTCCCAAACCCCGTCCCTTCGCTATCATCTGTTTAATGGTGTAAATGGTATTGTTCCCAAAACATATTAGGGCCTGACTAAACCCTGGTTGTATTGTGCACCTGCTGCTGTGTGTCCTGGTCGCTAATATATAGTTTATCTGTAATCCGAATCTGTGTGCAGAAGAGTCCACTGTGGTCACTTTGCTGTGATTGGTCACTGGAGTATGACTTCTATTTTGATCATGCTTTTAAAGGGATAGGTGACCTAAAAACGAAAATTCTCAAGAAGTTCCAAAACTGTATTTTTCACTAAGTTGTTTCTAGTTCTTTTTCATATAACTACAATTCATACACAATTCAAATGCCTAGCTTCCAAACAACACCGTAAAATTCATCCATGCAAGAGTTATAGTGCAAAAGATGTGAGCACAGCATTCCAACAGCACATATTTACATAGAAAAACATGGCGCAAAAACGTTCTATGTGAACTTGCTTTTCCTTTGCCATTCGAAAACGTCATGTTTGAACTATTGTCATTACTATTATGCAACAGTTCAATAAACAAGTTAATATTGAGTAACTTACATTTTTTGGTACGTTTACATGACAAAGATGTACTAAAAACAGCACATCCTGAAGGAGCAGTTTTCCTTTGCATATTTGTGCATACACAACGTTGTTAAAACAATCCCCATTCACACGGATCCGTGAAACAACTAAAAACGCTGTAGCTATTATTCATGCCAGACCAGTAGTTGATGATGTCACTTTGATTAAAGAAACACACACCAATAGACTGAACATGTAATATGCATGCGCAGGACGTCACGTTAACGTTTTCACAAATTCGCTTTTTTGTAGTTTACACGGATACGACAATGGTATCATTTTCAAAAACGCAGATGCAGTGTAAATTAACGGCCAAAACACATAAAAAGTTTTCCTTTTTTTAGCTGAAAACGCTATCGTGTAAACGCCCCCTGATGATGATGATGATTAAGCCTTCGATTCAATCCTGATCCATGGTGACTAAATGGATGAACAATCTATAGAGAGATTGCAATTTGAACAAGTTTGTCCAGTGTCTTTCCTGCTGTTGTTAAGATTGTGTCAGGCCATCGAATTGCAAGTCTTCCCCTTTATCTTGATACATCTGTCTTAATCATGCTGTCCTTCTCCAGTGATAGTTCCCTCCTAATCGTGTGACCAAAGTAGGCAAGGCGTAATTTGATCATCTGTGATTGTAGTGACATAGCTGGCTCGGTTTTGTCCAACATGAATTTGTTTGTTAATCTCGCAGTCCATGAAATTGACAGAATTCTTCTCCAGCACCACAATTCAAATGCATCAATTCGTCTTCTGTCTCCTTTCTTTACTGTCCAGCTCTCACATCCATAAATAACCACTGTAGAAATCTGGCTGTTTATGACATATTTTCGTTTTCAGGGACGTGTCTTAGACTTAAACATTTGTCTGACGCCACGTTCAACTTTGAACCTTGACGTTTCTCCATATTCAGTTCAAACTGTTGCTTCCTGTTCGATATAAAGATTTTTCATGAGAATGATCAGATG
The DNA here is from genome assembly GCF_051911475.1 of Siphateles boraxobius. Taxonomy (NCBI): domain Eukaryota; kingdom Metazoa; phylum Chordata; class Actinopteri; order Cypriniformes; family Leuciscidae; genus Siphateles; species Siphateles boraxobius. The sequence continues at coordinate 22,016,073 of NW_027508876.1, forward strand.
GTTCAGAACGCCCATGTTCTTTAGACTCACCCAGAATTTCTGGTGGATCCACACAGTCAAAAGCCTTGCTGTAATCAATAAAGCATAGGTAGAGGCTTTTCTGGTATTTATTGGCCTTTTCTAATATCCATCTTAAATCTGCTATGATGTTTCGAGTTCCTGTACCTTTTCTGAAACCGAGTTCTTCTGGCAGTTCTCTCTTGACATGGTTGTAGTTGCCACTGAACGATCTTCAATAGAATCTTACTAGCCTGAGGTATGAGCGCGACTGTTCGATAATTGTTACAGTCGGTGGTGTCTCTTTCATGGGTATGAGAATAAACAATTTAAAGCCATTTTCCTATTTACCATATCTGCTGACATAGTGTTGTGATGGCTTCTATGGCTGCTTTGGAAGACTTGATAAGCTTTATTGGTATGTTATCACACTTGAAATGTCCCCTATAAGACACAATATTGCCAGTAACTTTGTCTGTTTTTGCTCCGCCAACTAAAATAGTTCCAAACAAAGCAGCAGCAAACCGCTGCTCATCTCAGAGCGACACGTGGTGTTTTGTTCCTCAAAATTCATTTGATTCAGCATATGAATCGGTTTTGTAAATGATTTAAATATTCATTCTTAAGAATCTGTGAACGATTGAATGATTCACTCAACAAAATTGTCGGTTTTGAAGAAGTCCGCATTTTTTAATGAACCGATTGAATGGTCGTTTGTCGCCACCTACTGGCGTAATGATGCAACCTGCAGAAAGAGTCATTAAAAAGTCCCAACTAATGCAAAGACTTGACAGCAAAACTGTCTGGACAGCAAACCCAAAGAATCGGAGTGTTAAAAACCTTGAAAGATCCTGGCCCTGTTGGACAGTTTCACATTCTTTAAAATTCCACAGACGAAATAGCACAACATGAATAACATGAGGTTGAGTAAATAATGAGGAAATGAACAATCCCTTTAAATAAAATTTAAATAACCCTGAGTTTTTCTTGCAATCTTGTGTCCAGTGCTAATTGGCAGCTGGGTCAAAGCTGTTTATTCTGGGCTTCTACTTTATTTATATTTCATCAGTGACACATCAGCCCTGAGAGTGTCTGCCACATATGCAGTCAGACATGGCAGATGGCGCCCGAAGGGAGAACGCACGCTTTGACCGAGGCAGATGTGAGCCCGTCCGCCTGGACGCCCTGTTTCCAGAATAAATAAGGGATTATATTGTTATTAATCCACATTGTATCTGTAAATCCCCAGATGTGTTTGCAGAGGTTTCGTTTAAAAAACGAATTGAGCTGTCATCTTTGTTTTAGTACAGAGCCTGTCAGACAAAGTGGGTTAAGATTTTATTAAGCTACTAGAAAATGTAGCATTGTTCTCCCCTGCAATGACTGCCATGTCCTATTTAGCCTACAGGAGAAAGTAAGAAATAATAAAAAGTTTTTGATAAAAAGTTAGTTTTTTAGCATTCCGGAAAGCAGAAGATTTGCTCAACTTTAATACCCTAGACGCAATTCACTGTCCTCTAGATTGCATAGATAGATCACAGCATCTGCTAAGAGCTTGGCAGACTCGTTTTTTGTCATCACTTCTTTATTCATTCATCACAATCAGCCGCTACCCTTGCTGTAGGAATGGTCATGAAAATGGAGATAAGAGAGGATCACACTCATCCATTTTGAGCAGCTCCACCCTCTCTTTCTTATATATATTTTAAAGGTAAATCTCAGCGGTGCTTTCTGAGCACTAGTCAGAGGCTCACCAGCGCAGCAGTCTGTGGCTCCAGGGAAGACCTGTCAGGTCCCGCAACGCTAGCAACTTCACCTGATAAATAGCCAGATGTAGGACTGCACAACTGATCGAAAAAAATAATCAATATAGCTATTACCACTGCTCTGATCAACTAATTGTTGCCGATTACAGCATTCTTTGTCACCGCAATCAAGTGTAGCGTCAGTTCTGGCAGGTCACGCTAGTCAAGCTCTCATCAGCTGACTCGCAGCTGATCCACGTCTACAGGAATATCACTGTATACATATATAAGCTCCTTCAGTATTATCAGCAGCTATCACATTTCTCAGGAGCTAATTACCCTCCTCCCTCCCCAGCTCCTCCAGCTTCCCCCAGAATCAGAATAAATTCTCAAATTATGTTGTACTTTAAAATCTTGAATTAATGATATCTGCATACATTCATGTTGGTTCTGTTCTGTTTACCCTAAGGGGGGTTATTGGTGCTCTTCGTGCTCTTATTCATGCTAGACTGCATGGATGCGCATGCAGGGAGTTCTCACCCAGAACAGAACCGTACCGCCAATCCAAACTGTGCTAATTGTCAATCGTATTTGACGATAGTGGTCCTGACAGAAGTGTCATTGTAACTAATCCAGGGTTTTTCGTCATTCCAAACTGAATTTAGAATGCCTTTTTAATTAATGAATTTGAACTGAGATAGAAAACAGAATACAGAAGTGCAATTTGAATGTAAGGAAGTGCATTTGAAATGAACTGAAATTCATATAACTTTAATTTTTCATAAAAGTTTGTCATGACAGACTTTAAATCTTTGCTTACTAAAGCATTGTTTGAAAATTACGGGGAAAAAACTTGAAGTTTGAAGCTATATAAACCAGATAGATAGGTTGGTAGGTAGATAATAATTTAGTTATAAAACATAGTAGTTATAATTGTGCATCATTTAAATTATACAAATTTTGTCAAATTATGAAAATGTTATTTTAGTATTATATACTATTCTTTTTTAATGTTTTAAATTAATTTTTATATTCTAATATGTTTTCGTTTTAATTTTATTTTTTTAATTTTGTTCTTGTAATGAGTTGTGTCCAAAAAGGAAGATGAGGAGACTAAGAAACTACAAATAAGGTACTACTATCAAAAGATTGCCTTCTACAAAAGCAGATAACCAAGCATGATATAGCTATGTAACAGTGAGTATTTAAACTTAGTCAACACCAGACAAATGAACAAAGGGAATTGAAGGGTATAAATACACACATGTTGAATACAAATAGGTGAACCAATTAATGCATAACCATGGAAACTAAAGATGGCAGGAAACTAAGGACAAAGGAAACAGGATGTAAACTAAAAGTAAACTGAAAAATTAAACCAAACACAATGAAAGTTCTGTGCATTTCTCATTTTTATTAGTTTTTTTTATATTTCAGCTTAATTTTTTTTTTTAGTTTTAGTTTAAGTAATTTTAGTACAACTTAAACTTATTTTATTTCAAAGGCCAATGCAACATTTCTAAAAAAAAAAAAAAAAAAAAAATTTTTAAAGTTATATTTTGTGTCATCTAGTATTTATATTTAATTTTATTTCAGCTTTATCATCTAATGAAAATGATTTTGCAAACGTTTTGGTTAACAACAACAACATTGATTATATAGTTGTGTGTATTTGGGACACATAAAATGCCAATAAAAATGTTAATATGTAATTTCCAATATGTCATTTCTTTTTTTAGATGTTTTAGATGTGTTGAAAATAGTCTTTGATTCTATTTTTTGTAATAATAAGATGTGTAATTCCACTGCAGAACTTTCTGCTCTATGACATGACATATTACATGCAGACTCATATTTACCTGCAGTTTATTTCCACTAGGAGATCATCCAATCATGATGAATCAGATGATAAATAAATATCGCGCACAGATGTTCACGTTATCAAGGGAGGTGTTTTTTAAAAAAAACTTTGCACTTGTTATGTCACGCTCTCAGACAATTCACATTGAGCCTGCAATTCCATAGCGGCTTCTGGCATCAAACCCATCTGTTGCCAAAAGTTTTCTTTTCAACTTAGCCAAAATTGATTTTATTCGAGGGACTAGTTCCACACGCTTTACAGCAAAATCAAATCAGCACGAAAAACTGTTTAAGCTCTTTCTTCCCCTGGAGTTCACTGCTAAAGAAAATAATTCAAATGACGGTACTCCTAGGATATGGGTGAAACTATGCCTGAAGGCATCACTTGAGTTTCAGCTGTAAGGAAGAGCTGTCTGGCAGCCATTTACCTCAGGCAGAGATCATTCCAGTGCACTGATGCGTTACAGTGCCTTGGAGACCGTCAGCAACTTCTCGCTTTCTCCAGAAAAAAGATAAGGGAAAGTGCACTCTTATGGGTGTTCAAAGAAAAATGGACTGAGTATGTGTCAAAGGTCAGGAAAGTCTGATGGCATCAACTGAAGGCTTTGTGCATTGCCCTAGGAGAGGATGCAGGGACTTGTTTCATCTGTCAGAGAGGAACCTGTCTTCTGAGAAACTGCTTTACTCTCTCTTTCTCACACACGGTCAGACCTCAGGCGCCTCGACTGGCTATAACTTCTGGCATCTAACTTCTGACCAATTTAAATGATCAATGACTAAAACCAGGTTCACACTGTATGATTTTGGCCACAAATGACAGCCAATTACTGACCATTGTGATCAAATTTTACCTCAGATGAAATTCTGGCACTGTCGGAAGATTTGATGCACAGTCCTGCAGTGTGGCTTCTCCTTCAACAAACATCAAATCAAAAACCATTAGGTGCACTGAACCCGATGACGCAATTAGTGAGACAACATCAAACAAACACTTGCTCCGCACACATCGTCTTCATTTTTTTTTCAGTTTCCTTTTCAAGAAAAGCCATGATCAAAATTAAAGCTAGAGATTGTTTTTGTTTGCTAGCCACCATTTCAATCCCGCATGTGAAAGCAGCTCACAGTCACCAAGCATGTTAGGTATTGATGTAAAACTCCAGACGAGTTTTCTTGCGTTTTTAACGTGTCTTGACTGCCGTACAGTGTGGTATGAATGATAACTGAGATCCTACTGTGTGACATGGCTTACAATGGGGATTATGTTTGTACAGTCTGACAAGCAACAGTCGTAAAAGACTATTATAAATTGTACAGTGTGCACCCTCCTTAAGACCAATCCCCAGATACGCAATTTATTTCCCACTAAATCAATGCGATCTTTGTTGTCTTTGTGGATTAGTTGGTTGAATTAAAAACATGCAAAAAAGAAACAAAACAAGACTAGAATCTTTATTAAGTCATCTTATTGTGCCATAAAACTGAGTAAAATAAAATAAGTTAATAAGTTGTACTTGTACTGGTGTATTTGAGACAGCTGTGTAAGTGAAGAGTTTGAGACGTGTGATGTATGAAGAAATGTAAAGATCAGAATATTTTTAAATATTTCAATTAAAATAATTAAATTATCCTTAGTAACACAAAAGAGCTGGCCGTTAAATAAAAAAGTCAAAGCGTAATTAGTCTTAATAAAAATAAAAATAATAATAATTTAAATAAAGATATTTTAACTAGGCCGTTTTGGAAATTGTGTAATTACAGATGGTTGTGGTAAAATCTCCCCTGCCTTGACTGTCTAAGACAAATGACAGTGTATTGGGGGAAGCTAATAAGATAAACACCAAAATAGTTCAAGGCTGACAGCAAAATAAAAGCCATCCATCAAGCGAAGGCTGCTTGGACGACCTGCTGTGGCATCTGAGGAGTGCTATGGACTGTCTGCACCTGTCCCATCTGTAGACAGCCCAATGTTAGCCTACACATGCTAAATAACATCTACAAACACAACCTTGGTGCATTAGTTAAAGGTGGGGTATGTGATTTGAAAAACGACCGTCAGATTTTGAAAATACACAATTCAAATGGTCCTACCTTCTTTCCTCCAACGCTGGCTCTGACTCCACCCATTCGAAGAACATGGACGCGCAATCATGCACGAGCAAAAAATTAAGATGCGCGAGAGATTATAATGACGATTTACTACTAATCATGGAATCGGCTTTACTGACGAGATGTGCATGCGTCACGAGCTTTGAGTATGCGCATGAAGGGGGTCACGCGCGCTGGGGGGAGGGGGGTCTGGTGCGACCGCTTGATTGACGAACTTAATGTCCAATGATTCCAGGTGGTCTTGGAAATCATTGGCTGGAGTTTTTCGAGTCCTGCCCGTTCCACAGATCATTAAATTGCTTAATTTTCATTTCAGTGCTTCTAACTCAGTGGCTGTAAGTGTGTTAAGAATAGGATTTCAAGTTATTTTGAAAAAATAGACAAAAAAAGAGAATCACATACCCCACCTTTAAGTTACTTGTGCAACTAATATTGTTAATATAATTCCTTTTTGATTGATTATTAAATAGTTTAATAAGGTTTGTACTGTATATGTTAGGTTCCATGACAGAATTCAACATAATATAAAAAATTTATATTACTATTGGAACTGCCAGTTTGCTAAGTTTCAAATGATTATTAAACAGCAAGGACAAAATATGCAAAACCGGCAGCCCTTCCGGCGCACTTAGTGTCTAAATTCACTCACTCGTTTTTATTCACTCCTTCAAGTGGACTATATTTGTAGGGGGGTATAGGGGGCGATGCCGAACACAGCCCTAGTCTCAGCCTCGGCACACAGAATTGGAAACACTTTAACACTGGTTGAACTTTACAATATGTCCGGGAGCGTGTCGCGTTCTTTAATGGTCCGCATGGAAACAAAGATGCCGTGATGCCAATTCCCCTCATGGAAGAAGCAAGCCATTGTGTTTACAACTGTGACAACGAAAGCTCATATAAGCCAATAAAATCTGCTATGAAGTCCAGACCTTTTGCTGTCAGTCTGAAGGTCTGGCTATGCGAGCCTATTTATATGCAGGCTTGTGCAAAAGTGTATTTTTATAAAATGTTCATGCAGCATCATAAACAAATCGAATCATTTTCCAACTTGTCAGTCAGACCTTCCCCAGTTACTCTCTTTTATGATGATTTATGTGCTTTAAGGCCAAAAGAAGATCTGCCCATGGCCTCATATCCCAGCAATCAAATCCTAGCGGTGCTTCTAGTGACCCATCGGTGCAGCATCCACATCAATCACAGCGTGTGTTTAAAATGTGTTTGTAAGTCATGCATTCAAGAAGCCTCTCACCTAATGAACTGTAATTAATATCCCCTAAATACTGAAGAACAACCCAGGGAGTTATAGCGGATTCATATTTTTCTGCTGTCCAGTGTTTGAAGGATGTTTCTTCCAAATGATTTTCCAACTTAATATCTGGACTTTGAGAAATGATCTGCCATGCTGCCATAAATCTTAATTAAAAACTAGCACAGTTGCCTTCCTCATAGTCATGTTAGAGTGATCAGACGTCTTTGCTTCCAGGGAGGGTCCCCCTTTTTGGTTGCTTGTCCAGAGGTGCAGATGTCCTTTCCTTGAACACGTCCCCATTTTTACTGTCTCAGTAAAATAATAAAGTGTAATAATCTTAATACTGAAATGAAGTGAAACAACCTAATGTGTAATGCACATTAAAAATGTTATTTTAATCATTTAATTAAAAAAACAAATCATTGTGTGATTTCATTTTATTTTAGTCAATGTATTCTATTTTATTTATTATTTTTTTTGTTTTTTTAATAAAAATGATTATCTCCATGTCTGAAGTTCACTGAGTCTGATAGCTGTAAGCTGCTAGTAAAAACAGAACATATATATGTGGATGTAAAAAAGTGCTTCAGTTATTACAAAATTCATCAATTGATTTCATGCGCAATTTCAATTATATATTAAGCTGAACTAATAAAGCCTGGTTTTCATTTCAGAAATGTGGTCAGCTTATCATGTCTAAGCCCCTTAAATGTAAAGAGTTCAGAAGTGATAGTTTACTGAGACTTTCATTAAGCTAATCATTAGAGGTATGGAAGATGAACTTACTGTGAACACGCTATTTGATCAAACGTTAATATCACTGGCACACAATGAAATTTCACTAATTTTCATTATTTCATTCCCAGTTGTGATTAAAGGGATCAAGGTGTCATTCGGCATATGTATATCCAATAGCGAGCTCTGTTTGCACTAACTAGCAGCTTGCCTGAGCTGTCTTCAATAAGAGAGAGATAGACTTTGACAGGCTTTGGGAACTTTTCCTTAAACTTCAGCCTGGCAACTTTCTACCTCCAGCAATATTAAAAGTTACACTTCGAACAGTTTATTCCGAAACATGGGATGTCATTAAAACCCATTTTCAACTGTAACTGCATATTTTCCCCTCCTGAATGAAGCTGTCATAATCATAATAATCCCCTCACAGTATTATTCCTCTATTACCTGTATAATCCAATTCTAGAGGAATCATTTTAGAGCTGCAAACAAGCAGCCACGAATGACTCTCACTAGGCATATTGGAAACCTCTGCAGTAGTAAGATAAGCCTATTTGATTTGCCTTATGCCATTTATGCTGTTCACAGGGCTTTTCCTCCTCGTACTTTTTAAACCGCTGGGTTGAAACTCAGATTCCTCATTTGTATCCATGGTAATCGATGCACACTTGTTTACATTTTGACTCTGATTAGTTCAGTGTGAGTGCGCCCTGAATGATCTCAATGATGACTTTCCCTGCAGCTGCATGTTATTTGTGCTGGCAAAAGATGACTGGTTCAATAGAACGAATCTCTTTAAGGTCTCTGAACTAAATATAGTGCTTTCATGTAAAAAATCTGGTTAATTACTTGGCATGTTACTTAATACTTACATTTAATGCTCCAGTTTTCTCTTTTTGTTTGATAATATAAAACTTCTGTACCAAAACGGATCTAAAATGCTCCTCTAAATCTACATTGCTAATATTTAAATGGCTTTACCAAGTCATTATGTTTTAAAGGTTATTATTTCAAAATCTGCATATTTTGGAAATATTTACTTTTCTCTTTTTTTGTACACACCATTATTGTCAACACTAGAAAGCGGCGAGTACAAGCATTCCATAATACTGTAAAGCCTGACATGTGAAGAAATATGAATTATATATGTGTGTGTGTGTGTGTGTATATATATATATACAGTATACATATGGCCTGTTAAACTGTTTAATTTATATATATGAAAAAATATATACTTTTGTTGTTATTAAGTATCCTCATATTTGATACATCAGTCCTTTATGGCTCATATAGTATGATTTAGGAAAATAGGGAGAAAAAAACTTTTATTCAGAGGCCCAAACTGAGCAAAAAATGTGCAATTTTGCTGATATTTATGTGTCCAAAATCATAAACATTTAATTTAATGTAAATCAATGAGTTCTTTATAATAGTATGGAAGACTACTTGCATAAAATGAAGTAATATGATATTTAAATGCTTAGTTTGATGATCAAAGATTTTTATTGTGGGGGACAAAACATAATGCATACAACCCAATAATAATTGTTTTTTAGCAAAGCTTTGATCATGTTGATAGTTTTGAGGCCTTAATTTCGAGAAATTTGTGTTTCAAATATGATACAGTAGGCTTTATAGGGTTAATAACCCACTCTGTATGTATGACTGACCTATTATGAGCAATTATTGATAAAATTTCAATTAACATGGTCTATTCTTGCTCGACCACAACTAATGTGTTCATTGTGCTCACACCTGATATTGGCTTAAACAAACACAGTAGTAGATCGATGGTGCTGATTCAAAGGTGAAATAGGAGGAGGATTATTCATAGTCGTGACATTTCAGTAAAACATTGTTTTTACCAAAATATGTTGGCATTTTATAATCAGTACAAGCTATACAATTAGTCCAGTGAAGTGTCAGGTGGTGCATAGGGAGCTGTGTGAGATGAACACCGACCTTTTACAGGACAGTTGAGATGGGAAGAGCAGAGAATGGAGAAATTAATAGTTTCCTGTTTTAATGAAGCGTCTAATTAACTCTGAGAGTCCTTATAAAGACCTGGAGACTCATGCAATAGTCTACATAATAGCTTATGCATTATGATAAAATTACCATGTCCGTTAAGCTCGGTTGTGCTAACCTTATTATCAAAGGATGAGGTAGCATTTTGATTCTAGACCAGCCTACCTTGACAGTGCTTCAAACAAAATAATTAACATTTAAATGTAGTTTTGATTAATAATCTACCATATAATAATCTATCATTCGTTTTTGTTACAGAGAACTGTTTCATGAATAATGTGTGTGTATATATATATATATATATATATATATATATATATATATATATATATATACATATATATACACTACCGTTTCAAAGTTTGAGTTCTGTACGAATTTCAAATGTTTTTAAAAATTTTTCACACCAAAGGCTACTTTTTTTAAATCAAAAATACAGTAAAAACTGTAATAGGCTATTGTGAAACAAAGCATTTTTAATATATTTTAAATTAATTCCTGTGATGGCAAAGTGAATTTTCAGCAGTCTTCAGTGTCACGTGATACTTCAGAAATCATTCTAATATGCTTCCAATAATAAATTGTGTCTAATGTACACGCTTTTTCTATAAATAACGATACTTATATTAGCCACAAGGTTGCGCCCTATGATTAGATACAGAAGTTCTCCCTTTTTCATATTAGCTGTTTGGTGAATTGTATGGCTAGATTACAAACTAAATGGGTTTTACCAGGTTAACAGACAGTCATCTCCTCCATTTCCCTCCTGAAATAAGCAGACCCCTCATAATATTCAAAAAGCTTCAAAAACAATCAGATAACATAGCTATGAGCTATCCTTGCCAATTGTGCATTAAACTGACTAGCAGGCAGCAGGAATAAATCAATCAACAACAATAAATATAGAAAACTCTCACCGTCTTATCTGAATGTGAGAGTGTGACCCCTTGTTTAATACCAACAGCTGCTTTGCATGTCCAGTCAGATATTTTTAGGTGTGACAAGCACAGAGGAGACTTGCACACAAGATTTTAAAAGGCAAAAGGACAACAGCTCAAGCTATCACCCCACACAAAACACTGTAAAGAACACACTTTTGATGGCCAGGTAGGACAAAACATGCTTGTCTATTCCTTAAATTTATGTTTATGCTTTCTAAATGCTTTTTTATTGTAACACAACAGATTTGATCACATGGCTGTTGCGATGAAGAGTGCATGGATAGCTGTGCTTTTTGTGATAATGGCAGCCAGACTGGGCGTCTCTCAGGAGGAGAACACAGAGCTGGCTGAGCAGGATAGCAGGGAACCTTGTGCCCGCTGGATGAGGGGTGTTTCTGGAACCCCAGGGTTCAATGGAATCCCCGGGCGGGATGGACGTGATGGGCATGAGGGGGACAAGGGAGATATCGGAGATCCAGGTGATTCATTAGCAGACTCCCAATAGTATTTAGTCCCCATGAAAAATACACTTAAACCACACTTTAATGTCTAATGTCAAAAAAAGACCCTAATTGGTTCCAATAGGCCTACAATTCACAGAAAATCACACTGAAAAACAGACGAATAAATAGGGTAAACAAATAAATCAGGTTAAAACAATAAGCATAAAAAAGCATTTGCCAAAATACATACAGTAAATATGTACAGTTGAATATGTAAATACAGGATACTTGGAAAAAAACTTACATTACAAAATGCATCAAAAATGCTTTTATTTTACAGTTGCATTTGGTGGTGGGGGTTAATTCCAAACCTAATCAAAAGAGTTACTAGAAAATTACAGGTAGGTGAGTCCGATCATGGTTTAAGCTAAACTCTGCAGGAAAGTGGCTCTCCAGGAATCCATCAATTGGGTACCCCAAAGAACCTTTTAGAGAGCAGTTCTTAGAGGAACCTTTTTTTGTGGAATGAAAGTTCGCATGGATGTTAAAAGTTCTTCATTGAACCATCAATGCCACTAAAGAACCATTTGCAAGGCATGTTCATGACCCGAAATGAGAAAAAGTCACAAAAGTTCAACAAACACATCACAGGTTAACCAGTATTTCTGACAACTCAAAATTCTAAATTGACCCGCAACATAAAACTGTGAAACACAAAAAATAATTTGTGAGTGAATATACCTTTGTGGACTCTTCTGTTAACAAGAGAAAATGTTGTCACACAGCAGCTTACAGTAGCGTCTTGAATATTGTCTGTATGAATGAATGAACACAAAACTGACTGGAGCAGCTCCGGTGGACAACAGTGACTGGGTCTAAAACCCTCATACCTCAGTCACTGAATTTTACAGGAAACCACACAAAACTCGCAACACACTTTAGACATGCATTTGTGCTGTGCTGTGCTATTTACAGGTGTGAGTTTGGTTATAGAAAGTATAGTTCTCACTCCCGTAAATAACTGAACTGTGTGTGAACGTAACCATATTAAGGATTCAAATACAGGACTGACAACCGTATTCTACTGCTCTGTGGCCTAAGTCTCTTCAATTATCTTTGTCAAGGCTCCAAAGGACCAAATGGAGAGCCAGGTGAACCAGGGGACGAAGGACATACAGGCAAAAGAGGATTTCCTGGAAACCCAGGTCTGAAAGGAGAAAGTGGAGCGGGTTCCTTCCCCTACTACTCAGCTTTTAGCATGGGACTTACAGGTAAAATCCCCCCCTCTAGTGGAGCTCCAATCCACTTTACAAAGACCTTCTACAATGAGCAGCACCACTACGATGACATCTCCGGAAAGTTTCGTTGTGCGATCCCTGGGATCTACTACTTCACATATCACCTCACTATCAACGGGAAGGATACCAAGGTAGCGATGTTCCAAAATGGCCGGACTGTGGCCTTCACTCTTGACCAGTTCCACAACGGAAATCTAGATCAGGCCTCTGGAGGGACGATTTTAAATCTGTCTGCTGGAGATGAGGTTTGGCTTCAGTTGTATGATGACATATTTGATGAAGGGATTTATGCTGATATCAACAATGACTCCACCTTCACTGGCTTCCTTTTGACTCCTAAAATCTTAAGCAACCCATTTGACAACCGCAGACGATGACACCATCTGTATTTGTATCCATAGGTTCACTTAATCTCATTGAACAGTTTAATGGAGCATGCAAAGCTTATTTGCAGTGTGTTTTTTTATATATATACTGTCAATTTTAGATTTATAGGCCAGATCACAGGGAGTCTGCATGCCCACCCACTAAACATCACATCTAGCCGACTGGCTTCCTTTCAATACAGCAGTGTAGTTTTGCACACATCATCCTAGCAGATCAATGTTCAAGGTCAGTATGTGTCATCATACATGCTGAGCTATGACCTTATAATTATATTTTTGTTTAGAATGTGTATTGGGGTGTAAAATACTTGCAATCTTCTACGTTGTACTCTTTAATCGCTGTAAGTATACTATCGTTTTTAATTAACCAAAATAGCTTCAAAGCTGATGAGAATTTATATTTATTAATGTCAATTAGTCGGTTTCTGTCTCACAACTTTAACTGTGTTCTAGAATTAGAAGAATCCTCTTCATTATGGAATGATTTAGCAAAAATCTGGCAAATTATAAGACTGCTAAAGTTTAAACTACTGTTGGGGTGCTTATTAAATATGGATTTGCATGCTAATTTAGTGCAGGCTATTTCATTATTTTTTAGTGTGTGCATGTCAATTTCCACTCAATCCAGTCGACATTTCTTTGTATAGCACTATTCACATTTCACAATCGTTTCAAAGCAGCTTTACATGAAATGAATGAAAAAGTGTCCATAATTAGTTTATTGCATTGCTCTGTGAATGCCAATAGGAGTTGTGGCATACTAGTTTACTTGTATGATATTCCAATCAAAATAAAAAAAAATTATGCCAAAAGCCTTTTAAAAAAATTAGTTCATTTATTTGTATTGAATTGAAAAACTATTTGTTTGTTAAATTTTGTAGTTTGTCAGTAGAAATCTTACATTGGCAAATAAAAAGACCTCAAGATCATTGAAGCTTTTATTTGAAACATTCAAAGAAAAACATCTTAGAAATATGCAAACAAATCACAAAGCATCAATTTGGCAATTTAAAAAAGAATACAAATAACCAAGGGCCCAGAAGTTCATTAAATATTAATTTGAAGCGAGATTGTCTGTTGAATCTAACCAAAATGGGAGAGGTGATCATGATTACAGTACATTCATTCAATTACACTATTGATCTTTTATACACTTTGTTTGGCTTATTTTTCCCTCCACAAAGATATGAAGAGCTAGGAAGAGTGCTCCTCCGTTAGAAAATAGAGCAGTCAATCTCCTAGAGAAGCTGCGACACACAACCAGGTTACATGGGTAAGAAACAAAAAAATCCCTATACAAGTGCTGTCAAACTCCAGAGCTAGGAAATTTCAGCAGCTCTCGAAAATATTGTGTGAATCAAGTGAAATCCTGTGAAACTTATCTGCACCTTTACTACAAGTGTGCATTTCCATATTTATCTACAAAAAACACATTCTGTCCTGATCTACTATTTTTGGCATACATTGTCACAGGGATTTATTTATTTCTGTAGTCTCCATTGTAGGCACGGTGGTCATCCTGGCCAGGATACCGACCACCATATCCTCTCAGGACATCCTGAAAACTAGTCGCTCCTGGTTCCTGGGGGCCGTATCCTGCATATGGATCCTCTTGTCCACTCATGTAGGGCTCGTATTGCTGCTGTTCATAGCCTGGGGTCTCAGGGTAGGACTCTTCTCGATGCTGGGGGACCTCCTCGTGGGATTGCTCCTGAGCTGGATGCTCCTGTTGTGGTGAAGGATTAGCGGGTTCGGCCGCCTCGTAGCGGCGCAAGCGGCAGTTTCTGTCATACTCTGGGTCGCAGTCAGGATCAGGCTCGACCACCCCATTTCTGGATCCGTCAGCATTCAGGTGAGGCTCGTAGGCTTCGGGCGTCTGTCTGTGCACAGCACGACGGGGCTCGTTTTGGGAACCCAGTGGGAAGCACTCTTCATCATACCCAATGAAACAGTCATATCCCTCTTTGGTCTTCCCACGAGGTCCCAAAGGATGTTGAGTTTCCTCCGGTTGGTGCCTTGGAGGCTGGAACTGTGTAGGCATGTGTCTTCGCAGGTCAGCCCCAGCAGATGCATCTCGGTACATGGCGTAAGGGTCATGATGAGGGCTCAAAGGTGACCGCATGGCACCGGCTTCAGAGGCGGGCTCGTCCTTCAGATCTTCAGAGGCCAAGCTTCCAAACCTTGTGGCTGTCAGAGGGTTGCAGTTATTATCATAGAGAGGGTTGCAGGATCTCTCCAAGCTAGAAGGTGGGGTTTCGAGGTTCTGCGAGGATGCCAGAGCAGCAGCATAAGCACAGTATGGGTCAACCCGAGGGTCACAATGGGGATACCGTAGATACAGACTAGACGGCGCCTTCTGGGCCATATGGGGTACGCAGTGAGGATCCGTCTTTGGGTCGCAGCCGAGATGGGCGTAGGATGGGGCCGGGGCAGTAGCGGGCTTGTATCCGTAAGCAGCACGGAGATGGTACTGCAGACACTCAACATCTTCTGCATCACAGATGCGCAACAACTCAGCTCTCTTCTCAGCTGACAGGAAGGGTTGCACCAACGGAGAGTAGTAGTAGTAACTGGAATGTGGATCCTTCACCACAGGGGTGTGGGGGTAAGCTGGGGCTTTCACTGGAGCAGGTGCAGGGGCTTTGACAGCAGCTGGGGCCGGAGCCAAGTAGGGGTAATATGAGTATCCCTTTGAGTACATGCAATACGGGTCTCTGTAAGGGTCACAAGACTTGACTGGGGCAGGCACTGGTGCCTCAGCCTTGGGCTTGGGTCTGCTGGTGTACGAGGCCACGCAGTTTGGGTCATCAGACTCGTTACAAGACTTGTATATGTCTCCTAGGTGCTGGAGGTACAACTTGTAGGAACTGCGTGACTCAGCCCGATTCTTGTTCTGCAAGTATGCCAGATAGACACGATCCAGCTCTGCAACCTGAAAGTTGACAACGAATGATCTTGATTCAGTACTTGGATTATACAACCAACATAAAAAACATAAGTAGCCTGAATCATACCCTAACTTTTTTATAGTTTTAAATTTACAGTAAGTATTTTCACGTGATGGCCAATAACCGATAAATGGCCGATATTAAACTTTTAAAACTTTTTTTTTAAATAAATTTATAAAAACAATTAAATTAAAAACAAATGATAGAATAAAAATAAAACACTAAAAACAAGTGAATATTGACATCCCAACATTATAATCTGCAGAATTAAAAATGGTTATTCATTTTCAGATTTGCTAAAAATTACATTATTAAATGATAAATAATTTAACTTTTAGGGAGGATTAGAAGATGGCAAAATGTACAATCTAAATGTAAAAATGCACGACGACCATGCGCGTTTAAAAATCATTGGTTGCTACTGATAAATTAAAAAATATCAACCAATAATCGATATGGAAGGTACCAATTATACTGGGCATTCCTCAGATTAACCTATAAAACTACGAACGGTTGTTGTAGGTCCTGCAGGTGCACTGTGTTTTCCTGTTTAGTGCTGTATGTTTAGAATATGCTGTACTCACTCCCTCTTGGTTCCCATTGTCAGTGAAGTATTTATACCAGCTCCAGAAGTCAGAATGCTGCTTGTACCAACTGATGTTTCTCCTGCTGCGGATTAGTCTCTTTGGGCCTGCCTCAACGCCTGCCTTTTCATCACTTCCATCTGGCAGAAACATTATCTATTAGTTAATTATACATATCTAACATTCACACACAGATTATACTGTAGCTATACAACAGATATATGGATTGAATTTGAGGCTCAATAAAGACTGACAGAACAGGAGAACAAGCCATACTTACCATCTCCTTTTAAACGCTGGGTCACAGGGCCAGCCAACAAAAGCTCTGGTAAAGAAGAAGAGTAGAGAGAGAGAAAAAAATTAGGGGGTCCAAGTCTCAACCAGATGTTGCCTTTGTCAAAGACAGAGTAGAAAATGCTTACAGACAGTAAAGACCCAATGAGCTGAGGGCAGCAGGATGCAGTTTTACAAGTTGTGTGGGGGAAGGGAAGGTGGTAATATACAGGGGTTTGTAGGAAATTAATCTTCAAACAGCGCACATCAGCACTTTGATGCCTGACAGGGGGCTACAGTAACTGGGCTCATACAAGCAAAAGCCATAAAATCTACAAAGGGAAGGAGCCTATATACCTACAGGTGAACCTAATTATCCTACCATCAGAAAATGTCTGAACTGACATCTTTTCCATCTTAACTCTCTGAAATAACGTTCATCTCTTCTGGAATGGAAAGGAGGGGATCACGGATGTGTAGTCTTTACTATGAGGTGATCTCAGTGTCTTATTTGATGTAGGTAAAGGAAATGTTGCTCTTTCAGAGGATCAGCAAGTTTATTTTATGAGCTTGTAAACTGCTGCCACATCTGGAAACCTGGTGCACTTAAGAGTTTTGCTGACAACGGTTAATCGTTTTATCAGTTGCAGAGCAAAGAACTCAGAAACCTGACACCCCCTCGTTTGAAACAGGACTTTTGGGAAAAAATAAATAAATAAAAAGGGAAAGCTTTTAACAGATCTGGTATTTTATTATAGAACTAATAAAAATAAGGATTCATACTTAACGTTTTTTCAAATTTTTATTAAAACTGTCAGGAAAACCACAGAACAGATTTTATTAACATAAAAAATAATTCAGAAATCTCACCTGGTAATAATAACGTTGCTAACAGCAACACATGGAAGATGGAAGATCTGGCCATTCTTAACCTTCCTGGTTCATTTGGATAAACAACATTAATTATAGCATTTATTTGCATTTTCAAAAGCTTTCATATCCATACTTTAAAATTATGAACCTCAATCAAGATGATAATGAGAGTTGTTATGAGAAAAAGCTTCCTATTGCTCCCTGATATTTTATGATCTACATTTAAAAATATTTGAAAATTTGGAGATGAAGAATATATCTAGTAGGAAAAGAAAACTTTTACATATAGAAAGAATTTGACAATAAATTTACTCTGTATGGTCGATTAACAGCTCATTATTTGTTGTAACATGTAACAAATGGCACAAAGAAAATGAAGTTTTTTCCCTGTGAGACATTTGCCATTTCAAGGTAAGTTAAAAAAAGTTACACTTTATTTAAAGGTGCCATTGTTAGTGTAATTATATATTTAAGTACAGTGTAATATTAATTAACTACATGTACTTACTATAGGGTTAGGGTAGGATTAGGATTAGGTTGAGGGTTATATGCATGTAATTAGGCATCATTTACTGCTATTACTATGGTAATTACATGTAACATATGTAACATGAACACTGTAAAATAAAGTGTTACCAAAAAAATGTTTACACTATCTCATCATATTCCTGCCAATGTCAGTATTTTTGCTGGCGCAGCTTTCAAGATGAACAGAAACAAAACATTTGAAATATTTTCTTAAACGCATAATTATAAAAGGATTTTCTTATGATCTTTAAATTGTACACGAAATAATTTTGGTGCATTCTGTTAGCATAGTAAAAATTGGAGCACATCTACATATTGTTAATGTGCAATTGTCTGTGTCTTACCTGTGTTAGGATGTGGCGACGTGAACCACTGAAGAGACAGCCGACTGGGCCTGGAAGTTCAGCTCCACAGCTGACTGACTGGAAGAGGAAGGTGAGTCAATCCCCTCGTGTACAAGTCTCAACACACCCCTGTACACCGACTGTGCCACCGCTAGAACCTGGCCACAATTTAAACCCAACCTTGATCATTAAAAACAAAAAAGGTGCATCCCATGGGGCCAAGTACACACTGCTTCCAACACTACCATTGGCTTTCTCTGGCCAAGCAAGTCAACCAATCAGATGTTGTAATTATAGACAGACACCGCAGGAGAGAAAAGAACATCAGATGTTTTACATTTAGAAGGCTCTATTCCTAAACTAGATGCTTTCAGAATTGAGAAGGTAAAAAAAGCATATTTGATAACTTTACATTAGCTTTCAGTTACTAAATAAGTGTTTTGTTGTTGTTTTTTTTTTTGCTTTATTAGAACCAATAACAAATCTAAATTTGTTTTGAAGTAGAATCGGGCCAATATGCGTGCAGTTTACATTTTGTCATTAGCATCTGGGACCATCCTATACGTGTCTTAACATTGCTGAGTAAATGGAGGACGACGCTCCCATAAGGTTTCATTAAGCGACGATTCTTGTCATCTTCAGCTAACAGACATTAAACAAATCTCTATATACTGAATATTGAGTCACAGACGAAATGCACTGAACCGTCAAGTGCAGCAAACTTTGTAAAACCCCTCATGGGACATTTTTTCATACGCACATCTGCCAAGCACCAGCTCAATCCATCATCCCACAATTAACTGCACAGAATGACATTAAAAGTGATCTTTCACAATTAAAACCCTGTTTGTTATGCAGATTGAGTTAAAGGGATAGTTCACCCAAAAATTGAACATTTTGTCATATATACAGGCAGAAAAATATTTTTATGTCAATGTCAGAGCGTAAAACATCTGTGCTTTATGTTAACAGTGAATCGCACATGTAATTATGCACACTTACAGATGTTCAGGAATGTACAAAAACCTACAATCAGGGCTAGAAACAGATTTCAGCCTAGGGAAAAAACGTTTATAATAATTCCAACTTTTGACTTGGAATGTCTGGGATTTTTAAAATGTGGAAACATCTGGCAAAGGGAAGACTTTGTATTGCACACAAGTTTATTAATGAACTGAAGAATTAACAAATGCTACATCACTCACTTAAATGCACAACAATGAACATTTTATACAATGGAGAAAATCGTCCATATTCGTTCTCTTCATCACTGAATATCATCGTCATCAAATAGATCTTCAAAATCTGTGGAGAAAGAGAAGTGTAAAGGAGTAGCACAACACACAAAACTTATCTATGAATACAGTACTTTTAATTTGGCAAATTAACCTGAATACGAAGAGCTTTTTTTATTTTTTTTAAATAAACATGCGTTTATCAAATAGTCTGCACAAATATCCATCTCTGACATGGTGTTCCTAAAATAAGGGTATGAGCTCTTATCGGGGTCTCTGGGTTATTTTCCGTGAAGCTTTCAAAAATAATAGCTTCCCTAATAAAAACGCCTCTGACCGACACGTGTTCAGCTACTTCAAGCGCTGCAGAAGGATACAGGGGCCTTAAGAGGGGAAACCTGCTGCGCTGGAGCCAATGAAGCCCAATAAAAGCACTTTACATGGGCTCAGTTTCATACTCTTTAACTGCCTGTGCCAAGCTGAAACTACCTTTACTATCAGTATATAGAGGAGGCGGAAAAGTATAAAGAAATTGTAGAGTATGCATGCTAAGGCACTTTGCAATATTCTGTTGCCAAGCAAACAAAGAAAACAGCAATTTAAATGATGGAAATAATGTTTTTTAAAAAGAAGCAACACACAGTACATATATCACGGTTATTATCGTTAACTAAAATTATTGAAAACATTTGTGGTAATTGAAATAAAATATAAATGTTAGTTGAATATATAACATACACTGACACATGCATACAGTACATAAACACAAACACAAACACATTATATATGTATATATATAATACATTATACATGTATATATATATATCAGGGTTTTCTGTTTATTGAAAAATTTGCAATAAAATATTAATATTATTTGAAAAACAAACTACACGGAAATTAGAAATGTTGCCTTGGCAAAAAGCTTAAATAAGTTTAAGATGAAGCACTACAAGTATTACCTCGACATAAATAAAAATTAAACTGAAAAAAAATAAGCAATATTTAAATTAAAAAAAAAAAAAAAACGAATAAAATGTCAAAAGCACAAAACGAAATTGCTCAAATTAACTAAAAATATAAAAATAAAAGCTAATTAAAAATGTCCACAAAAAAAACTATGATAAAACTAACATAACACGGATACAAATACAACCTGATTTAACTATTAGACAACCCATAAATATCAAACAAAAAATTGTGCCATACTAAAGATCATATGGAGATATACAAATAAAATTGTAAGCAGACAAAATACCTGATTTCAATATAGAAATTAAAAATAGTCATTTCCAGGCCTGGAAAAGTAAATAAATATTGAACATTTGTAGGTTTTGTACATAAAACAAAATCTTGCACAGGAATTTCCGTTAAAATAATTTCTAGTAATGACAAACCATTGGACATTTCAAATAAAGTAATTGATCAACGTATTGTATTGTATTGTGTTATACAATACAATACATATTGTATATGAGATAATTGAGTCATATATGGAGTTTGTGAGTCTCACCATTAAAAAAGTCTGAGTGTACAGCCTTCTCATTGGCGGCCAGATCCATCAGCAGTCCAGTGCTGCCCCCTGCCTGTGAACACACACGCAGCACTACTACCAATACTCTGCTACTACACAGTGGCCTGACATTTACTCAATCATGTATTTTAAACAAACAAGGTCATACTTTTTAGAACAAATAATTAACCACAAACATCTACAAAACATTTATTGAATAAATACCAATGAGATAGGGTGTGCCTCTGAGGAAATTGGACTTATGTAACGTTACTAGCTAGAAGAAAGATTGGCTACACATAAGCTACGTTACGCTGTTGTTTATACAGACTTAAATGAAATTACACATAAATCTGTTTGATCACATATATTTCAGATTTTTTAGCGTGTGTAAATTTAAAGATAAACGTCTTATAACAGAATTTCGTACTGAGAACCATGTGTAAACACCAACCTCATCCAGGTCCACATACGGACCAGCTCCCTCAGGAAACATTTCATCAACTGCTGGCTTCATAACTTCACCGCGAGTATTTAAAAAAACAAAACAGCGATGAATTAATGTTAAAATTGTGCGTTTTTCAGCTCGTTGTCAAATTCACCAAACCCGTTCGTTCGTTGTGTCCCTCTGTCTGTTTCCGGTGGTGTTTCGATTCGCGTTGTCCGATTCGTGAATGAATTTCCAAAGTCGATTTGAATGATTTCTTCAGACAAAACGTTTTCAATACATGTGCATGAATGCAAACTGTATTTCTAAATGACTGGAGTAAATGTAAAAATGAATTAAGGCTGCAAGTACACTGACTGACAACGAAAACTCTTATTAAGACACTACCTAATCGAAAATAAATAGCATTATAATAAAACATCAACAGCCAAATGAGGCTACATGTGGTTTTACATGACTCTCTAGTATAGTAGTATAGTAGAGCATGAAATATGCCACAATCAATGCCGTAAAACGCATCGAACCAGTTCTTTAAAACGAACGGTCTGGAACGGTTCAAAGGAATCGATTCGGGGATTTTTTTCTCTCAGGCTTCAGCTTCATATGACTAGTTGCGTTACATCAAAATGTAACCGGCTGGAAAACGGGTCCTACTGGCACGGTTGGAGAACCGGTCCCCACGGTTTATCGTAGTTCGTAGTGTTTAAGAAAAGGTATTAAAATAAATCTCTGTGAATCGGGATGACACTTTTGTTTTATTTCTTACATTTCCTACTGATAAATAATACATTACAATCATGCATTCTGAAGCTGTTGATGAAACATTACAATGAAACGGTGAATCCTATAAATTCCTTTTTATTAATAGTAATATGGCACAAGATTCATCATTATAAGGCTATAAGTGTTTTTAGTAATATTTCAATAACCATCTTTAGTTTCAAGTGACTTACACTAAACTATGATTGATAAACAAATCACATCCACTTAGTGTTCATGTTGCTCTGCCACTTCATAACCCAGCGTGTCTCCCAGATGCTGATGGGCGAAGAATGTTCTGGCCATTTCATTGATCTGCTCGTAGGCCCCAATGCTGCGGAAGTATTCCACATAGTTCCAGAAATCTGAGGTGGAATATGACCAGTAGGGCACAGCCGGGGGCTTTTCATAGGGTACTATGTGAGAGAAAGAAAAATAGAGCTTGTGTATTTTTGCTGAATTCTTGCATTCCAGAATTCCTGATGATGTGTAACTGAAGAAGTTATGTCTAAATGTGCCTCTTTGTGTCCTCAGACTGACGAACACAACAATACACTTAATATAGAGAATATAATTATAAAACAGCATCAACATACAATCCAATTATGTGTTCAAACAAAAGCTTCATTGAGCATTTTTTAAATGCTACTATTAATACTGAAGGTTATATACCGGCTAAAGGTGTGTAAACAAAATGATAAATAGTCTGTTTACCCCCTTCAGGAATGAATCTGGCACCTGTGGAAGGAGAAAGTAGAGGAAGAGTGAATGAAATCCCTTACAAAGAGTTGATTCAGGCAACTGAGGATCTCCCGAGGGATTCAAGAAATGTGTGCATTTCCTCCTCAAATATTATTCCTATGTGCAAACTTGTCCTGATGAACACAACTCAAGTCTTTGGTGCTTTTAATATTAACATTTCATTGTTTTCCTTTAAACCTGTATTCCAGTTTGTTTATTTGACAAATACCAAGTGCATGTCTATTAAAATCGGTCTTTTTTAATTCTCATATTCTGAAAATAGCTTTCAAAGCAAATATCCAGCCTACGATGTCTAGAGATAGTTATATGAGGAATATACACTACTTACTGCTGAGATTATTAGCAAGAAAACACAGCAAGAAAACCCCAAAAAGCACACTCCACTTCATCTTTCCCTAAAAAAAAAACACACTTTTACTAATTACAATTAAGGTTAAAATATAACATTGAAAAATAGGTAAACTTTTGCTATACTACATTCACGCATCCCTCATAATTGTGTTGGAAATAAACGACATTACCTCCTTTGCTGCACTGATTGTATGAGGTCCGGCAGTTTCTGCGAGCTAAAAGATTTTGTGCTTGACAGGTTCTGCACAGACTGGACCCTGAGTTCAGGAAAATTGTCCCCTCCCAAACTAGATCTACATCATTGAAACCACCGCAAGACAGTCTATGATATGCATTTCAAATCAAATATGTTTATGAATCATTCCATATAAACAAAACAAAAAAAGCATTAGATTCCAAGAACATAATTCCATTTATTCATATTCCATTAGAAATCTAAACACCAAGCATTCCAAAAGGCATAAAAAAAAATGCACTTTTGAGGACCAATGCACATATCAAATTGTGCAGAACAGACAGGAATTTAGTACATTCACAAAATAAACAACTGTTTATTAAAATCATTATTCAGTAATGACACGACACAGAGAACTTCATAACCGGAAACTTCATTAGCAAAAGGTTATGCTTTTATTTATTTTTCAAGATGTGCAAAAATATGTATAGAGCACTATATTGCAGGCTGGGTTCAGCAAAATTATGCAACATGAATGCACAAAGTTTTCTGAGCCAAAATTATAAATTTTAGTTTCTCTGTTTAAAAAGGACCATCGCATCCTTGCTGATCTGTGGGTATCATTTTGCTCACGTCGATGTTGTCACGTGAGAAGATCTCTTTGGCGTGGTAGACGGCCTCTGCGGGCAGAATGCGGGAGCGTGAGAGGATCCAGGCATAGTCCACATGAAACAGCCTGAGAACATCAGTGCACGAATAAACAAGAGAAATGCTGTTGTAGTCGGTGGACAGGACCCAGTATGGGGCGTAGGGTGTGACTGAAAAAAAAAATTCACAAAGAGTCAATAATAAAAAAAAGAAATGCTATTCAAACTTGAAAACAATAGAAAAGAGATTCTAATGTTCTAGATTTGAAAACATTGATGGACTTACAGTAGGAGAAACTGACTCCAAGCTTTGCTGGCTCCCTCATGTCCTGAACGACTGCTGTACCCTCTGCTTTTCTTATTTTTCCTTTGCTGTTTTATATAGATACATGGATAAATGATTGTGACGAAAACTCTATTTAGAAGTCAAAAGACCTGATTTGGTCTATATATTACTCACTATGTCTGAACATTGAGAACTTCGATGGTGTTGTCAGGTCTTAGCGAGTAATTTGCCTCAATGCACTTGCCTTTCGCAAAGGATGCTGGGAGCTTTTCGATCTCATACCACTTTCCAAGGTACTTGAAATGTAAGGTAGAGCTCATATAAGCAGACAGTACAATGTTAAGAACACAAGTACACTCAACAAACAAAAAAATCAGTAATTATTTTTTCACTCTCATGTCATTCCAAACCACCCAAAAGTTGAAATTTTTGGGGGGTGAAATATATATTTATATAGTCCTACCTTGTTTATTTCAAAGTTTGGCTGTACCATTGGTGTTGGGCAGGGGCCCCAACGAAAAGTCTGAGCAGAAGCCAAGGGAAGCAGAAGAGGTATGAGCAACACAATCATGGCCTTCATCATGTCAAGAACTGCTGTCTCAACTGTGACGAGAAAGTTATGGAGTCATGAGCTCAAGGGCATTAGTCATTTCATGTTGTGACAATGACAGTGTTAAAGGGATATGTGTATGATTTCAGCACAATGGCTTGTTTGAAAATCCATAACTTTACGTGGTTTTGTCTAATTACAATAAGGGCCGGTGTTCTGTGACCCACCGAATTATGTGACTGGCTGTATTGAGCCAATAGGCCTAATCACAATTCCCAACCCTATATCACTACATTAGTTAGCGGTATAAAACTGGTTAACACGCGTCTGGCGTTTACTGCGATGGAGTGTAAAAACAACTTGCATTCGGAAAACTCGCGTATCGTTATTTCTGCCGGTGTCTCACGCGTTCTCCGCGTTTTTAAATTGGCGTTTCAAGTTAACAGAAATAATTTTAAAGTCGCACCTTTTGGATGCGTTTCACCTTTTGCGTTTCTCCGTGTGAATCTGAGAAAATAATCATGTTTTTTTAGACGCCTTTTGTTTTGAATAGCATGTTTTTTTTTTTCTAAAGCTGTCAAACCAGCTGGACCCGTTTGCAAAGACAGAACAAATCAGTGGCGTACACGTGCTATGTAACTATGTTATGTTATAAAACTCTGTGGTTACGACATTTTTTGAATAGTATTTTTTGAATCACGTATTGATTAAATTACGACAGGAATATAGGCCTATATATATATATATATATTTTACTGTAATGCTTTTGTTAAGGCTAGATTAAATCATACTGTTGGATAAAATCAATAGCCTACTGTTTAGTTTTGCTTTTTCTATGAATGTGGTAACGTTAGTCCTAAAAAATACACAATACAAGTATAGACAGAAAATAATACAATTTAAGAATTATGATAAAATATTATGATATAAATATTATTATACAGTAAAAAATCACAAAATACATCACAAAACAGGCATAATAACAATGCAAAGTAAATGGATACCTGTCTCAGGGGAAGATGTTGTTAAGCACAGAGTTGAAGGTGTTGAGTGTGCGCTGCAACACTAACTGTGTGCTGATAAGAGAGGAGGAGACCTCATAACAGACTGAGATTGTGTTGTAACAAGAAGCAGCTGATTATGTAAATAGATATCATGAGAGTAGTACTGCAGAGACAAGGTGTGTGCTGTTTGTATCACTTTATTTGTCCTTTTTACAGAAACATTTCCTATTCAAACAATGACAGAATGGTTTATAATGTGGATCAGGTGACCATAATCAATTATCAAGATTATTTTCAGCAGTTTCAGTTCATTATTCATTCATCAAACTGACAATCAGACTTTCCCAAGGGCTGTAGACATTAAATGAGTCCTCCAATGCTCGTGATGAACAAATGACAGTGGCATAACCTGTTTTAGAGTGATATAACTATGGTAGGCAGTTAAGTATTATTATACAAAACAAATATTAATACTGTTATATAAGTTAGTAAAAGTATATTATATCTCATAGCTTCACCACCTTTTTTGGTTCAATGTCAACTTGGTAAATGCCACTGCTGTTAATTCCTTGATCAAAATCAATAGCAAATTTACAAAAGGTGTTTTTCACAAAACCTTGTGTTAAAACCTTTTTAAATCCAAGGTTTTAACCCCGGGTTAACAATAATAAATGTGAAAAGCAATAATCCCATCTCTCCCAGAAGTTTCAGGAGTCAGCTGCATTTTGATATTGGCTCCCTGACGGCCACAAATTATACAATATTCCAGAAAACGATTTTTTTGGATAGTGAGTGAAATTAGTTTTTGCTGGGTGCGATGTCTGGTAAAGCCCAAGATTTTTGCAATCTGCATACACTCTCAAAAATAAAGGTTCTTTATTGGCATCTATGGTGAAGAACACTTTTCGTTCACAAAATCTTTCCATTCTACAAAAGGTTTTTATTATGCTTGTGGTGGCAAACAATTTTACATCACTGAATAAGAGAGAAACATGTACCAATTGTCTTTAAAGGTTATTTATTTTCTTGCAAGAAAAGGCCAGCGGTCATACAGTCATACAGAATGGCTGCAGAGTGGGACAAATTACAGGAGGGCATCCATCCTTCTTTATAGTTGACTCCCTCTATGTCATCAGAGTGACTAAATGAACAACATGTCCCATAACTAACACATTGTTGCATCTTCCTATTTCTAGTTGTTACTTCCTATATGTTATCAGACTGGCTAAATGAACAACATGACCCATAACTAACACATTGTTGGATACCCTTGAGTAAAGGCCCTTTGTCTCAGTCATACATTAGTCACACATTTCTCATTGTCCAGTCATGTTTTCTAAGATTCTATGCTTTAAAGGTTATGCAAACATATAGAACATATTACATTTCTTCCTCAATGCTTCTTTAGATTATTAAAATGTTCATCACACAAAATGGTTCTTCTATACAATGCTGTGAAAAACGGCAAACTATCGGATCCTTTATTTTATAAAAGTGTATATAGCAACTAAAATCGGTTGAAACGGTCCAGTGGGAAATAAAGACCATTCCTCATCGACCATCAACATTTATGAAGGTTTACCTGAAATGATACATGAATAATTAACCTAACAATATTTTAAATCTAATAGTCCGACTGACTGATGAGATGCCTTCACAAAGACGAATTTGGATACCGAAATGAATAAAATTAGGCCTACCTGTAAAATTAGGCCTACCTGTAAAATTAGGCCTGTAAGCCCAGTATAATGGAGCAAAAAGAGAAAAGATTTTTTTGTCTTGGAATTGTAATTAAACAAAAGTATGCCGTTTCAAAAGAACTTGAGTAAAAATTGAAGTAGGCTACTATTAATTCTGTGCTTTTCTCCTTGAATGCACCAGTGGTCCATTCATGTGCCTGCTGTGTCCTTTGGCTCTTTGGCTCCACCTAATGGTTACAGCTGTTTTTTCTTCTTCTTTTTTTTGGTTCAACTTCAAACACCGGAAATAATTCAGACAGGAGGATATGACGTCACCGACCAATCCCCTTGAAGACCTCGAAAATGGCCGTCAAAGCAAAGAGATTTTAATCTACTGTCGAAATAACGTGAGACCTGAATTTTTATTAAAAAATCGAATTCAGCTTTATATTTAATAATCACATAATTTAAATAATTATTGCACGTCTCTGTTTTGTGTTTGTAATGTATAGACCGAACATGTGAATTGCGGCTCGCGCTCTACCGGATCGAGCATTTTCGAAATAAGAGCCCTTTGTTTTGCATGTCAAAATTACAAACATTCGTCTCTGCATTTATCCCGTAACTAATGCATTTAGCTATTTTTAATGCATATTTACAACTACAATTATTGGGTGCATTGTAATATTATGAGTAGTCTTTTAACAATTATAGTTTGTTATCAAGCTTGTTATTTCAGCCAACTTTTGAGTAATGGGCGGGAACTTTTATTTTCCCTAACTGATGATGTCAAGTTTAAACAATCGCTAATTTTATTTAGCGTTATAGGTTATTTTATATATGCACCTTTTCTTTATTTTTTTTACATGCATGTGTGTTTCATTTAAACAGGTTTTTGGGTGTGGTTTAAACCATCATAAATTTACGTGAGGTAAGTGAATTATTTTAGTTTTCTTTATTGCTTACAAAACGATTACATATAAAATTGCATCATAGGTCTATAGGTCTAGTTCACCCAAAATTATATTATTATTTATTCACCCTAATGTTTGTTCCAAACCTTTATTACATGGCAGAATTCACCACTTTTATTAAATGGAAAAAAGATGCAATGCAAGTGAATGACAACAGACTTTCTCTTTTAGAAGTTTAATAGTGTCTGATATTATAAGATGCTTTTGACATTGCAGGTTGGCAGTCTTACACGTCATGCCACATATCACTCACAGTGAGTTTCTTCTGGAGCAGCTTAAGAGGCAACGTGAGAGAAGCTTTCTGTGTGACTGCACAGTAGCAATAGGACAGGCTCAGTATCAAGGCCACCACAATGTTCTGGCAGCCTTTAGTGAGTATTTCTCCACACAGTCTATTGATGCTGGAAGAGAGGATGCCACCATAACGTTGGACCCAGAGTCAGTGAGCAGTGCTGTGTTTGAAAAACTACTGACATATATTTACACCGGGGAATTGAATATGGACGGGTGAGTTCATGGGAATCTAATTCTTCATTTATATTGCCTTCCTACTGACATAGAAAACCTGACATTTTTTTAAATGTAATATATTTTAGCATCATTTTAAGGTCTCAAAAAGTAATCAAATTGAATTTTTTTATTATAATATATAATTATGGTCTAAATATTATTTTGGCTAAATCTTTACGTCTGTACATTTAAAGCTATATATATATATAGCGCCAATGAAATATTTTATAGCAGAGAAAAATGTAAAAAAAATCATATTCATTACTGATTTTTTTTTTTACTTTAAAACTTTATATATATAGTGCTGGGTGTCCGAAATAAAAGTTTTTGTTTACATAATATATGTGTCTGTACTGTGTATAATTATTTTGTATATATAAATACACACATATGCATGTATATACTTAAGAGAAATGTGTTATTTATGTATAAAATATTTATATATAATATAAATTATGTATAAATATATATACAGTATATACATGCAAATATTTCTTAAATATATACATGCATATGTGTGTATTTATATATACAAAAACATTATCCACAGTACACACATATATATTATGTAAACACAAACTTTTATTTTAATCATTGCCCAGGACTAATATATATATATATATATATATATATATATATATATATATATATATATATATATATATAAAGATAGCAAGAAAGCATTTTTTTTGTGCTTTGTTGTCTACAGGGAAGAAATTGAAAGTGTTCAGAAAGCTGCATCTTATCTTGGTATGCCCGAGGTTGTGGCTCGGTGTACCCTATCCCAAGATGATCTCAAAACTGGTGGCTCGCCCGCAAGACAAATGCAGTATGAAGATCCACATTCCCCCCTGAGCCCAGATGACTACGAACCTTTAGAAC
Organism: Siphateles boraxobius; assembly: GCF_051911475.1. Taxonomy (NCBI): domain Eukaryota; kingdom Metazoa; phylum Chordata; class Actinopteri; order Cypriniformes; family Leuciscidae; genus Siphateles; species Siphateles boraxobius. The sequence continues at coordinate 22,046,186 of NW_027508876.1, forward strand.
CGATCTCACAGGTGGAGGAACGGATGTGGTTAAGGAGAGAGAAAGAAGATGGGTCTCAGGATGATCCCGCCTCTACAGATGAAGCCCAGTCGTCCAGCGAACAAACTCCCCAGAGAATCGGAAAGAGAGGGAGGAAACCCAAAGCCAGGTTGTATGAGGATGATGTTGAGAGAGAGGCCATCGCTGCTCAAAGAGGCAGAGGAAGAGGTCGGGGGAGGCCGAGAGGTCGCCCGCGGGTGAGGCCATTGAATTTCGATTCAACTTATCTATCACCAGCACAGCAAAGCATGACTCCAAATAGCAGCTCTGTAGGGAGAGGATCCGGAAGGCCGAGAGGTCGCCCGCGGATTAGGCCTTTGTCCACTGATAGAGATGATTCTGGTAACGCTGAAGACGATTCTGTAGCAAACAAAGATCAAGAAGGGGAGAACTCTACCCGCAAAAGAGGACGTCCACGAATTAGACCCCTACCATCTGAAGCAGAAGGAGACGAAGAACAAGGAGACACCCAAGAAACGGAGGTGGTTGAAGACGATGCTGTGAATGCTGGTGAGGAAGATGACGGTAAGGAAAAGACTGATACAGAGAACCCTGGTGAAGCTGCGGCTTCTAAACGAGGAAGAGGAAGACCACGGACTAAGCCGTTATCCACTGAGAACCAAACTACAAATGCTGAGACTGCAACTACAAACACAGAAGACGGCTCAGAAACTGCGAAAACAAAAGAGAACGAAGGGACCGGTCGTAAAAGAGGAAGACCTCGTTCTAAGCCTCTTTCTTCTGAGGCACCCGAATCTTCAAATCCAATAGAGAACAGTGGAGAAGAAGCTGGTGAAGAAGCAAACCAAGACTTTGAGAAACAAACTGAAGAAGGCTCATCTCAAGGTACAGAAGATTCAGAGTCAAGTGCTGCGAAGAAAATCCGCGCCAGCACCAGAAAGAGAAGCTTGAGTAGAAAGCTGAAAGAAAGCCAAGCTAGTAATGAGGAAGATGATGACGACGAAGAGGATGACGAATTTGCCAATGACAACGAGGACTGGGCAGGAGAAGAGGAAGTGAAACCTTTGCAGGACAAACACAGGCCTATTTGTAACATCTGCGGAAACCTCTTCTCTGAGATGAGCAGTCTGCGCAGACACATGCGCATACACAAGGGTCTCAAGCCCTATCAGTGCCAACTCTGTACCCGCTCCTTCAGACAGGGAAACCAGCTGAAGACCCACATGCGCATACACACAGGTACGCCTCTCAGATGAAGTTGTTACACTGCATTAATACACTAAATCTCTTGGATTAATCCATAGTCTTGATGAAAAAAAATTACAACTATAGTTTGATATTATAATGTTTGGTGATTAATACACACTGGTATTCAAAAGTTTGGGGTCAGTAAGATTTTTTTGACTCTTTTATGCTCACTAAGGCTGCATGTTTTGATCAAAAATACTGTTTCTTCTTTTTTATTTTTTTTTTTATTTTTTTTATTTTTTCTATTTTACATTTTTGAATACATTTTAAAATGTAATTTGTCCCTGTGATGGCAAATCTGCATTTTCAGCATCATTACTCCAATGTTCAGTGTCACATGATCCTTCAGAAATCTTTCTAATATGCAAGAAACATTTCTTATTATCAATGTTGAAAACAGTTGCTTAGTATTTTTTTTAATCCTTGATGAATTTTTTTTTCATAATTCTTTGTGTTCTTTGATTAATAGAAAGTAAAAAACAGCATTTATTTGAAAAATAAATATTTTTGGGATATTATAATTGAATTTACTGTCACTTTTGATCAATTTAATGCATCCACTGAAGAAAATTTTCTTCCAAATAAAAAAATCTTACTAACCCCAAACTTTTGAACTGTTTGTCATAATTTTGTTTATAGGTTTATGTGGAGTGATGCATGTTCTGTGCTGTTTTCAGGAGAGAAGCCCTTCACTTGTACGTCCTGCGAGGCACGTTTTGCTCAGAAGTGTCAGCTGGTCTATCATTGCCGCATGCATCACGGAGAAGAAAAGCCACATAAATGTGATTTCTGTGGAGCGGCTTTTGCCACATCTAGCAATTTAAAAATTCACATAAGGTATCTATGGCAATTCATCAGAACAATTCCAGTTCATTTTCATTGATAAACTTACACTTAAACATGATTGTGAGTGAGTCTTAGTGTTGTAAAGTAAAAATTTGCATAAATCAAAACTAAAACTAGACTTCACAATGAATGTTTTATCAGGTTTAAATACATTTTTGGACACTAAAACAAAAATAATAATTATCTTATTGGTCAATAAGTTTCCATCAACTTCTCTTTCTTTGCCGTTTGCTCTCAGAAAGCACAGTGGTGAGAAGCCGTATGAATGTGGAGAATGTGGAAAGCGCTTCACACAGGCCAGCACTCTAATGTACCACAAGCGACGACACACGGGAGAGAAACCGTACATCTGCGACACCTGCGGCATGGCCTTCGCTGTGTCCAGCTCTCTCATCGCTCACACCAGGAAACACACCGGTGGGTTTATAATGCATTCATAAAAGCTGTCAGCATTTTCTGGAGTGATTTGCTAACATGTCGACGCTTGGAGTCTGTTTAATAAATGACTTTTTTTAATCAATGCACTCCATTTTTAGGTGTGACTCCATATATATGCTTGGATTGCGGAAAACCTTGCTTAACTGCTGGTGAACTTCGAAAACATATGGACATCCACAACGGTAAATTTAACTAGTTGCGCGTTTTCGAAATGGAAACCTTGTATATCCAAATATGGATTTATTTAGGTCCTTTTTGCCTTTAGGCTCGAGAAAAGTGAGGTGTAACCTGTGTGGGAACATGTTTTCAGACATATATAGCTTGAAGAAGCACAGCATTTTGAAGCATAATGGTGTGTGTTATTTCTTGTTTAATCATATATTATTGCTGAATGGATCCATCCATTCATCTAAATGTCTATTTTAAAACATACTTTTCAGTTCTTCCTGAACAAGAGCAGACTCAGACTGTGAAAACCGACCCGGCGCAGTGTCCTCTCAACATCCCCATCGACCACCAGGGCCTGATTGCACGTGTGCGCTCTGCTCTTGTCGATTCCCAAGACCATGAAATTCAGATGGAGTCCCAGTTGCCAATTTTGCCCCCCGAAGCCCAGCTCATCATCCAACAGTCGGCAGAGCCGCAGATGATCATACAGCACGCAGACGGCTCGGAGTCCTCCATGATCTACCAGCACGCGGACTCATCCGAAGCGCCGGTTCTAATCCAACACGGAGAATCTGGCGAGCAAGTCAGCTACGTTGTGGAACAGTACGAAATCCCAGCGACTGCTGAGATGGAGCACACGCAGATTGTCATCGTTCAGACCATTGATTAAAATACCAGGTTTTACTTCCATTTTAACTGTATTTTCTCCATGAAGTGAAGACTGAAGGTAGGATCAGTCACGCCAGTGCGGAAGCAGTTTGTTATGATTGCTTACTAATCATCTGAATTACAAACTCTTAGATATCAGTTATACAAAGCTATTGTGTGAGCGTGTGAGGCTTCTCTCTCTTTTTTCCTTATTAAAGTCTGCAGAATCTGGATCGTTAAAGGCATTACGTATTTTCTGAAATGAAGGGAAGGCCAAACGTAGGTTTAGCTGTAATATAAAATGCTGTGCTTAGAAAAAAGATTTTGGTTCATACATTTAAAAAAAAGATTTTTCTATTTAATTGAAAGGACAGTGCGGCTATACATTTCAACTGACTTTGTCATTCTGATGTTTTTGAACTTTGCGTTTGTCTTTTAGAAGTATAACATGTAAATACCTATAATGCTATATGACCCAGCCTCTGAAACATTTCATATATTATGTGAAATAATCCTCTAACAAACTGGGCAGCTTTTATAATAAATGATCTCACGTCTGAATATGTGTTGTGGTTGATATATATTTTTGAGTAATGCATAATGCAATACCCCAATGTCCACAGGGTAACACTTTAGTTTAGGGTCCAATTCTCAGTATTAACTAGTTGCTTATTAGCATGCATATTACTAGGATATTGGCTGTTTATTAATACTTATAAAGCACATATTAATAGCTTATTCGGCATGACCATATTCTACATCCCCAATCCTACCCAATACCTAAACTTAACAACTACCTTGCTAACTATTAATAAGCCGTAATTAGGTGTTTACTGAGGCAAAAGTCATAGTAATAGTGAGAATTGGACCCAAGTGTGACTACAGACATTTTTTCAATATTACTATTCCACTGTTTCTATATTGATTGGTTGGTTCTTTAACTAGTTGAAGTTTTCTGTCCCCTAGGATGATTTTAAAGAGAAAAAAGACAAAATTTACAAAAACATTCTAAATTTAAAAACTCTTGCATTTACAAGAATTTTACTATGATATTTTAGCTTTTTATTCGATGTCATTACCTAACAGCATTTGTGAATTTTAATTTAGAAGCAGTCCATTTTTTATTTATATATACTAATAAAATTTACGGGTGGCTAAAATGTTTATTATTGGCCCAGTAATACTTTAGGACAATCTGAGAATTGTCCTTTATTTGTAGATTTGAAGTAGTCAAAAATGAATGATCATTCATATATTTTGAATAGGCCTACTTGTTTGTGTAAATGCATTTATGAAGAAGATAATCAGTGAACAAAGATTGATTAGGCACATTTCACTTATTCTCAGTGACTTATAACATTTGCCCCCGGTTTCACAGACAAGGCTTAAAATAGACCCAGATTAAAATACATGTTTTAGCTGTTTTAACTGAAAGCAACTTGCACTGATCTTGAAATATGTCAGTGCCATTGTTTTGTCTGAAGGCAATTTTATTAAAGCTACTTGCATGTCCTAATTAAACTTTTTTTAAAAGGCCTAATCCTGGATCAATCTAAGCCCTGTCTGTGAAACCAGGCAATTTTGTTTCTTTAAACATATTTTTATGTAATGAATAGAGAGCAGTCATCTAAACGCAGACAACCTGAAGATGTCGCTCTTGCGCAGGCGCATTCAGTGTTGGCATAGCAACTTCAAAGTTAGCCTCTCGGAGCGTAAGCATGGTGGACTTTATGAATCGATATTTAACTGTATGTGCTGAAGATCAGCAGCTCCCAAATATGTGTGTTTTGAAAGTTTTGGAAGACAGCAGGTTGGTTTGAAAAGTAAAATATAAAGTTATTTCTCATTTTGGCTGTTTCATGTTCGTTTATGTTGTTGGTGTTTTTATTCAGCGATGGCTCACTCAAACTAACAGGTAATGATCAACTGAAGAATGGAGACAGAGTGACAGATGACGATGTGCTGGTGTTGTCAAAAACACTCGTGGGAAATTCAGCTATAAAGGGTAAGTATTAACTCGTCCTACCCAGAACAGTTTATGGTTAGACACGCAAATCATAAACCACAGCAGTCTGCAAATATTAGAATGTTTATTGTAACGTTAACCTGATCGTTTGTGTGGTGCAGTGCGTCATGTCACCAAATCAATCACAAGAATCAAGTATTTTTGATTTCATAATGAACTGAAAGTAAACTTCATTGCAGGTTTAGATCTTAGATACAACTGTATCACAGATAAAGGAGCTGTTTATGTTGCGCAACTCATTCAGGTATGTTAAATCATCAGTTGTCCTAAAGACCAGCTATTTAGGTTTCTATTTTCAACCTAACTGAAAACTTGAGAACATATTGTCATTTTAACAGGAGAGTAAGTCCCTTCAATCTCTTGATCTGATGTGTAATAACATTGAGGCAGATGGTGCAGAAGTGATAGCAAAAAGTTTGCATGTAAGTGTGGCTATTTTTGATTTATAATTAATGTTAAAATTTAATTATACAAGAGTTATGAGTTAAGTTATACGAGATTCAACTCAATTATTTAGTCAGTTTAATATAATTTAATTGGCATGACTTGATTTTACTTTTTTTTCATGTAATTTAAAGCAGCAAATGAATTTAATTTGAAAGAGGTGGGCTTTTTTTCTTACAATGCATTTATTTTCTGTTTATTTTACAGAAAAATAAAAGTTTGAAGACACTCAGAATGACTGGAAATAAGATTGGAAATAAAGGTGGCATGCAACTGGCTGCTATGTTGCAGATGAATTCTACTTTAGAAGAAGTAGATGTCTCAGACTGTGATCTGGTAAATTTCCTGAACACAAATATAATCACAAAATGAATGTAATTTGTATTTAAAGTATTGTGCTTGTCTTCTAGACTACACAAAGTATAATAGCATTTGCCATCGTCCTGAAGAACAACAGGGGAATCCGTGCCATTAATGTTAGTCGACCTCTTCTTTTCAGTCTTCAGGTATGTTTTCAGGAAAATTTTGCTTCGATATACTAATTTTATGATTAATATATATGTTAAAAGTCTTTTTTTATTGGTTAAAGTAATCTTAACTTAATTGACAGGAGGAAACAACAGTCCATATGGCACAGATGCTGGTGATGAATAAGACACTGAGGGAGCTGCACATGGGAAAGCATGACATGACTGATACTGGTGTAGAGAGGCTGTGTGAAGCTCTGAAGTTAAACACCTCTCTATGCTATTTGGATCTTCGCTGGTATACACTCATGCACATAATTCTCTAATTCATGATCTTAAAGGCATAGCTCTTCAAAAAAACAAGCAAAAACAATTCTGTCACTGTTTTTTCACTCTCATGTCTTTCACAATCTGTATGACTTATTTTCTTCGGTCAATAGCAAAGGTTTTACTGGTTTTAATAGTAGCTGGGGTTTTTTTTTTTTCAAGTGACCAGGGCTTTCGAGCTAAACTAAGTGAAAAATGACAAAATTGTCTGGAATTGTATGATTCTTTAATCATGGTTTCTTACTTTGGATGGCAGAGATCAACTCATGACGCTCCTTTTGTGCTTCACGAAAAAAAAAAAATTCTGCTTTTTTGTTTGTCTAACAGTAACAAAATTACACGAGATGGAGCTAAATGCTTATCAGAGGTTTTGAAACAAAGTCGCTCTTTGGAGATTCTAGATCTTTCTTCAAATCGCATTGAGGATGATGGAGCAGTGTATCTAAGTGAAGCTATCAAGCTGCCACACTGCAAACTCAAAGCGTAAGTGTCCTCCTATCTATCAAACTATGCTATTGTTAAGTTTACACGACACTATTTCCATTCTTTATGCTTTCCAACTTATCTGGTATCGTGTTTGCCTCCTAGATTGTCTGTTACCAGCAACAACATTGGAAAAAAAGGTCTTATGTCCCTCAACAAGGCAATGTGTGTGAATTCCTGTCTCACACACATTTACATATGGGGGAACAAACTTGAGGAGGCAGTTTGCATGGTGAGATTCCATAGATTTTCCCATTATGAAATACAGTGTTCAACAATCAAATGTCTTGATGTTCTCTCTGCCTGTATAATCAGGCTTTCTCGAGACTGATAAGCAGCGGGCGGCTGTTGGAGGACCACACAGATGTTTCTCCCTATGAAGTGGATGGTCATGTTTTCTTGGCAGAAGTGTCTCATGGTTTATGCAGACATTACTATTGGAGATCCATATATGCGGCTGGAGACTCGAGTAATTCAGCACGGGCCCTGATGTCATCCGATTCATTGGCTCTGCAGATCTACCCAGACTCGCATTCATGAAACAATTCATGATTTTTGGGTTTGTCCGAAAGTATGTGTTCCTGCTTCAGAGTATGACACATTTAGATTGAAATTAAAAGGATAGTTCACCCAAAAATGGAAATTGTCATAATTTACTCACCCTCATGTTGTTACAAACCTTTATGAGTTTCTTTCTACTTTTGAACACAAAAGAAGATATTTTAAAGAATGTCGGTAAGCAGACAGTTGACGGTAGCCATTGACTTCCATAGAATTTTATTTCTTACTATGGAAGTCAATGGGTGCAGTCAACTGTTTGATTAGCAGCATTCTTTAAAATATCTTCTTTTGTGTTAAACAAGAGAAAGAAACTCATACAGGTTGACAATTTTCATTTTTGGGTGAACTATCCCTTTAATTGTGACTTTTTTTTTTGGTTGTTGTTTTTGTCAGTAGTTAGTTGACAGGCAAAATAATCAACAGCACTGTTCGTTACATTTGGATTTATTACAGTTAATCAGATGGTTTGTGTTTTAGATAACAGCCTACATCTTTGTGTCCATGTGTCCAGTGTTTGGAAATGTCACAGGCTGCCATGATGTTTGCGAAAACACGTCATTTATGTAAATAGTTTGCTCTGACACTTAGTCTTAGCTGTATTGGGTGTCACAGGCAAATTTTCCACAGTTTTCTCAGGACAGATAAAAGCCAGAGAGATTTAGTTGATTTAGCAAGTTCAGTCTAAAACATTATATTTTTTATGTAAATGAGAAGGGACACAAAAGAATATAAAAATGATTACTTCATTCAAAACTGTCAGTTCAAATACTGACATAGTGCAACTATGTTAACTATGGTAACGGGTTTCAATGCTATGCTGATAAAACATCCTCTTTTTTTAATATGATCATTTGTGAGATAATAAAATTGAAATGCATAAAATAAAAATGGGTTTAAATAAAAATTACAAAATAGCTGAATGCCTTTCGATCAACACATCATTCTCATTAACATCTTGATTTGCAACTTCAGTAACTTGGAAAACCGTAATTGCCTAAGCGGCTGAAACGCTTGTCGTTAACCTGCTGCCTTTGGTGTGGGCGAAGCCATTCTGTCACATTCCAGGATGACGTTTTTCTTGCTAAGAACTTTTTCCAGCTTCTCCCTCTCAGCTGAACTCAGAGCCCAATGCTGCAGAGATAGACGAGAGAGGGAGGAGAGATGCGGAAGGGCTTCCAACAAGGCGGGCAGCCAGGGGGAGACGGAGAGGAATGCAGAAGGACGCAGACTGACATCCAGCTCCTCCAGTCCCTTTAGACCAGCAGCCTTCCCAAAAAGAGACGTCCAACCGCCATCTCCGACACTGCCATTGTAGGACAAATCCAGCTGCTTCAGATGGGATAGAACTCCACGCTGGCAAGCAGATTCTGCAAGATCACAACAGTTTGCAAAAAATACTCATAGATTACACTTCACGACTATTCAATTCTGAACAGATTACACTAAGCATCATACCATTTGCAGACTTTGTAAATAGTTACAGAGAAAAACTGGGAATCATAAACTAAATGACTAAGGATCACACACTACCAGACTTAGTTGTTGTTCTGAACACAGCAAACTCCCACAGAAAGATGCACTTCAATGCTAGGAGATGCTTGACAAATTAAAATAATATTTCATGGTTTCACATACTGGGTGTAGACTAAGCCAGGATTAGGCCTTAGTTCAATTAGGACATTTAAGTGGCTTTTATAAACATGCCGTAGAAAAAAAACTGCACTGGTGTGTGCATCTTGAGACAAAACAATGGCACTGACATATTTTAAGATATGTAAGTGCAGGTTGCTTTGAGTTAAAACATCTCAAACATGCATTTTAGTCTGGGACTAGGTTTAAGCCTTGTCTTTAAAACCGGGGTATGTGTTCTAAAATCGGCTAAAATATCAAAAATGTTTGATAACTGGATGAAATTGTAGTCTAAAGCTAAAACAAAATCTGTGATTTAGAATAGTCTAGATTAGTCTGTGATTTTCTGGGAAATTTTTCAACTCATATCGGCAAAATGGCTCTGATTTAGGCAACTAGCATCGACTCATCCAAACTGTAAATCAGAGCAAAAATCTTGTTATAATTAAACACTCTTTGACCAAAACTGACCTAGATGGAGCAAATCTTCAGTGGTTAAATTACAGCTACTCAGTCTGAGTTCCTGTAGTTTGCAATCAGACTGCAAAGGCTCCAGAAATTGTCTCAGGTTTTCCCCCACACACTTGTTCCACGACAGGTTCAGACTTTCAAGCTGTTGTAGCTTCTGCATTGCGGTAGCTGTAAGGAATTCCAGAAACATACTTGCATATTTTCATTTAAAGCAAAAACAAGTTCAGTGTTTTCTGAATTTGATTGGATTCATACCAAGATCATGGCACGCAGGTGTGCTCAAAGCACAGTTGTTTAGTGGAAGTTTGGTCATCTGAGAAAGAGGGAGGGTTTGCAGAAGATTCTGGAGTGTATCTCCAACATTTTTATTGGACGACAAATCCAGCTCTCTGAGCTCTTTGAGAGATGGAGCTACCTGGACTGAGAAAGCAAGTTCAAAAGAGAATACAAACAAGTTCAAGTAACTTTAAATCAACAGTAGCTATATTTCCATCCAAAGTTGTGAATTTAACTTTGAATTTAACACAGAATTGTGATATAAACTCGCAATTCGAACTTTTTTTTTCTCAGAATTGCGAATTTATTACTCGTAAATAAATTGAGTTTATATTCTACAAATCTTAGAAAATAAGTCAGAATTCCAAAATATAAACTCGCAATTGAGAAAAAAAGTCCGTTTATTTGTTTCAAAAGTTTATATCTCACAATTCTGACTTTTTTCCCCTCACAATCCTGTCAGAAAAGTCAGAAGTGCGAGATGTAAACTCACAATTGTGAGAAAAGTTTAAAAACTTTTATGCACTTTTTTCTAATTAACTTAGATTCTGTGGAGGAAACAAGCTTCCATACATCTTTGCCTTTCATAGAGCATTTTTTGCGCAATATCCCAAAATCGCATAAAATATCTGAAAGGAAAAATGGCTAGTGTCAACTAGTCTTACCTAAAGCCAACACATCCTCCTTTGTTAGACAGCACAGATGCATACTCAAACTTCTCAAGTGTGTGAGGAGAGTTAGGTTAGTGACCAGTGTGGCAAGACCTCCACCTGCTTCCTTATTGCACGACAGGTCGAAGTGCTCTAGTGCAGGGATGAACTTGAGTGCCTGGCCTTTTACCATTCCACAAAACAAATATTCCTCAAAATTATAATTCAAATGGTTACTCAGTTATCACAGAAATCACAGTCTGCATTTGGAGCTTCCTGGCAGGTAATGTAAGTGTGTGCTCATGGTGCTGCAAATAGTTATGTTTGACTGCATAGTCCATTGAAGGCATTCTTTCATCATCACTCTTACCCAGGACACTGAGACTGTCTTTATTGAGTCCACACATGCTCAGTTTTAGGGTCTTCAGCCGTGGTATCGAGCCTAAAGAGGAGCTGAGGTTCTCCGTTCCCTTGATCGATAGCTTGTTATTGGACAGATCGAACTCCTCCAAACTAGACAACATGGGAAGAGCCTCACCTGAAGAAAATTGTCAGTTCTTTTAAAAGGAAATTGATGAAATATCCTGTTGTAAACAAATCATGACTCATTGTAGGCTTATTCTGAATTCCCAGTTTATAAGAATCCATAAGCAATGGTGAACATTAAAAAAAACCAACAGTAACTTTTCAAGTGTATTTAGCAGTATCAGAGTATTTTCAATTTATAAACTAATATCTGATGTTTTACTATATTCAGAAACCAAATGCAGTTATTTCGAAATGAAATAAATCAGTCCTGAAAATGATGACCGATTTGGGAACAAACCATTCATTTGAGACGAATATTTTCTATGAACAAGTTCGCAAATAAAATTGAATGAATAATTTGTTCAATCATCTGAAACGATTGCAGCTGTTAACAACTGATTTAGTGATTCGGTCAGAGCGAATCTCAACTTTACAAATCACTGAATCAATCAAGTCCGACTCAAAATGAGCCAAGAACCAGGAGTAATAAGATCCCGATCCTCAGAGCTCGAATACGCTGACTCCTAATAATTCATAATAATGTCCGACTTTCCTATCTGGCTGGCCGTGCTCTTTATAGGTATTTTGAGCAGCAGGAATAATAAACAAAAAAAATATAAATTGTAATAGAAAGCTGCCAAGAACATGCCTGGGATATTTCTTCTTCAAATAAATGTAAAAAAAAAGAAAAGAAGAAAAGATATATATATATTAAATAAAAATAAAATAAATGAATGATCTTTAAGATTTTTGCCATTGTGACTACTTTTATAACAATAAAGCACATTTCCCCTAATTTTCAAAACATTACTCAAGTAGACATTTAAAAGAAGTAAAGTTATATTTCCGAAGTATGTATATTTAAATCAAGCGCTGGATTTGTGTACCTTAGTCCACCACTGCCACAAAAAAATAAACTTCATAGTCTTTGATAACACATGAAATCCTTATATGAGGTTTATAGAAAGCAATCTTACTCAGAGCTGTAACGTCTGTCTCAGAGAGCTGACAGTCCACCAGGCGGAGTTCTTTCAGGGTGCTTTCAGGTTGGAGGTGTTCTGTGAAGTGTCTGAAATTTCCTGCACCAACGCCAATATTCCAGGACAAATCTAGCACCTCTATTAGAGGAATGCAGTCAAGAGCCTCACCTGGAATATCATTTTAGGAGAGGTTTGCCAGTGGTTTCAAAATTGTTTCAGCCTTAAATCGGGCCAATTTCAAGATTTCAGATATGATTTTGGTGTATTTAGTATTTTAGCTCATGTGGATTTTTTGTAAGGTCTTTTAATGGGGTAGTTCACCCAAAATGAATATTCTGCCATCATTTACTCACCGTCGTTTCAAACCTGTTTGATTTCCTTTCTTCGGTAGAACATAAAAGAAGATATATTGAAGAATGTTGGTAACCACAGATTTTTGGTTCCCATTGCATGACCAAAAAATATAATGGAAATCAATGGGAACCAAAACTCTTTCATTACCAACATTATTCAAAATATTTTCCACAGAATAAAGTCATACATGTTTGGAACAACATAAGGGTGAGTAAATTATGATATTTTTATATTTGGGTGAACACCCCTTTAAGTCATGATGATACATTTATTAAATGCAAATGGATGGACAGATGATAGATAGATGGATAGATAAATGGATGGACGGCTGGATAGACAGATACAGTAATAGAATGATAGAACGATAAATAGATAGATAGAGATAGTTAGTTAGTTGTTTAATTATTTAATTACATTGTTTTTTCTATAATAAATGAATACTTCGTGTACCGAGAGCAGTGAGGTCTTGAGCTGTTAATCTGCAGTTACACAGCTTCATCACTCTCAGCTTCTCTACATGCTGCAGGTGGACAGTAAGTGCCTTCAGGGAGCCTCCAACCAGATCATTCCAGGACAGATCCATCACCTCCAGCTGAGCCACAAATGGCAGTAAAGTGGCTGAGACAACGTCAGAACGGTAATTAGCGATCCAGACACATGTACGGTCTTGTGTATGTTACTGTGTGAAAACCATTATGTCATGACAACACCCACCTAGTTCCACAACATCTGTGGCTGTCAGATCGCAGTGGCTCAGGCTCAAATTCTGACTGTGAGGGGTTTTTCCAAGCTTCTGAACGAATTGCTTCACCCGACCCCAGCCCACAACAGAGCTGGTCTCATCATCTGTGTTATTGATATCTAAAGGAAAACAAGGGTTTGTTCATTTATATTTACATTGTTATATCTTCTAAATGTCTAATGTAATGCCCACCTTTCCCAGGGTCGTTATTTTCTTTTCCTTCACTGGCCTCTGATTCCTTCATTTCAGGTATGTTGCTGTTTCTCTTGTCACTGCTTTCTGATGGGCGGAAAAGGCGACCCACTGCTGGTTTCTTTCTCTCTGTGAAAGAGGCTTTCCTTCTGAGCTGGTTCATAAGGAGATCCAGAGGAGATCTTTTCTGAACACTCTCCTTCCCTTTGGTAGCTTCTGCAGTGTGACGATAAAAATGGATTTGAAGTTCAATCTAGTAGGCCTACTATTTGTTTGTGTTGAATAAGTGCATCAATGGTGACGTTTGAATAAATAATTTGTGTTAAATACCAAAATCTTAAAAATACAGTAGGCCTAATATTATTTTCATAAAAAGATCGTTATACCATTGATTTTTGATTTGTGACCGTATGTGCTAATGTTTCACTTTTGTGTGTGTGTGGTTTTATGAGGTTTAGATATAAGTTTGGCATGTGCAGGATGATGATGCATAAGCCAATGTGTTAATATAGGAAATAAATAGAAACGTTTGCTAATTTAGTTGTTATAGCACAAAATGTAAAATATAAAAGAGGGGTAAGTTGGCCCAGTACCTGGGGTAGCCTACCCCATCTTACTATATTTTTCTATAAAATTCAACATATTCTGCATTTAACAATAATGGGATGAGGTTCATTCTGATTAACTAGTAATATCAAAATGTTTTTTTTTTTTAAATGTCTCAGTGTGTGTCTCTCCGTGTGTGTGTGTATAAAGTTTCTAATTTGGGGATTCTATGTGACCCGTCCCGGACATGCTTTGACAGACCTCAGAATTCATGCTGCCAACAACATACCTGTCGAATCCATTGCTTTTTAAAAGAAGATCTCGTCTCCTCTGCAGGTAAATTATGTACTGTTATTCTGTCCTTTTCCAAACTGAAATATAAATGCAACAACCATTAAAATCATGACTGACAATCGATTTATTAACTCGTTTACTTTGTCATGACCTGCTCATCGGTGAAACAGGACCTGTTTTAAAATCATTCAATCGAACTTGTTTTATGACTTGAATTGTTCCTACCTCGAAATGTTTCTGGAACCTATTAAATATAATGCATTCATCAGTGCGCGATGATTTTAATACGCAGATTCAGTCCGGATTTACACCTGTTTCGTATTCATACCGGATCCCGGAAGTTAAGCTGAACTTTGGTTTTGTAAAACACTGTAAACAAAGAGCTGTCACATGAATCCGGTCACGTTTAAAGCCCCATTCATTAAAAATCGTAGTTATTCATTTATGAAAATTTCACCAACCCATGAACTGCGGAGGTGGTTAAACTATGTGCCTACAGACCTTCTCAACAAAAAATTGACTATGGTAATCTTGGAAACTGCTGAAATAGTATAAGTTAGTTCCTACAGTTAGTGTTTTAAAACCAATACGGAATTTCCTTTAAACTTGTAAGAAGCTACTAACTATCTTTGTCGTTTTAATTATTTTTGATGAAAGTGACCAAGTTACTATAGTTTTATTGCATTATCTAACATAGAATATTTTTGTGATCACAGAGGTGTTTTACAGAAATGTGCTAAGACAAGCCTTTGAAAAGATACAAGCCAGTGTATATAATTATATATAATCATTTTTATTATTTTCCCCAGCAACAGAACATTAATATATCATTTCCCATGAGTTGACAGATGAAAGATGACATACAAAAGTTGGTGGGTGATACAAAAGTGTCTCGATCACAAGTGGAGGTAGCACAAATGTGTCATGTCATAAGATGGCACTGGCAAAGATAATTAAGTTACATTTCATATGTGACAATATTTTTGTGTGAAATGTTAGGAAACAATACTCAGTATATCTGTATTTTCTACATATTATATATTTCTTCAATTTCACATGCATAAGTCAACTGGAAAATGAAAAAATGAAGAAAATCAAATAAACATCATAGCAGCAGTACAGAGGTATTTATCAGTCATACGCCTGACTACTCCATCCATCCACTTCTATACACAAACTATATTTTATGTTTTTATACGTATATATCTATGTGTTTGTTTGAGGTAGCAACTATTTAATTATTCAGTTAAATTTTGGATATAAAAGCAATTACACATAAACACGCTGATTGTCATTTTCAGCAAACAAAATCAATACATAAATTGTTTTCCCCACACACATAAGAATAATGTCTCTCTCTGAGCAAAGTACACATAGACCTGTTTGTCTAGATAATTTATAGAATGTAAAGTACAAGGAGCATTTCATTTACTTAAACTGTAATTGATGTGAGTGTTTCAACTTCTACCATCACTTTTAAAATCTATAATATTTTATTTTTTTTATTTCCATTTGGTGTTAGAAGTCCTCGAAATGAGAAAGAATAAATTTCTGGTATTCATTAAAGGAGGCAAAACATTCACTGGAAATGGCATAGAAAACATTTTCTGTTATATATTCTGAACTTCATACCACAGTGTAAACATAGTATATTTATCCATATTTAATGAAGGTACACATGCATATATTTTGTACATTCATATTCATAATGAGCACTACCTACATAAAATATAAACAAAGAATATGGCAAAAAGAATGTTAAATAAGTATAATTTGAAAAGATTATTCACATAACATTTATCAATAAATATTTTAAGAAACAATATCAGTTGTGATGTACTTTTAAACAATTCCAATAGTCAAAATGAAATAATTTTCCATTATATCAGTAGCAGTGATAAACCAAGACGTATGGTGTTGATTGTACGCTTGCAGGTTTAGTGCTTTGCATAATGTCTCGAACTACTTAATAAATCCTTATTCACGTGTCTGAAAAAAGAATCAGTTCAGCTCAATAGTTACTCAACCTTTCAACAAATTCACAGCATAAAACCCAAACCTACTCTGGACGGCCCATAATTGTAGAATTGTTCCGTAGAACTGCAATAAAAACAACTTTGGCATCCGGTTCCAAAATGTAGATACCACTCCAAAATGAATTTTGATCACAGAAATCAGGCTGCTGGTTGGTGACCGTAGATCACGCTAGAACTGCAATAAAAACAACTTTGGCATCCGGTTCCAAAATGGAGATACCATTCCAAAATGAATTTCGATCACAGAAATCAGGCTGCTGGTTGGTGACCGTAGATCACGCTAAGGCGTCGGGGACATATGTGTCACTAGAGGCTGAAGAGATGGGACTGTCCATTGCAGCCGGGTGGGGGGACTCCCTCATCTGTTGTTTGAGCTCAGAGATGGTACTTTCCAGCCTCTCTCTGGCTTCTCTCTCCCTGCGTAGCTCTTCTTGCAGCTCCTCGCGGTCTTCCTCAGCGCGGTCCAGCCTCTGACGCAGTTCTGATAACTAACCACAGGAAGCCATTGGTCAGCTAAAGTGATGCGCTTAAATTTACGACAGGTTTGAAATCCAAAAGCTATAAATTTTATAGTTTATTTTTGAGTTTTTTTATGTTAGTGTGTGTGTGTCTGTGTGTATATATATATATATATATATAGTTTATTCCTTCAGTTTAGTTCAATAACTGTGTAAAGTTAATCAATTATGGAATGAGTTCAATTCAGTTCTAAAGCACTTTTTTCTGCAGAACTGCTTTAGAACTGAATTGAACTCATTCCATAATTGATTAACTTTACACAGTTATTGAACTAAACTGAATCAACACCGATTTCAACTGAATAATGACAGTTTACTATTGTCTTTTTAAAACTGCTTTACAGCCAAATTGAATTGTGTTTGCATCATTGAGTCATAATTTCCCTGTTTATCACTGTAAAGCTGCTTTGAAACAATCTGTATTGTATAAAGCGCTATTTAAATAAAGGTTAATTAACTTAACTACTTAACTTATTTAATTATCAAACAATCCTGAATTTCTTTTTATCATGGTTTCGACAAAAATATAAGCAGCACAACTGTGATTATGATAAGAAATCAGCATTTTAAAAGGATTCCTGAAGAATCTTGGTACTCTGAAGATGGGAATAATGCAAAAAATTCAGCCATCACAGGAATAAATTACATTTTAAAATATATTAAAATAGAAAACTGTTATAATTGTAATACATTTTCACAATATTACTCTTTTTAACTTTTTACTGTATTTTTGATTTAAAAAAAACCTTGGTGAGCATAAAAGACTTCAAAAACATTGAAAAATCTAACGAACCCAAACGTTTGAACATTAATACATAATTTAACATGCTAAGACTTCAAATTAAAAAATCTATTTAAAAATTAGGGCTGTAAAATCAATATTAATATTATATTTATAATATTATATTATATTTATATATTATATAATATATTTCTGTGTGCATATAATCATACACACACACATATATACATATATATATATATATATATATATATATTTATTTATTATATATGTCTAAATATATGTGTGTGTGTATATACAGTATACACACATACTTTTGTTGATCCCGATTACTCAATTTTAAAGCCTTAATAAAAATAAAGTATGATAAATGAAGGCCCTGAAAAGGACTTGTGTGGGTGTGTGTGTGACTGGTCAGTACCTGTTTGGCATAGATAGTTTCCTGGTGCGGCTCAGTATTCAGTTCTTTGCATCTGCAGCCTTCCTGCCTCAGCTTGTCGAGTCTGGACTTCAACTTTCTCTGTTCCTGCTGGACTTCACCGAGTCTCTGAGCATGCTCAGTCTGAACCGCCTCCAGCTCCCCGTGTAGATCACAGCGGTCTATGGCTTCACCTTGATGCAGAGCCTGCAGTTCCTGTTCACGTGTATCAGAGAGAGAGAGATCAGATACTCACAAGCACCTTCTGGCGAACAAGGGGCTAAAAACAGACATGTGATGTGTACTGGGGTAAAAACCTTTTCAAGCTGTTTTTGTCTGCATAGTGTCGACTGAAGTTTTTCGTGCTGAGCACTATACATCTGAAGGAGTTCCATCACCATGTAGTCCTTACTGTGATCCACAGTCAAACCAACAGACAGCTTACTAGCTGACGTATCTACTTTCTGCCATTCATTTGGACTGTTATCATCTGACTGGCCACTTTTTTCTTGTCCTGTATCAATTAGATCTTGCATTTAGAAACATATACATTTATTTATGCAACGTTACTTATGATGGGTGCAAACTGACCTGCAAAGGTGGGCGTCTTTGGGTCAGTGACGTGTGGATCCTGGTTCTTTTCGTCCTGAGTATCGCCCAGTGCCTCTATTCCTATAGACCCCATTTCCTTTTCAGACAAACACTCAGAGTGTTGTGCCAAGTTGTTACCTGCCAGCTTGTCAGGCGTGTACTGGTACCAGCTGGAGAGGAAAACGAAAAAGGAAGTTACTTGCAGTTGTGTACTAAAACTACTTCTAGTTGTAGAATTACTGCAGTAATATTGTTTTTTTTTTTAAATGTTAATTGCGAATATGATTATAATCATTAACATGAGATCTGAGTGTTTAACATTGTCCTATACATCCACAGTATACATAAAGGTCACTAAGAATTAGTGTGAAAGCTTTCAAGGAACATGTCCAAATATTTCACCTCAAAATTAACTGAAAGAAATATAAAATTATATTTTATAATCAGACCGCAAGGCCTGTTTTTAATTAAATAATAAATCAATTTAATAATAATAAAAAAAATCATTCCATTTAAGAAAATCACCCTTCATTATCATTATCAAATTGTAAAATATTTATACATCATAATAGCATATATTTATTTATTTATTTGAACCTTTTTAACATTCATTTAAATATGATCCTTTTAAATAATTAATTTACATATACATTATTAATTAATTTTAATATCTTCTTGAGAACAATACATTTTATACTCAAGATGTAAAAAATACAGACGTACAAAAAACATCTTAATAGTCACATAATCTTTATTTTCTTTGTGCTTTGTATATTATCATATTTTTTTCTTTTAATTTTCAGGATGAAATATTGCCAGGACTCTCTTTCTTTCAACTTGCCCCTTTTTGTCAGGGGTTGCCACAGCGGAATAATCCGTATAGCTGATTGTCGGATACCGGATTTTTCTGATATAATATTGAATAATGTATATTTGTTATTGAACTGAACCTTTGCCCCATCATGTCATCCTGATCGGGGTCCTCCTTAAGACTGGCAAGCAAACGTGAGTCAAACACAGAGGCAGGTGAAGATACTTCCTGAAAGAGAGATAAAAAGAACTCGTTAACCTTGTTTCAATAGCAAAGAGGAATTGATTAACCCATTGAGTGTTAATGCAGATTGCTCTTGACGTATTACAAGTCCCTTTAGGTTTCTCACTTAGAGAACATTGATTTGATCCCTTCACATGCCAAGCAGCTTCTTGTGTGTCATTTCTGCACGGCTTCATGCACACACACCGTTAGCTCTTGCGATTTATTCTATTCCAAAAGAGAACCCAGATCTAGAAATATGCAAATAAGACTTAATATCCCTGTGAATGCATTGTGAAATCTTATCCAGGATCAACACTCTCATTCTGCCATGTTTTACAGGCCCTGATGATGTTGCACACCCTAATACAGACAGAAACGTGCATTTGAATACTGGAGCAAATATGGATGCAACAGTCAGTGACGTACGCTGCTTTAATGTAAATAGGCCATCTGATCTATCATGAAGCCTCAGCGACCAGCTTGCACACCACACGCACACTCAGAGCATGTGTGGACTTAAAAAAAACGCCCACATGATGTAGAAACAAAAATTTCCTTTGGTCATAGCGTAACAATTCACACATACTCAAAAGTCCCTCCGCTGTGGTTGCGAAGCACGGTCCTGAAACGGTTCTTCCTTTGATACTTGTGAAGTTCTTCTATGGATATGGAGCCTTTCGAAAGCATATGATTGTAACTGTATACCAGTGGTAATAACGTCTCTTAGAAACAAAACAAGCAATACAGGTTTATTTAAAAAGAAACACGCACACACTTTCATACATTTCCATGTGAAGTCATGTGCAATAGCTCCAGACGACTGTGTGGGGGAGGTGTGGGCTGTCTGGGGGCCATCACGTGGCACTCATGGCACGAGGACTCTAATCTACACTGCTATTTACGACGCGACATGAGCAGGACGGTCAATCTTAATGCACTGCAATGACATGATTCATTTGAGACCTCGTGAAATAGCACAAATGCACCAGATTGATTCAATGGAATGAAACTTCCTGCCTTGACCTTAACCTTGTTATTGATGTGCTCATTACAGTGTTTTTATGTGCAGATAGATAGATAGATAGATAGATAGATAGATAGATAGATAGATAGATAGATAGATAGAT
This sequence comes from Siphateles boraxobius, assembly GCF_051911475.1. NCBI lineage: Eukaryota > Metazoa > Chordata > Actinopteri > Cypriniformes > Leuciscidae > Siphateles > Siphateles boraxobius. The sequence continues at coordinate 22,066,972 of NW_027508876.1, forward strand.
AGATAGATAGATAGATAGATAGATAGATAGATAGATAGATAGATAGATAGATAGATAGATAGAAGAGAGACAGTCAGACAGATGGATAAAGACAGACAGAGAGAAAATTAACTATAAAATAAAATGCTGTCTAAGTTTATTATATGTAATAAGTATTAATATATTTATTAAATGTAAACAGAAAGTCCAGTCTGCATCCGGAAAATGGGCTGTCTGAGAACAGCGGTTGCTGGGGATGTTGTTGAGTCTCTGGCTAAGCATTATATAATGAGATGGGAATTCACTGAATGCTCTGAGATTTGATTGGCTGAGAGGGAGGCTGGGGCCAGGGATCTGCTCTCTGATTGGTTGATGATGGAGGTCCTGCAGGGTGAGTGCTGGGCTTGTAAGAGGGAGCAATACTCTGCAGGCACATGTAACATAATGTCCCAGACGCTCTCTTTCACTCTCTCTCTCTCTCTCTCTCGTTCTTTTTGCTCATTCTTTCCTCATTTTTTTCTCTTCCCTCCCACCCACTCTTTTCTCTCTGTTTCTCTCCCCTGTTGCCGTGGCTCTGGCTGTTTGTGCAGACTCTGTCAGGAGTAGTTTAGGAGTCTAGTGACCTGGTTTGAACCACATTCAGCCATTTCCTTTGGAGGGAAACATCTGGTGTGGCATAAGAGCTGGAGTCAGCTGACCCAACATTCGTTTTGCTGTTTACTCTCCAGAAACATTTTTTTAAAATTTGGGACTGAGACAAGTATCATGGTCTTTCAAACATTCTCGGCTACAAGCGCTTTAGACACGATAACTTGCTTAGGGTGAATCTCACAAAACATGTCATATTTCACCTTAAAATGAAAGAAAAAGAACATTGTATTGTACTGTATTACAAATACTTTAATTTGTGGAGAATTTGGGACAATTGGGCTTGAAAATGGGCTTACTTCTGTTTGCTTCATTTTCTTTATGAAAAATAGATAATATATCTTCCTTTTTTTCTTTTTTGTTTGTTTTTGTGAGATTGACTGTAGAGGTGAACAAACTTTAAAAGAACATTAATCTACCTGATAAATGCAGTTGGAGCCATTATTACATTATGATGTCAATACATGAATTGCTTACTTTCTGAAAGAATATAGATACTCACTATATGTGGCTGCCTGATTTCCTGCTGGAACTTCACCTTCATATCATCCAGAGACTGCTTCAGCTTCTCTCCATCCGCTGATCCCAGGTGTCTTTGTGCCAGCTGCAGATAACAGGCCCAGTTGGCAGAATCGAAGCCCCAGTGACATGTACGTTTGTCTGGCTGTCGATGGGAGTGCATGACAAAGCGCTCCGGGCAGAAGAGCATCCGGCATTGGGAGCAGCGGATGCAGGGCGCATCCGGGCTGGAGTAAAGCTGGGGTACAAGCAGGCCTTGACACTTGCCAAGACATTGGTGTTCCACCCAAAATCCTCCAGATTCCTCTGCGTCTTTCTCTTCCTCCTCTTCAGCGCCGTGCCCTTTGTGGGAATCACGAGATGGTTCCTCTCCTGGATGCAGTAAGGTGTTGCAGAGACGTTGAGCATCGGTCAGCGTGATGAGGCCGCAGGATGGAGTCCCTGGAGGAAGGATGGCCAGCACTTTGAGAATGTGTAACTGTGTGGCATCGCAGCGGGAACAGTACAAATACAGCTGGTCACACACTGAGTTGATCTGTTGCAACGAGAAGTCCCGCAGGACGGTGTTTAGCAGCTGGGGCAGACAAAGACGCAGTTCGCCTCCCACAGAGAAGCAGGAGATGGACTCGCCCTCCAGACAGCAGATGCTTAAGTCTGTAGAGCTGTCAGGGGGGACGAGTAGTGGCCCTCCTACAATACCTCCCTGGGCCAGAGGGGGCGCCAGCTTATACTGACCATGATGACCAGTAAACACAGCCGGGCCACCGAGGGAACACTGGCTGCTTAGAGAGAACTGCGCTAGAGTGTGCTTCAAACCAGGGCTCAGATCCGGAGTGGCCTCTATGCTGTTTGTCGCTTTGGAGACCTGATAGCCGAGAGAGGTTTCTGGGATTTTTTTGCAGGATAGATTGAGAGCAGCCATCACACGTTTCTTTATGGGTGCGCCGTCTACACCTTTGTCTCGCATCGACCGCTTTAATGGCACTTTTAGAAGTGCCTGCTCCTTGGGGATGTCTGAACGCTTGTTCTCAGTAGTCGCCATAATGTTGTTTATAGATATAGCTAAGTGGTCTTCTGGGACCGGAAGATACACAGAGGAAGTCTCAGGAATGCAGTGGTTTTTATATGTGGATCATTGTAAAGTCTTCAATGCTTCCCAGATGACTGAAAAGCCAAAACAAGCATCACAGATTAACATATAAAAAGTATTTTAGATGGTAGAAGATTTTTTTAATTAATAAAATAAGATTTTTGTAATAAGTTAATGTAATAAGATATAGAGAAGAAATATTTTAAAATATAATATAATACATTGTTGATCTTATATATTAAAAATCATTAAAATTGTAAATCAAAGAAATAAATAGAATTTTTGTATTAACATCAAATGTAAACCAAGTACTTTAACCTTTTTAAAAAAAAAATATTTGAAAATAAATAGATGTTGACTGGAATAAAATATATATTTTAAATATTTTATTTCAGCTAATTGCCAAGATAATATTTCTCATTTTCATTTAGTTGAAATTGATGCACTAAAATAACTAAAACAAAAATAAAATGAATAAAAACTATAGACATATTTAGAAAAAAAATAGGCTACTTAACTTTAACTGAAATTAAAATGAAAGCAGAAAATGTAAAAAATAAAATCTAATTTAAAATATTGATTAAAAACTACAATAGCATCTCAATGATACTAAAATAAAACTGATGTGTGAACATCTAAATGTCTGGGAAATTCGATTCATTCACAAAATAGTTTAATTTAAATACATGCCCTAACCTCTTTTCCAGGAAAGCTAATGGTATTAGCCTAGTTATTTTAAATGGTTTTGTGTTTCCTCAGCGATAACGAAATCTTGTCTCAAATTAATCATATCTGTAATGTGTTTTGACTGCCTATAATAATAGACTTTCCACCGCCCTGACAGAGGCCCCGCCCTCCGCGCATAAGCCCCGCCTCTTTAACCGGTCTTCTTCAGAGCCAGAGCTCCGCCCCTCCCCCCTCAGCCGTGGTAATGACATTCACTCAGTCGTGCCAGAGACCTCTGCGGGACTACCCCCATATGTTCCCACACCTATGACACTTTCACATCTCACAACAAACTGTGAAGGCACCCCTCGAAAGATTTCAATTGCCGAAAAAATTGTCGAGTTTTTAGAATTAGTGGTAATAAAAATATTTAGGTTCTGCCCATTTGTAATATGATCAACACGATGTTAAAAGAAATATACATTGTTATCTTATCTAACAGCGCTTGAACTAAATGATTTATAATCGTAGTCGATTACTGTCGATTATCAAATGTCATATATATGAGCAATCTTAAAAAATCTATATAAAAATAAATTCAAATAGGCTATAAAATACAACTGAAACAGTCGAAAACAATCCTATAAGAATAAGATTATAAAGGAGGCATTCAATGTGGCACGGGATGGTGCAATAGCCTTATCATGAGAAACTGAATACAGTAATCATATAGAATATTGAAAATACGTTCTTTCGTTATAGAGAATGTAACCCTACATAAAACAACATATATTCAAGCTTACCTTTAAGTTTGAATATTCAATCCAGTTTTTTGACGAGAAGCGAAGGAAAGCGCGTGAGATATTTGTGTTTTTATATCATGGGATTCCGTGTCGGAGTTCACAGTCGAGCGAGCGCCCGTCGCCCTGCCGCTGATAACACTGGTGCTGCTGACTTCATGCTGATAGACTTACAACGTCAATCCACAACCCAACAACCTACGTCACCCGACGGGCTGCCACGGCTAGACGGCGTGATTTAGCGGAGGAAGTGTGTCTGTCTATCTGGGGGGCGTTGCCAGCATTTCTATAAGCCCCGCCCTTAACCTAATCACTGATTGGTTAAGCTCTCTGAATGACTACTGAACTGTTCAATTGCAGTCGGTCGCTCCTATTCTGGCTCCTACCAGCTAGTCATAGCAACCGCAGCAAGAGTAGGAGGTCTGTCTAGCGATCTAGGGTTTAAATGTGGTAAACATTCAAGAATTATTGTGAACCGTGGTAATGGTGTGTGCAGAAATGTGTAAAATCGATTTTATTTTGGTTAGCTTGTTGCTTACTAAACACAGATTGACTAAGCAAATTATTATAAAATGATTAAACATAGATGTAATAAGTAATTTTAAAATTACTTTTATTTATTTTAGGGAGGATTCTCAAAGAGTGGGTTTATTTTAGAAAGGCAAATACTTTTCATTAATAGTGACGAATGTTGTCACCTTTGCATGTTTTGTGTCATATTTATATCTGGTGTAGGGTTTGGGGGGGGGGGGTCATACCATTGTTTTGAATAACAGAAATACAAATACCAGTTAATAAATGTTATTGTATACTTTTGATTGAACACATACCCAAGATCTATAAGCTAATGTATGATGGTGCTGAATTTTTAGTTCTAATAAGACAGTTTTTAACTGAACTGGACTTTTGACTCTAAAGCTTAGATCTAAGATAGCCTTTGTGACAACTTTCCAGTCTGATAACTAACCCTAGTCTCCTTGTGTGATTATTAAAAAAAAACATATTCTTCATTTACTAGATTGCAAATAGTTTTTCTATATTGCTTGCTATATTTTACTAAAATCATTATACATCATATCCATATTGTTTAGTCATTATATGTATATTTAGTTCTAATGGTTTTATGAATGGATGGAGTGGCAATACAGGTCCCCAAAATATCACTCGATATATTGTATCTTTACTTTCTGTTTACATTTTGTGTAATGATTCCTCCAGACATCCATTTACATTCCCTTTCTTCTTTGTGTCCTTTTCCATGTGGACATTAGCATAAGGCAAATGGCTCTAGTTTGACTTTCATTTGCGTCAAAGTTAGCATTTCTATAGTTTAGCTGCTAACATGTTGTAAATTCACACCCTGACCTATGCCTGGATTTCTCAATGCAGAGGAAACACCCTAATGGTTAGACTTTTGTACAACTGTGTGTTAGAAAGAAAGAATGTATAAGCATCATAAAATTATGATCCTTAAGTAAATCATTTAAGGGTCACCATTATGAAAACGTCTGTAACACTACTTGGCCGCTGTGTGTGTTTTCCAGGAAAGCAATGTGTTTTTTCTTCAGTCTGAGACTAATTTAATGTCCTTTTGAAGCCTTTGGCTTTTGCTTTTCATTACTTCCAGTCTCTCAGATAAACCTTTTCAAAGCACTGGAATAAACAACAACAGTTTCTCTGCTATTTTGAGAGTAATTTTGGAAAGTTGCAAAGGGTTGAAAAGTGGCAGACCTGGAGGCAAAACAAGTGTGATCCAGAAAGAGATCCATGAAAAACTTTATATATATAAAGATATATATATAAATGTTACTTTATATTTTAAACTTTATATATATATATATATATATATATATATATATATATATATATATATATATATATATATTCAGAAACCATGACTATATTGCTTTAAGGTTTGGAAAGATATTATATATATATATATATATATGTATATATATATATATATATATATATATATAATATCTTTCCAAACCTTAAAGCAATATAGTCATGGTTTCTGAATTATGTGCAGTGCAAACACAAGTTATTAAAAATGTGCAAAAAAACAACAATGTTGAACAGTGCATTAGAGTAGTTGGAAAAACTGTATTCTGCTGCTCCTGATAGATGAAGGGACTGAGTCTCAATCGGCTAGATTAATTTACCAGGGAATTTAATAATTAATTTTGTACATTTATTTGCCCTCACCTATCGTCTTGCTTTCATTATGTTGTCACTCTCCCTTTGCCAAGCAACAGGACTCTGATTCGTATTTTTGGAACCTTCAAAGCAGGCGGCTCCCAGAATATACACAGAGGACAAAACAAAGAGAGAAAAATCCTTGTTGCTAAGGAACAGAGGAAAAACAGATCACCAAGAGGACCGCTTGCATAAAATAATAGACCAAATTAAGCTGAATTACTACACCGTGCCTCACAATTGTAATAACTCAATGTGTGTTTGTCACTTAAGACATTAAAATAAATAAAAATAACTGTAGGCTTTAGTCTAGTTTGCATAATAAACACAGTATCATTATATTCTGTGAATGATTCTGTCATTTTAATATACCAGTACATAGTCATTATACACATCATGAAGTCCATGGAAATTAGCTGCACTTTTAAAATTAAAAAGCAAACAAAATAATGTTCATCTGTTGTCGGCAGTATTCTAAGCTTTATTCTTGCACAACTGGAGAAGTTTCTAAAATACATGTTTAACCTGAAAGGGGGAAAAGGCATTCATGAGATTTTTGAGCTTGTTTTGTATGGAGAAGTTTTGTTTCCCTGAATATAATTTGGGTCTTATACCTGCTTTTGTCTTCTCTTGATTTGCATTTCTTGCTGTTGTTTTGCCCTGACCTCTTCCAGAGTTAGGCATCCACCTGGGGAAATAGTAGACATGGTTAAACCAAACTACGAATTATTATTTTCAATGAAAATATTGATTATATTTACTAATTGACGCGGGAACTAAAAGAGGGAACTCGTGTCTATATTACATAGTTGCTTTCGGGAAATTTAATTTAGTACTTGTTCCATGTCATTGTATTTTTTAGAGCATGGAAAACAAATGGAGAGAAAAAATAACATTTTTGAAAAAATATATTTTATTCATTTGCTATATCCACTGTAGTGGACACCACTCAGTTGTTTAAAAAATAAAAAGACATGAAATGACATGTATAGGCAAAAACAATTCATTCACCAATCAATTTTTAGGTTTCAGGATTTTTTAAAAACAAATGTTGTTATGAAAGATATAATGGCATGAACTGATATACCAATTTACTTTATGTAATATGTGGGTAAAATGTCCATAAATTCATTCAGCGTATCTAATTTGCATATTAATGTGTTCCTGGGGCAACATTTAATGAAAAAAGAAGTGGAGTAATAATTGGCAACATTTTCATCATAATATCTAATATTTGATAGGAATATTGATATATAATTTCTTTCCCTATTCACCGGTCTCCCAAAATGCCTGATAAACATGATTTAAGTCCTGGTGTCCTCTACAGTGAACACGTATGAAATCAATGCTCTGTTTTGTAACAGAAAGTCATATTTTGATTTGAAACCCCTTAACATTTTGAAAATGTTAAGATTTAAATGATAATTACAAAATATAATCATATTTCCATAAGAGTGTTAAATTTGATCACTCAATTAATGTCAGTCTTTTTTAAAGATCAATGAGAAATTGTTGTCATGGTGAAACTGTTAAAACTATGTGTGGGCAAACTACAGTGGACAAAAATCTATTCTTGGGTCCCAGGAAGATAAAAAAGGCACTTTAACTCCCCCTAGTGGTGATGACACATTCTTTTTATTTGAATCCTTTCAAACAAACTTCACATATTTCTGACATGGTTGGTGAATGACCCACCCACAGTACTAGGAGATATGGAAATGTAACCCATGGCCCGACTCAAGCGCAGATCCTCCAGAGCTGCCAGTTCTGCTTGTGCTTCTGTTAAACAGCCAAGCATTCAGTCAGTGAGTGAGTGTGGACAGCTTAACCTTCTACACTCTAAAAAATGCTGGGTTGTTTCAACCCAAATTTGGGTCAAATATGGACAAACCTAGCCGTTGGGTTACATTTTTAAATACAACTTTTAACCTAATAGTTGGGTTTGTCCATATTTGACCCAAATTTGGGTTAAAACAACCCAGCATTTTTTAGAATGTAGCATTTAAAACTTAACATACAGGAAATAGCACAATTGTGTTACCTACAAAAACATAAAATGAATTAAGTATATATAGTAAGTATATAAAGTATAAATAGCTTATAAGGATGATTGTGCTCTTGTTACTTGAAGTAGCTGTAAAACTTACAGTGGGCTACACTTCGGCTACATCAAACAGGCTAGACTTTTTACTTTCTTTTAAAATTGAGATTATTTGTTATAGAAAATGTAAACAAATACCATCTGAACTGAAAAAAATTATTTTAATTTTAAATGTTTCCCTTAATTGTAATACTTCAATTGTGACACTATAAAGTTAAAAGTTAAGCTAATGGAAGAAAAGAAAAAGAAGCACTCTTTAAAAACAATGAATTAAGGACACAGTTAAGAATGCTATAATCTTTCATTTAACTGGAATTATTTTTTAAACATTATTTTTTTTTAAATCATCCAAGAAAGGTTCCTCAGTTGAAGAATCACCCATTCCGTGAGAAATAAAAAGGAAATCAGAGATACTGAAGCAAAGCATATCTAACTAACTTACTTTGCTGAATGTCTTGTCTTTTCTTTGGGTTTGGTGCAAATACTGTAAAAGCTTTTTGACTGCCGTACAAAAAAGAAAAAAGTCAGTGAGCAAAACAAAACAAAGGATATAACTTTACTAAAGGATTTACTTTTGTCAACTACTAACTACACAGTTTTAATGCTGATGCTTGGATTAAGACCTGATCCACCATATGTTTTTTGGAGCCTCTGGCACTGTATAGCATTCCTCCTACCTGTGGATTTCATAAAGAGAATGTGATTTTGGTTGTTCCTTCGGTGCACATGTTGCAGGTTTTGACCTCGGTAAAGTCTCGGACTGCTTGTCCTTTATTGCTTGAGTGCTTCTCTCCGTCGCTTTGGGTTTGTATTCGGTGACACATCTTGGGCAGCTTGAGGCCCTTTTGCGGTGACCGACACCGACATCTCTGCTTCTGACGGCAGGTGTTGTTTCGGCTGTAACGTTACTGCTTTTCTTGTTCAGATGCTTAGGTTTCGTTGCAACAGGTTTCGGCTTTATAAGTCTCGTGTCCGGCATATTTAAGTTACAGTGTTAACATTGAGGCAATTAACCTCTATCATCTGTCTCTCACCTATTTCCTTATTCCGCAAATTTCCTTATTCCGTTAATGAAACGTTTCCTTGAATGGACCGGTTTCAGCCAGAAAGAGAAAAAAAAACATTAAAAAATTATCAACTTCAAATTAGAGAAAGTATTAAAGCCGTGCGTGTTAAGTTTAGTGGACAACTGAGAACAGCGCAACCGCGTCCATGTGATCCGATTATAATGAGCGTGCAAGGTGCACACTGTGGTGACCTCGGTATCCCATAGTAACCAATATTACTACAACAACTAGCCTACTACTAATTAATAATAGGCTCATAATAATGAGATAGCTATGCATGATATTAGTGAATCTCATTTACTTTTGAAAATAATTTAAAAAAATGGTGGATGTGAAAATCAATTTAATCCACTGATTTATATAGAATGTCATTATATAGATCAGTGATCAAAGAGTATAGAAGTTACTTCTATACTCTTTGATATAATCACAGTAGCCTAGGCTATATTTGTGCTTTGTAGATCGACTATCGAACCACGGTGTGTACTGTTGCTATGGTTACCGCCCCTGTTGGAAGCGATTTCGGAAAACATAGCCTATTGAAAAAAAGTTTTTAAATATATTTTTTCTAAATATTTTCTAAATATAGTAATATGTTTTTATAGTAATAGGCTAAAGATAAATCTATTCTTAACGAAGCCTGAAACTTAATGTTGCAAATAAGAGTGTCGATAGGCTGCTCTATTATTTTTCTAAAATAAAGTTAATAAAATGTAAGCCTCTAGCTTGTTTTAAGGCAGTTCAAAACCGGTGCATTGTAGACCTCTAGGCCTAGCTATATGCAATTGTATGTATTTTACAGGCAGTCAGTGAAATGCAATATGAAGGATCAGAGGGCATCAAAATTGCATCCCCCGCAAAAGCTTCTCTGTGCTCGAACTCTTTTTTTGTTGTTGGTGAAACTGAACGTCTCCAACCCTGAATCCACAATGTAAAAATGTGGTTCAGATAACATACTATTTTGAGTTTCTATTTATTAAACCAATCTCCTTCATTGTATTAACTTATTTATTTATTTATTTCAATTAACCTAATTTTTTAAAGCAACCAAACTTCAATTTTTTTAATTAAACCAACATTTTTATTTATTTTTTTACAGCGCAGCCTCAAGAAGCTCTTTTAGGCTATGTGCATGTTATAACAATGGTCAAGCGACAATATAAAACATCATAGAGATACATGTACGTGCACACAATAAAATTGAGTTATGATATGGGGACAAATATATGCATTTTATTCCTTATACAAAGTGTAGGTAGGCACATTTCCTCATGTATTTTTCGACGACAGAAGCGTCTACGGTCCTCCTACACTGTAAGCGGTGCTGTAACATTCACCGCCCCGATGAATTTCTATCGCTCTCTACTTTTACTTTGACGCATTAGGACATGACGGGATTGTAGCAGTCGCTGAAAACGGTCAGTGTGTGATGGGAGAACTAGCCCGTTGACTTCGGACAGGTAGGATTACCTTGAACGATCATTAATCACACGTTAAAAGACTGATGTTTAGGGAAGGTCTGCGACCGGCTGGGTTGAAAGGGAGGAGCGCACGCTCGCGCACAGAACATCATCATTTTCCCTTTTGACTTTCATTTTGTATATTTCGATGCACAGCAAGTTACGGTGATTGGTAGCCGTGTGTATTTCGTGTGCTCGATAAAAAGCAGCTGATTTTATATATATATGTCACGCCACGCCATCATTTAGGGAAGTGCAGGTCTTCAGGGACGTACAGGGGGCTCTAGCTGTCACTGCACGAACACACGCCCATTTTCAATATATGACCAAAATAATGACCCGAGGAATGAACTAGACGTAAATGCATCGACTCTGCGAGACACAGTCGTATCCAGCGGACTTTTTGTTGGACATATGCATTTGTTTTTATTGCGATTTCAGCTTCTCCGTTAAAGGCCGTCGAAATGTTATGACAAATACGGGGAGGTTTTTGGGAATCACAGTGGGTGTTTATTCACAAATGATTGCGGCTCGCGTATAAACATTGAAAACGCGCGTGGCATTCTGGCACCTGTGCGCGCGGCGCTTCCTGGTATGTGTCCATTAATGTCGTTCAGGTTTCACAGTTATTGCACGGACAGCCTTGATGTTCAGGAACTATATGAATGCTTCATTTGCGGTCGGGATTTTTATTTCTATGGCTCGTATGAAACAAAGGGCAGCGCATTACTCTCGTCTTCGCGGCGCAGGCATGGCGCGATTTCACATTATTAATGTAGCCGATTTGTCTTGTTTTAGGCAATTTTTGTTCAGCTGCGGCCTGGTGTCTGGGTAGTAACTTAGTAATAATAATAATACACTATACAGTTTTGGTCAAATTCAAGGTAAAATAATAATAATGATAATAATAAACTGGCAGCTGTGTGTTTCCAGAACTTAACCGTAAAATTACAATGATGATATTACAAGCGTTAAGGGAGATGTTTTGGTGATTGTGTATTTTACTCTTCCTAACTGTAACGTTACATATTATTAAACGATGTACTGTTAATATACCAACATATGTGAGCTATTTGACCTATGAAGCATCTGAGGTCAATAGTAACAGAAAGAGCACAATTACCCACACAAACACCATTAGATTACACTAAAATAATACCATTAAAGTAAAATAAAACAAAACACCATAATGTATATAACTTATAACAGAAATAAAATAAAATAACTTTTTTTAATAAAATCCAAACAAATGTCATGTTTTTTTGCATAAACTTCTGAGATGTTGCTTTTCCCTTTAAATGTCCCTTAAAGGTGATTTGTACATTTTACATATTAAAAACGTAATTTTACCATCATTGTACTGTTAAAAGATACATAGCCTATTGCTTTTTAAAAAATATAATAGCCTATACATTTTCTCCATAATTCTAAGATAACGTTTTGAAATAAATTTTCATGTATCGTCTTTTACACTTTGATATCATTTTTATTTATCATCATTTAAAAGGTATCTTACAGTTGAGTTAACCAATTAACGTGGTTTAAGCTGGAACACAGTTAAAATTATGTTTTTATAACATAGGCGGTAACACTTTATTTTACAGTGTCCTTGTTACATATGTTACATGTTCTTACCACAGTAATAACAGTAAAATATGCATAATTACATGCAATTAACCCTCAACCTAATCCTACCCTAACCCTATTGTAAGTACATGTAGTTGCTTAATATTACTCAGTAGTAATTAAATATATAATTACACTGTAACAATGACACATTAAAATAAAGTGTAACAACATAGGCTATTTCAGTGGCTATAATGATCAGATGTTAGATTCCATACTCTGTTGTTCAGTTTCAGCATTTATTTCTGCAGGTACTCTGCATTTTAAATTTGCAATTCTGATAGTTCAATTCTGAAATTGCTTATATTTAATGTGGGATTATCAATTCTACTATACATACTGTATATGTATAACATACAATACAGCACATACAGAATTATAATTGCACTATTAATTTGGTTAATTCAAAAGATACCACTAATTGTACTGAATCTGATTTGAGATTTATTTCCTGATAGAAATTCAGTTAGAACTAAAACAGTGTATCATTTGGACTCGCAAGCAACTTGGTTTACTGAATCAACAGATTCAACGTATAAATGAAGCCACATAAAATATATCTAATCTCTAAATATATGTGCTGTGTTATCATTTTTGGCACGCAGAAAAATTTTAACTAGAAAAGGAAGTAGGCTACCACGAATACCTATATGCATGCAATTTTTATTTTTAGTGTTGGTATAATCGTGGGCATGGTAGTGCATGCAGATATACTTATTAAAACACAATTATTATTGTTCACCGTTCTGCCTCCACTCTCTCCGGTCATCGATTAGTGAAACTCAGTAGACCTCTACAAGTTTGTCAGTTTCCACATCAGGCATGTGCTACCCTTCTTTCTTGTGCATAAGCAGAGTTTGTTTCAAACTGTTTGGTTGACTTAAGTTTCATCTTTCATAAGGTCGGAAGACAGGCCCTGTAAGCAAATACAAGAAAACTGTTGGAAATTTGCATGTTTAGCTTTAGTCTCTAGACAAATTGCCTGCTTGTGGGTGACATACTGTATATGCACTTCTTTAGGAAATATATAGGTTACTACTGTCAGTTGCACTGGGAAGCAGATTTTACAAATGGACAATTGACCTCAAGGTTGATATTTTGACTTGTGTTAGAATTGTAATACACATCCCATATACATATTTACGATCAACTTTATTACAGCTTCGTGTGTCCAGATTCTCTGGAACAATGGACAAGGAGCCACAAACTAAAGCAGAACCTGCAAAGAGCACAGTCAACACCACGACCACCACAGCGGTGAACCCTTCCCATCAGGCCAATGGCACCCCGAAAACTCCCCCTGCATTCACAACTGTAACCACCTTCCACAATCAACCCACCCCCACCAACAGAAAAGTGGTGCAGGTATATTTGTTCAAACCATGCTAAAAAAATTTGATCACTTGATCACAATCCCAATTGTCACAGTTGGCCCTTTTTAGCAATTGAATGTGTTCATTTTGTGTTTATATATATATATATATATTATATACTTGAATATTAATTTTAAACACAAGAAAAAATCCAGTTAATTTATGCTTTTGATTATAAATACTTTTGAAATATAATAATAAACATTCAAATATAATATATTAATTGACTACTTTCACTAAACTTTGTGACATACTTCCATGTTCAAATATTGCGGCTCGCTAGTTTCCGGTTATGAATGTAGTCATCTAGTTGACAAAATGGCACTTAAATTGAGTGACAGCAAGAAGATTTGAAAATACAGACATTTTCAGAGATAGGACAAGAGATATTCTGATCATTACTGTGTACAGAATTTACCAAACTCAATGGAACATGAAGTTTCATTACGTGAACATGAAGTTGTTCCAACCCAAACAGATCTGAGAAAGCAGTGGCCTGTAAACGTTTATTTTAGATTATTTTACCACAGGGTGTCTGTGTTTACTTAAATTTGAGACCTGATGATTAAGATCAGAACAAACATTTATATGTATATCTATTAAATGTTTTGATCACTATCCTGTCATTTTTTCATTGACAATTATTTCACTATATGTAAACTACATTAATATTCAAAGTAGTGTTGCTGTCAGCAAGCTATTGATTAAGTTTAGAATCATTACATTTCTTTAAGGAATTTATTAAACTATTGCAAAAGACTGATATAAGAGCACCAAAGTACACAGAGAAATTAATTTTATCAGTCAAGTTAATTTATAAATGGAAATTCAGATTTGAAATATGATCATTAAAGGAATAGTTAAAATTCTGTCATAATTTACTCACCCTCAAGCTGTTTCAAATCTGGATGAATTTCTTTCTTCTGCTGAACACAAAGGAAGATATTTTGAAGAATGTGGTTAACCAGACAGTTGATGGGCCCCATTAACTTCCATAGTAGGAAAAAAAAATACTATAGAAGTCAATGGGGTCCATCAACTTTTTGGTTACCGAGGATTACAGGTTGGTGAGGAAATATATTTTATTTATTATTCAGAATCCACATTGGGAAAGGAAATTTATATATGTACAGGAAGAATTCAGTTAATTCATGTGATCGCAGAGAACATAATTCATTGTTTTAATCAACTGACAGAGTAAAAAGTAATAATCTGCTTTCTCACTGTAAAGCTGCTTTGAAACAATCTACATTGTTAAAAGCGCTATATAAATGAGGATGACTTGACTTGACTAGAAACTGTAGAAATTACCAGAAATGACTAATCATAACACGGAAATGGACTGCAACTTGCACTGCAAATTGTCCATTATATTATATTATATTATATTATATTATATTATATTATATTATATTATATTATATTATATTACAACTTTTTAGAGTACTGTTTGTAACCATTGTTTTTAATCTTCTCACAATATAATGAACCACTTTCCTCTGTAACCATAACTTCCATCTCTTCCTGCAGGTCAATCTGTCTGGGGACCGACTGGCACCTTCCTTTTCACCTAGTGAGAGACTCAGCCAAGCTTCATCTTCACAGCAGACCCCGAAAACGGTGTGTGTGCAACAACATAGAAGCACCTGCTCTCAAAAATTATGCTCGTTTTATAGGTGCTGTCATGACATTTATGGTTTAACTTCCACTGATTTGATCCATTTCTTAACCATCAGGTTTCTCTTCCTGCTGGATCAACAGCTCTTGTAAGAGGAAGTCATAATCCGATTGCTGCTACGGCCACCCGTAAGATTTCCCCTCAAGCTCTGCTTCTGGGGAAGAGCCCGAATCCGAGTCAGGCTCAGATGCTCCTGAGGGCCCAGATGGTAATGCAACCCGTCACGTCCTGTTCTGCAGATCTTTAGATCTTCGCATGCACTTTAAACGTCTTCTTACCCAGACGCCATGCCCCCTTTCACACTCACAGATGGAAACTCTGCTGGTTTCTCGACTCTTAGTGAATGCTGATCTAAACCTCTGTGTTGTGATCCACTTCACTGTCCTTGTTAATATTGTATTTATTGCTTAAATCTGCTTCAGAGTGAAGCATGTATGTGCTGTGCACACATAATTGGTGTCTACAGGTTGTATTACTTTCTGCTCACGGTCTATTGTGACCACCTGGTATGTTGGCTTGAACAAATGGAGGGTTAGTGTCTAGAGGTCTGCACTCAGTGCATGCTTGCATGTTTCTGATGTGGACAGATTTTACTCGACCACATCTAAAGCTTTTCACTGTGCTGTGAAGTTCACCATCACACCTACACAGCAGAAGCACAACAGGCAGGAAATAACAGCCTTCTATTTTGCACCACTGGGACTTTTTCTTTATCTTTTTACCTTCTCTCTTTTTCTTTCTCTCTTTCATTTTTCTCTTTTTCTGTGCTTGCCATCTGGCAGTTGATTCTAACGTCTGCTGTGCGGCCTGATGTACCTGCCCTCTCCTCCTCTTCCTTCTCCTCCTCTTCCTCCACCCCTTCCTCTTCCTCACCTCGATTTCCTTCCACACAGGTGAGGTCGATTATGTATGGTCATGTGATAGAGGCATCTGGTCTACTGAATTTAAAGGGATAGTTCACTCAAAAATGAAATTTTGTCATTTACTTCCCCCTGAACTTACTTTCTTCCATGCAACATAAAATTAAAATTTAGGAGAATCTCTGAAATGTTTCATACTATGCTGTGAAAACGAATGCAGACTAAAGCTAGTGTTATATTTTTCGCGTCCGCGAGTGCGCAAGGGTCCGCTAGGGTCTACGTGACATAAAAATCGTCATCGAAGGGTGTGCGCGGAGGTTAAAACCACGAAAGTGCTGGAAAAGCCAATCTACTGCGCATACGTGGAACGCGTTCACTGAGCGGACCTCAGCAGACAGTATAAATACAAGTAGTCCACCTCCATGTACGCTACCAAACTGGCCTATAACTGAGCCTTAATGGTGAGAAGGTCCAAACATTTTTGAGATTATTATTTTTTGAAAATCTTCCCCTCCGTAACTGCTCTCAAATCTCATTCCCTTTTTTGACATTTAAAAATGGCACTTCTGTAAGACTGTGTAAGAATATTATCTTTAATTTGTTTTTTTGTCATTTTGATAATATGGAAAGAGGAACTCAGAAATTTTGCTAAATATGTGAGTAAATTATGACAAATGTTTCATTTGTAGGTGAACTATACCTTTTTTCTATGTAAATTTCATGTAACAACCGCAAAAACAAAAGACAAGAAAATATTTTATGTTTTTCTGTTGTTTCAAATCTTTGTTTTTCTAGCTTATGCTAGGTGTGCTGTTTTTCCAAATTTATGGCATCAATATCTCTCTCATTCTGTTGTGTTCTGTTCTTCAGCTCAAGAGTCTGACTCTTCGTCCACCTCTACCTGGCACCCTTACCATTCCTCCGAACTTACCACTGAAACCCACAACGTCAAGCCAACCCCCTCCACTTTCATGCCCAAGATTACCAACCTTCCTTCTGAGACCCAGCCAGCCAGCGAATGCTCCAGGGAAAGAGGGAGCTGCTAAGACAGAAAGCCCAACAGCTCAAACGAAAACTACACCTGTTCGCCATCTTACGGTTCCACCTCCATGTAAGCAGCCACATACATATCTCTCTATACATAATGCAAATATTTTAATCAAATTAAGAAAAACATGTTCAAAAAAGTTTGGAGTCTGTAATATATTTAATGAATACTTTAATTTAGCAAGGACACATTACATTTATCAAAAGTGACATTTATAATGTTACAAAAGACATCAAATAAATGCTGTTCTTCTGAACTTTCTATTCATTAAAGAATACTGGGGAAAAAAATCCACATCTAAAATAAAAGATTTTGTTTACATAATATATGTGTATGTTAAATATCTGATATACAGTATGTATATAAAATATATTTTATATATATATATAGTGTATTAAATATATATATATATTTTATGTGTGTATACAGTATAAATACACACACACACAAAGACATTTATTATGTATAAATATAATAATATATACACACATACATCCTGTAAACAAAGACGTATGTTTGATGCGATCGATCGCCAGTAATCGATTTGACAGCACTAATTAAAATAGAAAACCGTTATTTAAAAAAATTACAATAATATTTCACAATATTACTGTTATTACTAGATTCTCGATCAAATAAATGCAGCCCTGGTGAGAATAAGAGATCTTTTTTATATGCTAACTGTGAATTTTCTTTTCTTTTTTCTTGTGTCTCCAGCCCTGTACGCACCTGCACAGGCCCATGCCTTAGCAAAACAGAAGCTGAACAGCAGCGGTCTCAAGAGGCCCCACAGCCAGATCAGCATCCCCCAGCACCCCTTCAATCAGAGGCATACACCCCCCAACTCACCCCCCACCACACCAAAGAAGCCTCTTCCAGAGTTAAAGCGCTGCCCGTCCACCCAGCCTTCACAAAGCATGTCGGCGCAGAGCGCTTCAGTGCCCATCACAGTTCCTTCCCCTGCGAGGTCTCACCTCACACCCCCTACCCTGACTTTGCCCTTGAGGTCTTCCTCACCCGGTGGATCCTTACTGGCCACAAAACAGCTGCTGAGGATCGCGTTGTCCTCTGCTTCTGCCCAGTGCACCAACGGCCAATCAAAAACAACCACTGTGTCCCCTCCCCACGATCTCATCCAATCGAAGCCGCTCGTCTTGCCTGTGCTCTCTAAACCAGAGTGCCCTGCCCAGCCGCAACGGACTACAAACCCATGCCCACAGCTGGTGCAGCTGTCGCCCTCCAGACAAACCACAGCGGCCACACCTCTCATCACCACCCCTCCGCTGGCGTCTCCTCAAAGGGCATCTCCTCCTTCTCCAGTGCTGCCCCTGGTATCCACCAGCAGCATTCTCGCACCGCCACAATCCCCTTTGACCTCACAGAGCCCCACGCAAACGGCCCTGACGTTAAAAGACTCAAAAGACAGAAAGGAAGAACAGAAGGAGAAGGATGTACCAGACCAGACTCCTCAAGATCTGAAATGTCCAGCACCCCAAAAGAAAATCCCCCAGGCTGTTGCCGTAGATCAGCCGTCAAGTGAAACTTCGGAGAAGGTTAGAAGAAGCATAATGCATGATCACTCAAACATCTTGGCCAATATGGGTTATTCAATGGCTGATATGATATCTAGAGAACAAGATAGACATATATAAAAGACAATTTAATGATGGCAAATTATATATATACAAATTGCTGAAATTGAACAAACAGTTATTTTACTCAAAATTTGCTCAAAATTGGAAATTATACAAAAGGAAACACTTGATAATCAGTTATCTTTCAATACCCATAATCTCAAAATGCCACATATGGTCTGATTAATACTCATGGCCTATATATATCGGTCTATCATTATTCATTACTTTTTTCATCAGGGTTATTGTAGTTAACGAAAATTAAAACCATAAAAAACTAAAACCATAAGAAGTGACTCTATCACTTTCTCTCCTCTCCACCTATAGCTGGTGTGTGGTGAGCGCACTGGCGCCGTGTACTGTGGCTGCCGTCGCATCATCCAAGTGGATGCTGCATACTGGTGGGGGTTGAGGAGAGACCCCGACATGATTACATTTTGGTTATTTTGTTATAAAATAAACACTAAAGAGATGAAAAATCCAAATTCCAAAAATGTTGTCATCATTTACTCACCCTAATGTTGTTCCAAACTTGTATGAGTTTCTCTCTTCTGCTGAACACAAAATAAAGACACAAAACAAATTTTAAAGAATGTTGGTAATCAAAAAGTTGACAATAGATATTGACTTCCATAGTAGGAAAAAAATTACTATGGAAGTCAATATAAAAAAGATTTCGAAATATGAACTAAACTATAATAGTATATTAATGATGCTACTACAGTAACACTGTTTTACTTTTACTTTATTTTGACATCTCTGCATTTCAGGTCTTGAGTAAGATGACAGTCTGCACAGAGAATTCGAGGACTGATAGCCAAATAAAGACGTCACAGAAGAATGAGACACTGTCGCCTTCAGTCGCACCATGGACAGCTGAGAAAGATGAGCAGTGTGAGGAAATGTCCACCCAGTCAGACAATCACTCAGGTACACAGAGTCACTGTCACAAAAGAAATATCACAAATATTTTCAAGTAATTTTAACATTTCTTCTAGACAACTGTCAGATTAAATGGAGATTTCTGCTCAAGTCTAATGCTTTTCAGATGTTTCTCCTGAGAAATAACCTAATGTGTCATTTCAGAAGAGCTTAGTGTTAGTTAGGGTTAGGGAAATAAATTCAGTTATTTCAATATTAACTCAAACTCAAATTTGTCCAATTTATCTGAATGTGTTAGGAGAAACATCTGAGAAAGTTGGTGCTTTTATATATACTAACTATATATATATATATAACTAAGAACTCTATCATAAAGTATCCTGAGAAATGAAGGAGCATTTATAGACGCTGTTGGTAATATCATAACTGTCTTCATTTTTTCTAGCAATCTCCAGCCTCTCCTCTGACATGTCACCCATCCAGTCCTCCATGACTCAGCCGTTAGATATGTCTCCTGTGGACAGCTGCTTTCCTCCAAAGTTTCTCCCTGTGCTGGACAGACCCGCGGTTCAGCCTCCCACCTTCAGTCAAACGACACCCACAGAGGTCCAGCAACCATCAGGAGCGGCCAAACCTCTGGTTCTAACACACCTGGTGGAAGGATTTATCATACAGGAAGGACTGGAGCCATTCCCGGTAAACAAAACACCTATCAACCGCTGCTTGAATAACATATCTTTGTAGTAGAAAGTAGAACTTTCTATTCATCAAAGAATTCTGGGAATATGTATCATGCAAAAATATTAAGCAGCACAACTGTTTTCAAAATTGATAATAGGAAATGTTTCTTGAGCAGCAAATCTACATATTAGAATTATTTCTAAAGGAACATGTGATAC